>NC_088789.1:14088726-14690645 GCF_949628265.1 Cloeon dipterum
CAAATCATGCAAACGATGATGATACCGCGCGGATTAGTTTTATTAGGTCTGCCTCGCTGGAGGTGGTTGTGTGATTATTTTTAAATTTAACAACGTCATGCTGCGCCATAGCTAGATGTGAGACTAACGGCTCTTTCTTAAACGAAATCCTTGTGTTCCAATAAAGTTGCGCCAGTCACCCTTTTGGATTTAATAAAACAAAATGGTATTAATAATGACGGCACGCTCTACTGCACAGCAATCTTTTCTCGCCAACAGCCGCCTCCGCCGTCACTATTCAAATTTAGAGCTCCATGTTAGCCGTAAATTACGTAACTCGACGATCTATCTGTGCGGATTCGAGTGGCAGGTTTACTGCCTGATAACAGCGTGAAAAACGGTCAATCCATTATTGTGAAAAATACCCCTACGAGATGTGGAATTGTTATCTCTTGACTTTATTCCAGACAAATTTGTTGTATCAAGCACCAGAAATCGAATATTGCAGCGTCTCCCTGATTTTTGTCGACTCTTCGTCTGGAAAATTTTCACCGAAAATTTGAGCACCGTGCTAGTTGGCGCATGTTCAGCTATTAGATGGGAAAACCATTCCACAGCTTTCTGCTGTAAAATCATTCTCCGAGATAAAGCTGACTATTTTTGCGAAAAAGACCGGTCTAATTCCGATCCAAATAATGACTTTTTCATGGGCTGCTCCACGCCTCTGGTGGCTGGCTGGCTAATCACGCGGCAAACGGCAATTTGTTTCACGTCTCGCAGCTAATTGTCGAGAAGAAACCAGTCAGGGGCTGATCGTCGTTTCAAGTTTAATGACGCACTCCTCCAGAACGGCGTTTAATTGACAGCGGCGCCTCCCACTCGAAACGGCTTTCCTCTAAAAAACGATCTTTTTGTTCCACTGCTGATGAAGCCGTTTTGTCGGAGAAGAAGGGTGGACGTTGTTGCTGCTTTAATTTATCAGCACAATTTTTTGTCGCATTCTCTTTATGAAGTTTAGAAGAGCTCGAGTTCATTATGGGTAGCGTTTTTCTTTCCTGAATGTCAACTTGGAGCAGATTTATGTTGTGCTTTTTCTGCAGACATTTAGTTATGCCGCGTTAGAAGAGCATCAAGCGTATCTGAATTTCACTTTTTAAAACACATTTGCAAAGATTTATAGTCACCGGTTTTTGTGCGACAGTTTAATTTATTCCCAACTAATAGTTGAGCCAAATTTTTGATTATTTCCAACACGAACTGCCCATGGCTCCATGGGCTAAAAATACCCAGCTAATTCACTGAGCAAACTTTTTAGAATATGGTTTGGCGAGTGCCTGGTTTGCCAAACGTAATTTGATGCTGACATTGCGTGAAAACGTCGGAGCAGCTTGTCAGCAAAAACGCCAGATTCGGTCTCTAGCTGCTGCCCCTTTCCGCCGTCGGTTCCCAAGGACTTTTCCCACACAAATTTCACGCCGAGTGCGTGCGAGTCATATTTTATTCACGGGCTTTGTTGCATAGCAGGGCAACATTATTGCCATTTAGGGAGTACGCTGCGCCACATTCTCTGCCAATTTGGGCCGCCTCCTTAAAAAAGCAAAGTCTACGCTGGTTGCCCTGTGCCCTAAAAGCAGTAGCGGCGGCAGTAACGGCGGCGGAGTCTGACACAATTGCTTATGAATAATTTATCCAGGATATCGGCGCAAATATCATTAGGACGCAGATGCTGGGGCCAAACGCGCGTCGAGAGGCGCAAATTTAAAATGGATAAGCTGCGGAATAAATAAAAACAAGGGAGCGAAGCAGGGTGCTCGACCCCAAACAATAATGGCAACGGCGAATCTATTAAAAAGAGAGCCGAGGCAGATGATATTTATTCCCGGGGGTGCCGGTGCATTTCCAGCGACCGCTCACGGAAAAGTGCTGCTAGGGTTTTGGTTTTTACATAGCGAAGCAACCAGCCCGGCAGCCACCGACTCGCTTCGCTAATAACCAGGCCAAACAACATTAATTGATTTCGTTCTGGTGCATGCAAGGCAAAGCAGACGTGTACACGTGTCGCGTTGATCGGATGGCTGCTGAATAATACATAATTATATGTGCACAAACGTGATGCACTTGGTATGTGCCAATGCTTGGATAGCAGCAGAGCATTTTTATTCATTGCTGATTGCTTAGTACAGAGTTTGCTGCAGCCGTATTTCCTATTGTCGTTGCAGCTGCAATGGGGAAAAATGAAAATTTAAATCAGATCAGCTTAAACTTTGTTGGTTGCTTTAATAATAAACAATAAACTGACCATATGGATATTAATTATATATTTCAACAGAAGAATCTTCAGCAGGAAATTATTACACGTGAAAGTAAGTAAATTTTGATTAACTGATTTGTCCATGTTCATATTGCACGCAAGTGAAAATAAGTGTGAAACTAAAAGCCACTACGCATACGCACATCCACTCTTTGAATTCTAAAAGACGACACTCCGATATCTCCTTAACCTCTCTTTGAGAGGCAGACTCGCTGTATAGAAATCGTGACGCCATGCAGCAGTTCCAACAATGCAGCAAAGGGTCGGCTGATTTCGCCTGGAATATATTATTCGCTCCGCATGGCCCCTGAACAAACCGAAAATAGGCAATCCGCGTGGCTCATCAGCCGAGCGTGTTGCCTAGCGCCCGATTCTCGCAGGGGCTAAACTAATCTCGCTTCGTGTTTCGAGACACGGACGGGAAGCGGCGGCCAGAGGATGGAGCGAATGCGAATTTCCTGTCTGCGGAGAGAAGTTATTTCGGCACAGGCAACCCTTTCCCACTTCCTTTTTTCACTCTCGAGCTCTTACACTCTTTCCATTTCCACGGGCAAAGTTAAACAGAAAGAAGAAAGTAGTTGGCGCCGCAAGAAACAGGCCCGAGGAGAGGTACGAGCCAGCAGCGAGTGATTAAAATTTAATGATCGCCCTCAAGTGGTTGCCGTGCGACAAAATCGATCCTAATTAGAGAATTCTGCTGCATGGAATTCATGCAGACGATTCAGTTCGCTGCATCATCAAATATTCACCGCACCGCGACTACTGTTGTTTAATTACTTCGCGAGTGGATGAATATCATTGTTCTCAAAGCTCAGCTAACTATATATCTAAAAGATGCATGACATTTTCCACCATGTAATGAGAACGCTCAGACCAAGGATGTGTACATAGCAAAACGGCAAAGAGAAGGTAATTATGGAAAGCGTTGAGTGAAGAGATGCGAAACAAAGATCAATATTTGACGAATATTATGGGAACTCAATGGCAGAGTTTCTATCCCTCGGGTCGTTAATCTCTGCGGAAGAAAAGGCTCGTTTGATGTGATTCTCACGACATAAAGGTAGCGCTGACTAATTAATGAAGTCTTTAGTGAAAGTGTGTGTGCTTTAAGTACGATAGCTCTACTCGCTCATTGCTTCTTGGGTCGAGCAACAGCTCTATTATCAGAAGAGCTTTGACGCAACGAAACCGACCTGTGACGTCTGGTGGAAGCCACTGAACCAATCCCTAATGCACCATATCCGTCAATAAGCACTCGCACAAGACTCAATTTACTCCGCAGGAAGTGGTTACTTTGCTGTCTGCAGCTCCTTCTGTTCTTTTATTTTCCTCTTAAAATACAAATATATTTATAGAAATGGCTCCGTTTTATAATTATCTAAATATTTTTTTAATGATTCCATCAATTTCTAATTGAAAGTTGTAGGTGTGTTATTACTCTTTGATAGAAAGCACAATTAACTTTTTGCAAGTAAAATTACAAAACCTGGCCAAACAAAGGTTTAGAAATATTTTTACTCGCAATTCCTAGTTTTCAACTTTTGAGACAAACTAAGAATATTTCCTGAAAATTTACTAATATAGAAGGCAGTGCAATATATATATATTTTCTTGTGTTTACATGTAAACCAGTTTATTTAACATTGACGAAGAAACTACTGCTAGTTTTTGTAGTGAACGACCAATTTAAGTGAACTAATAGACAACAATTTTAGAACACCCCTAATATTCATTTTTTAAATTTTGCTATCTAAAACACAGTGATCAAAATTTTATCTAAGTAATTTTATAAGTTAACGTACTACAGATTACATCTCGCTAGAAGAAAAAAATTGCTTGTATTGTGAGTCGTGTTACCCTGCGGAATAGAACCGCTCCACCTGGGCTACACAGGGGTGTGCTATTACGGTGCCTGAAATGGTGCTCTTTGGTAAAAGATTAACGCACCGTGGCTCAATCGACGTCGAAGACGCTGAAGGCGGTTTGAAATGGGCGCCGGCTCCCGGTACGGCCTTTGGCGCTTGGTGCATTTCTGGCCCACGGAAGGGGACCGCTCAGACCCCTGCCGGCTCAAGAGATCCATGATCTCTGGCGCTTGCAGGTACACCAAGGGCCGCATCGGCTCTTAGCAGAGACGAGATCAATCAGCAGCAGCTTTTTATTTTGCTCCTGCACCACGTCAAAGGCCGCGCGCGCTGCAAAAGCGCATGCAACGCAGAGGCCTTTGTCGGGTGTCGAAACCAGGACGAAAAGAGGATGAGTCAAAGCAAGAGGGACCTGAAGCCTGCACGGCGGGTTTGCATATCTTCCATCTCCGCTTGTGATGTTGCGCGGCGCGCCTGACAGATAAAATCTTTTTCATTGTGGGGGGTAGTTTGCGCCACCGAATTGCTGAGCTCACTACGGGCAATTGCTGTTTCGAAATGGCGGCCTCGTTGTTTCTACCTTTGTGTGCAAAGCTCGATTTGGTGACTGCATTGAAATAATTTTGCCCCAAAACAGAAACAAAACTCTGGGTTAAAATATCAATTTTGCTCAGCAAATTTATTTCCATGAAAGGATACAGTTGTTAGTAGACAATTTAAGTAGCACTTTGATTATTTTCATGGTTAAAATATCAAAAAGTGAAATATTAGAGAGAGAAAGATATATCATCATGAGATGGTTACGAGCTTCCGAAGCATGGCCACACAATATGCGGCGCTCATTATGGAGAAAAACAAAGAATTAACTTAAGTTGACGTTTGTTATCTATTTTACTCACGAGTTTCAGCGGGTAATCTCCTTAATTTGATTTCTTGATTTTTTTAATATTCATCAGTGTTTGATAATCATGACTTGTTTTGGAGAAATAAAACCGAACTGAATTGCATCGAATAAGATAAAACTTGAAAAATCCATGAATATCTAAACACCGTCGCTTTTTACGAGAGTGGCTATTAATAACTTCTGCTTTGGCTTTGGACAGCTGAGTTACGGCCATATTCTTGTTTGAAAATAAAACAGCCGGTCGCGAGTTGCCGCGATTCTACGGAACATTAAATTTTTGTTCTAGCATGCAACAGAGGGTAAAACGAAGACGATAAAACAATCTTTCAAGAGAATGCACCCTCACAAAGCTCATTGTTATCCGGGGGTCTACTTGCAGAAAAGAAACAACTGTTGACAAATGTTGCTTTCATGTTTGCAGCCGGTTCGAGCAGGTTCACGGTAATAGAAGGAAGCAATTTAAATTCACTCGGCCTCTGAGGGTGCCGAGCACAATACACGCACCTGATCCATCTCCCACGTGCGGAAATAATAAAGCTGAGAAATATAACAATCGATCGCGAGGATCGCGCTTGCACAACATTTCGTTTTCGCGGTTTGATTCGTTTGCATAAATTACAACCGTAATCCGGTGCGCGGCGAGATTAAATCAGAACAACGTTAATTACAACGTTTTCCTGGCCACAGTCAACAATTTCGCATGACCAAACTGTGGGGATTAGTCGCGTGCGATTAAGATCGGCGCGCAATAACACCGTGCAGACTCCCGGCGTGCGTGGGACGAGATGAAATTACAACGAAAACTGCACGAAAAGGGCATAGAAATGAAATACGAGCTCACCACCGGCGCTGACACTGGGCCGGGCCTGCTGGGACACAATGGCACCTGTTTCGGCACGCACGTCGTTTTTGCTGCTGCCTCCGTCCGGCACCTGCTCCATGATGATCTGTTGATTAAAAAGCAATTTCCATCTGATTACGCCAAACAGCGTGCCACGCCGTGCTCCTGGAGCGACGCAATATAAAACGCTGCACGCGTATCTCGCTCCACAAGAGCGGTTTTATCATACGCACAAAGAGTGGAAAAACCAGATTAAATATACATATTACTCACCTTAAGGTCCACTTCAGGTTCTACGACTATCTGTGTGTTATCCAGGTTGTAAAATGTTTCACAGGCTCAAGCGGCGAGACGAGGAAGACGAAATTGTTGTCGGCGGGCAAGCGCTATTGCGGCAAAAGCGGCCAAATTATCTCCGTGTAGATGATATGAGAGAAGAGCGCGAGTGGTGCTGCTGTATACGGCTGATGTCAAAACATCCCCCTCGCAGGCACCACCGTTAGGCTCTCCGGATATGTGCTCAATGAAGTCTCATGAAAATGGTCACGTGCCTCCAAGGGCTCGAATCGAGTGTCTGTCGGCTGTTCGTGACTTGCTACGATCAAATTTTAATACCAAATTGACGACTCCTCTGTTTACATGTCACTTCTGCTGCACCTCTTGCCTCTTGGCCGCGGAACGCTGGTGCCCTAGGGGGCGTGGTTTAAATGAGCATTAAAGAAACCGATCCTTTTACGGAAATGAAACCGTGTGCATGTTTCAAGAAAACCGAACATATTTATTTGATCATTGAATGGTCATAACCGAATAAATGAATTTTGAAGTACATCTAGGAAAGATAAAGAGCCATTGATAATGGAGTTTTGAGGTGGCTAAAATTTACCGGTAATATTTGTTGCAAAAGAGCCAGAAGATTCACCGGCACCGTCTAGATGCTGCAACCCGCGCAACACCCGCTCGTTCCTTGGCTGCGACGGTGCTGCCTCAGCTGGATTTTCTCGTTGTCGCCCAGCCGTCCGAAAAATGGCTGCCAGTGTTTTACACGCTGTTCTCCGGAAATCGGCGACTAATTTGCCGACTGGGGGCAAACTTTTGCTACAAAACGGAGGTTCCCTATATGTAGCCAAGTATGTAGATTCGATTCGTGTTTAAATTTTCAGCGTGCCATGCAAATGTCCCCTTGAAAATCGAGGCACAAAGCCGGTGTTTTGGTCTGTTTTCGTCCAGCTGGTCAATGAAAAATTTTCATTTTTCTTATTTCAATTACTATTATCAGTTGAAAATTACTATGCTAACTATTTTCTATTGATTTAATGTTTGTGAGACAGAAGCCTAATATCCTTAAATTGATCTCAAGATGTTTCAAAGAAAATCAATACCACTGTGAATCTATCATACTGTTATTATGGCACTGTCGAAAAATGAAACTCATACATAAAAATCCAAAACAATGAAAATACCATCTCTATCTTGTGTTTCTTTCCAGCAAACAGCAGACTCGCGGTGCCAAGAAATGGTTCCCTGACCTCGAGTTTGTCAAGCAGTATGAGGGTGCTGTTATGTATCCTGATGAGGTCACCTCCAAGTGGAAGCTGGTGCCGTACAACCTGGCCAAACCTAATATCGAGAAAAAGGTTAAGAACATCACCCTGAACTTTGGTCCTCAGCACCCTGCTGCTCACGGAGTGCTTCGTCTAGTATTGGAGCTGGACGGAGAGGTGATATTTTCCTGAAACTAATGTAAAATTCCTTAAATTCTTTATTTGCTGACAGACCGTCTTGAGAGCGGACCCACACATTGGTCTCTTGCACCGTGGCACCGAGAAGTTGATTGAGTATAAGACCTACACTCAAGCCTTGCCTTATTTCGACCGACTCGACTACGTGTCCATGATGTGCAACGAGCAGTGCTACTCTCTGGCTGTGGAAAAGCTGCTGAACATCGACATTCCTCTCAGGGCCAAGTACATCAGAAGTAAGCACTTGAATTTTTCTGATGAAGCGCACACTCACGCTTTTCCACAGCTCTGTTTGCTGAGATTACCAGGATTCTCAACCACATCATGGCCATTGGCACGCATGCTCTTGATATTGGTGCTCTCACACCTTTCTTCTGGCTTTTCGAGGAGCGCGAGAAAATGATGGAGTTCTACGAAAGGGTGTCTGGAGCTCGTATGCATGCTGCCTACATCAGACCAGGTGGAGTCAACCAGGTACGTGACCACCACTTTAGCTTTTAGACACATATTGATCCTTTTTTTCCAGGATATGCCCCTTGGCTTGATGGACGACATTTACGAGTTCGCAAGCAAATTCTCCGAACGCATTGACGAAGTTGAGGATGTGTTGACCACCAACAGAATTTGGGTGCAGCGTACCAGGGACATAGGCATTGTTTCTGCTGAAGATGCTTTGAACTATGGTTTCAGGTACTTAAATCCCGATTTCACTTATATTGAACAAAAATGGGTGTTTAGACTTATATAATTGATCATGGTTCAGAAAAGTTATGTGATATCTTTCTAATTTTTTTAATGGCAAAATTTCCTTTTTTAACTCGCTATAGAAAAATTATTTTAATCTAAAGAGTAAGCCATAATATATTATATAAATATTTTCTCCTATTGAAGAACTGAAAGCTGTGGATTTGGTGTCATTTGCTCATTTCACTTACCTGGTCCCTCTTAGATTGAAATTTTGCTCCAAAAATAACTAGTATTTTTTATTTAAAAAAAAAACATTTCCTACACATTTTGGTTTGTAATGACTGCTCAATTATTTGTCATTAATAATTTTAGAAATTAGCTTGATGATCAGCCAATTTTCACCATTTTCAGTGGTGTGATGCTGCGTGGTTCTGGAATCAAGTGGGATTTGCGAAAGTCGCAGCCCTATGACGCTTATGACAAAGTTGATTTTGAAGTACCAATTGGAACAAAGGGTGACTGCTACGACAGATATTTGATTCGTGCTGAGGAAATGAGACAGTCATTGAGGATTATTGAGCAGTGCTTGAACCAAATGCCAGCAGGCGACATTCGAACTGACGATGCTAAGGTCTGTCCACCGACCAGATCAGAAATGAAGGTGCGAGACTGAAGAAGTAAACTGAAATGTGCATATTAATTTATTCCTATTGTTTTGCAGACCTCAATGGAAGCACTCATTCATCACTTCAAGCTGTACACTCAAGGCTACTCTGTTCCTCCTGGTGCCACCTACACTGCTATTGAAGCGCCTAAGGGAGAGTTTGGTGTTTATCTCATCTCTGATGGCAGCTCAAAGCCTTACAGATGCAAGATTAAGGCACCTGGATTCGCCCACTTGGCTGCCACCGATAAAATTGGCAAGAACCACATGTTGGCGGACATTGTAGCAATCATTGGTGGGTTTGATACCATTTTTAAGCTGTGGTAAATTAAAATATGTAAATCTTTGCAGGTACATTGGATGTTGTGTTTGGAGAAATCGATCGCTGAGTGATGCCAGTAACAATTAGGGACTTTAACAGCTTTCAGAAGATACTACATCTGCTTCTGTTTATAAAAATTTAATGTAAATAAATTGTTAATCTATGGTCTCCATGGATTATTACGTTAAAACTTAAAATGCTCACAACTTTTACTTTCTATTTCTCAACAAATTGGGTTTTTTTCATATTTGGGCTAAGTGTGGTAATATTATGGTTAGTTCCTGATATACATAGCAGAGTAAATTATTTTTATTAAAGTTCTATTAGAAATTATATCATTGAAAGTTAGTTGTGTAATATTATTTATTAAAAAAAATACAGAAGTATGGCACTGTAATTCTTGGCAATTTGTTTTGGTTGGAAACTAATAATATATTATTTTATAAAGTTTTGAACTACTCTAATACAATAATTTAATTGAGATTGGAAATAATAAGTCTTTAAATTTCGTGGCTGTGAAATTTTACTTTATAATATTTTCATTATTGAAGAGATGAACAAAATCAAAAGAAAATTTAAAATCTTAAAAATAAGAATTATTTTCTGTTAAAATAAATATTTTATCAAATATAACCCTTGCTTTTCGAACTTTGAACGCACTACTTCTTGATGCTTGAAATGAAAAGGCTTTAGCAGCCATCTATAAACAGCAACATCAACTACTTCATGGATCGCTGTAAATGTAAACAGGATGTTGGTTTGGTAACAGGAACAGCAGAGACGCCACTTTTTTTATTACTAATAATATTAAACCACGCCTCTGTTCTCTGTTGGCGTGTTCTTTGAAAAATTAAGCCTATCTGCATATCATTATGGAGTTGTTTATTTGCACAGTTCACAAGACCGAACCCATTCGTACCTGACCCTAAAGACCAACGTGGTGTCTCAGCCAGTCCTGCTTATTTTAACTGTTTTTCAACACGACAAACATTGAAACATTGGACGTGACCAGGCTCGGAGAGAGCGAGAGAGGCGGTACATGGGAGCAAAAGTAATAATTGCTTGCCCGTGATTACCGACCGAGTGTGTTGTTCAAACTCATCCTATTAACGCTCGTCCGGAGCTGTCAATGTAGCTCTCGGACACTTTCTAATTGATCGAGCATGGAGAACAAGTGCGTCAAGCGACTAATCCGCTCCAAATCCGGACTGCGGATTGTGACCACAGATGACACGAACAAAAGCCCTTTTTTGTTGGGAGAGCCTCACTGGGTGCCAGACAAAGATGTTAGTTTTTCTCTTCAGATTTTTACGGGTTTTAAGTTGATTTTGTATGTTTTAGAGTGTTTGCTGCACAGATTGTAAGAAGAAGTTTGACTTCTTAACGCGAAGAGTACGTATGAATTCACTTATACACCCTATATTATCTCTATTAAGTGTTACATTTATCATATTATTTCTGCGTCCGTATGTATGTGTATTGTATGACATTCCCGATATTCCAATAAGATTCTCTCTTAATAATTTTTCTTATCTCGGTAATTTATCTCGCAATATCGCACAGTGCACAACAAACGTTATTTATTGTGTGTTCGTTAATTCAATTAATCCGAAATATTTTTTCCAATTTTTACTTATTTTAAACTGACTTCACCTTTTTTAACTGAAATTGTTATTATTATCCTTTTGCGTTGATGGAAATAAATCATGTACTCTAACCTTTAACCTTCAATAAATAAAAAATTGAAATGGCGCTAGTTGCAAATTTGATGCAAACTATTCAAGCACCAAATCGAATAATACTGTTCTCGCTCCAATTCGTCAATTTAAAAATATCTGATATTATTATCTGGCCATGCTGATGTGACATTAATGTATGTCTGACCCTAACTAAGAAGGCCGTCATCTATTTTTTATAAAAAAATATTTCTAAAAATCAACTTCCAATATTTTGTTACAATCCTTTCAGATTTTGATATTTTGATCAGATATAATAGAACAATGAATGACGTGTTCAATAATAATTATCATAAAATCAATATTTTTAAAACGATTTTAACAAGAGTAAAATAGGGTAAATAAAATTATTATAAACATTTTAAATTAAACTTATTCGGAGCAATGAAAGAGGCATAAAAATTATAGAATTTTCAATAAGCAAGTCTGTGAAGATGATGCCTGTTTCAGCATAACTTTAAAAGTAGCTGGTACATTATTACACGCATAAAAATCATTTCTAAATTAAACAGGACAGCATAGTTATGTATTTTAAATTTACAGTTCCTTATCTAAAACAGAATGATTACTTAAGGTACATAAACCCATTAAAAGGGATAGTGCCATTTAATTAATTAAAGCACGTGCATTCCAGTTGAAATTAGAAGCAGTTTCCTTGGTGTGTAGTGAGCTTTTATTTGTCCATATTTCTACAGAAAGGTCCTGCTCTACTAGTTTTGGCGACAGGTTGCAGCCCTAATTCATGAGCTTGAACATGAGTTACAAATTAGAGTTTGTTGAAAATTACCAATTTTACATTAACATGTATTGAAAAACGATAAATAGTGTTTAAAAAAATTGAAAAGAGAATAATCTCAATGCTATTTTAATTTTCAATACAATGCTATAATATATTAAGCAACCAAAGCTACCATACCCTTGTTATATTATAGCTGTAATTTGCATTGATATTTCTTATTGTTTCATAGTTTTGCACTGGAAAAATTAATAGGATTAAACTTAACTACAAAGTGCTCACATTATTTTTTACAACTTTCAAAGACAATAAGCCGTTTGTAAAGATAAAAAGCAAAACTTTCATCTTGTGCATATAAAATCATTAAAAAGCACACACTTATGATATTATGCATCGTCTCCTCTCTTGCTCAATGCTATTGTGCACATCAAAATCAGCTAAATAAATAACTATGGATTTCTATTTAACTGCAAAAACATACTTTTATTTTCTATCATGCTTCAATCTGCGTACTTTGTGATGGATGTAATTGAATCTCTGATGAATTAACCATTAATGTTTGTTTTAGCACCACTGTCGAAGATGCGGCAGAATCTATTGCAAGAACTGCTGTGATTTCCGCCTCGAGCTGCCACGAATGTGCTTTGTTGATCCAGTGCGACACTGTGAGAGCTGTGCTGACATATCACGAAAGGAAAATGAGTTTTTTGATAAGGAACTTAAAATGCTGACTGGAGGTATACAATTTTATTTGTTTGTTCCTATGAGTCTTACGGTTTATAAATTATCTAGGTGCACTGTTTCAACTAATAAAACTACCAGAGAGCAATGAAAAGCGTTCTGAGTTTATTTGCCGACTCTCCCAGGACCACAGGTAATGTCTATGCTTATCAGAATTTAATTAGATTTTACATAAAACCTTTTTAAAGATATCTCAATTTTGATGGCAGTGCAGAGGAGGAATTTGAGCCTGTGCAGCTGGCCAGCATAATGGAACTGAATCTCCTTCGCTCTCCTGATGTTCCGCCAGGTAAGATCATATTTTTTTCTAATTTAATTGCATTTAAAAATAACAAAAACAATAAATGTTTTTGCTGCTTAAGACTTTTGGGATGGTATGTGAAGAAAAAAAATCGTTTTTTCATGTGTTAAATATAGTAATGTTGGTTACGCTTCTAGGGATGTTTGTTACGTACATGAACAATGAAGGAACTGTAAAAGAAATGACATTACTCGCGCCCCCGGACTGCAACAAAAACCACACCATTTCTTGGCTCTCGGCCATGCAAAATGGGTTTAAAATGGCTACTGACAGCCGGAACATCTCTTAAATTTGCTGCGTCAAATTTATTAATTTTTATAGCAATATAGTTGTGGTTATATCTGGGGAATATTGCAATAATTAGTCCAGGGAACTCAAGAACCATGAAACATCTACATTTTTTGTTAGGGGTAGGTAGGGGTTTTATGTATTATATTATTAAGCAGTTTCTAAACAACTGAATTTCATGATGTTTTGAAATAATGGACTTTGCTTTTCTTCTGTGTTTCCAAGATGAAATATTTTAGAAATAGATAAAGATCTGGGTTTACACCTCATAAATAAAAATATTAAACTTAAGGAAAATCATGCTTTTGTTAATCTTTACATAAAATGCTGGTAAATATTTTATCAGATAAAATATGTATAAGGTTATATTTTTTCAAAATATGTAATAAATATTTATGTATGTTACTAACATCTAAATCATTTTGATGACTATATGATTAAAAATATTTGTTACGAAAAGCTTATATACATAAATAAAACAAATTACTTGAAATACTGAATTTTTATTTAATTGCTGTAATAAAATGCGCTATTTTTGGCAACTTTGTTAGATATTTTCAATTAATGTCCTAAAGCAGGCGGTTATAAAATCTCTTCAAAATGAAATGAAATATTTTAATGAAATTAAAGATTCATAGTAGTTGGAAAAATGATAAATGAAATTAGCCCCCAACTTGAGCTATTTTGGCTGCCTTATAAATAACAGTATGCTAGTGTAAGATGCCAATGAGATAGTAAGTTGAGAAATTAAAATGGGCAGTTTTGAACACAATGTCATGTGATATTATTGCCTTTGATGAGTCGGTTGAGTCAGTGTATATGATCACCCCAAATGATGATATAACGTCGTCATCTCCCATGCTCTCCAACGGCGTCATACCCTCTTCCCTCCTGTCAATGAAGTCTTTGCTGCCTATGCCCTCGCTGAGCCGCATCTTATTTCTGCTTCTCACCGAGAAACATTTCTTTTGTGTACTTGTGCCTGGTTCACCTAATGAAGATGGTAGAGGTGGCTGGCAGGATACGCTTGCAAGAAAAGGAAAAAGTACCATTCACGCATGCATAAAGTACCAAAAATCTGTGAAGCATGGAAATGAAAATTATTATCTTGATTGTTCAAAAGACACTTTACACCAGGTTCTTTATAAGAGATAGCGCTGATCCAACTACCTATGTCCCCCAGACCTTGTCGTGGACATGATAGCTAAGTCAGATGGCTTCTTCCTTACCAGCCTTTGTGTAATGGCTGAATATTTTGATGCTTCTGCTTATGTCCCAAAGATATTCGCTTAAGAGCAAATCAGGATGTGAAACTGATAAGTTTTTAGCGCTATTCCAAGCTTCCGAGAGCCAAACTTGCAATTTACGCTGACAGAATGAATGAGTCTGTAACTTATATATTGCGTCAGCTTAAATAAAATTACTTTGGACGGTAGAGCGTTCCAAACTTATTCTTGTTGTGGTTATATTTCTTTGTATATAGAATCAATGTTATTCTGATGAAGGAAGTAAGTTCTTCAGATAAATTGCACATTTAACATAATTATCTTGATTGCTAACTTCATTTTTCAATGAGCATAAGTAACTGCTCATATTTGTTCATGTTTGTTACATGTGGTTTTAATAGACCCTGTAAGATAATCAGACAAATAAGTTCTGTCTTTGTTAATTTTGAAAAGTCACTAGGTAGTGCACTGTTTTATTGCTCAAATGAGAAGTCATTTAACCATATAAATAATTTGAGAGCCAATTTGGTAAGTTTCCTTCCCCACCAAAATTGAGACATCTTTGGAATCTTCGTTGATTCTGAATTCTGAATTAGGCTCTATCAACACCTTCCCTGACAGAGGTTTCCCAAATTCAGGCATTTTCCTGGGTCCAAGTTCAGTATCTTCATACCTCCAGAATTCCACAGCTCTTGGATCTGAAAATTTAAATGCCCGTTTTAATTTAAATATTCATATATTGACAACTAGCAAACCTTTGACTGCCCTGCAAGATTTAGCAAGTCTTGCTGCCAGTTTGCTGACATTGTCACCGTGCATAATCTTCAAATGTTCTGTGTAAAAGCCACTTGCAGGCACTGGATTGATAGCCTTGACAGTAACGTAAGGCTCGGTGGAGAAGGTGATGAAGGGCTGACCTGGGCAGCAGTCTTCCTTGATTTTGTCTGGGGCGCTATCTGTGTACTGAACCTCTAAGTTTTCCAACTGGAAAATTGATTATCCGTCAATGATTTTGTCAAGTTCTTTTAATTTGAATTTTACCTCCAGCGTGCTAGCCAAGTAGACCTGATGAGTGGTTATGACTTCTTGCTCACTGAAGTCCAGGGTCAGGTCGAAGGCCTCGACGCCTATTTTCTCCATCTTTTCTCTGGCTGCTTGTGCAAAAGGCATCACTCTCTTCATGTACTTCTTCAGCTCTGGGAGGGCACCCAGAGTGCTAGATACCACCTTGTTGTCAGGAAGACCTTTGTGCTCCTGTTCGACATTTAAAAATACAATCATACAAAATATAGATTGTAGGATATTTACTAACATTATGCAGCTTTTTCATTGTTGTTAAGACAGCACTCTGCCAAGGAGGGAAGGTTTTGGCCACCCAAACCACTCCTTTAGTTGGTTTTTCGGCTTTTTCCACTGGATCAGCTCCTTTCCTTGGTTTCTGCAACTGGTGCATGTAGCTCTTCAGATGCAGGCGGAAAGCATGGGCCGTGTCCATTAAGTAGATTGACGCTTTTACTTTAGTCAAGTTGACTTCTCCAGCTTCTGGCCAATTGGCTTTCACAATGCTGGAAGCCTAAGAATAAATAATAGCATCTTGAGTTTGACGTTCAGTGTGTTTCATCTTAAGAGCCACCTTTCCAAGCAGCTGCCAGACATGCTCGGCAACATGTGGGCAGATCGGAGAGAGCAGCAGGGCCTGTACTTCAATGAATCTGATGATCAAGTTGGCATGCATGCCATCAGAACTGAGTTCCCTGTACTTGTCTCTTGCAGCCTGCAGTTCAAAGAATCCAGTTCGGAGGGCTTCCTTGAAAAGCATGTTCTGATAGTTCTCCTTGGTTTCCTGAATTTTTAAGTTCAGTTCGCTGAAAAGAATTTAATTTTTTACTCAAATTGTCCGATTTTCATAGCTAAAAGAGCTAGGTGGCTGTGTTTCTCACCTCGAAAAAACTTGATCATTGAAAGTGTCAGCTTTACCAGTTCTGAGGGTAGATTTGTTGGCCAGCACCTCTTTCACCCACTCAATGAAAGCGTATAGACGAAGAATTCCTACAGTAGAACATCAGTTTGTAAGTGGCACTTTAGAAGTAAATAAATATTTACCAGCGTCAGCAGTGCTCTCAACGAAATTTGCATCCTCCACCGAATCGCCGGAGTCAGCAAGGCACAGTCGCATGCCATCTGCTGAGAACTTCTGAACTGCTTCAGCCAGAGTCAAGAAATTCCCCTCAGATTTGGACATCTTTAAATGAGAAAAGTATGAATTGATGGTTTAATTAGCCGCCTCTGACATAAATACTTTGGCAGAGTTGAGCAGCAGATGCCCATTGGCGCGGATTCCCTTTGGCCACTTGCTTTTGTCATCCGCCCACATAGCACAATGGATGTAAATAAGGTAAGTGAGATGGTTTTGGATCAAGTCTTTGCCAGAGCAGCGGAGATCCATAGGATACCAGAATTCAAACTCCTTTTTCATGGCATCCAGTGTTCCAGCAGGAATAGTGCTCTTTGGCTTCTTGGCCTTCTTAAAGAAAATGTAGTCCCAAACTTCTGGAGTCATTTGCTCAGGTCTAGATTAGGCATTCAATAAATAACAAAAACTATAATGTAATTAGTAAACACATACTTAATGTTGTATTTGTTTCCATCCCTCCCAGTGAAAGTTCCTCCTTGAAGGAAATGGGCAACAGTGTAGTATGCCATGTAGATGGTGGAGTCAGAAAGGGACTCGATGAGCCATTGTTCATCCCAGGGAAGCTTGGTGCCTATAAGTGCTTGTTTACTACCAATAATTATTACAAGTTTTGTGAATTACCTAAGCCATACGTTCTTGAGCAGGCATACTCATGAAGCCAGTTCAAAGTGGTCTGGAAATTGTTCCTGACTTCATCATGGAAAGTGTTGACACCTTCCAGAGCCTTCAATGCCTGAGCTTGCCACTTTTCCTCTCCATAATTCAAATACCACTGGTCACAATGAGCTACTACGCACTCTTCACCAGATCTTTAATGTTGAAAATAAGCATAGTTTGTATTATACAGCATGTTTGGTATATACCGTGACATGATCAATTTTTCTGGCTCCATGTAGATGAAAGCTTCTTTGCTGTCCACTAGTTTTTTCTGGACTAGCTTCTTGATATCTTGCACTTTCTTGCCCTTGAATTCCCCGTCTAGCATGACCTATGTAAAAAAATATGAGTAACTGGCTTCAATTCATAGAGTAACAGCTTACTCCATCATAGAATCCTTTCAAGTAGACCTTTGCCTTGGCGGTCTGCAATTTTTCTGTGTCGTTTTGACTCTGAATTTTGAACTCGTTATACACTGATACAGCACTAAGGGTGCCAATTTCAGGAACATCAATAATGGCGATCTAAAATTTATAATTTTTTCATTTGAAGACGCATTCTCATAGTCTTGTACTCACTGGTTCGAAAGGAAGCACCATTTCATCTTTGATGCCGTACTTCTCCCTCAATGGCTGCTTCTTTTTCAGGTCTTGCAGTGCAGCATAGTCATCGGGGGAGTCAGAAGGAACGCTAGTGACCACCCCTGTGCCCTTGTCCTCTTTGATAGTCAGCATGGGCAAGGCATAGATGGTTTTCAGGGACGTCAGTGGGGCTGTCAAACCAGCGCCAAGAATATCCTACAATCATACCAGCTAATTTTTAATTTTGAACATTTGAAATTATTAAAAATTCCCAAACTCAAAATAAAATCAATATCTTTAAATATTTTCCAGATCAAAGGATATACCTCGTTAGCTTTTGAAATGCATTCATGCAACTTATATTAAAAAGATTGGGTACGATCCTCAAAATTAAAAGTCTTGAAATTGCCCTATTATTGTGCAAATAATAATCATGCTTCAATAACAGATTGAGTAGCAAAAGCACCAAGGCTTGAGTGTAATTTAACAAAAATATCTCAGGAATAATTTTAAATCTAACTGTGCATTGTGTCAAATAATAGATAAAAAAGAGCCATTTGACTAAAATTGGTTGAAATTGTACCTGTCCAGTAAGATGCAGCTTCAAATTAATCTGTCCGTCCTTTTCAAAAAAGCCTTGATAGGCCATGTTGCGAGCAGCCCTCTCAGTGCTGATAAGAACTTCACCATCTTTGGACAGACTAGCGATGTACTTCATGTCCGGGCGCACCCAGCAGTTTGTCTGTCCATACATGGTTTCTGGACGCAAAGTTGCGGCAACCAGGAAGATGGGGTACTTGGAGATAGATCTGCAGATTTGCACGTTGTTCACAGGAGAAGTTCCAAATATAAGCGCACCTACTTCAGCTTCTCTGGATAAGGCTCCTGGACCTTCATCTTGATCAGAGTGTACTCCTGGGGACCAACGCCCTCACCAGAACTGCGATCGTGGTCCATGCATGGCTGGCCATCTCTGGGTGAAAAGATGGTGTATCTCTTTCCGTATTGGATTTTTCCCTTCTCTTTCAGGCGAATGAATTGCCATCTCACAAATGAGTCGTAGAATGGGTTAGCATCGGTTGTGATGAATGTTCTCCTCCAATCCACCTGTGATGTTTCAAATTCAACTCATTTTCATAGTATGCAACATTAAATTATTTTCTGATTAAAACATGACATAATAAATTAATCTAATGTGTTTTTGTTTGATAGCTTTGAGTAAAAAATATGATTTATCTTGAATATAGAATAATTAGATAAACCTTTAAAACAATTTGATTTCCTCTCAATCATGTTAGACCAGTAATTTAAATTAACTTAATAACTATCATAATGCCAGTGGGTACTATGAAGTATTTTATTTATTACGTGAACTCCGATGGATTTGAGGTCGCTGACAGCAAGTGGTGGGAAGTACTGGAGCCAGTGCTGGGGGTCTGCAAACTCCTTAATTTCCTCATCTTTGAGGCCAAGACTCTTCATGATTTGCCATTGGAATTTAGCTGTTCCAGCTTTAGCAAGAACTTTGCTCTTCTTTCCCTTGCTCTTGTCTTTGATTACTGGCTCCAATGACTCAACTATCTCAACAGCCACCTCCTCAGTGGGGAACACAGGAGGGTAGCCATATGTTTCCATTTCCCTTTTAAGCTTGTCTGCACAGGCCTTGATGGGCATTCCTGTGCAGTGAAGGCCAAAGGGGAAAAGAACTCTTTTGCCAAGCATTCTTTGGAAGCGAACGGCAAACTAAAGAATATTTAGGGAATATTATAAGAGTAATAATACATGTATTTATTTAAATAGAAAACAAACCTCGCATTTCGACATTGAAAACGTGTGTCCCAAGTGAAGCCGCCCGTTCATATAAGGGTACGGGAAGGTGGCAAAAAATTTCTCATCATTGCTCTTCTTTGGTTTTTCTGGAGCGTCCGTCTCATTTATTTTCTCCTTTTCCCATCTCTCCTGAACGTCCTTCTCAATCTTCTGCAAGTATTCGACTTTAAAGGTGCCCTTCCTATCACTGCTAGCAGCCTGCAAGAGAGTTAGTATGTATTAAGAAGAATACATAACATGTAATTCAAACCGCGTTGCAAAAATAAATTTCAATTTCTTAACACTAATAAAACCAGCGAATTATCTTCTATATCATTATTATTACTGTTTCTCAATTTTGTCATTTGCAAACATTTTTAGCATAGTCAATAAAATTAAAAAGCATTATTTGAGGAAAGGCAAACAACTTTTTAAGAAAACCCGGTCCAGAGGGATGATAGAGCCCCAGCGGGCCCAGAAATCCATTTAAAAGTCACTGAACCTCACATAAAATTAATATCTTACCATATTGTTTTGCAGAAAAACAATCTAAACTGCAAGGAAGCTGACGAAATAGGCCTTGTTATTTCAAAGTGTATGATATTTTAATTGCACGGCAATTTTCGTGATTTTGTGTTGTCGCTCGCTAGTGACAACAGAACAGCTGGGCATTCCACGTGTCGTGCTTCTCGTTTGATGTTGATGCCGGTCTGGCAGCAGCACCGTCGCTAACTCCAACTCCATCTTTTATCTCTTGCAAGCGACGGAGACGACCATAACACGTGGTTTTGTTGCCTGAGCCTGAGGTTTTGGTTATTTTCAGTCGATCGCTTGCTGCGGAATTTTGACTTCGAAATTTTTGCAAATACTTAGTCCTTTGAACAACTTGTCAACATGGTGAACCGAAAGAAGAAGGTACGTTTTCTACAAAATATTAATTGATATCTATGCGATTTATTTGAGGTGCCCTTTCTGTGTTTTCAATATTAAATGATATTAATTTTCAAATTTTTTATTGTTAACTGATTTATGAATTTAAATTTTCAGTATGAGGCAGGAACTGCTCAACGATATATTACGAGGAAGTCTGCAATGAAAAAGCTTCAACTGACTTTGAAGGACTTCAGGAAAATGTGCATTTTGAAGGGCATTTACCCTAGAGAGCCATCTAACAGGAGGAAGGCACAAAAGGGAAAGACGGGCGTCAAAACCCTCTACCATGCCAAAGACATCAAATTCCTCAGCCACGAACCCATGATTTGGAAACTCAGGGAATACAAGGTAAAGATTCACACAAACTTGACATTGATATATCCTTAAATTTTTCTCAATTTAATACTAACATACAATTTTTCCTTCAGATATTTGCACGCAGAATGGGAAGAGCAAGAGCTATCAGAGATTTTGAAAAAGTTCATCAGTACATAGATAGCCACCCCACACTGACGCTTGACCACATCGTGAGAGAAAGGTAAAACTACTAAACTTTTCAATGTATTAACAGCTTATTGATACCTACAAACCTCATTCCACTTTGCAGATATCCAACTTTTGTGGACGCGGTGCGTGACATGGACGACTGCTTGACTCTTTGCTTCATGTTCAGCACATTCCCTAGCATTAAGCACGTGAGACGAGACTTTTCTGCACTTTGCCGTAGACTCACAGTGGAATTCATGCACTACGTAATGGCTGCAAGGGCTCTTCGCAAGGTATTTATCTCCATCAAGGGTTACTACTTCCAAGCAGACATCAGCGGCCAGACTGTCACTTGGATCATCCCTCACGTCTTCCCGTACAAGGTTTGAGCTCAACAATGAAGTCTAAAGCAATATAATTAATGCTTTTTATCTTCAGCCCGAGTCCAAGGATGATGTGGATTTTAGAATCATGTCAACTTTTGTAGAGTTCTACACAGTGATGTTGGGCTTTATCAACTTCAAGCTGTACCATTCTTTGAATCTGTACTACCCTCCTAAATTCCCAGTTTCATCTAGTAAGTATTTATATTATTTGCTAAGATACCATTCTTTTAAACAAGAACAATTTATATTCATCTTAAAGAGTACATGATTTAATGCAGATATCTCCCAGTTTTGGTTATTCTCCAATCTCAGTTATAAGTTAATAATAATTTTACCGTAAGTGAGGTATATTATTTATATCTCCAAAAAAGGTTAGATGTTTGATCAACTTTAGTGATTCCCAATTTTTATAGCCTGTTTTTTCGATTGAATTAATCGCTTATTTGCATTAAACATGTGTCCTGTCTATATATGTTTGCTATTTTATTAATATGCTTCATGAATTTTCAGAGGATGCTGAGAACAAATTGCTTGTCGATCAGGACGTGTTCGTGTCTGAAAGAATCGCTGCGTTGAACTCCAATTTGCTCAACTCGGATGGTTCTGCTAACGAGTATGTTGAAGAGGAGTTTGACATGGATGACATCCACTTGGTAAAAACATACTGGGTTTGAGTTAATTGCAGAGTAGCTGAAACTATATATTTTTTAGACTGACGACCCAGAGAAAATTGCTGAAGCCCGTGAAGAGCGTGACAAGGTCAAGAACCTAAAAACCCTCTTCAAGGGTCTGAAGGTGTTTGTTGGAAGAGAAGTGCCAAGAGAGCCAGTCGTTTTTGTGCTCCGCTGCTTTGGTGCTGAGGTTTCTTGGGATCCTCTGCTATTTGTTGGATCCACTTTTGATGAGCATGACACCAAAATCACTCATCAGATCGTGGACAGACCTTCATTGGACAGGACTTACCTTTCCAGGTAAACTTTTCATTTTTTATTTTTGCGTGTTTAACTGTTACAAGTTCGGCTAAGTATGATGATTGGCACAAAGCATTATTGATAACTCAATCATTTGAGGATCATAATTTCAAATCTATAAATCTAATATTCGTCAATTTTTCTTTCAAACACAGGCTTTCCAAGCATTGCATTTTTCTATGATCTTCAAATTTTAAATATTTATTGGTCCAAACAATCAGACTTCTTGCTTTACAACCTACTCTGTATCTTTTTACTGGTTTTTGCCAGCTGCTGTAGCTCTTATTTCATGAAACTAAGCACACCAGTTTTACCAATGTGTTCTTTCCCTGAATTGTTTTTGGCTGCTAAAAGACATTCTATGAGTGCCCATATTTGCATTTTTATGTTGTGTCCTTTTTTCTTAATGCTTGTGTAGAAGCTCATTCTTCTGTATTTTAACAATCACCAGGTACTATGTCCAGCCACAGTGGATATTTGATAGCGTCAATGCGAGGAAATTACTCCCTGAGGTTGACTATCTCATGGGCAAAACTTTGCCACCTCACTTGTCACCATTCACAATTGTCAGAGATGGACAATATCAACCTCCAGAAGAACAGGCTCTGAGGGAAGGCGTGCCCTTTAAACCACAAGGTACTTAAAATAAATTCCTTACATTTAATATGAATGATTTTATTTTTGTCCATTAGAGTAAACTTAGAAATTGAAACTCAAGGCAGTGTATAGTGACGTAAAAAATCATACTCAACTCTTTCATTGTTTTAATTTTTGCAGCTATGAATTTCAAAAATTTATTTTAAGCTATTTTATACATTGCTTTAAGTAATTTAATTCTGTATGTTAGTTCTTGAAGAAGAAAAGTCGGAGGATGAAGAAGAGTCTGAAAATGATGAGGAGGCTGGAGATGATGATGACAAGGAAGAAGATGTCAATAGTGATGATGATGATGATGATGATGACGACGATGACGACGATGATGATGAAGAAGAAGAAAACGAAGATTCTGACGAAGACGAAGATGAAGAGGCGAAAGCAATTTCCTCAAAAGAGCTTAAGGTATGTCCTATTAATTTGAACCACCATTTTGGAAATTTAATGTACGTTTTGACATGCAGGTCAAGCAAATGGCTGTCAAAGCTGGGGAACTGGCAAAGGAGAATCCTCGACAGCAACAAATTGATGAAGCCGCACAGCTTCGACTGAGGGAGAGAATGATCGCCCGAAAGCACAGAAAATTGTATAAGAGCATGATGAAAGGACGCAGGTCAAGACAGCATGAGATCAACCTGCTCACGAAAAAGCGGAAGGCCATTGACGAAGAGACAAAGGCAGCCAAGAAGAAGACAAAGAAGAAGAAACAACCTGCAGATAAGTGAATCTTCTTGTAATAAACATATTCCTTGAATTTTTCACTTGATGGTTTCTTTTCTGAAATATAATCCTTGAGGTAAAGCAGCTCTGGTGTTTTTCGCATAAAGAATCAAACATCATGAATTATTTTTTAAATATTTCTAATAATGTATTTTTCGTTTTTAACATGGACTTTGCAAATGCTTTTTTGGTTAGGTCTATTTACAATGCAAATTATTAGTTGTTGTCCTTAATTATTAGCACATTATAGTGTCTACTCTATACACATCATCGTGGCGCGTCTCAAATAAATTATTACGTTCATTATAGGGAAGGAATTTTATGCCACAATTGGCACCACTATTACTTTTTTGCTGCACTTATGAGTTCGTCAATGCAGTTGTCACTGTTGAGACAAAATGATCATTTGCTCACCTAGATATACACAAATTGCGTTTTTTCTCTCTTGAGTTACATGACACAATTAATTATAATATCTTTACACAAGTATTGCTCGTTTGGCTCACCAGTAATCGAAGACCCCCACGCAAGAAAATAAGAGATTTTCACTCTGTTTTGACATTTCTTATACAAATCATGCAGTCTCATTTGTAATAATCATCTTATCAGATCCCCCGAGAAACCCATATAACTCGCACGGAGGCGGAAATCAACACTAAATATCATGAGTGTTTTATCTGTAGAGTTTGATTTTCATTGATCGCGCTTCCAATGCTTGCTATTAATCAATCCAACTAGCATTTGGGTCTAATTAGTGACTTTGGGGGACTACAAAACGTCATCTTTTTGTTCACATTTTGCTCGCCGAAACGATGCATGCGAAATTGAGTGACAGCTTCCCTTTTTTACAAATTGGAAGTGCTGCAGACTGAGAGATGAGGTTCTACTCCATCCTAGTATCGAGATTTTGCATTAAAAGAGAAGAGCAGCATGTTTGTGTAATGCACTCTAACACTCCAAGTCCGCATGATTTCTCAACCGTTTTTGTCGTTTTCACTTTAGAAGCAAGTTACAGCCAAGAAATTAACAAACAAAAACGAAGATGTGAATAGCTTCACACATTATCAGCTAATAAAACCATTTTAAAAAATAATAATTTATAAAAAACATTTTTACAAGTTACAGTTCAGTTTTCGTAAAATCACAGATACAAAAAAGACGCGAAGATATATTTTCTCGATTCGTACTGACTGAAGTTTGAGAGAGATAGAGAGAAAGAGGGAGTGTTTGTGGGTGTGAGAGAGAAAGAGAGCTAGACAAGAGTTTGTCTGACCGGCGCCGAGACAGCAGTCTTTGTCCACAAGTAGCAATGGTGTCTACCCTGTTATTCTTAAACACAAGTAGGAAGAGGCCTTCTCAAAATTTTATTCATCTCAACGCCACATCGTAGAAAAAGTTTGTCTCACTTGGGCGAAAACCTCACTTGTGAGCTCGTCCTTGTAAGCTCCTAACTAGAGTATCACTTGATAAAGGACCTGCCAAGTCGAGCTAGTGCCTTAGTCTCATTATCCACTGACCACTTTTGATACCGACAAAATTCAAGCCATACCGCGGTGGAATGGAACCAAAATCACGGTCCGTTCCATCTACACCGATCCTGGTCAGAATACAAAAAGTAGTCACTCGAACACGAGACGCAAGGTTAGCCCGGCCGGGCGAGGGGTCCTTTAAATTCCTCACGCGTCGTGGTGCGAGTGCGAGCGTTTGCTCTTGCGTCGCTTGCGCTTGTCGTCGCCCGCTTTCAGGAAGCGGACGTTGGACGGGTCGTCGGCCAACTGCGGATACTTGTGGATGCTGTGCGCCTCGACACCTTCGTAGCCGTACACCGAGCCGCGGCTCTCCAGCTCCGTCCTCTCGTCTTCGGTCCAGTTGATGCGGCCCGGGAAGCCAGAGGACAGCAACTGCTTCTCGATCTCCCAGGCCTTCTCAACGGCCCGCTTGTGCGCGTGCCGAAGCACACGTTGCCGCTCCTGCGCGGGGTCAGCGCCGTACCTGATGAAGACAGCTGCTTCTGAGTTGTGCACGCGCAGCTCGGGACTGCCTTTGTGCTCGGTCTCGTGCGTCGACACATTGAATAGGCCGCCCAGACGACGCAGCTCCTCCTGGTCGTCGCGCATCTTCAGCGCGTTGTCCTTGACAAAGTAGAACACCGCCTGCGAAAAACGGGAGTAGTTGGTGTTAAGAAAGGAAGAAAATTTAAATTGTGATTTAAAAAATAATTAAGTTCTTAAGCAAATAATTCATATTATGACAACCCTTACCTGGTCGTGATTGCTCAGCCGCACGTCCAGGAGATGCGAGTTATTGAACACGGATGAGACGACGTCCTGGATAGGTCCATTGACACCGCCTTCCACGATGCTGACAAGCGCTCGTCCGTCAACGCGTGAGATCATGAGTCCCTCACCAAAAACGCCTCTGCGCGATGCAACCCGCGGCAGAAGGTTGCGGGTCTTGGGCTCCAGCTTGAGCAGTGGCTTCGGGATGAATCCAAGCTCCTGGAACTGCTCGTTGATCTTTTCAGCGATGCACTGCAAGCCAGAGATGACTCCAAATTGCGGCATCAGCTGCGACGATGTGACCATTGCGGTTGGGCGGTACACTGAGCGGGATGAGTAAGACGAACCCATCATTTGCGACACATCATAGCCGTAGAGGGTCAGCCAGCTCGCCAAGTCTGCAATGGTAAGAAAGAGCGTTTAGATTTTCATTGAAATAACATCACATAAAATTGTTTATCAGTCATAATATTATAAATACCTCTCTTTTTATAAAAAATTATCCAAGCATTATTCAGTAAATTTATGTATTTTATTACTGACTCATTTAAAAAACTTCAAAATCGTCTTGCTGAGTTATTTTATAACTATTTAACTTAGATTTGAAAATAAATTGAACTGTGACGTAACGACTAATTTTACTACCGTCAATGAGGAAGGCCTGACTTACCAGCCATGTAATTAATAGGTGCTCCACTGTTGATAGGATCGTTGTTGTTGAATCGATAGATGAAGACGTCTGTAGGCGTTGTCAGCTTGTTGGCAAGGTCCTCCCAGGCAGGAGTCATCCACTGGGAAACCACAGGGTCGTAGAGCCGCCTCCTGATGTAGACCAGACCGGTGCTGGGGTCCAAGATGCCGCCGTGGAAGTCGACTGGCAGGTACAAGTCCGGTTTGGTGTCCTTGATCACTTTCCCGAAGGGCGTGCGCGTGATCTGCTTGACCAAGTTGCCGACCATGTCGAAGACGGCGATGGGAGAACCGTTCTGGTCGCAGGCCACATAGTACCTCTTGTCAGCCGTCTCGATGGCGATTAGCACCTGCCGCTGGTCATACAACAAACGCGTCGTCTTGCCCGTCTTTGGCGTGTGCACGTGTGTGACAAGGTCTTCGGCGCTGGGGTTGGCATAGAAGAACTGCGTCACCTGGCCCTTGTTGTCCCGCATGGCGAGCAGTCTGCCACGCTCGTCGTAGTGGTACTTTGTCTGGAACTTGCCCTTCTCGATCGCAAGCACGAGGAAGCCGCGCGCTGTATAGCTGTACTTTTGCTCACCTCTGCGCGCCACAAAGCCACGTCCATCGTAGCTGCAGAACTCGACGTCGCCAACCTGCACGACGCGGTCACCGCTGTCGTAGCCAAGCGAGATTTTGTCGCCTTTGTCGAGCGTTCCAATCACGTTGCCATTTTCGTCATATACAAACTTCCAGTTGTTGTCTCCGGACACTTCAAGGAGGTGTCCATCGCTGTTGTACTCAAACTTGTCGGTTACTTTGCGTCCTTTGACTTCCATCACCTGCGCACTGATGCGGTTGCGTTTGTCGTATTCCAGCTCCACTCGGAATACATCAGATTGCTTGATGTTGATAAGGAAATATTTCAATCGGCCATGCGAGTCCCACTCAGTGATGGCGAAGAATTGCTTGCTCGCGTCTTGCATCACCGACTTATTGAACGTGTTCTTGTAAACTCGAAGGTCGCTCACGCTCTCCAGCATGCCCTGGTTCTGATTGTATTTCAGCTTGAGCGAGGGAAGCTGTTGGCCGCTGATCTCTGCGTCAATGGTGGACAGCCGCGCGTTTCCATCGTACTGGTACTTAAATTGCGCGTTGGACAGGTCTGATTTGGCACCAAACTTGAGTCGCTCTTCCTTCAAGATGCCTGCGTGGTGACGATATTCTTGTTTCAGCTCGTAGCCAGGTTCCGTCACGGTCGCCGATTTGACTAAGCCCGTCGACTCATGGTAGGTGTACTGAGTGGAAGAGAGACCGGCAAGGATGTTCTCCAGCTTGCCAGTGTCATCGTAGGCGTAGACGACCTTGCCAGTTTGATGCGGGTAAACCTTAGCCAGGATCTGACTGTTGTCGTTGTACATGATTTCATACGGATGCCTGCTAACTGGTGAGCTGTAACGGTACTTGAAGAAGCCCAGAGAGGTTTGCAGAGAGAATTGATGGATGTGCCCTCTCGGTGTCGTCAGCCTTTCTAGAGCACCGCCCTCATCATACTTCAAGAAGTAGTCACTGCCTCGTGGTGTTGTCACCTTCAAAGGCTGCAAGAAAGGAAAATATTTCAGAAGATGTAGGTTGTATTATTTTTCAATTTTCAAAAAATTTTAATTTTAAAACTTAAAAAACAATTGATTTTAAAATTTGATTTAATTTTAAATATTTGAAAAAGGATAGCTAAATTTTAACTCACCAAGCTGCTGAACGTGTCCTTGAATGAATATTTAACAGCAGAATTGTCACTGTAGCGAATTTCAAATAGGCGGCCAGCCCTGTCGAACACATAGGTCTCTGATAGCTCTCCCCATTTCCAGCTTGATATGCGGCTAAATCTGTCATACTCCAACTCCACTGCCTCAAACGCCCCTCTGCTGCAAAATTTAATTTGAAAATTAATATTCAGAAATTCAATATAAAAATCTGGCAATCCATATTTTAACTGTAAAAAAAATCAAATAAATAATCATACCTTGGTCCAAACTTGACAGGTCTGGCCAATCTGTCATATGTAATATTCAAAATTTCCATCCTCTCGTCCATAAACACAGCGACAGTGTTGGTTTCTCTGTCATACTCCAGGGTGAGCAGATTTTCGCCATTCACCCTGAGTTTCTTTCCAATCTGCACAACGGCCTTATTCTTGCCCTTGCCCTCTCTTCTCAGGAAGTAGCGCCACTCAAATCTGTTGGCCAGGTCACCATCAATTTCCGTTTTTTGTTTGGCAGGTACTGGGAAGCTCTCGCCCAACACAGGGTCGATGTCTGTCAGGACCGTGTACGCAGTTGTTTCTGTGCTGATCTTGTGCTTCCATGGTGTCTCACTGGTCACGCTTCCATCGGGCAGGAGGGTAGTTATATGCGTTTCCTGCTCGCCAATCTTCTTCGACACGCTAGGTCCTGAGATGAGCAAAGACACAGGTTTTAAGTCACCTTGCTTGACCTTGACAGTGGCGCCAATGGTGCTCAGATCGAAAGACAGACTGATCACTTGACCGGTCGGAGTGACTGCAGAAGTAAGTCGGCCAAACTCGTCATAATTGTAGACATAGCTTCTGCCGGTGCTGTCCAGTTTGGTTTTCAAAAGGCCTGTAGAGCCGTGGTAATCAAAGGTGACATTGTAGTTGTCAGGGGTGCCCAGCTCATGCAGCATCCTCATCCTCGACATTCGCAAGCGGCACTTCTCGCCTTTAGTGTTCTCGATCGAAGTCACCTGGCTGGCGTAGTCTCTCAGCAGGAATACCTTGTTTCCAGCTGCGTCTGTGACCGTGCTCAACTTGCCGTTGCTCGTGTTGACGTTGTAGGAGAAAATATAGATGGTCTCGCCGGTCAGGATGTTCTTGGTCAAGATGTGCTGACCAAACCGGTTGAAGATGTAGATCTCCTGCGTCTCAGGTGAGTAGATTTCGTACTCACGGTTCGCGTTGGCCTCAGGCAGGCTGGCGGTCACCGACCTTATGCGGTAATTGGCCTGGTCGCTGATGTGCAAAATGCCGTCAGGAGTAACGGTGATGGAAGAAATCGTATTAAACTTGGAGGTGGCGGCGAGGAAGTGGTCCTCGTCGAAGCAGCCGCAGCCTCTGTCCAAGCAGTTGCATTTTGACTCTGCTCCCGCAAAGTGCTGGATCTTTCCATCGGTGCCGATGACCCTGACGCGGTTGATTCGCTGCGAGTCACTCTCGGCGACGTAGAGGTCACCATTTGGCGCGAAGGCGATGCTCTGAGGCATGACCAAAGTCGCGCCGGTGGCCAGATCCGAATTGTGGCTTCGCGAGGGAGAGCTACAGTGCAGCGGCCGGCCGGCGACAACCTTCACGCGGCCGTCCAAAGTGAGCTGGAGAATCATGTGATCATCGATGATATGCAAAGTGTTATCCAAGGGGTTAATGGTCAGCTCGGTAGGCCACCTCAGATGCACCTCCTCCACCTTGAGGGTACCCTTGCAGGGAATGGGCTTCCAGTGCGACTTGTGCATGTGGTTGCCTATGACCGTGGTGACGATTCCATCTCTGTCCACCATCCTGATGTTGGTACCGTCAGCAAAGTAGATGACGTTATCAGCAGACACAGCGACTCCTTTGGGGTAAGCCAACTTGGCGTCCCTGGCCAGAGCACCATCGCCGCAGTGGGCCTCATCACCTGGCAAGCAGCGTTCTCCGCTGCCCACAGCAGTCTCCCAGTTCCTGTCAGGATCACTGAAGTCGTCAATGTTGCGCACCTTGATGATCTGGTGTGACTCAGGGTCGGAAATATAGAGCGTGTTGTCCATGGGGCTCAGAGCTAGGTGGTACCTGTAGGAGACTCTGGTCGCATTGAGGCGAACCACAGTGTGCACAGAGCCGTCGATCATAATGCGTCTGATGAGATTGAAGTCTCCAACAAAAATAGAACCATCAGGTGCGTAGGCAAGCGCGACCGGAGCCAACAGCCTCTGCTTTGAAGCAGGCCCTTCGCAGTCTGTGCAGTCCAAAGCTCTTTGGTGTCCGTTGCCCATGGTGGTCAAAATCACTCTTGGCTTGTGCTTCAGGTAAATGTTGGAGCCATCGCCCTTCTGCAGAATGCCCTCGTGGAAGTTGTACCTGTGGTGAATGTCCAAATTCCAGCCTCCCACCTCAGAGATGCCCATGTCGTGACCACTGAGTTTGGTAGTCTGCACGTCCCAAATGATGTCGCGGCAGTCGTTGTACTCGTAGCCAACCTTGACCATTGCTGTGGTGACGCCATAAACGCGCTGTCTGTAAACATTCAGCCTATTCCAAGCATAGGTAAACTTGATGTCTGGGTCAGCCTCAAAGGTCTTTTCGAACAAAATGCCTTCAATTGTAATTCTGAGGTGGACGAGTTTCAGAGAGGCAGGGACTTTGCCTGGGGTGAGCTGCAGTTGGATGGTCGAGAGATAGCCGGCCGCTCTTGAACTGTGGTACACTAGATTAAGGCCAGTTCCGGGGATGCGAAGGCTGTCCTGTACCACCTGAAATAAGAATGTGACAATTACGTTTCAGATGAATTTGTGATCATTGGCTTCTTTTGATTAAATCTTAAGTTACTTTGCAAAGCTTAAGTTAATTTACTAAAGTTCTTAATTAATCAGGTTAACTCCGCAGCAATTAAATTGCGCTATTTATGTGTAAATATGTAATTGATTAAAAGTGCATCAATAATTTTTAAAAATCGTACAATCATGCTACGATACAGCATGTAAAAAAATAAATATATTTGCTGGAATAAATTAATCTTCTGTAATTTTAACTAACCATTATATAAAAGGGGACTTGAGATTTACCTGTGATTCAGCAAGAATAGCACTTTTGTCAGGACAAGCGCCTTGAAAACCATGCTTCCAGGTAGCAAGAACAACGGGCTTCATCAGGTCATAGTCATGATCATCGCACGTCTGTGGTATTATAGCAACAGCCTTATCTTCTCCCATGCCCATTTTTACAGTGTTGATCACCACAACCTAAAACGAATAAATGAATCAGTGAAAGACATTTATTTTTGTATGAAATTTTACCTCATTCCATGGAACATTGACAACTTGAGTTTGGGGTCTGAAGGGACTTTTGCCAAACTGCAGGGTGACAGCTCCACCCCCATTCACCAAGAGGTCAAACCAACCATCCTCTCTGGTCATAGTAAAGCCTTCCAGGAGCAAACTGGTTGCCACCCTCACACCAATGACTCCCATCCCTGAGGAGGTGACGATTCGCCCTCTGATCACGGCTGCCCGGCTGGAATAAATTTCATTTTAGAGTTTGCTTTTTTGCCGTAATATCGGCTGACATGAGCACACACGTCATTTTTAAGCTATAAATAATCCAGCACAGAAAGGACAAAACGCTAGAATGAAGGCGAAAGAATATTAGCGCACAATTAGCATAAATATATGAGGCAATATCAATGGGTTTCAGACAAACACACACTACTCAAAAGCACAAACAGTACCCAAAGAAAGAAATAAGAGATCTCTTCTCGCTATTGAAGTTTTCTAGCACTCTAAGAAATTGTCTCTTTTCTCTAGAGTTTTGTGTTTATTTATAAATCTATATGAAATATATATGTCATTCTTGTGTGTTTGAAGTCTTACCTTGTGTTGAAGTGATTCCAAAAGACACTGAGAGAGCAGCACAAAAAGAGAGAGCGTCAGATATATGATTTTAGTATTAAGCAGCAGAGAGTGTAAGCGATTTGTTGTTAGTGTTTAGCCCCCACATTCAGTAACATTCATGCACCAGATTAGTCGACTTTGTCTTTCCAGATGACTTCACATTTACAAAAAGAGTCAAAATGATTTGTTGTTTAGTGCTTACTGTATTTGTTTTGTGAGAAAATGTAAAATAATATGAATTTGTTTTTAAATTGGTGAAAATTTTGACTCATTGAAATTAACAAGATATATTTACAGCAGAGAGAATGATAATTATAACTCAATCGCATTATTGACTGGGTCACAAACATATTGAGAACCACTGAATGGTCAACAGTAAGGGATGACAATGAATTGGTAAAGGAAGAAATACCTTTCGTTGAACGATTCCTGTTTGGCGTAATTCTGCAGGCTGCCCTCCTCAATTAAGAATTTCATCCGCTCGAAGAAAGAGGCTGTAATGGCAGGAGGCTGCTTCCTTAGCAGAATGTCGATAGGCTTTGGTGCTGACTCGCACAGTTGGTTTGATCGGCACACGTGGTTGCCACAGCATTCTGGGTCTTCACAATCAACCAAGCCATCTAAAAATTGCATGGTTAATATTTAATGTTATATAAATAATTTAGTTTTCTTTGCCCACAAATATATTATAAATTCTATTTTTGCAAGAATTTCAAAATAACATGATACCTTTGTCATTGTCCTTTCCATCATTGCAGCTGCTTTCGAGGGCAACGTTACAGTCAGCTCCATCCCATCCATCATAGCATTTGCACTCCCAGTCACCATCAACGTTGACCTTGCACTGCCCATGCCCGCCACATCCGCTTGGGCAGCCTTCCAGAGTGCAGTGTTTGCCATTCCAGCCAGTCACGCAGAGGCAAGTGCCGTTTTTACACTGGCCGTGGTCAGCACACCTGAGATTATATCAAGTGTTAATGGCTTTTCAGACTTGATTTATTGATAGTAAAGTACCTTGGGTCACATTGCTTCAGGCCGCAGAAGTCGCCGGCCCATCCAGGGTCGCAAGCGCAAGCGTCTCCTTCGCAGTGACCATGAGGTCCACAGTCCAAATCGCACATTTCTAGAAAGTTATCCATGTGACTTCATAATTATAAATTACACGCGTTTTCTTACGTTTCGAGCAGTCGTCTCCAATCCAGGGTGCATCGCAAGTGCATTTCTGCGCCTCCAAGTCAAATTTGCCATGCCCATTGCAGTCTGGCAGACACATAATCGCGTCGTCGTCCGTTACACTACAATCTGCGCCCTTCCAGCCCTTTTTGCAGATGCAAGCGCCCTCGACGCAAAAACCATGTCCGGAGCAAGTCGGGTGCGGACAGTCAACTGGAATTTGAATATAAATTTTCTATTTTATACCCAAGCTGAAACAAGGCAAACTTACCTTCCGCGCAGAATTTGCCCTTGAATCCGCGGACGCATTCGCACTTGCCGTTGGTGCAGTGGCCGTGGCCGTTGCAGTCAGGCACTTCGCATTCATCATGCCGCAAACTACACTCCTTGCCTTTCCAGCCAGGGTTGCACTGACACTCTCCGTTGATGTATTCGCCTCGTTGACTGCAGAGGACTGGACAAACGCCTGTAATCACACGAGTGTGAGTCTGTTATCAAACGTCGATGAGATTGCTATTAGGATTAGAAAATTGGTAGAGTTTTGGTTATTGTAAGACGTCAAGATTTTAATAGGAGATCGATCAAAAAAATTCAAGAGAAAATCGTAAAACTTGATACTCACTCTCGCTACAATCTTCCCCACCAAAGCCAGGGGTGCACTTGCAGTGCCCGAGCAGACACTCTCCTTTGCCACTGCATCCGTTGGGACAGCTCTCGGTCATATCTTCAGCAACGGCGGCAACAAATGAGATTTCCTGGGGATCTCCATCGTCGTTATAGAGGGACAAGAACCAGTGGCCCTGCTCCATGTAGTGGGTCACCTCCTTTTTGACGCTTGTCTGCACAAGATAAAATAATTTGGTTAGTGGAAATATGCGACCACGTGCCCAAGTTGTAAACCTGAGTTGCGAATTTTTACCTAAAGTGACTTAAGCTTTGCATGCAAAATGCTTTTAAAAGATTTTTGGAAACACAAAGCAAATTTTGTATTATGTTTCAAAGACACTCACCGCTGAAGCCCTGGTAGTTCTAGCCTTGAAGCCGCTGAGAACCTCAATAAAGTCATACTGCGTATGAGTGGGTAGCGCGTTTCGTCTGGCAAAGACACCTATGCTCGCTCCTCTGGGGATGTTGTAGTCAAACTTGACGTAGGCTGCTTCAGGCCGATAGAACTGCATGTTCCAATAGCCGTATTGCGGAATGGTCTGCGATAATTTCTGGCCAAGTTGAATTAGCGAGAAAGTAGTGCCGTCCGGCGGGAATGTTCGTGCTGGGAAGGTTTTTCCTCCTGTGGATAGCAAAAAAAGGCTTGAGCGGCATTCAGGCGGAAAGCTTGTTGGAAGGGAAAGCGTCTGTCTACCCGAAATTGGTGATTTTAAAATGAAGAGCAAAGTTAAATTATGTTTTTGAATGAACAGTATTCGTTTAACTTAACCGGTTATCATATCATAAAATTAAAAAGCTGAATTATAAGCACATTTACGATTAATTTTTGAAACTGGGTCAAGATTTTATAAATGTGTTAAAACAAACATTTAATAATGGCATTATATTATGTCACTATCTATAGCAGTAACACTTTAGGATATATATATTATTTTATTGACAAAATTAATTTTTAGTTACACCAATTTGGTAGTATAATATATTTTCATTGGGCATATTTTCATCAGTAATATATTGCTAAAATAAAAGCATAAGAAGGAAAACAGGTAAGCACACAGTGAGAAAAGAAAGTAGAATAGTTAGCAAAATAAGCCTTGAAAGCCATATTGGATTTACTTATGTCATGCGAATAAAAAATATATCGTTCGTATAGTCGATACATTGCATGCACAACACGCTATACTTTCAGCATTCTCTCTGTTCTACTCGAGGGGGCACCAGGTATGTGTCGCGCATCCACATAATAATTATGGTTTAATTCAGCGTCAGCGGCAGCAGCTTGCGTCAGCAGCGAAATTAGTAGACATTTGTTCTGCGTGTGTTTGAGTGTGTGTGAAATATCACACAGGTCCTGAGCAGCCATTCTCGCACGCCAAGCTCACCTTCGAGGATAAGAATCGTGGGCGGCGGTGGCGTGGGACACGTTACCACTGGGCAGGTGACCTCCCGCTCCGTGGTGGTGACCATCTCCTGCACGGTGGTGCTCTCCACCGTCGTCTCCTCGGCACCCTCCTCCTCCTCGTCAACCGCCAAAGGCGCAGCCGAGGAGGTCATTAGCCCTAATGGTGTGGTCGACACCCATTCTTGGTCAGGGCCGCCACCGCTGCTGCCTAAACAAGGGCAGTTACACTGACACTGCGGCCTCACAGAGCTGAGGTTAGCGGACACGGCATGCTGCATAGCGTCCAGAGTGCGGTTAGTGGCGGACGGCACAGCCACGGACAGGACGTAAAGATGCTCCGGCTCGGCGTCCTCGTCATCCTCAGTGGCGATTGTCACATTCACGAGCACGCGTTTGCCGGCACGGTCAGACGAATTGAAAGCGGGGCTCTCGGGTTCGGAGCGGGGAAAGGTGCTTTCGGAGTCGGTATTAAAAGCGGTTCCGGGGGTCGACTCAGTGGAGTTCGCGGGGTTAGCTGGCACACTCAGCAGATTAGGGCTTTTTTGCTCATGCGCAGGCAGCACGTGGTTGTCCAGCCGGTTGGCGTCTGGACTGGTCACGTCCAGAATAAAGCCGCTGCCCAGCTCGTTGTCCAGCTGCATCTGCGTCATCTCAGCGGCCTCGAGCACGTGCTGGTGGCGGTGGTGTCGGCCCGGCTCGGCGGCCGACACGAGTGGCTGCGGCGGCGCCAAGTGCTCGAGAAGAGCGGCGCCGCCGCTGCCCTCCGACTCATGCAAGGTAGTTAGCGCAACATCATGCAACAACAAATCTACGTGCTCAACAACCGATCTACGAACGCGCTCTCCTTTACCTCCTGCGCCGCCACCGCCGACAGTCGCGGGCCGTGACCTGCCCGACGACGTTGTGCGGTTGTCGCCCTTGAAGCCGTTGGCGTCCGAGTTCTGGTCACCCACGAACACGGTGCACGCGGCAGAGCTCTGATATGACCAGTTCAGCAGGTTGGTAGCTGTGAACGCACGTTTTTTGGTGTCACGAGAAACAGTTAACAATAAATTTTATAAACCAATAATTGCTAACTTTCTTCAGTTACTAGTTTTCAGATTAAATTTAACAAATCAACTCTTTCATTGGGACAAAAATTTTAAAATTAAATTAAAAAATAAAAAACAATCCCAATCGGTCCCAATCAGAACATTACACGTAACTTGCTCCACGCAGACATTAACGGACGAAAGATGAAAAAAATGTTTTAAATGAGATAGTGACTTACCAAACATGTAAGTGAGAGCTGCTGTCAACACAACACACAAAATGATGAAGACTATGGCTGTACATTTCCACGAGCATTTGCTGGCGAGTCCCTTCCGGAACTGGAACGACCGCGACGATTGCGGGAAATGACTCGAGTTTGGCCTGCGCATGTTGCCCCGTCCTGGTAAAACAGGAACCGCGCCTCCAGGCCCAAATGTCATCCTGTAACTGAGCACGAAAAGTGTCATCCGCGGTTTGATGAGGGGTGTGCGAAGTCAACTCACCTGTCGGTGCTCTTGTGGTCGCCCTTGGTTGGGCTGCTGCAAGACGAGTTTGACTTGTAATCCATTGGTGACGTCTTTGGTATGTCTGAAAGCCGAGATTTCCGAATTGCAAGCGTTAGCACTAAATTTGGACTGCTTTCGACGTGAAATTAAGTGAATCGATAAAGAGGACGGCCATACGCCCGACACGAGAGCGGCGCTGGTTGCATAAGCTCTCACCTGTGGGTATGTACACGTTACCGGACGGAGTGCGAACCAGGCATGAGGGTTCAAAGTCGCCGTCCCTGATGTCAGAAGCGGTAAGGCCAGTGGTGCTGCGGCCGTTGAGGCGATTCATCGACGGTTGGTTTCTTGGTGGCACATTTGGAGGGTGATGCGAACTGTCGAGGAAACCACCTGCGAAAAGACCGAGATGAAGGAGTGAGAAACTAACGGTTTGCATGTCTGGCACATCAAATCAAGTTGGCGGAGAGGAGTAAGGCGCGTGCAACACGCGTAGCTAAAACAAGTCAATTACGGCTGGGAAAAAGTTTGCCTCTTTTTCCTCGTTCCGGGTGAAAAAACGAGGCTTTGTTTAAAATGAGCAAAGTTTCGACGCAAACACACGGCTATTTACACTATTCTTGCGTGAAAACAAATGAAAGACACCGGCGTAATTGGAAAATATTCGGCATCCCTTGCGGGTGGAAGCTGCAGATTGACTGCCTCTTATTTTTCTTCTGCGGTGGCGTGCAATCATGCAAATGGCTTCAAGGAGAGAGGAATTGCGCCGAGACACAGATGTGTTATTTGTCTCCGCAAATTATTTTCCACCCTCGCCCGCACTCGTTGCCGCTGCTAATTCTCAGATTTCCAATATCGACGGGCGGAGAATAAACGACGGCTCGTTTTTCACGGCAGCGAGAGGTAAAATCGAATTTGCATTTTACTGCCGAATTTGTAGGGCCTTTTAATTAAAATTTTAGCGAGATCAAAAAAACGGGCCGAAGCAAGCGCTGTGTTTGTGCTGGCTGAAACGCTTTTTAATGACCACTTCAGAAAAGTTGTGCTGCTGGCCAACTAGAGACTCGGATGGACAGCCAGTAACCCCAATTACGGCTTCCTATTAGCCTGAGAGCCGGCTAAAACAATTTTGTTCGCTCGTTGGCTGCACCCGCGCGCGCGTCCGCCAGACTCACTCATGCCAGCAATTTTCATAAAACACAAAATAATTGGCGGTGCCTGCTTTGTTTGTGCGCGGGTAGGAATTAAATGGGAGTGATATTGTTACCATGGTTTGAGTGAGCCGAAAAATTGCAAATTTTTATGACTGCCGAACCGAACCAACGTTCCAGTGTAGCAGCTAAAAGCAAAATAGTATGTGCATTTGAATAACTCTGTTTTTGTGAGAACGATTCTGGGAAGATTCAAGTGTTCAGATGTTTTTATTTTGAATCACTTATAATTTTCTACGCAAAATTTTGCGTACGTTTTCCGCCTTGGACATGCTCCATTTAACCTTTACTTCTATAAGTTTTCAAGAGTGGAGCGCGCTTTCCACTTAAACTAGATTTTATTCCACCAAAAACTCATGTTGACAGAAATTTAGATCAAACAAAAATTTTCCTCTACCTGCACCTCTCTCGGAAAATTTGGCAAAGGCTGTGCATCGACGGTTGAATAATTTCGCGTCGGTTGCTTTCGAATTTAGACGAGCAAACATCAGCAGCCAAAACCTTTGCCACTCTCTCGCCAGAGAGATAAAAGCGGCCGTAAAGCGGAGCATTTATTTTTACTTCTAAATTAAATTTGCCTCCAGCGGCAGTGCCGTAAAATTCGAACCCTTAATGCGGCAAATTCGCGAGATTCACCGTAAACGGCTTGAGAGAGCGGCCATTTTTTTCGCACTCACGGCAGCTGTGAACCGAGAGAAAACCACCAAGCGTGAATTTCCTCTTTCGCGATAGGCCGGAATTATTAGGAGGCAGACGAGGAATATCAGTTTGAGAATGTGTACGCGGCCGCCATTTTTCGCCGTAAATTACGACAACGCCTTTTTAATTATACATTCGCGGAGATGGCCACTTCTTATCTCCGCCTGCCAGACAATGACATAAAATATCCTGCAGCTCAAGGCGAAATAATAAATTTCAAAGTTTTAATAATATGCTGCTGCCGAGAGCCGGGAGTGACGGGCGTGACGATAGGAAGCACGGACTCGAATTATTATTTACGGGCAGGTGCTTTCCTGCTCGCGGCGTCTTGCGAGCTGAAGGTGTTAACGCGCAGCTCACGCAACCCTTTTCCACTCACAAAGAAAGGGACGACAAAAAACACACAGCCGCTGGTGTTGTGTTTGAGAAATGGAACAAGCGCTCGCGATTTTGATGGATGCACCTTTGGCATGACTTGCTTTTGCACACAATGGTGGAAAAATTGCCGCCAAGACGCATCGGCGACAGGAAATGGAATTTCTCGTGGCTTGTTTGAGTGCTCCAACTTTTGATGGAACGCCTGATGCTGAAATCCGGCAAATTCCAGTTGCAAAGAGCTAGAGTAAAAAGTCAAACAGTTGAGGGCATGAAAAAATCCACTAGCCGTTCTAATTCTATTTAATTTTGCCGCGTCTGCTCTCCCGTTTCCGTTTCTAAAAACAAGCCGTTTGGCCAGTTTTGCCGGCAGGAAAGCAAATTTACAGAGCAAATAAACGGCAGCGGACGGTTCACTCTCGGCTCGGGCAGAGGGCAGCTATTCTAAATCAGAGTCCTTTGATCAGACTAATTTCGCCCAGCCGCGTATGTACACGTGTGTTGACGTCGAGCAGCTCTCTCAGCAGAGTTTATCCGAAAGTAACACAAGCGTGTGCCTTGCGGACAGGAAAGTTGGACATTTCACACATGGCCCGTTTGCTCTTTGATATGCGTTTCGACCCAAGTGGCGAAAAAAATTCGGCCGGCCATAAATTGCCATGCGGATCCGTTGCGCCGACGGCGTTTCTTACTTTTCGGATTGAAATGAGATTGCGCAGGGCGGAAAAAGAGCCCCACGCGAGTGAAACTTATCGAAAAAAGCACTCAGAGCAGCCGCAGCAGCGGGGATTGACGCTCGGCAGCCAAATGCAATCACACGGGATTATATGCATTGTGGGAATAAATTATAATGGATAAGTCTAGTCGCAGACATTATTCACACAGGACGCGGTAGAGCAAGCGCTCTATCGATCTCTTGGGTTGACGCACGCGATTTTTCTAGAAAATCGCAGCAGACACAAGAAAATTAATGCATTGCCTTCAATGTAATGTTCCAAGAACCTATACAAGACCACGTACATGCTAGTTTCGCATAGAGCGCGATTTTTCAGGTTTTTATCAACGTGTATAATATATTTACTTGAGCTCAGATATTGGATTATCATAAAGATTTCTCTTTAACAGGAACGAAAATATTGCGAATTGTGCTAAACACCAGAGCAGTTTAAAGAGGATATGTTCTTGCAGACGCGCTGAACAGTTTTCTTCACCGAATATGAATAGAATGTTGGTTTGACCTTTCACATTATTTGAGGCTCTTGTTGGAGAAACACCGAGGCGCAAAATAGGCTCGCAGCGTGGAAAAGTCAGCAGATTTGGCAATCTCTTTCGCGCACGTCTGCCAACACATGGTGCCGCGGAAACAAAAAACGAAACTCGCGGGTCCCATTAATAACGTTTAGCTGGTGCAATGGCAGACGCACACGCGCTCAAGCCACTCATTTAAAATGTACCCCAGTCGCGATCAGCACAACAAAAACTGCTGCATTTCCACAAAAAACGGGGCGAGAAATAAATAAATAAATCGCGGGCATGCCGCTTTTCCTCTTTTTCTCTAGCTCATACAAAACAATGCGAGCGAAGGAAGCATATATTTCAAAAAATTTCTGCTCTTGCCGCGCGGGTGGCAGAAAGGAAGAAGGAAAAAAGAACTGGCACTGCAGTCGACGCCGCCTTTCGCGGAGGCAGTGGCAGATATATTTATAACACAGCGACTTTTCCGCAGCACCAGCAGAGGCGAAAAGGCGTCTTTTCCGCAGTCTGGCCCGCTAATTAAAAGGTCGACCACGTAATCGCGAGTGACACCTGCAACATTTATCAAGATTACGCCCGCGGTCCATTTATCCCCATTTCGCTGCACGCCGCTGACGTCACCCGACTGCAATCTCGCTATATGATGATAATACGTGAGCATGTGTATAATTATAATAATCCGTGCGAGTGCTGCTCTATTTAATTAGGCGTGCGTCTGTGTGTAATTAATTAATTTGTGCCTCGAGTGAGATGTTCGCCTGCCGAGTGAATTCGAATGCAGGCGAACGTGTGTTTGCCTTAATCAAGGAACGATGTCTCTCTAATTACATACGCGCCGAGCCCGATTAGTTGCTACGATAATAATTAATAATCGAGCACGCGGCATATGCATTAGGCGCACTTTATGCTGCTGATATGCGCACGAATCCGAATGTGAAACAAATGGCTATGTGACACGACGTAGCGTCCGCACAAATGAGCATTACAGGCCTTAAGGCGACAAAGCTTCATGCTGACCGTGAATTTTCATTTGGACAATCATAAAAGTACCGCGAAAAAACTTAAAAAGCTTGAAATTTTTGCTGCCTAATTTTATGTGTTGATAAAGTTGTTCCGGATTGGATAAATAAATCACAAATATTTTAGTTCCTTATTATAATAGCTTCATAAATAAATCAGTAATATTTTTCTTACTATTGAATGGAACACATATAGGCAAGTTCAACAAACTTTCCGGTTTGAATTTTTTGCTGCTCAAGCTCAAAAGCAATTGTAAATTCTATTTATCGGCTGGTTGAATAATTTTCTATTTACTCGCATTTAGACGACACGAAAGAAGACCTTGAATATAAACTGCAAATCCCCTCACTCAACTTTTATTAATCAGAGTGAAGACCGTGCCTCTGATGATAGCGTGTCATCTTTTGAAGAGAACATTTTTCAGCACGCACGCAAGCTGACTGACAAGCAAACTCGATTGAGAGCAGACTAGAGAATAAACAAGGGTGAAGGGGTTGCTGTCCGCGATCGAAGCAGAGAGGGCGCATGCACGACCTTTTCTATCAGCGCGTGTTATCACGGCTCTCCGGTTTAATTACACCCTGGGTGGCGGGTGGGCGAGGAGAGTTTCGTGCCAAAAATTTTCCTGTCCGTCTTGCTCTAGCAGACGAAATAAATTTGTACATGCAGTCGACAAAAAGCAGTAAAAGCAGGCCCGGTCAGCACCCCACCGGGGGTAATTGTTTTATTACGGAGGTGTGAAGCCGATAACAAAAGTGTTGGCTGGCTGGCTTCTTTGTCGTTCTACCCTCGGAGGAGAAGACGCGCAGGCAGGAAAGAAATGGAAAAAGTGCGGGTGAATTTGAATAATATAAATCAGGCTGCGCCTCCCGCGGGGATTCGCAGCATAGTTTTGCTCTTTCCTGCTCGCAAGATGGTTTGTTTCCTCTTTTCTGCTGCATCTAATTTCAGAACTTTTGTGTCGTGTGCCGGGCAAAGTTTTTGATTTACAAGTCTCGCCGCTTGTTGCGGCAATTTTCGCGCAACACAAAGCACAAGAGGGAATAAATATGTATTGTTATAATAATGCCGCGTCGAGTCTCGCGAGTCATTTGAATTTGAGATTTGCACCAATTGCATTCCTCGCCTCAAAAGACAGTTGGAACTTTGCTCAAGTCATTGTTGTGTCTTCTTCGAGCAGTGAAATATCGGCGAACAAAACTACCCAGATATAAATGAAACTCGTTGCTAGGGTAGATCTGAATTGCAAACGGTGTTTTTATTCTTTCGTCAAGGAAAGTCAATGCTTCTTAATACAATTCAAGTTGATTTTGGACACACACCACACAGCCAACCCTTTCCTTCATCAAATTACTGCACCGAAGCTGATTCAAAACTCAGCCCTGTGCAAACAAGTTTGGAAAATCATATCAAAGTGGCGTGCATAATATATTGAGTGTTTGCCGACGCCAATCACACCGGCTTTCGCAGGCTAAAAGCTTTGATAATCACATTATCGAGAAAGAGCACACGGGTGCAAAGCGCAGGTCTCGCAGCTTTTCGCATCAACGCAGCAAAAGTCTAATTAGAGGGCCCAGGCTTCTTTTCATCTCCAGATCGGTGGAAAAATTGGAGTTCGCTGCCGCGGCAGGGGGGTCGCATGATTAATCCGCCCTTCCTTTATTCAATATTATTACACACACGTGCAACGTCACTATGGCAACTTCCCAGCATTAATTTATTATTATCGACAAGCTGCAGCAAATGTGCATCTTTACTTTACAACATGGAAAATTGCTCTCGACGCCCTTTGATGTCGGATTTTCCAACTTTGGTGATGAAATCTCAAGCATGTGGACGGGCGATATGGATTTGCTGAAATTCCCTTGAAGAGAGAGAGCTTTTAAATTGCATACACGATAATAAGGAAAGTTTTCTGCTTTTGGATGATATGAGATACTTGGAATATTTAATGCCATATTAAATTTCGTTTATTAGAAAACCGATTCCACGAGCCTCAAACGTGCAGACAGCTGGAAAACCCAGTGAATTAACGTAAGGAAAGGCAATAATTGATAATCGGCGAGAAAATTAACCGTGAACTGCCTGCTTGGGTTTGTGAGTGCCAAGATAAGTCTCGAATTCATCGTGTTGAATAAATTTCACATTTTAGTGGTCGCGCACGGAATTATTACGGGTTCACGAGGGCAAGCGCTGATATCAGATGACAACGCCACGAGTTGACTGCCGTGTGCGCGATTTGAGTGATATCTCGTGATCACGCGAACTGTACGTAAAGCTCTGCGTGAATTTCCACCCGGCTGTTTATACGTATGAATTTCTAATGCTGCTACGGTGAGTACGCCGCTACGGATTTTATTGCCCTTGCTTTATATACCGCACAGCGGGATAATAACTCTATTTCCAAAATCGATACTGGCAGAATTAATTAGTAATTTGTGCTGGGCACTCGGGATTAAGGTTAGTAGCCACCTGGCGGACCCGACGAGACCAAACAACTCCTCGCTTGGAGCGAGGAAAATCGAAATAACTCGGCACTCGCGATTATTCATTCAGGTCGAACATTTTTTCCACAATCTGGAGTGTATTTCCATTTCCACCCCACAGCTGAATGCAAAGCAGTTGCCTCTGGAGTTTGCATTTTTCATTTTCCCTCTTTTTATTTGCGAGCGGCTGCAACGCGCGCGTGCACTGCTCTCGAGATGCAAATAAGCCCGTTTAATTAATAAGCAAGCGCTCAAATCAGCAGCCACAAGTCAGGCGAGTGGATTCATCCCCCTTTCTTTTCCGGCGCGGTTTCCATTCTCTTCTTTTCTCCTGCTTGTTTAAGTGTATTCCACTCACCAGCTTAATTTGAATTTTTAACCAAGCCACTCTCTCGCTCGTTCTCAATTAGGTGGATATTCCAGGGACGCATCGGGGAAAGATTCTTGTATTTTTTGCCCTGAATTTGATGGATATTCGATCATTATACGTTTTCTCTGCGTGAGCAGAAGGAAAAAGCCAGCAAAACTCCGCGTTGTTATTATTGGGTGTCAATCAGGATGATAGGTGACAACGCCATCTTAACTCTATCGTGCAGAGAGAAGGTAGTAAATTGCTTGTTACTGGGATGCAGCATTCTTTTTTTCCCAATATCCGCCCAGAAAAAGTGTCAATTTTTCAATATAAATAGATGACTCCATTGTGCACACGGTTTTTAACTTTTCTTCTTTGCAGAAGGAGAATATTTTACGACAGGAAATTATCGTGCGAAACATTAATACTTCTAAGTGGATTTTCCGGTTTTTGATTGCTTGGGAAAATTAGCCATTCAACAAAACCACAATAATATTGCATTTCCTAACAAACTTTTCCTGAACTATCGTGGGAGTTATTTTAGTTCAATATGATCTTGCTAAAGGTTGTAAAACGAATTAAATTAAAAGTAATGACATCTCTTTTGTGGCTAGTCATGTACGCAAAAGAAACGAGAAGAAATTCTTCGCACACTGACGAATTAGAAAAGTTATTCCACGCGCAAGGCTCTCCAGAGACACTTCTTCCCAGGGATAAATCTAGGCCACACTGAGAGCGTAAGGCAAATTTGCTCGTTTCTCCATCTCCAACGTTATAAAAAGCAGCAGCCGACGGCATGAAAGAATTATCACTCGGCTCCAGGAGCAAGGAGGAACAATAAAAGGTCACGCAGCGCACGATGCCTGCGTTTCCCTAGGCCAGATAACGAAAGTAATAGTAGAATAGAAGCAAGCGCACTGCCGTTGTCATAATAACATTCAATATTTTCCATTTTTTATGAAGTAATCCCCTTTACCGCCTTGCGTCCTGCTTTTTTGTGCCGTCGCGTTTCTGCTGGCAGCCAAATTAAAATAGAAATCGAGTTGCTGCCGACACAATAGACTCCGCTGCTGTAATCTTAATCCCGAAAGCACACACACACCCCTTCCCTGCAGTAAATTTTCATCACAGACCGATTATTATTGCTTCTATGTGTTGAGCGATAAAATCCCTTCAGCAAAAGATGCTATCACTTACAGCTGCTGTATTCGTCTAATTTCCACAGAGATGCGAGCATTTGTTTGTTTGTTTTCTCCACTGACGAGCGTTTCCATCACTATTTCTATTTATTCGTGCCCATTACGCTAATCGTGCGCATTGTGTGTCTGTCGCTACCCCTTCTTTCCACGTGACATGAGTGACGTGGTGAAATCTGACACCACTATCTCTGAGGCAGGATCTGCGGAGATGAGCACTCTGCGGCTGCAAAGAGTTTCAAGCACATGGGATGAGAAGCGGCTTGTGTGTTCAGCTTAAAGAGATTCGTTTGCAGTCACATTTCGTAACGACAAAACATTGCTCCACATCAATCCATCCATACTATCAGGCTGTGTATTCGGTATTTTCTAAATTATGAATTAAGAGAGAGCAATCCTAATGGAAAGTGTCCTAACACTTCTCTGTAGTCCATCATTACCGTTTTTATTTGCAAACAGGCCATCTATACAAGAAATTAAACAGAACGACTTAAAAAACTGTTAAATTATCGTCACAAGTCTCATGGCAATCGCTCTGTTTCCTAAAAATCGTACTGAAAAAAGTTCAGATACAAAGGGAAGAGGCCAAGAAGAACAAAGTTTATACTCGACTATGTTGACTGAGTCTTGATCAGAGGGTTTGAACCCAAGGAATTCTCTGTCTATGGGCGCATGTACAAATAATTCCCTGGAAGCATCCACGGTGTCCTTGCCAAATATTTGCGAGTTTCACACCCAAATTTATCGCTACTTGCTGGTTTGCACCTTTTCAGCATGCGTGATTTGGCTTCACGGGACGAATGTCTAGCGTTTCAATGCAGTCCGCGGTGCGGAGGCAAGTGGCCCTTGAGTGGGCTGGGTCCTTGTGCGGCCTGGTGCGCCCATGTTATTGGGACCCGGGTTTCAGCATTCGTGCTAGTGCAGTGCGCGCCCTTCCCGATCCAAGGACAGGGATAAAAAGAGCAAAAAATGTTTGGGGTTTACTTAGTAAGCTTTAATTAATAACTATTTTTTACTTACGAGTTTTTTTATCAATTAAGCTAAACTGAAGGAAATATATGCCTGATCTGAAATTTTGAATAACAATTATTGTTATATATCGCAAAAAATGTAATTTCCCTATTTAGGAAACTTTCTGATATCTTGTAAGGCACTTTCCGTATGACACTGTTCTATTAGGATACTTTGGGGGCAACCCCATTCAGGACACTTTCCGCAGTAGCACCCCGAATTAGAAATCGTCTTATTAATGCACTTCGCCTGCATTTTTCATGGTCAGTCATCAAATAAACAGTTTATAGTAACTTTAAGTACGAGGATTGAACTGATTTTCTGAAATATTTCTAAAAATTTTGAGAGCCTGCGATTCTGTGTAATTTTCATGTAGTGCAGATTTGCATATTGAGACAGAAAATTGCAGGTAACAGTGGGTATTTTTTGCAATTCATGCTAAAAGTCCTTGGTAGGCGATTCCGATAAAGAAGTTGACACTAATACTCAGTTGTATCAGATTTTTCTAAAGCACAAAAACACTAATTCAAGTTCTATTTCAAACAGCTCCGTAATACAGTATTTACACAAGCCAGGACAAAATATAATTCGGCTCTTTTTATGTGTACCGTTCATGCAGGATTAAAGCAGGAGCTTGGTGGGGAAAATACTTCAAAAAGCCTGAATTAATTCGAGAGATCTATAGAGACTGTTGCCAAACAGGCTTTTATTCAGAAATGTAGGAGGCAGCGCGCAAAACAGGATATTGCATACACGTGAGCCGCTTTTAATCCAATTTGGCCTTTTGCATGACCAATCGCATTGCGTGAGCCTGTTTATTCTGGCTCTGGTGATGACAAAACGCCGGTAAATAGCAGTATGTTGCGCGGGGAGTTCAAACGGGCCGCGGCAGTGTGTTGGAAAAAGGAGCATCTGCCCCGGCCCAGGTGAGTGCCAGGGGATCATCTTACCTGGCGACAACTTGTTATTTTGTTGCAATGGGAGAGGAGGAGTGCATGCAGGGGTCGGATAATTTAATTACAATTATTATCAGCTTATTTTTCATCAGCACCCTGCGCCATTAGAGAGACGGTGGCTGTGTCTGCTGCTGCAGCGGCTCATCTTCGGCGCAGATAAAACACGTAGCAGCACGGGAGGACAAAAAATGAGAGCGAGAATTGCATCCACACGGAGCTGTTATTACTAGGGGCCGTGCGGCACGATTTCTCAGATGTTGCCAGGGCGTTGACGGGGTAATAACGCGGAGTGGGGTTTCTTGAGCGCACGTGTGAAATTCCTGATTCCGGTGCGGCTGGGAATTGCACTGACTGAGAAGTGTGCGTGTGACTAACATTCGTACGAACGGTTTGAACAAACAAGATAATATGTTTCACGTCAAAATTCGTGGAGAGAACACGTCAAAGACACTGAAAACAAACATTTTTTGATACCTTAAAAACAATTCTCTAGAGACTTTTCATACGCTCTGTTTGACGAAATGTATGATAACATTATTCTCAAATATTTCGCACGATATCGTTTATTTGCACTGCAAAACATCTATAAATAATCCTTTAATTAAATCTGCACGAATTCGGTAGCTCTGGATCGCGATTTTACACTGCCATAGCGTCAGAGATTTATCTGGGCAAGGGCGGTGCTTTTCTTCATAATAAGCGAGCGGGCGCCATCCATATCGCCCCGCACGGTGGCGTAATCCCCGTCGCCAACCAGTTTATCATTGGACTAAATCTCGGCCGCCGAGCGCTCACATCAGGTTGCGTTTTTATAATAAAAAGAAATAGAAGGTCGGCGTGCGTGGCGGAAAAATTGCGTTGTTAGCTCTCTTTGTGGCTGCTTTCTCTTATTTTGGCTCCAGCCTGGCCCTGGCTGATGCTTCTTGTTATAAACGAAATCTTACCCCCATAACAAGATTGCTACGCTCCTCTTTTTTCTCCAGTAGTTGCAGCCCGTATAGCGAAAGCAACAAATTGGAATTGCGATGCCGAAAAGAGCTGGTGGATTTGATATTTTCGCAGCCGCGACAGAAAACAGCAGGTCCACATTGCTAGGAGTCTAACTTCCGCACTTGTTGAGAAGCGGAAATCTGCGTCATTGCAGTGGCACCGGGTCTGGATTAAGTCTGCGTAAGGTTGGCCCCAAGGTCGCATGCAGAAAATAAAAACTAGTCTAAATAGTAGGTTGAAAAATACAGTCCGACGCAACTTGATTAATTTTTCCGAAAATGCATGATTCCTTCGTTCGCTTGGAAAACTCAGCAGTGGCATATACATTTACACTTATTAAGTGTTTATTCACGCTCTAAAAGCCATCAGCTCTGCCTCACGTATTGATTTTAACCTGAGCCTCCTAGTCACACAGACACAAATCCCACCCTCTCTTCACCCCGACCAGCTGCTGCATGCACGCTTGGGCTGCTCAGGTATGTGCACTTGCCGAGAGCCGACCATTATCTTTAATGAAGTTCATAATCTGCTAATTACATCTGCATTCAGCATACTGAATGGGTATTAAGCCGCAGCAGAGATATCAAATAATGCCTTTGCCGTTCGCAACCGATTCCGCGCGCGTGTTGCCAACAGTTAATGCCGCCGCTGTTAATGAGTCTCCCGAGTCTATTGGCAAATTATTCCCAGCAGCCCATCCAACAGCTCATGCACACACGGGGATCGGTGCACGCAGTTTAATTTGGAGTCGGCTGGCGCGATTTGCAATGCTATTTGATGCTGTATGGTCTTTGAAATTGATGCCATTACGGTTTGATACAAACATTGAGTCACCACAACATTTGATCTTAACCTATTATCAAGTGCTCAACCAATTTTTAATGAAGCTAATCTCGTTTCGCTCGCTATGAACGATTCAAGCGTATAGTTAAGTGGAAAGTGAGCGTTGAACAGCTATTAGGAATCCGTCATTTCGACTTTTCCATTAGCTGCAGTTATTCGCCAGCACCAATTTTGACGAAATGCGACCAGTAATTAAAATGCGCGGAAAAGTAAGTTAATACTCAGCTGGCTGGTCTCGCTCGCCTTTTTCCAGCGCGAGAAAATTCCACGCGGCAGCAGATAGGAGCTAATTTGCCGGCAAATATTTTGGTCCAACGTTTTTGCGGCACGAGCCTTTTTACGAGACCATCAAGCAGGCCGCTCCTCGGGTTTATTGGTTTGCGAGCGCAAAAAAACGGACGCCATATTTTTCATTAGTTCAGCACATCCTTTCCTTTGGGCACTTTTAGTCTCAGTCAGTACACCGTCTCACAGAAAGTAAACGAGAAACTATTATTTTTAAATTAATAATGAAATACGTACAGTGAATAAATCTCTGGCGTTTTACATCATCAAAAAGGGCATATATCTTCTTTTAACTCAACATAATCCGATCAAAGCATTAAAAGTGGGAGTGAGAGGCTAAAAAAAATCAACGAAATAGCAACCTTAGAACTTCAATTAGGACTAGTAATTACACATTTTCTTGGTGCTTTCTTTTGCCTCACCATTGATTATTGGATAGCAATGATGAGATTATTCCATACTGCGAGCTCGTTTTCTCTCTGGCTCGTCTATCTTTGTGCCAGCGTCTCGAGTTTCAAATTCGTCTGATGGAAATTGGATCGCGCATTGAAAAAGAGCATCCACCGGTTTGCAGCCCCCGCACCGTGTCTTGAGCAAAATGACAGGGCGAGATTCTCTCCCCAGCATCTGGGTGCCTCTCTTTTGTGCTCACTTGCCGTTCTGATTGCGCACAAAAAGCTGTTCAAAATAAGATCCCTGTCCGTAGATTACAATATGAGAAAAGGTCGAGACAGTCGGATTTTCACTGTAAACACAGAAATATCGAGTTACTCGAAAAAAAATTCATGCCTGATTTCTGGAATTTCTGGTTCTGTCTGTAATTTAAAACCACGGCGCTGAGCTGGAAGCTTATAATTTTCATCACGTACGCTTGAAACACTTTTTACGGATTTTCCGAACATGAAATGTCATCACGTCCTCGTCGCTGACCGTCAATCAAGTTGTCACTATGCAGACTGGGAATTAATTTGAAATGCAGAAAATCCGTCAGTGTGCGGGAATAATATATAAAATGCACCCACGCAAAAGGCCTTTCGCGGTAATGCAATTTTTCTTCCCCTGGTGCAGTAGGAACTTTGTGCAGCGCGAGGGTGACGAGTAAATAAATTTCGAGGCGCAAACGAGAGAGCAGAAGGAAGCGAGTGTTACGCTCAAACGCAGACGCGAATCATAATGATAATAAAAATGACAGAGCACCAGCTTGGGGTTGCTGCTGACTAGTGCGAGAAAGCGCAAGAGCGCGCTGGATCAAATTTCACTCTCTTTCTCTCTCGTGTGCTGGAATGCACAAAAGCTGGAAAGAGCTGGGGTGCACCGCCACCACGAACACAAAGGGCGCAAAATAAAAGAGTCAAGTCCAACACACGCAGTGAATTGCGATGGAAATTGCACTATTATTTGCCGCCGAATTTATTACCGCTCCACGCCGGAACTTTTATACGCATAAATCATTTCTGGATTACATTTTCACGATTACTTAGCAGCTTTCCAGGCAAATAATTGTGTCATTAAATATAAATAAAAATTTTAATACACTTCTGCGGGTATTTACGTAGTTTTTAAACCGATTGAAAATAGAGAGGGTGGCAAAGCCGAGTTACAAAATATAATTTTCTGAGATCACTCGAACCTTTTAAATCAGCTTTATCAAACCAACTTCAATCTCAACAATTTCCGTTGCTCAAGGAAAGAGCCTGATTATCGATCATCTCAAGATCTGAGCTTTTAAGGCGGCGCCCACTAGTACCAACTCCAAAAAAATGTACTCCTTTTTCGGGCAAAACGAGTAGCCCAGAATTTTATAATTTAATAGCCAGCTCTTGAAACCATCGCTTAATGGAAAAGGCGTCGCGTAACGCTGCTGTTCAAGAGTTTCTTTCATAAAACTGAAGCGGCCGGGGGTTGTTGTGCAGCTCTCCGACGGAGCAATTCGATTTTGGGCTCAGCAGCTCGGCTGCAAGCAGCGGGAAAAGGCCGTTTGCACAAAGTGGTCGTTATCATTAAACAGGCCTCCTTGCTGCATGTGTCTCGCTCGGCTGTAAAAAGGCGCGTCAAGTGGAGCCCACGCGCGTAATTGAACATTCGCCCAAGCAACTAACAAGGAAAGAAAACGGCGCGCGCGTATATCGATTATGCATTACATGCGACTTTTTACATGCTTACCATGGCCGGCCGCTTTAATCAAAGAGTTGCCCGCAAACTCACCTGCAACAAAAAGGCAAAGAGAAATTAGCAAATCTGCGGTCGGGTTTGTTGAGCATGCTCTTTCCTTCCTAGGGGGCAAAAACAAAAGGGCGGCCCTTTATTTGCCGCACGTACGTATTTTCTTTTTATCAAGGCTGCGCGAACACACACACTTTCGAGGAGAAAGACCGACTCTTTAGTACCCGAGCCTGTACCCACCACGTTAAGAATGGTGAGTAAAAGTTGTTTTGCTGCTGTGTTAAAGGGAAAAAATATCGTTGACCATAATACAAAGAGGGCCGGCGGTGCAGCTTGCTGCGTGGAGAACACACCACTCCGGAAAAGTTTCCATGCAGCTTGTGCAATGTTCTACGGCAACTTGTTTTCCTCCACTTAAGGAAGGAGAAAGTAGAATTTATACGAATGTGTCTCCTCCTCTGCAGAAGGGGCGGAAGAAGGCACGCCGCATGCATTTTGCACCACGCGCTCAAATTTTGTTTTCTACTGGCAGCAGAAGTACACTCAGGGAATGGCGAACAATGGAAGAGGAGTAGTGAGGGAGTTGTTCATGTTGAATTGGCCGCGTCGGTATCATTAGATGCACAGAATAATGAGCTATTAGTGACACTCTTTTCAGCTACATGTTTGAATGTGCGAAATAAAAGGAAAGGTTAAAAATCCTGCCCTTGCTACAATGTTTCGATTTTCATTGCTGCTTGCAAGCTAAACGATGGATTCACCATTTTTCGACATTCCACCTTTCGAACGTCTAACTAATCTAAAAGCCACATGAATGTGGACGAAACCAAAATTGCAATTACAAATTCTGCCCTAATATGCAAGCCATTAACCGCATATACAGGGCGAAATTGTGCATAAAATTTCATTTGGAAGCGGGGGCAGAGCCATTGACCTGACTCTCTCCACCGTTTTCAATAAGATCGGGCAGCGATAAGGAATTAACGCCCCAAGGTGTGCCCCTGTCGGGTTTGCGGGCACGTCCTCTCTTTGCCGGTCTGCTGCTACTGCTGGCTAGGCCACACTGAATGCCTGCTAACCGTGAGGATTGATGTTGCCGATAAGGAGCTCGAGGAAGAGTCAGAAACGTACTCTGGCCCCCTTTCCCCATTACAAATACTCACACACTCGGCGCTCGCGGTCGTTAACAGACCACACATCCATATACGCGCACAAGAAGATAGCGGTCCTGATGGAGACATTAAGAGAAATATTTTCAATTTTATGGAGTTGCTTCTCTATATAGACGAGTGTAATGTCGGGTAATGCACTCGATGTTAAAAATACTTTGCAGCGTATTTCACAGAGGAGGACCTTTCTCTCAGCTGACTCAAGCAGTATCTAAACGTACCAGCTGCCTTTGCACACCCCATTTTCCGTTCACATTAGTGCATCCTTTACAGAATTGCAGTTCACTGTACTTGGCGCCACGACTTGCAGAATAGAACCTCTGGGTGGTTAAAATCCCTAGCTGATAAAAACATTTTAATGCCAGCCATGCAATTGCAGCCAATAATGTTATTGTTTTCAAGTGACATCAATGATGTCTCAGCAGACTTTTCATTTTTGACCGCAGCATTTAAACCACATTGTATTAAATGTGTGGTGTCGAAAGGCTGCAAACGACCGACTCCCCAGTCACCGCACTCGGCGACGAGAAAAAGCTGCAGCCGGTGCATCTGGTTCCAGTTTGTCTGCGCGAAATCTATAAATCTACCCGGTTGATAGGTGCAATAACTCTCGGCGCAGTGTTTCTCGCTGCAAGAAAAATCCTCGTGCACTGCTCCTCGCTTCACATATTCATGCGGCTGCATCCTCTCTCGCTCGAGCTGAGCTGTTCAGCTCCCAAGAGAGCGTTCCTGTCAGCCCAACAGCTGCCTCGCTCTCTTGGTGCCACCAGCAAAAAGTAATTTATATTTTACAAGTATGGAAATGCGAGGCGAATTGCGGAAATCGCGGCTGCTCGAGACGATCTCTTTTGTCATACATCAGTGATTTTTCCCAGAGGTATGCGTCTGACACGCGAGCACTGCTTTTGGGACGCTGAATTTGCAGCCGCGCGCAATTCACAATTGTTGCTCTCCACGCGCCCTTGATCTCAAGCAGAATGATGATAGGGGAAGTATATTTTTGGCCAGAGATGATTTTCAAAACTTCCGTCTACAGAAAATCTGTATTAAAGTAATTTATGCGGGAGGCTTCAATATTCAATTACAATATTGAAATGCATCCTTGTTGGCAGATCCGGTCGAAAGTTAGAGAAATTTTCTAAAAATATCTAAGCAAGAATTATAAGTGTAGATTTATCTTACAAAATTATCGCATTGCTAAAATTTGGCTTGCTACCCGGAGCTCTGGCGAAGCAGCAACAAATCACTTGGCAACAGTTTTGGCTTGAGTTTTCCCCTTTCCGTTTTACATTTCCATCGAAAACCAGTGTAAAGCAATTCAGCAAATGAAGCTGTTTGAATGTCGCCCCCTCGCCTCTGGTAAAAAAACTCGGCCTTTCTTTCTCTGCTCGAGGCAGAAAGTCGGCTGAGTTCACGCACGCAGTGAAATATGTTCACGCAGTTGGGCAGCCAGCCCCAAGCTTGAATTTCGACGCAGAGGCATTTCCAATACAATGGCAGATGAGCTGCTACTTTATTTTGCCGCACGCAAAGCGCCGCGCGCACACAGACACACACGCCGAGTCAAATCCAATGAATAATTCAACACAATATCTCATCTCCATCTCTCTCCGCACGCTTTTTCCCTTTCAGTTTTGCCTATATCTCGGCTGCACAAATATTTGAAGCTCTCTCTCTCTCTCTCTCTCTCTCTCTCTCTCTCTCTCTCTCTCTCTCTCTCTCTCTCTCTCTCTCTCTCTCTCTCTCTCTCTCTCTCTCTCTCTCTCTCTCTCTCTCGCTCTCTCTTTCTCTCGCCAGCACTTTTCTCTCATCTTTGTGGAGCCAGCAGCTACTTTTCCGAAAAGTATTTGCATGTGCAGTGCCAGCGGAACACAATAAAGAACGGCGCTGTGTGAGCCGCACTTCTTGCCGGCGAAACCTCTATGAATTGTTCCGGCGACATTATTATTTCGCGCAGGAAACCATTACACATATAAAATCGCACTTATCGCTGCCTGCTGGGTGTGCAAATGAATGCTATTACATAAGTGCGGCGACTGAGACCGGGCTTCTAGAGTTGTTGAGACAAACATAGAATGAAAATTAAAAATCTTGATTTATTTTATTCGCGTTAACAATTTTTCAAGCTGAATGCTTTCAACAATAATTAACTATAATGGACTCTGTTGCCTTGAAAAAAGCTATTTCCTCAAGCAACTATCGCCAGGGACAAGCGCTGATAGCGTTTCGCTATTACTAGAGAGGAGCATTTCATAATAAACAAGGCAGATTGGAGGCAGCAAGCGGAGTGTGTTGTGTTGCACAAGTCTCAGGCGTCGCTGCCGCATCTGCATTTTTATTCAAGCAGGCAGGTCTCCAACTCCTTATTCTTCCCACTCAAGGACTCAATTAGAAAGGAGGGAAAAACGGCATGGCGAGCGAAAAGAGGCTGCTGCCAGCTTTCTGCCGGTGCTCGTGTTTAAGATTCACGAGCACGTCAACATGTAGCTGGCCAAATGCTAATGAGGCGCCTTGTTCGCCAAGTGAGATAGAGAGCCGAGTTTGCAGGAAAAACCGCTGCTTTGCACTGCAAATGAAGCGGCCGGCCCTTCAGGGTCTCAATTACGCGCGAGCGCTTTTTCCGCGTCACTTGAAGATTTTGTACACGATTTTCCCGCTGACAATTAGGCTCCTAGTGAGCTTAATAAACGACAAATTTGTAAATTTACCTGCAGGTAGAAAATATATTTTGTCAGCGAGCACAATTTCACGTATTTTCCTTCTCTCACTCAGGCAGGAAGTGCCTGGTTGACTGGTTTCCCTGGTTTCCAGCAGGGGTTGCGCAAAATAGCTATATGGCGTTCAGCAGCTGAATTCATTGCCTGCATTTTAAGGAAAACCACTCCAAATTGTTAAATTAAAACAACTAAGTGATAGTCAAATGGAATTATTTTCGTATAAATGTGATCGTACTGTGGTTCTTCGTATTCTTTTCTATATAAGAACGTGTTTTTCTTTCACACCCCTCTTTTTCACGTAAAATGTCTCGTTTTTGTGAGTTCTCGTACAATTTCCTGTTCAGCATCGAAAGCTCCAATCACAATCTGCAGGTTGCAAAGAAAAATCGAGTGAAAAGCAGCCTGACAAATTTGATTCTTTTGCGCCAAATCAGCAGCATTGTGCGCAAAGCCTACAATTACATATGTACTATGAAATTTCCCGGTGCTGCCACCCAGTCCCACTTATTTTTCTCTGTCGGAACATATTGCGCCATCTCTAACAGTGGAAAAAATGATGCAAAAGCAGGGTGGAGCCGGCAAAGTTTCCCCGCCTCTAGGAGCAAAGAAACCATCCAGTGCGGTATTAATTACTCGAGTGCAGACCGCTCGCAAGTGTGTATTGCTGTAATTAGCGCGCTCACTGAGACGCCGTGCAAGTGGCTTTAAATCCAATTGAATTATGCCTGCCTGCTGCGAGAGCCTCTCGACGCTCTTTGTCTATTTGTAAGCCGACTGAATAGTTCTGAGCGGACTTTTTGCTCGACTACCTACTGAGGTCAAAGCAGCTCTTGTACTCAATCTATTTATTCGTGTACCATCCATTAATCGGGTTATTCAAAGCAACGAGTTAATTGCTCCCTCATTTATAAAAATGTTTTAGTAGTTTTCTCTTTAAAATTTTTAAGTTTTGCCTTAGGCATCGTATCAAATATTGACCTTAATTAAAAAACATCAAAAGTTTATTTTGGGCTTTGTATTTTATATATTATACAAACGCCAACTAAATATTATATTCTGACACTTCGTCGCTCGTCACGCCCTCTAAGTTGGGGCGAAGTTCGATTCCGCTCAGATGGAGCGTCGCCTTCTAAATTTTATTATCGACGAGCGGGCGCGCGGAAGAGAATAAATGAAATTCACGCGACAAATCTCTCATCCCAGCCATTTGCATTGATTCGATTAAACATTGTAAAAGTGCTGGGGCTGGCGTGCCGCGTCAGCCGCTTTTTATTAACATAAAATCGATGCACCTAAACTTATCTCTTGACAGCCGATTTCGGGGCCAAATTAATTTCAATCAATTTCACCCGGCCAATAATAAAGTAAAAATGCGCGTTCAAGGCCGCAGCGCGGAGGCAAAAAACGTCACTTCAATCACGTAGCCTACCAGAGATAGAAATGAATGGATCTCAATCAGGCAGGCTTTATTGTTGTGCCGCTTGACTGGGAAAAAATTCGACGATCATCCGCGTGTTATTGGCTTCGTCGTTCTCGGCGAAAAGGCAATCTTTTTTGCTCGCCCGCCCGCTGACACGATGAATCAATCAACTCTTGCGGCGCGCGAAAGGTAAAAAACGGTTTAACATGGCTCGAAAAAATTGGGCACGTGCCTTGGATAATTGATTTTTCGTTTGAGCGAGACAGCAGCGGCGACGCGCAAACGCTTTCTCTTCCACTATTGCCTGTACTCTAATAAATCGTGACTTTGAACTCACCCAAGTGGAAGAAAATGAAATACATTTAGTGGCTACTCTGCAGCCATAATTCAGCTGCAAACGTCGATGTGTGACAAAGTGCCGGTTTCGTGGTGAGAAATACTGGTGTGTTCCACATTTTGGGAGAGTTCAAACATCCTGGGTTCTGGGTCAATGCAAACTCTAAACACTCTTGTTTTCTGAAAATGTTACTCTTTCAATTTAAGACTAAAAATAATTCTTGAGAATAAATTTTCACTCGAGGTTTGTTGCATAGTGGAAATTGAATAACAAACTTCATCCTCGTTGATGATCAGAGTTATTTAATTACTCTCAGACAGTTTCGGCGAATCCAGTCCGCCCTGTTTCATGAGTATGCCGTCTTAGGAGCCGGCTGTGGTATACTCATGAATAATAGGGTGGACTGGATTCATCGAAAATGGTAGAGTTTAATTAAATAACTTTGATTTTCAACGAAGATGAAGTCTGTTATTAAATTTCCATCAAAATTAATTTTTTTCATGGTTTTGAAAATCTAATCAATCATATTTATTCGCAAGTTTCGCAAATTTAAACCAGAAAAATGTACTCCGCAAATAAGAAGCGTTGGAGATTTTACCCGAGGAAATTATTTCAGAAAACCATTACACTGCTAGCACACGCGGCTACATTAAGTATATGCAGCCAAATTGCTATTGTACCAAGCAGTTTCAAGTTTTGATTAATTCCAGCGGCGGCAGGGAAGTGCAAACACAGAGACAGCCTGCTGAATGTACGTGCGTATATGTGTTTTGCGCGCAGAACAACAATAACACACGCATTGTAGTAACTCGCTCGTTGGCACAGATATAAATTAAGAGGGCTGTTTATTTTGGAAGTGGCGCATCCAGGCAGCTAGCGTGCGGTTTCGCCTGCTGTATATACGTCTTGCCAAAGTTCTGGTTTAAAATCTCCATACAGCCGAGCGTAGATACATTTTGCATAGGCACAACAGCGGCAGCTATGGTCGCCTTAGGGAGTTTGCAAGTTAAAGTGAAGGTAGGTCTGAACCCCCCTCCTCTCTCTCTCTCTCTCTCTCTCTCTCTCTCTCTCTCTCTCTCTCTCTCTCTCTCTCTCTCGCACGCACAATCCTCGCGGGACGCTTATATGCGCTGTTTAGCGATTCCAGCTTTAGCTCCGGCCAGCCTGAAGTACATGTTCGCTCGGCACACAAAGGCAGCTGCTCTACAATGGCGACGTAATGAATTGCCAGAGCTTTATTGTCTCCAAGTCGAGTCACCGGACGGTTGGAATGTGCGAAAAGAGTCCAGCCGGATGCTGAATTTGCCACTGAGCTCGGTTGCATTTGTTATCCGCGCCGCTTTTGCCGCTAATGACGGCCATTTTTAATCGAGGGAAACCACCGAGGGATTTTAGCGCTATACAAAAGAAGGAAAATAGTGGATAGAGCTTTTTGTAAAGGTGTGAGAGAGAGAAAGAACATTTTTTATTATTAAAGCGGCACTAGCATTAATGATAAAAAACACTGTAATGAATTGATAACTTAGGATATATATGATTATTGGTTGTTTTTAATATTGCTCAAATATTTTTGCGATATTGAGATTTTAAATTTGAGTAAAGTAAAACAAAGTTTTAACTGAATGAAAAAAGTATAATGATAGATTTTACTTGCTACTCCCAAATGCAAAAAATAGAAAAGTACTCAGAATCATCAGTTTTAAATAATTATAATTTTCAAAAATAAAAAATAAATCTGTACAGCATTCTATAGTTCTGTATTTTGTTTTGCAGATAAAGTAGTGCTACTGCTTGTTGTACTGTAGGAAAACGCATGATCTCATTTTCCCTAGAAATGTTTCGTTTTTAGCTAACCCATATGAGAGTTTAGCCCTTGTAATATTTAACCTAAAGTTAAGGAGGCGTATTTGTTCATCTTGAAAACCACTTTTGAGACATTCTGGCGATAGAAATTTGAAGCCACTGTGATTTTACGCCAAGATTCCTCGTTCTATATAAACTTCAAAGCACACAAAGGACCGGGAGGAACGGGTGCAAATTCAGCGCAGAGTCAACATGGATGAATTATGAAAATTGTGCAGCTCAGGTATGTAGGCTGGTCGTAAACCGATGTGTGGCAGCGCGTGGTTGGTTATTAAGAAAGTTTCCAAACAAGTTGTCGGTGGGCGTTCTGGCTTAGCGAGAGGAGTCAGTCAGTCAGTTTGCCTTCCGCATTCCCTGCCGAGTGCGCAAAGTTTGGATTCAGCTGGCTGGCAGCGGGACACGGAGGCTGCCGTGCGATCATTTTTTCGCCCACCAGCATCTCATTACTAATAATGGCGCGGTGCAGTATCAAAAAGCTGCCGTGCGCAGCAGCGTGTTGACTTTCAGTTTAACGGCGGCCCGTGTTTACTTTGGAGAAAGAGCCGGCTGGCGGAGAGAGTGAGTGCGCTGCCGTGGGTGTATTTAGTCATTGTTCCTGCTCGGCAGCCCTCAATCAGTGAGAGCACACGCATACAGCCAGCCAGCCAGCCAGCATTCCGTTTAATTAAACAAACAAGAAACAAATTCCGACTCGGGCGATAAATAAATCGAGCAGGCTGCTAATGGAAAGGTGCTCGGAAATAAACACGAGCGCGGGCACAATTAAGAGTGCAGCCAACGTGGATTGGTAATAAAAGTCTCTCTCTCTCTCTCTCTCTCTTCTCTCTTGCCCAAGCTGCTGGGGTAAATTGGGAATAACAATAAAGGAGAGCTATTGATTAAAGCTCACTGCTGTGGTGCTATTTATAAGAGGAGCCTGTCGCCTTGAGTGGAATAACAGAGAGCACGCTTAGCTCCGCATCTTTCAGTTTGTTTGGAAAGTGCCTCGCAATGATTTACACCGGAAATTCCTGTCCTCTCGGAATGTGTTGGGCTAACCAAGATTTAAACAAAAATTCCGAAAGGAAAATGATCAAATTTTTAGTACATTCTACCCACTTTTAGTTTTTCCTGAATTCTTTTCTGAGTGGCAAAAATGGAAAGACCATTGCAATATCTCACGCATTGGGCATTCAGCGAAGCACAAATTACAGTTATCGAAATTCCATTTAGGCCTCCCCATCCAAAGCCATTTATTTGCACGAAACATTCCAATATTCTTATCTCGCCCGAGCCGCCGCAATCGATTTGGTCCAGAACAAACAATCGGCCTTTTAGGCGGTCTGGCGAGACGCAATACTATTAATTCACACGCCAGCCTGCAGGCAAAAAGCTTGCCGGCACCGCCTGCTGCATATTTCCACTCGAGATAACGGCCGGAAGAACAAAAGTTGAGCGGGAGATTTACTGCCGGCCGCGCGATACCTTATAATTACACACACACACACACACACACACACACACACACACACACACACACACACACACACACACACACATCTTTGCGAAGGCGGCGCCTGCTGAAAACGAAGGTATGCACCGAGCACGGCAGGCGAGTTGCGCCGGCTGCATACTGCTCGCTGCGATCCATCATCGCCGCCGGAGTCACGTAGCCGGCCAACTGCTTCGGGCCCAGCTCACGCGTGCAATCGTAAATGTGTTTTATTATTGCAGCCAGCGGGCCCGGAGGTTGCGAGCGAAGTGCTTCTTTTGCATAAATTGTGCGCCGAGTGCCGGCGCGCGACGTGAATCACGCTGCAAATGGCTCGCGAGCAGTTTTATTTGGAAATAGGCCAGTATTTACTCTCCCTGCCGTGCCACCACGTCCGCGGTTTACGGCTGCTTTCGCACCAAATGTATGCGACGCGAAATTCTGATTTTTCTTTTTGGCTAACTGCCTCACTTCATTCCAGTCCCAGAAACATTATTTGCTTTTTTTTGGTAAATTTTGATGAAAGGAATTCCAGATTTGGTTCCATTGTCACATAATGTTGTACTTTGGGGATGGAGTAGGCTTTTTGCGGGATCTTTTTCACATTATTGTATTCCATGCAAAGAGCCAAAAATCCCGCCTTTCAAGCTTCAGTGCTCGGCGACCGAGAAAACCAGATTCCATCTCAATCCGCGAATTTCCTTCTCGGCGAGCAGTCTCTCACTCCTCTGGAAGCCCAAGCAAACCCAATAATCTCCTTTTCATCGGCCCGCGCGTGGTGTAGGCCCGAGCATATTTTAAAGCGAATTTTTTTCGCTCGCGCGCCTGCTGCTGAGTCAGGGAGAGGAGGCGGCAGGGGTGGGCGGGCGCTGCAGAGGATTATTGACTTTGAGCGGCGGGTCCAGCAGCCACTTCCTCCGAGCCTATTTGCATAAATAAAACAGGCCAAGGGGAAGGAGAAAAAGAAGAAATGCCGCCACTGTGTTGCCTACCGTGTTTTTCGTGCGTGCGGCTGGGGATGGATTTACAAGGGAGGGAACTTAGCAGTTGTGCCAAGACAAAAAAGAAGTGGCCTGTAAAAATTCGGCTCAAAGCAGCGCCCTTGGCTAAGCGGAAGAGATAAAGGGACAATTATTATTACTTTGAGGCGGTAGGGAAACGGTAGGAGGCCCCTGGGGTGATCAATCATATTTATATAAACTTGCCAGCGAAATCAGTTGACGATGGGGATAGACAGAGTCATGATAGATAGCCTCGCGACGTCATTAAAGCAGGAACGCCTTGTCTAGCCTAGGAATCTTCAGCCCGTGGTTACCGACGAAAATATGCAAGGAATTTCTTTAATGAAAGATAATAATAATGCAAATTCACATGAATAATCAAATTTCATCTTCTCATTGAATTTTCGAGGTCACGCAACCCCTGATGAAACCTGTTTCTCCCGACTATAAATCTGGATCCAAATTAGCAGCACATTGGCCATCTGCGTGTCTTGATCTTTTAATTAAGAAGGGCCGGCGGGCACGTGCAGAACTCTTAATTGTGCGCGTTCCTCTGTACTGCGTTGGCGAGCGTACATAGTCTGGCGGACGAGGGGCAGGCGATCGTTTCAGCATGCAGCAGCCGCGGCGCAATTACAGTGACTGAGTCAGATATTTGACTCTTGTACCCCAAATAGTCATCAATCACCAGACAACCCGTCTGCGTGGCCCGGCCCTAAAAAATACATGAGCGAGAGAGGGAGGGAGTTGCACCGGAGAGAAAATCGCCCCTCGCACAGATACACTGCGTGTTGCTTGAGCGAGGCTTTAGCTATTTTAAAAGCAATTGAAGCAAATTATTTACAAACATAAATAAAATAAATGGCCCGTTTCTAATTTGGTTTATCCTGCCCATCTTGGCTTAGGGGATACGCGGAGGGGCTTTTTTGGGCTTGGGAAAGCGGCCAAATGATCTCGCGAAATCGTGTACCGAATGAACTGATCACATTGTCTGCTCATTTCGCGCTTGTGCATGGGAAAAGCGGCGTCTGCGAATCTTTTATTGCTTTCGCGATCGAGAGCGCTGCAAATGACCCAAAAGAGCAGATTACAAATGGGGAAATTAGCGTTATAATGGACTTTCTTTCGCAAGGCGCCCCGATTTATTTCTCAGCAGACAGATTTGGCAAAAATTTTTATGTGCTAAGCCTAATTTCCTGTGCCATCGTCCCCTCTATCTCATATTGGAACAACCAGGGTTTCATTTATAAGCCCCTCATTTTTGAATGATCCGACCCAAATGCAATCTAGGTCAGACCAGTTAATTGCAGCTGGGAAACGAGCAAAGTTTTCAGCGTTTGGGTGCCATTGTCGAGGCCGCGAACCTACACACGGTCGTTGCAGCCTTGAAATGCGAATTAAAATTTGATTAGGGCCAACGAAACCGGAGCCAAACAGCAGCGCCGTTACAACAAAAACACGGTGCGATACGACGACGGGATGAGCATCTCTCTTGTTAAAAGGTAATTTAATTTAAACCCCTTTCGCGTGTTATTTACATGCGAGCGACGGCGCTATAATAAAGTTGGCTGCCTTGAATCAACTCAGGGAGTAGTAATACAAGTTGGGCGCCGCTGTAGGTTTGTCTTAGCAACGAGTTTGGCAAGAAACCAACAAAAGAACTTGGTCGTCGACAGGTAAAAGTAAAGTCTGACTTGCTTTCACCAGCCGTCACTGGCAAAATATTTAGATTTGCTCACTTTTTCCCTTTGCGAGGCGTGCACACATACACTTGTTCAATCTGGCGATGCAAAATCAACACTGGCTGCTCATTTTGTTCCGTTGCTCGTGGAAGTCAAACATTAATATCCTGTCACGTCTCCACGCACGCTGCTGGCTGCGAGCAATACAAATAAACACCCACTGACAATCGCTGTGAATTCAATAACAAAGCTAGACGCACTCTAATTAAATGTACGCGCAGAGCAGGTTCTTGCCTCGTCGAATACCATCAAGCCCGTCGAGCACGAGCCCTAGTAGTAATTTGCTAATCAAGTCTGAACTCTCCTGAACAAGAAGGAAGAAGCAGAATTTTCAGACTGATAGAGCAAGAGTGAAGATTATTTCCAAACAAAAATGTTGACTAGTGCTCGCAAATTTACAATATGAACTTAATTCAGTGTCTGGCAAGGTATTAATATTACGAATGAGTGATATCATCTGTAATGTAAATTCAGGAATACCATTGAAACTATTCTCAAAGAATTAGATAAGTGCTGAAATTGTACAAGTTTTACACTTGAATTTTCAAGAAAATCGGCTCAATAGTTTATGAACTCTAAGAAGTTGGTGTGATTGTGTGCCGTGATTTATTATTTAGGCTCCTAGTAATTTTTGTTTAATTAATTTCATAATTTTTTTAGCAATTAGGGAAAAAGAGGACTTTGATTCTTGCTTGGCCTTCTTTTGATTATTGTACATTGGAGGGATACATTGTTGTAAAAGGCTCCTTATATTGTTGCTAGTAAATTGATTCAATTGATAACTTTGCTAGAGCCAGCTATTCAAAACATTGTACATTGTTGTCTTGCAAAGATCCTTTTTAAAGAGGAATGATACTGCAAAAGCCTGGAAAATGCATGTTGCCAATGCATAAACTCATCCCTTAGGATTAATTTAAAGCCTAAATTGACCTAAGAAGCACTGTAATTTTTTGAGAAAATTAGCTGGAAAGTTACCGTGCTTTTTAAATGGCAATGGCTGTCTCCTTACTTGAAATCCGATTTAATTTCCAAACCAAGAGTTTCCTCAATAAGTGGCATACACCGTTGGACAGATCTCGACGAGAGGAATCGGAATATATGGCAGACTCACCATTTTCGCCCAACTCACACTTCTCGCTAGGATAGGGATTAACATTGAATCTTCCCATCAGAGCGAGAAGTGTAAATGAGCGGAAAGTGTGAGTCCCCCATACAAAGAAAATATGTTCAAGCACTGTAAATTATGGAGAAAATTGGCGAAATTTTATTTTTTATTGTAGGGAGATCCTTTTTTATTATTGCAAATTGTTGAACAAATTGTTTATCGATCAATTGCTTATGGCATCCAACAATTCAAATAATTTTCAATTGTTGCCCTGTATGATTCCACTTCAAAATTATCGTTTTAAATACGGCACGTAGAACCTTTTTATTTTATTAAATATCTCGAAATTAAAAAAATTCTAAATTTTAATCACTCATTCACTTACACGTGTCTGGAAAAAAGATGGAAGCACGAGAGAGGTGTGCAATGCATGCGTCTCTGCGGTGCAGTATGTAAATATTTAATTAGAATCGTTAGCAGTTGGGGCAAAGGTGTGCGAGTGTGGCTGCTCTTTCGCTCGCTGCGAGTGCTAAATAACACCTCGTCATCGCCGTCGCCACCAGCGCCGTGTCGCGTGTGTGTGTGCATAAAGGAGCACCTGCGAGGTATCCACGCTCCGTTACAAGATTTGTCGCTCATCAAAATTATCTTAAAGGCGGGCTCGGCTCTTTGACTAGCGATGCGTGCGTGCATGAACCTATCTTGATAATTATGGCAAAGTTTGCTGCCTCCTTGCTCAGCCGGCTGTTTATTACGCGGCGGGGGCCTCTCGGCGCCTTTTTAATATTCATTCAATACAGCCCCCGCGCTCACGAGACGCGCGCACCAGAATTCTGAAGGGCCAACTTTCTTTTTGTGCGTGTGGTTTTTAATACCCGCCGCCGCTGCATGATGGAATTTCGTGAAAAGAGATCCAGCGGCATGTGTTTACATTTTAAGGCTTTATACGCAGAACGCGCGGCTGCGACGGCAGCAGCAGCTCGCACTACACGACGACGTGAATTAATCTGCGCGTAATAAAGGAGTTGCTCTCCCGCCCGCTTTGCCTTTTAATATTTGATGCCGCGCAGAAAGAGTGGTTGCTACTTTTTGCTCTCGCTCGCACAGCAACAATGATTTGCAATTTGGTCTAACTTGCTGACGTTGCTGGAGGAGTTGCCGGGAAAGGGATAATTGAGCTTACCGCAAAATTTGGCTCGAGAGCAGGTTGAAGGAAGAGATGCTTACCTAAAACAGAGAGGAATTTTCAATTAGAGGCAAGGTAAAAACGTTTAGAGTAAAATTTATAGAAAAATAGACAGTTCGACAAAGACTTCAAATTCATTTTGCAGCTCTACTAAATTATTCAAAAGGCGTTTTCCCCCGAAAATATAGTAACCGTCAAAAAACGCCCCCTTGAGCCTAATTCCCGTTAGAGCAAATGAAGCTCGCAGCTGCACGCAGAAAAACAAAGCAGGAACACGACGACAACAACTGCGAGAAATTTAGCTCGAGCGCTCACGCCGTTTTTACTCTTGTCGCTGCTGGTGGTGATAAAAGCGCAATGAGAAAAAAAAGCGAATGAGGCAAGACGGGGAAATTAAGGTCGGCTGGTAAGCCGTCAACGTCGGTTTTCGCAGAGAGCGGGCCTCTGCGTTTTTTTTATCGATTTGAAGTTGATTTAGACAAATTGCAAGTCGATTGGGCGATGAATTTCCTGCAATAGGATATTCCCATTCAACGCGGACCCAATTCCAAGATGAATTGATGACGCGGGCGGGCAGGCCGACGTATAGAGAGTGAGTGAGAGGGAAGGAAGGATGGTGAATCTGCCGATGGAAATGTGCGTATAAAAGCGTTGATTACAAGCCACTTGGAGAGCCTTTTTGAGTGTTCTCCAAATTACTTTTCTTCGCTACCATACGTATGTATCGATTTCAAAGAGCGGCGTTTCCTTCGAACAGTCTGAAAAGGAATTGCGTTCAAAGAGCTTTCGCTGAATTCGAGTTTCTAATTTCGGCGTGTGTTGTCCTGATGGAGAGAAAGAGAAGAGCAATCGAAGCACAAGGATGAAAAGGAAATCGAGGGAATCAATTCATAATTTATTTTGGTACGTTTTCTCCATTTTTCACTTTCCAGGAGAGCGCTTCCAGCATCTCTAGTTCATCCTTTGACGCATTTTTCGTCGCATTCCGCGCTGATAAACCGTCTCGTCGCACACGGGCTCTGATCAAAGGAGTTTTTAATAAATATTCAAAGCATGATGGATCGCCCGCTCGCTTGCCAGCATCTCGAGCGAGCTAAGCAAGAGCTTGAGGAAAAGGATGAGCCATCAAAGAGCATTGTGTTTGTTGATCTGTGTGTCGGTCGTCAACGGGTGCTTGCCATCGATTCCTCGAAGGAAAAAAACTGCGCTGCCACCGCGTTTTTTCTCTCTCTCACACAGACACACACACCAAGCTGATGGCAAATGTGATTCCCAGACTGGCGAATAAACAGACCCTGGCTCATCTCTGCGTTTTTGCATCGGAGAGATGCGTCTCACTATCATAATATCTCGGGAGATTTGCGAAGGGAAGAAGAAATCGATCGCGGCTGCTCGCCGGCGCCTCCGCCGCCGAGATCTTATTATCGATACTCTCGTCGGCTGGCCGGGAAGCAGCAAAAAATCCGCAGGCACGTCCCGCACTTTCCAGCACCGCACGATTGAATTATCACGTTGCTCTCTCTCAGTGAGCGAGACTATGGCTTCATAAAAAGCCGGTCTTTGGGGAATATTTTGGAAATTGTGCCTGCTACGCGCGGTGAGTGTGTTGTATATGGAGTTGGCCGTTGTGCGCGAGGCTGTAAAAAATTTTACAACACACGCGCAATTTATCTTGTCATTTGTTTCATCCCCTAACGGCGCTTGTTAACTGCTCGCAGGCGGAGAAGAGAGGAGAGCTGTTAGCCATGCAGTGCCGCCATAATTTGAGAGGATAGTGCTTTGTCAAAGGGGAAAAGCGTCTTAAAATCTGAAGGGTGGTCGCTAGATTGTTTTAATGCAGGAAGGCGTGCAAACTGCTGAAAATGAGGCGATGAAACTACCACTACTCTCTTCGCAGAGACTTTTCCAACTTATTAAAAGAATGAGTAAACCGCAATCCCAGATCAAAACAAAACGGACCAATTTTGCACGTTTGCACGTATAACATGCCTCGATTGAGTTCTGTATTGAAGAACAGCCGCCCATGAAATCATTGGAAAAGCGGATGATGCTCGTCAGGCCTACCCGATTGAGGCAAAATCGATTGCTCGGCGCGGGCAAGCGGCACAATGAAATTCAATCAGATCCATTATACACGCGACCGAATTAACGTAAAAGGCAGCAGAGAAATTTAATGAATTCGTCGTCGTTCGTCTGCTGCGGAACCCATTTAACGCGCGGCTGCGTTCGCCGAATAGAGGCTGGTTCTCCGGCTAGCCAAGATTGATAATAATAAAGTCAGACTTTTTCCACTGCAGGCTGCTTGCGTGTGTGTTTGTATCTGTCATAGCTCTTGCGAGATTATCTCGTGTTCTTGTTTAGGCCATTACATGAAAGGAAATCTCCTTTTTGCTTGTCACCAATGGAAAACTTTTTGAGGGCGTGTTTTGTGTGACGAGCGACGAGCCTCGCTCTCTACTCATCCTTCAACTACCAGCAGCAGCACTTCGTCTTCCCTCCTTCGTCCTCAGCTTCTTCTTCGTAATCGATTATCGATTGTAAATGCACTTAGATGAGCTTGGCGCTCACTCGTTTCTCTCTCACGCATTCAGCCTTTTCTGTACCCAAATATTAAACCGATGAGAGACGTACATACAAACATCGTTTCATTACAGTGAAATGGAAGAAAGCAGCCGCGTTTCCCGTTTCCACGTGTATCGATGAAAAGACTGCTTTTTGGCAGCCTTTTTCATTATCCCAGACCAAAAAGGTCAAAATTTAGAATGTCACCCGCGAGACCGCTGAATCCACCCCGATTATCGATTTTGTCCGTTTTTTAAGCAGGAAACAATAAAACGCGGCCTGTATGCATTTAATGCGCATCTCTTTGGGCTGATTTTTCAAGCGATGGGCAAAAAGTGGACTATATTTCAGAGTCATATCACGCCTTGGGGTGCCGTCCCATATTTTTTGTCCGCATTGATCCAACGCGCTCGCCCCTCTTTGCATGCATATTTCAACGCTGATGGACACTGAAATATTTAATTTGCTCTCTCTCCTTGCAAATATGTATGACCAAATTGCCGCTTCCGCCGCAGAGAGGGGGACCAAGGGCCGGCGTTTTGTTAATTAAAAAACCCCTGACTCTGCCGAATGCGTGAGATTGCTTTGAAATATTCATGAAGGCTTGTTGAGTCTGAATCTGCTTCATTAACAAGATACCCGAGTTTGTTTAGCAAATTTAAAAGAGTTAAAGCAGGGGGAACATGTTAAACAAATTTAAACTGGCACCTGAATTATTCAGTTTTCAGGATATTATTACACTCGTTTGAGAAATTTGCAAGGACCAAAACATCGAAAGGGTTGGTTTAGATCAACAAGAGTGCCGTGGAGCTCTTGCAAAAACCGCTCAATTACCCAGCTGCTTTTAATCTTTGACGCAAGCTCACACATAAAACGTGTGCATTAGCGTGGAGAGCAACCGCCGTCGCTTTAGCTCCTCTCTTCTTGGCTGCATGCGAAAAAAGCAGCCACATTAAATTGATTAAAGAAGTCATTCTGCTGGATTTTTCTGCGTGGTGAGCGAGCTCGTCTGTTGCATACGAAATGGAAAATGAAGGGCTGAATTTGTAGAATAAACCGCACGGTCTGGTACTAAGCAAAAGTGCTCTCGGTAGAAAAGTGCATCGCTACGGGCATTAAAATAATGAAACGGTGGCGTTTAAATAAATAATTTATCAGTTGCGCCAGGAGAGTGCAATTGGCGCGTTCTCCAGCGTGTGTGTAGGTGTGAAAAGAGCAGAGTTTGGACCGCACTCCTCCGAGAGGAGCTGCCACACACAATATCACACACCTTGCTCTCTTCTTGACTCGCGCTGCCACACCAGACGAGCAGAGAGTTATAAATTATTAATCCGCCTAGCATTATGTCACGTTAGAAAAAACGCCGCTGTTTATTCTGCCAACGAGCTGCTGGCTGCACTTGGCGAAAAGAAGGATACATTCATACAAGACACAATCATGAATGTGTCTACTGAGACGGAGGAAAAACACAGACGGCGCTTTCTTTATAAATGGGTTCGGCGTAAAATGGCTTCGAGTGATTGGTCGAGATTTCCTGTCTGACGCAATAGCTTCGCAACGCGCACATGTTATTACTTTCTTATGTATTCCTCGTAATTTATTATACAAACAGCTGCTATTTTTAAGCTCCTTTTGAAGCGATAGCACCAAAGAGTTATTGTCAAGAGCATTAAAACATAAGGAAAAAATGAAGCGATAAAAATATTTATGATAGCTAAAAAGGAAATATAGGAAAATAATGTAAGAAACTATTAAATTGTTTTCTTTGCTCTGTTTAATGAACCAAATAATTTGAAAAATATGTTTTACTTTGATTGCAATTACAGTGATTGAAAACCTGTTTTTTTCATCCGAACTCCTGAACATTCATCCTTCAAATTTTCCTGAAAATCAAGTACGATTTGAATTATATAGGTGACAAGAATTTCCGCTTTTGACCTTTCTCCACGTTCGCGTGGCCTCTGCCACTCTCCACCCGCACATTCGTGCCAATCTCGCATTCGGCCCCAGATGTAGTGCCCATTTTGCGCGCCCCCAGCTGAGGGACTCGGTTGATGGGCGTGCTGCTTGTCTCGTTGGTCGGCTACGTGTGTATGAGGTACGTGACCCAGTGAGCGAGGGCTATTCATTACCATGCATGCATTCATCCAAGTGCTGAAAGAAGGAGGCTTGCTTGCACGGACGGGTCAGAAAGCAAGGAGCAAATGTCAAGACGACTCGCTGGCCGAGCGGCCCGCCCGGATCTCTCCTTATTTCAGTAATGCATATTTTATATGCACCGCGCCGTCCGTTTTTTCACTCTCGTCTGTCCGTCTCTCAGTGACAGAAAGAGACACACGGGGCTAAAACTTTTGGCTACATCAAAGAAACTTCTTGACATCGAGAGAACTAGGAGTTATTTTGGCCGGCTGCACCATTTTTCTCCTTTCCTTGGTCGGGGTCACTCCAATTTCACGGATGGACATTGTGAAGGGCGGGCAGATAAATTTGAAAAAGAGCAAAGTTTGCTGATTCTGCTTCTGCCAGAAAAGAGTCACTCTTTGCCTCCACCGCAAGTACAACATGCGCGCCTGTTTTATTTGCATATCTCTTGGTGCTTTTTGCTGGCAGCAGCTAGACATCTCATTTCGCGATCTATGTTAATATTTCAAGCTTTTCCAATGCAAATCTGCCAGCCTGCCAGAACCAACGACAAATAGCGGCGAACAAGCAGCACTCAGAAATGTGTCGCAGGTGCTGCAGATGCACCAGCTTTTTAAATCCTGATGCGCATGGTGACGTGACGGTTTTGCTCGAGCACTCACTGCAAGCGAATTTGCATCAGGGGGGAAAAAGTCGTATTTCAACTTCAACAATATCCGCAATGCACTTGACGAAAATTATGTGAACCTTTTTTGAAGCTAAAATTGCGAGTTAATTAATACCCCTCTTCTCTTTGCAAGTGGAAGGAATAATTTCCAATCTGCTTTGGCAAGCGCTCTCACGTGCATTATGCGATCTTTTGACTTCTGAACCAGAGCTCGCAAAGCCTAAAGAGATTTGAATCTAATTGCAAACCATGCATTGCGAAAGGGAGCAGACTTGTTTGTCACAATCTTGCAGCAGTTTATAGAGAGAAAAAAAGCCGTGTATACTCTCGTTAGATTGCACCCCGTCTCGCCGGGCAAATAGTACTGTGCACGGTTGATTTGCATGCATGCACGCTGGCTAGACTTGGTAAACAAATGTTCAGAATGTACAGTGTACATGCAGAGGCAGCATTCACTGCAGCAGATAGTGAAGCAAATGATTTTACAGCTCGCGTGTGTAAATTTCTCCAACTGGCTGCATGGTGTAATAATTATTATCTGCATGCACTGTGACAAATTGAGTGGTTGCACTCGCGGCGTGCATAATAATTAGCCGCGGAGCCGTAAATGTCAAGAAGTGACGCTTTTTGTCCGCCTGTACTTTTACGATCTGTGTTTATGAGCGTCCAGATAAAGTGCCACTTAACATAAATATAAACTGGCCGGTGATAATCGACTGGCCACCGCGTGAGAAAGAAGGTTTTATGATATTTGTGGATGACGGGGTGTACAGGAATGACCTTGGTTAATGGATTTTTAATATCCCCTTCGATCATCGAATAGCCGCGCTGCGCACAACTTTAGTGCTTGACTGATAACATTTTTTTTTAAAAAAAAGCTGATAGCAGCTCACGGGGATGGGGCAGCCTTTCAGTTCTTTATTTCTACTCAGAGATAGTTGAATTATTTGACTCGCATCAAGGCAGCACGCTTTTATGGTAATCGTGTGGATTATACGCGGCTTGCTTGCGTTTCATGCTCGCGGTCGTTAGGGCATAATTAGACTTAAATCATGCAACCGCTCGGAACTTTGACATTCCACCAGCAGGCTATTATACGCTTTTCATTCAAGGTATGGGATTGTCGTGATCAAATATTAACCCCTGTAATTTTATACCAACCGCAGGTGGATATGGAGCTATGCTTTTCATAACAAATATTCGTTTAGCAGCCGCAACTTCAATTTTATCTACCTTTGGTTTTGGGAGCTGTTTCCAGGCTGCTTCATTATTCACGAAACTTTTAGAGGGTGCTATTAAATATAATTATCCGCTGCCAAATTTCCTTCAGATGAACCACCCTGTGGATTGCTAAACCCTTGAAAGCCAATGAGACCACCCCTGGAGGCCACTTCCCGGGGCCAAATTCTAGGCAATTACACCGGCTTGCGAGCTGCGAATCCTCTAAAATCACCCCACGATGCTCTCTCTCTCTCTCTCCGTCATAGAGAGACTCGCACTGACCGTCAAGACACGACGTCTGCTAATGAATTCATGGCTGCTACGATGGGGTCAAGACGAATTCATGAGACGTCTTTGAAACAAACACGCGCAGGTTGCCATCAAGGCTAATGTTTGCTCAAAGAGTAAATCCGCTCTCCCCCAACAACAAGTACGCCATGAGTAGTGTGTATGAATAAATTAATTCTTGGCCAGCGACAGAGGCACGGGGGAAGATGGGGATAATTTGGCGCAGGACGGGCAAAGTATTTGTTTTGGCCGGCCGAAATATTCACTTGACGCTGTTATATCAAGCTGAATTTGGAGGGACGGATTCAAATCCTCTACTTGAGAATTAAGATAAGGATGTTTAGTATTCATTTCACAGCATCATACCATATCAAAATAAAGCCTTGCTAAAACCAGATAAAGCTTAGAGTTAGTTCTTATTTATTTAAACTTTCTTTGTGAGATCAGTTTTGTAAAATAAAATACTTGTTGAAAATGAATAAAATTTATCTTTTACCCCTTTTACCAAATTAGCTGCAATTTTCACGGAATTTAAAATTCAAATTAAATGCCACAGCAAAAATCCGATAGCAAAACGCATGCCATGTATGACACAAACACTTTGTCTAGCCCTCGCAATCATTATACCACTATAAAGCGCAAAAACGTGCCCAGTGAGCTAATCCAATATGAATTAACTCCCCAGGCGCTTGGACGTGATGCAATTCACTCAGAATTATTATTATTTATTTATTATTACCATCGTGCTTGCGGCTGCGTGGGCTTTGAATAAGACGTGGCAATTTATTCCAATCCCTTCGCCTATTCACGCAGAGCCGCTGAGCAAATATTATCTCTCTGTGTTGGCGTGTGTGCCCGAGTTGCATTTGCCGAATCAATACGCGCCAGGATGGCATGCTCTACTATGGCTCTCTCTCTCTCTCTCTCTCTCTCTCTCTCTCTCTCTCTCTCTCTCTCTCTCTCTCTCTCTCTCTCTCCTCTCTCTCCTCTCTCTCTCTGCTTTAATCAAACCCTTTGTGTTATTACGGTGGCCGTCATTACTAAATGTATGCACTGGTTTCAAGCAGTAAGTCAACAGACACATCTCTCTCCACGACTGAGTCAACACCAAAATAATCATAGCTGCAGCTCGCTGATGGGGTCGCCGGATTCGTAATTGACAAGCGACCTGTGTTCCTATATTTATGCTGTGCATCCAAATGATGCTGCTGCACGGGAAATGAGCAAAAATTGGGGCCCGTCCACCCTTTTATTACCTGGTGAGCCCTTTTGATGCGGGGTAGAAATGGAAAGGGATCATTTTTGTGGAAATTCCGTGCACTTTCAAAGGGCCGCCGCTTTTTTCAGTGGCTGCAATTAAAGTACAAAGAGGGTCTTGCATGGCAGCTGGGTTGAAAAGCGTTTTTCTCTGCACAACGTACAAGTTAAAGGGCTCCCTTCATGCTGGATTTGTAAGCTCTCGTTTAATATTTCAATTTTTAATTAATTTTAGCTGTAGTTACAAGATCAGAAAAAGCCGTGTTTAAATTTTTTTTCAGTAATGCTGGATTCCCGCGCCCAACGCCAATGACGTTATTATGATTGAAAATTTAATGGTTGCCGAGCATTTGTGTTGTTTGTAATGCTTCGATGCGGCGGCCATATTGAATAATTCACCCTCGGCCATAAAGATGTATTTTCCAGCCGATCCAGCTGAGGGGGGCGAGTGGAATCCGCTAGCAAATTTATTACCAGGCCGTACATTCAAACATTCAAATTTGCGGCAAGGCGAGACAAATGATTTTGTCACTTTTATCTCCGTTGTTTAGCATAATTCGCCGATATTTATTCAGACTGAAATTCAGGGGGCGGCGCCAAATGGTTGTGCAGCCACCGGGGTGCGACGATGCATCCACTCGTCATCGCCGTAGACGCAAAGGTAAATGTTAATGTTAGCCAGGCTGACTCCGAATGGATTAATTTTGCTCTGATGAATTGATGGCCGCCTCTGCAGCTAATTATCAGCAACACTAACGCAATTTGGGTCACAAACATAGCCACTGCTGCTTGCATACTGTGCAATCAATGCGGCCTCAATTCCACGTGCGGTCTGTACTAATCGCACGATTGAAAAGTTTTATTGCCATTGGAGACTGCGCCCGGTGATTTGCTGCACGTGGCATCTTTGCGATTGATTGATTCCTGCTCCAAACGCGCCCATATGCGACGCTAATTCTCATTTAGTGGCGATGATTGAGGAGTGGTGCGCAGTTTGCTCAATGGGTAACAAATTGAAAAATGTTCCCACTAATGGGATTGGTTGGCAACGTAATTAAATCCCTAGTTTGAACGAGAGTAATGATAAATAAAAAATAAGTGTAAATGTACCGGAGATTTTAATAATTCCCCCCGCGTTTCATGCATATTTAACGGCAAAAAGCGGCAAGTAGGTTCAATGTGCTGTTGAAATGTATGCAGTGTTAACCACGGGATTTTTCTCCCCTGCGCGCTCGGAATCATCTGCAAAAAGCATTTTGCTTTTGTTCCAAGCAGTTTGGCCCCTACTCAGCTCGTTTCTCCTTGCGAGTAGTTGTTGTTTTGTCGGCGTCGGTGCGTAATAACGCTGTCAGATTTAAATTATTTTAAGGGGCTGTTCGCCCAGTTGCTCGGACCATTTATTGACCGTAAATATCCTGGCTAAATCGCCTGCCGGCTCGTGCATCCGAGCACCGCCTCTCCTCTGCCCGTTTTTGTGTTTCAGGACGCAACGAGAAATCCTTCCAATTTAGTACAATGGAAAATTAAATTCGCCCCTGTGCTGCAAGAAGAGAGGCAACACACACCAAGTGGAGCTTCCTTTTCCCCTTTTATTTTTTATGCATGTGCATGCATGAGCGAATTCCACGTTTTATTTCCTTTGTTTCGCGACGGAGAGCATCATCCACGAGATAAAATGCCGCAGTCCAAACACACAAAGTCTGCGGCAGCAATTCTATTTATTAACTTTTGCGTTGCAAAGGAGCGATGTCGTCGTCGCCAATAATAATCGACTCGAAACTTCATTTCCCGCTTTGTAACTTTATTGGCTCCTGCAACCGTGCTTCTGCTGCAGGGACCTTCTCTATGCAGGCAAAAATCCAATAGTTCTAATGCTCCTCGGGTGCAAGTTTGAGGAAATAAGTCGCCGGTCGGCAGCAGAGTTATCAAGACGAGCAAGATTTATTGCGTGCAATTTTATGTAAGATCTGCTCGAGTAGGTGCCTGCACTTTGACTTGGCAAAAACTCAAAAAGTTATTGGTGCAAAAACTATGTCAACAAATTTAAATCGTAAGCGCAAAAGTTGAGTACATATTCAATTCTTTGCTAGTGTCGATTGCGTGACGCAAGAAATAATTATTATTCCATGCGTGGTTAAGTATGACTATTTGGCATTGTTTCGCAACGCCAATCACCTTGCAAGCCCCTTTGGTAAAGACGGTCTCGGCTTCCAAGAAACTCTGTCCACACATGTGACATCTGCTTTGCTCCAAAGCTATAAACCGACGGGCAGCAGTGGAGCGAGTGAAAAAGTCATCATTATTACCTATCTATCTGGGCCGACGTCCCTGCGGGCGGTGTCACTCAGAGTGTTTACCCCTTGGCCGGCAGGCTAGGCCAAGCCAGCCAGCTCTATTCGCCTTTTAACGGACCTGTTTACAGGAAATTACGCCAGAGCCGGGTGGTAAGTGACGATGGGAAGCGCACCTCCATTTTTCAGCTGCACCTCGTAAATTAGGATTACCGAGAAGAATCCGCGGAGGTGCGAGAGTTCAAAGTGCGTAGCGGTGAGTTTGTTTGTGCGAAAAGAAAGCAAGAGAGGATTACACGCGGAGAAATAGAGTAGAGAGCTCAGCGGCACTCAGACACGCGAGTATCGGGTTTCTCAAAGCCTCTACCGCTGCCGTAAAAATGATATTCTCGCCCGCTGAATTTTATTTCCGTCTCGTAAAATCAGGCCGCGCGAGTAAATCATCGGAGGGCGTTCCGGATTCAGTTGGTCGAATTTTTTAGAAGGATTTTTCCTAGCTTGCTCACTCAACTCCATTCACTAGCAGACCAGCAATCAGCCAAGTGCATCAGCTAGAAAGGACGGACTCAAAGAGGAAAAAATGTTTGGTCTTCAGAATATTTGTACTTCCTACTTTGAGTGACGAGGAAATCGATTTCTGCGCCACTACCCAGCTCTCTTTTCACATGCTTTTAATCTTGATCTTCGCGAGATAAAAGTTGTCCGCCTACTCGCCTGGGCAAACCATTTAGGCTTCCCCAAGTTACCGCGAATTTAATTAAGAGCAAACATACGGTTTCTCCGGAGATGAGAGAGGGGGGTTCCAATTACCGTGGCTTCTCTTCACGAAAATATAATTTGGCAAGAGAGAGTTGGACCACGAGAAATCTGATGGAACGGCCAGACATCTCACATTTAAAGAACAAGGACCCTCGTTATTTTATTCACTATAAACATTGATATTATACGCATCAGGAACATCACCGTTTGTACCGGTTAATACGAATATAATAATGGTATTTGCCAAAGTACCTTTTTGACCGATTCCCACGGCAATGTTCTCCAACTATGCTAATAAAGAAATAATTTTGTTCAAAAGAATTTTACATTGCCTGTAAAAATTAATTTTAAGATTTACTCACCGTTTTGGACGAGGAGCGTCGAGTCCCTGGCGAGGGCCAACTCGCTGTCCGTGAGGGTTGCGTCGGAAGCGTTCTCCGAAGTGGGAGTGTCGCTGAGGCCGGCGCCGGACAGGTGCGGCGCCGCGTACGGCGTATGGTACTGGTTCTGGTTATACTGTTGCTGCTGCTGGTAGCCGCGACGCAGGGAGCGCGAGTTCTGCTGCTGGTGCACCGGCGAACCTTCACCCTCCGAGCCGCTGAGGCTGTAGGCAGGGTAGAAGCCTCCTCTCACCCCCGCCACTGTTTTGAGCTGCTGCTGAGAGGGGTCTAAAGGGCCGTATCCGTCCACGACTGTTCCATTAATGCCACGCGTTTGGTGCTGCTTGCCTGAAATGAGACATCAACAAAATTTTACTTTTTAAGTTGATAAAACTGTAAAAATGAGAAAAACTATTAATAATGGTTGCAATATGCGTAAACTGATTATAAAACAATCAATTGTTTCTCTTCTAATTAAAAAATTGAGCAATGGAGCTATATTAGTGTCAAATATTTTAATTTTTAGTTCTACATTGAACTAAAAATAATGCAACACTCTATTACACAGAAATGGCAAAAAGTACAATACTGCTCTTTCACAGCTAACTTGTACGTAATCATTTGAAATAACTAGGCAATAAAAGCCGTATTTTTAGTGCATTAGCAAAAATTCGCCGTTTTACGTCTCTGATTCCCTTTTATGAGCGCTGTTCCAAAGTATGGCTGCTTTTCCAATTCGTCGGCAGTTTTCTCGGCCCCCTAAGCGGGTCTTAAGAAATAATAAAGCAGGCGGATAATCAAGACTTTATTCATCTCTCCACCTTCCGTGCGTTTATGATCATTTGCGCGCGAGCAAGGCATAAAAGTTGCCGCCGGTCGGTTTAGTGTTTCGCGTTTACGCGGCCGTAAAGTTGCACGGCGCCTCGAAATTGAGGGCTACACGCGTGGTTCCGAAATGGTAGGCGTTAATTAGGCTGCTATTATATTACACGAGTAAGGCAGCCATGCCAACGAACGTGTACATTCATGTACGAACACAGCACATTATGGGTGTTTACATGGACCAAACAAAGAAGGTTCTCCCCGCGTTCGCGACGCAAAGCAAGAAACATCTCCTCCAGCGCTGTTTGGCACTTCTCTATCTCACTCGCCGGCTTTCTCTGTTTGTATTGAGAGTGATATTTGCATTGCCCAAGTCACTCAGACACATTCGCACAACACACAAATCATCGGCTGTTTGCTCTGGCTAATGACTTAATCTACTCCAAATGGGACAGAAAATTCCTTGCGCCGAGAAATGTAAGCACGCGCAAATGGTGTGCACAGCTTTGGCAAATTGCGCACGGTAATTACGCGTGGACTTGTGTGTTAGGTGTTTGCAAATGTTGTTAGCGCCACAGCAAGCTCTTGATGTTAGAGGACCGTTGACGATGTTTCTGTATCAATAAATTCTGTGCCGAGATTTAATTTATTTTATATCGATTACAATTCCCGATTTCATAAACTGCTGTTTATTCTTCCTAAGCATTTAAATATAAAGGTCACAATTAATGCTCCTCTGGCGAAATTTACAATTTTAATTTCTCGGTGTTGGCAACTCGCACGTGCACAAGCGAAATTCCCAGCTGGTTTTCTCCATTTGAATGCAAATTTGTTCACATAACTGCTGGAACGACGCCGATTTAATTAAGAAATTAAATAATAAATCCGTCTCGAGAGCGCGTGTGCGTCAAATTTAAATGTCATGCAAATAGGGCGCTCGAATTTTGGCATCAAACTTGGCGCAAACACACAGCCAGCCAGCCGCGCCGGCAGATTAGCGCGTTTCTTTGTGTGTGCACAGCGAGCTGCGTATTTAGCTTTTGCTGCTGGAGCTGGGTGGCTGTAGTCGTAACTCGCTTATTGTCGGTGGCTCGCCCGGGTGTCGGAAGCGGGGCTGTTGAGCCGCGCACTTGCCGTGACTGATTGTCATTTGTCCCGAGACGCTGGCTGCCAGGTTGCCGGGCTGCGACAGGGGCGGAATTTGGCACGCACCGCCGCAGATTGCTGCTGCCTCTGTCTCGCCAGCTCGACTTATTTCCTTGATGAGTAAGCCCAATCGTCGTGAAACGCCACTTGATTGCTAAACGACGAGCGGCCCAATCGTCTCTCTGCAAAATTTCGTGAACGCCATTTCTGTGCTTCAGTGGTTCGAGTTTGTAGCTTTGTTAAAACGAAAAATCCAAAGGAGTGTTCGTGTAATGCTGCATTGTATGATAAAAAATCTATCAATTGGGTAAACTTGTAAAATTATTGGAGTTTAAATACTGATTTTAAGTTATAAATTTAACAAAATTTAAATAAAAAGTGAGCCACTCTTTTCTAGCTGTCCTCCTATTTTTCCAAATCATCCACAAGCAATCAAATTTGCTTATATTCATTAGTGAAGTTATTTGCAAGTCGAGCCAAATGTGCTGACAAATTCGATAGCTCTCCAGCAATTTGGCTTGGTCCACATGGCGTTTCCCGTGCAACATTAATTGACACTGCGCGTGGTAAAGAGGAAAATTGTGTCCGATCGGCGCAGATAACGCTTTTTTCTCTCTCTCTCTCTCTCTCCTGCCACACTAATGGTCTCGTGGGAAGAAGACGCGAAAGAAGAGAAAAAGACACCGACAGTGGGGCTGAATCAGAGGGAGGAAAAAATAAAAAAATCGGTGGGAATTAGCGAACGAGCGGCGGGCGCAGGGGGAGCGGGCTCTTGATTGACCCTCGGTCAGGTCTGATTCATCGCCGCTTTGTTCCGATCGGTCGGGGGCTGTGCACATAGCGCAATGTACGCAGACACGTATGTATGCACAATCATTCGCTCGGCCGCGTATTAAACACTGCGAGAAGGCCGGCGTAATTTATAAAAGGGATTTCAAGAGTTTGGCGCTGTTTGCTTTAGTAGGAGTGACCGAAAAGGGGTTTCGGAATCGAAACCCATGGAAATATCTTCGACAACTCCTTAAATTCTCTGGCTTTTCCATTCATTTGAAATAACCTGTCATTCATCTCTGATTCAGCAGATAATTTTCCAATCGATAAACCAAAAAAGCCACACGAATAATGATTCAATACCACGCTCTCGGAGAAACTGAATTCCGCAACCCTGCGTTGTCATAGATCAAATAAATGGACTTTTCAGGGGTTGCTGAATTACGCGCAGTGAATTTAATTTGCGCATACACATGCATTCGACCGCACGCGGAATGCATCGTGCAGGGTGAAATATCGGCAAATAATACACACAGAGGGGGCCGCCGAGATTTGCCATCTCTGCTTTATTTCTCATGTCGGCTCAAGCCGGGCTGCGGACGTCGAGCAAGATAAACGCGGCGATCATTCGTATCGTAAATCAATCACGGACATCCAGCCCGATATAACAGATTGGTTGGATATTTTTTACACTCCCACTGCAGCAAAAAATACTTCTTGGGAAGAAATAGAGTGTCATTACGACTGTTGTTGCTGCTGAAACACAAATACTCACGCGGGCGTGCGTCTGCCCATTAATTTCCGCGCAGGCTGCCATTTTTCAGGACGTATTTGTGCGTCAGGCGGACGGGGAGAGGCGTTTTTCTCCCTGGCACCTCGGCGACGGGGCGAGAGATTGGATTTAGCCAGTGGAAGTCTTACAATGGCATAAAAATGTGACAAATATAATACGCTTTTTTGCAGTGTTGCTCGGGTGTGAGTGGAAATAGTAGGCAAAATCAGCACTTGACTGACTGAGTATGGCTTGCCTTCATTAAAACAGGTACAGTACGGCAACAGAAGTTGAGCGCCACCGGGTATTTTTGCATCCGAGGCCGGGAGGGTGCCGGTGACAAAAGAATTATAATTCAGCGCTGTATAAACATGTAAGGCTTCCTTTTATGATATACTGTCATTCGGGGATTAAACTTTATCATGACAGATGATGCAACGAAACCACCAGAGGCGACCATCATCCTCTCGTACAAAAGCGGCGGCGCTCGATTCCGGCCAAAAAATCAGCCACGTCACTCACTCTATGTGGTCATCTAACTTGGAAATCGATGGTGTAAATCGGACCAAGGTGACGTCAAATGCTGCGTAAAAACAAAAGCTGGATTTTTTTGTAAAATTCGTAAAATTACTGTCCCTCTTGTTTTGATTGAATTGCACATTAAAATTCGAATTTCAACAGCATGGCAACTAATAATATGAGATTGTGATTAAATAATGCCACAATTTACTGCTCTGTTAGGGGAATATTGATTGCATGTAGCGTTTGAAATATTTACTTAAATCACACTTTCCAGTTCTATATATATTATGTAACTCCGTTCCAACTCCATCAAGACTGCATGTTAAAATGTTGATCGGCAGTGCTTACTATTCAATGGCTGGCGCGCACGCAGACCCAGTTATTTTACTTCATGTGCACTGTAGTTTCAATGAACGCGCCGAATGAATTGGAGCTGTAAACATGGAACGAGCGTAATTCCAATAACAAGCCAGCCATCTGCTCGATGCACCTGTACGTTTCCTCGCTTCTTTCATAAATAAATAAAAGAGTTGGTCGTGTGCTATAATAAATTTATATGGGCACAAATAGAAAAAGCGCTGGCGGCCCCAATTGAATTGCAATATTAAAAAGCAGCGAGCTGCAGCTGTAATTAACGCTGGTGGATGCAAGTTGCACCTCAATAGGTGCATGCTGGGCACGTGCACGCCTCCCTGGGCATTGTTGAGGAGCAAGCAAACTTGTGCAATTTTCCCCAACAGGAAAGTTCAAATGCAGCTTCAGATGCACACACGCGAGTAACGGGCAAATTACTTTTCTCGCATACCCTCGTGACGATTTAATTTCTTTTTCTCACACCTCCTGATCGCAGTTTACCGCTTGTTAACTGCTCGGCTGGAAAATCTTTAGTGAACTGTTGACCTAGATCAAATGTCATAAAAGGTATGCAGGCAATTTCCTACCATTTTTTCCGCTAAATCAATAGGTGTAAAGTTTGTCAAATCCACTCACTGACAACTAGAATCGTTGATTGACGTGACAAGACATGATCAAAATTTGACTTTCGATGAAATAACATTGCGAAAAAGCAATGGAGCTTAATAATTAGAAAAAAGCATATTATTCTTATTTAAGACATTTCTATGTATATTCATTTAAGGTATATTTAAAAGCTACGATAAAAATTTAGGAGCCGCAAGCTGTTTCAAATATTCAAATAATTATTTTGCTTGATAATCATTTCAAGCAGTTTCTCCAAGCTTGCGTAGCTAGCCTTTACTTGTTGACGTGATTGAATCTTAAAACGTAATTAGCCGTGAGTAGAGGTGCGACTTGGTCTGCCGCAAAATCATTAGCCAAGTTGAGAATCAATAGGCGCCAGCCGCAGCAAATTAGGTGCAAAGAAACTCAACGCGCAGTTTTGCGGTCTGCGCTGTGCCTGCCTGCCTCGGGGGTTGCATACACCTCGCATTCTGCAGGCGCTCGACCCACGCTACACGTTTGCGAGGGCAGAGTCAGCACCTTCTTGTTTGTTAGTCATCTTCGCTGACCGCAGCACTCTTTGCCAATTGTGTGCGAGCGATTTCTAGAGGCAGCCGGGCACTATTCATTGTCTGTTGTTGTGCTCGAAATTGATTTGCTAGAGCGGCACAAACGCACCGCAGACGGCACAAGAAAGTGGACTCAACTTTTGTATGCATCATTGGATTTCTTTGTGTCAAAGAAGAGCGAGAAAAGAAAAGTAAGCAGGGAATAAAGGAATTTTCCCCTTTGTCGCGAGACGAGAATATAATCTCATTTGAGTCTTTCCCTTTCAAGAGACAATATTTTTATTATTTTATTCCTTGCTTATTCTTCTCATAAATTTTTCTCTGGAAAACATGGTAATAGAATATTCAACATCATTTGAAATAGGTCTGCTTAGTTCGAATGAATTTCTTTGAAAGACAACCACACAAAACTGAATTTCAATTCAGTCTAAATATAACAACTCCGGTAGCTCTTTAAGAGTTCAAATTATTTTTACATTACATTCGATCAATTAATTTATACCAGATATACAATTTCAAAGGTTAATTTGCTATTTAATAAGCTCTTCTAATATCCCATTTTGTGACAAATGTTCGTTGAACTGGAGAGCTAAACAGCGATTTTCCTCGAAACGCTGTCGACGCCAAATTGACTTATCCGTTCGAAAAGCAAATTTTTGGCCCACTAAACTCTCTCTTTCTCTCTCTTCCACTAGCGTACTCCCAGTGCGAGTATTAATTTTCCAGGAAAGTCGCTTCCCCGTCCAAACTGCCATGTTACGCCGACGATGGCGCGGATCGAATTTCATTTATCTCTCATCAATCCATTTCTTGAGCTTCGCGGAAAACAATTTCGCCGCTCCTCGGCTCAGGCGAGCACATTAACTGGGAGTAAATTGAGACGAAATTTTCAGAGGCCCGCGCGGGGGCGTTTGTTATTTGCTTTCACGTTTTTCCAAAAAAGACCAAGAACGGCTGGCTGTTTACCCGGTACGGTGGCTTGTTATTCCGGCCATTGTGTTGGGCGATTGCTATTAATCACCCAGCACACAGTTATACTCTCTTTGCACATGCTGATCGATGGGAGGCTGATTGATTGATTGATTGAAAAGCGGCGTGTCATCAAGCCTGAGCTCGCAAATGATATTCACGACGTTAATTGAGCGGACTACTGGCTCTCTTTAAATTTGCCGTAGCGCTTTTCCGGCGGTGGCAGCTGAAACGAAACTGCTGATCCGATTAGAGGCTCTCGTGATACACAGACGAAAGTAGTTTTTGATATGATGGGATAACACGAATTTGGTGAACTGTAACGAAGTTATTGAAACATGCAAGCGAGCAGTTGCGGGGCTTAATGCTGGCCGGCAGACCGGCCAATTCCGCTGCTGTGGAAAAAGCGCGCGGAATAAAAGGGATCGAGTACGTTTTTGGGCTTGCTCGTGCATGCATTTCTGATTTGATATAAATTTCCGAGCTGTGGATCGTTGTGCTAATCCGCTTTTATCCGGCAAATTCCACAACGATTCCGCAATTTGTTCAGGCAACCGATTTACACGAGAATAAATGTGCAAAATTCAGTTGGCTACTAACAGCGTATTGGGGGTGGCGTGAGTTGAGATTTTTGGGAAATTTTTATACAGTAATAATCTTAAACAAACCAATTTATGACGCTCGATATACATATTTCAAAAATAGAAGATGTAAATGGTTTGAGACCTTTTTTTATCACTTTCCCTTTTCTCTAACCAATGCACTTTATCTAAAAATAGAGGCGTGGGTGCGGCGACTCGATAACATAAACGCCGAGGGCGGAATTAATCCGAAATTTATTTCCCGCCCTCGATATATCAATTGTCAGCCGCGGCAAATGGCGCGTAAATTACAGGCCTGCGAAAAACTTAATTAAAATGAAGGCGCACGCGTGACCCTTTCTTCTTCGCGTGTCCATAAATCGTTGAGCAGCCGACACAACAAAGGCCCAAAATGCATCCGCCTTCGATTGCTTTTAGATCGATTTACCATCAGGGGCTGAAAATCACCCTCAACCTCTGCCATTGCAGCTGTGAAGCTATTGTTTTCAAGGCAAAACATTTTTTTCGAGAGGATCTTTTTTTTAAGTTTATTATGGGAGTCTGGATTTTGTCACTATTTTGATCATTCTAACGCAGTAAAGTACTCTCGCTCTTTGCCTTTTTATTGCAGGGTCTGCAGTGCAGCGTTTTTTTACTGCGTGCAATATATTCGGTGGCAATCAATGCGAATGAAGCGAGTCAGGAGATGCTTTTATGGCGCACTCAAGACAAATCGTCGTAAAATTGTTGCTCTCTCTCTCTCTGCTCTGCGTAATGACAAACAGCGCGGGCAGATTGAATTAAATTTCGGCACCGAACACGAATATAGAGCATGAATGTAATTGACGTTTCGCCTAACTGCTGCATGACAGCAAGCGCGATTATTCTGAATCAGATTTTATGATTCAAAGCACATACTCGCTCGTATTAAAGAGCTCCTCCCGCCTGAGCCATATAGAGGCGGGCGAGAGATGTTTGCATATTATCCAACTTAGTCGGCAGCGATTTAATTAACTACTGCAACTGCTCTGGAATAATGTTCCGTGACGTTTGTGTCACTCGCGAACGGCGTAATTCAGTTTCTTCTCTGCCAGACGGATTGCATACCCTCAAGGTGCCGGGCCGTCTGTGTTTATGACAACTTTGTAATTTGCAGGAGGGCTTACGAGAAAAAGCGCTCAACTTGGACAGCTTGCTTAATTGTTTGAATAATTTAGTTATCTAAGTCATCCATGGTTGCGAGTCACCTGCGCGCTTACCACCTTCCTGACGTTTCCTGTAATAAGTTGCAGACGTGAGCTGCGAGGTTAATGCTTTGTGCATTCAGAGGTAAAGGGATTGTTAAAACTTAAGCAGTTTAAAAGTGTATAATTATAAAAATATCGTTTTTAATTTTTCAGATTTAAGGGGTTGATGTTAACGCGAATTGTTAAAGCCGTCAGGAGCGCTCAACCTAGAATATCTGGGAGGTCTTGCTTGCTTTCAACTTGCTTTAAATAACCACTTATTATTAAAGATTTCGCAGTTTGCTCAAACTTCGCAGTTTGTTTGCAAACTCTTGGCGGTGGGCGGCGGTAGTTTGTATGAAAGAACAATGAGAAAAGGAATTGCCTTTTGTTAATTAATGAGCTTCGCAACTGGGATATTGGGCTCGTTTCACCAGGTTTTATTTATGGTTTCATTGATCACGTGGCGTTTGCGTGCGTTTTAAAGTTCATTCATTGTGGATCATGAGAAATTAAGTTGGTTCCCGGGGGAGCACCGCTGGGCCAGCGGCGCTTCTTCATCCTTTCTCTTTCTCCGCGCGAAAGGTTATAATAATTAACAAGCTGCAAAGGTTAAGACGGACGGGGTAGAAATTTCATCGCGCACGCTGCATATAAAACTCATCGCGCCTTTCAATAAGGCTTAAAGGCGCAAAGCGGGAGAAAATTTATACGCGCGTGTCTTGTAATTACCGAGCCAGCCAGCCGGGGTACTCGACGCTTAAATCTGGCATATAAATTTGCCTTTAATTAAGCCGGCCGAATCGACCGGTTGCACACACACACACACACACACACCGGGCGGATGTGGAAAAGTCGGTACGTCCGCTACACAGGCAAATTGACCCGATGTGCTTTCATAATTAGCAAATATCTCCTCAAAATCCAATCAACGCGTATTAAACTATAATTGAGAGTGTGTGAGTGGCCATAAAATACAATTTCCCGCCGCGCAACAAACGTACACACACACAAACGCTATTTGCGTTTCAAATGCCAGCACACCGCGCCTCAAGTGTTGATGAATTATCGATTTGGGCCGGTTTGGAATTGCAAATTTCCTGCCTCGGCGGGAAATAGAATTAAACAACAAAATTTTTGCGTCTCTCCCATCCGCACGCACAGCAAGCGTGTGCTGCTGGCTGCCTGCTTTCTGTGTCAGCCCGAGCGGCGCCGAGTGGCGGCGAACTTAGACACCCCCGCATGGCAGATCAATAAGTTCACGACCCCGACGAGAGTGGATGGAAAAAGCCGTGTGTGTCGACCACGCTGCTTTTTCTCCTCTCATCCTCAGTCCGTTTCCTCCTTCTTGGCCCGTCTGTCAGATTTATCAGCTGAAAAATTAATTCTCGACGAGCTTGAGGTTTCTTTGCTGGTCAATTTTTCCTCCTTTGCCCTGTAAGGGGCGCCCAGGCTTGCAAGAGATGAAATTGAAACAAGCCGAACTTCAAAACAGATGCTAATGAAAGATTTTGTTCGAAAATAGGAGAGCGCTTTTATCTTTGGTCATGGTTGGGCTCTAATTCAAATTTAATTTTAATTAGCGGTCACTAGATAAAGAGATTTTATGAAAAGGTTTAGATGATCAATCAAAGCGCTACTTCAAATGATCGATTATAAATCAGTTAATCAAAAGTCGTCTTCCCCTTTTTAAAATCTTCAACTTAATTGCAAATACGAGATGAAATCGCTCCTCCACTAACGATTTGAGAAAATATTTGATCAACGGCCAAGCTAGCTGTGGCCCCTGGCGAAAATCGAGCTGATTAATTCATCTACTATCATCGGGGAGTGCATGCCGAAAAGTAAAAATGACGACAGCGCTAATCTGCTCTCTCCCGATTCCCTCCCCGACGACGAAAAAGTGGCCCTTGGGAGCCGAACGTTTTTTGTGCCGAGGGTCCAACTCGCGCCCTGGGAATCAAAGGAAAACACATTTGGTTTGATGGGCTCGATCTGCGCGTGTGCGTCACTTTGTAAAAATTCTGCTGGCTTTTATTTATTTTCCAGACAATGAGCGTTTCGCTAATGATTATGAACCTAATCTCCGCAGGCGATGGATTTTCCACGCTCCTTTGCCTCACCCTTTCGGACTGAATTCAAGAAAGCGAGAGGGAAAGGAAAAACGAAAATTGAAATCCAGCTTAGAAAGAAAGAAAGAGGGGAACTCTTTGCTGTCAAGCTGCTTGTCAGAATAATGAACTGTATCACGGTCTCTTTGTAACTCGATCTCGTCGCTGTGATTTACAATAAAACGAAATTATCTGCGAGCGCATTTTTATCTCCCCCTCGGCTCAGTGACTTTAATTGTCTATCGCTCATGCTCTGTGTGCGCAGCAGTTGAAGGACGTTCCGGGAAAGATTGAGGCGTCAAAAAGTGCGACGCGCAAGATTATTCACACCAGCCAAACTTTGCGTGAAATTGCAAAACTTTTCGTGGGAAACTTCAATTTGCCGAACAAATTTGTACCGGTGCTGAGAAACATCAGTTCTTTCAAATAATAATATGGACGTGTAGTCGGTGTCGTCAAGGCAGCCGTGATTGTAGTAAAGCGGCTCAAACTCCATATTTTTTTATAAAAGACCGTTTTTTTTCGATTCTGAATATTCATTTTTTTCTTGAACAACCACCTCACGGAATTTTAAACAAAAATTTTGCGTCACCAGGCGGCTGGTAATAAAACAAAGAGGAAGTCATTTGCGAATTTTAATGAATTCAAGATAAAATTAAAAAAGACCAGCTCGTCAGGCGAGCATAATACTTTTGAATAAAAAGCAGAGCAGCTGCCACTATCTGCGCGCGAGTGCCCGCCCGCGCAAACAATTATTATTCTAATAAAAAGTTGCAGCGTGGACCATGCAGATAAATATTCCGCATGCAAATTCGGTGTGTGCTCGCTATAGCTCGCTGGTGGTGCGGGTATTAATTCACTTACTCGGGGTCTAAACGAACGTGTACACATGCGACACACACACACACACACAGCAGCAGCCGCCGGCGCGAAATATGGCCGCACTGTGATTTACGTTTATGCGAATTTGACCTCAACATTGTCGCTTTTGCTGGCTGCTGCTGTTTAGCGTGAAACTTTCGGCCGACAGGACAGACCGGCCGTAGGGCACGCACACACACTCGCCCTTTTTGCTGGTGCGCACCTCTCGTCGTTTGCAGTTTGTCAATTCGTGCCAGACCGAGTTACGACCTGAACGGCCACCACACCAGGCCAAATAAACAAACGGCCAGTACGAGTGTGTGTGCAGTCCAAGTGTGATGCTGGCGAGGACAAAAACAACTGTTGCGGCGAACGTATTTTTTGCCAGCCGTCGACTTTTTCTGAAGAACAGATTATTTTGTTTTCAAGCAGCTAACTTTAGAACTCGAGTTTTAGGTTGATGACAAAAGATTTGTTTACGCTCGTAATGTTTCATTTCGATGAAAAGGCCCAAAACTTGTGCAACCTCCCAGGACATTTACATTTTCGCGCCGGGCCAGTTAACAAAAAGGGTCCCTGCAGCTTCTCGAGTGTTTTTTTTTTATCTCGCCTCGGCATGAATATTTTTCTCATTAAGGTAAAACGAGCCGGGGCGGATTCTAGCGCAGTTTCGTGAAAAGAATGGAGGTCCCCAACAGCGCGCGCGAAACAAGGTCACCAACGTGTGTGCAAATTATCGCACTCGCGTCTCTTTCTTCACAAAACTGGCTGGCTGACGAGCTGAGCTGCTCGCATCGCGCACAGTGCATTCATCATTCCTCCAGTGGGAATAAGAGCGCGCGCGTTGGCGAGAGATATGAAAAATAGGGCCGGGTTGCGATGATGATCTGTAACAAGGCTCGAGCTGACTGCACTATATTCATCACTTTATGCAAATTGCGTCGCCTCGAGAGTAGCTAGCTGCCTGTATCTCATTCAGCCGCCGCTGGATAAATACACAACAACAACAGCATGACGAATCTCGGCGAATGAGCGTCTGGGGACGACACGACGATGAACCGCCGCCGCCACCAGCCACACGCAAGAAAACACGAGCCGCTGCCGGGCACGAGTTAATCGCACGCTTTTTGCCGCCGCCAAAGGTTTTAGTTTTCGTCCTCCAGGCTTTTTCCTCTCCTTTCGCCTCACCAGAGGACGAATTTTTTGCAAAATGTGTTTAGATTTTTTCTTCAATCCGATGCAGTGGATGTTTCACGCGGCAATTAAAAAATACTCGAACATGGTAGATTTTTTTTTAAATTTAGCAGCCAACGTTGGCGTTGTTTTAAGTGATAAAAATCTGCAGACTATTAATTTTCCTTTAACAATCAACGAGGCAACCTGACTTTCCTCAGGGCAGTCAAAAAGTTGGTGACCCTTGAAAGTGCTCAGATGGCAGATTCGCACCAGCTGGATAAACGGACTTTATCGCTGGCGAAAATATTGTCGCGGCCGATATCAACTTTTGTTACAGCGCGCACAAGTGTATAAAGATCAAAAACTTCTCCTTCTCTCTCTCTCTCTCTCTCTCTCTCTCTCTCTCTCTCTCTCTCTCTCTCTCTCTCTCTCTCTCTCTCTCTCTCTTTTCATAGCTCGACAAAAAGTCGCTCTCGCTCTTTTTGATGACTTCTTCCACGTGGTAGTCTTATCTCGGCCGCTGCAGCGACTTAACTTTTTGCCTTCCAGCCTTGCGTACGCAGTATGTGTACGTCGGGACTGTAAGAGTTGGGAAATACGACGACGAGCACTCTCGAGCAGCTTCTTTTCTTTCGCTCGCTCGCTCTCCCGCACGCATTATGTCGGTGCCTCTCGATTGTTCATCGAGCCGATTGTTCGCCTCCTTTTGTTTCGCGCTAACTGCTTTTGTATCGCGCGCAATATTCAACGCTTCTGGTGCCCAATCACCGCACGCGCCTGCTCTATTTCCTCGCCACTGATAATCCCTATGCCCACGGCAATCTTCTCGCTTGTGCTAAAAGAGAAGCGCTTTTCTTCACTTGTCTTGCTCGCTCGCGCCCACTTCTATCAGCGATGTAGATGCTATCCATTTTGAAGCCACACACGTTCGCATTGCCAACATCATCGTGGCTGCCGGCAGTGAATAAAATGATCATCTGCTTGCTTGCCTCACGACAGATATTCATAATTAATTTCAACTGAGATTTTTTTCGTTCATGGAAAAATAACCGCATTGATATTGAGTTCATTTAGTTGCTACTTTTCTCGATGCAGACAAGAGATTTAATTTGAAACTTTGTTGAATAACGGGTGCCGCGAGGGCAATAAAATTGTCGACCAAATCAACAATAAAGAGAGTGCCGTTAATAATATCTGTGTGAATCAGCAGCAATATTATTTTTTCTGTCTGGCTCTCCCCTGCATTATTATGGTTTTATGATTCGACGGCTCGCGCACTAAATAATAACGTTTTAGATCGAGATCCCCCACGCGTCCTTCATGCTCGGCCTGCCCGATTTCCCTCTGGGAATTTGTGCACTCTCCTCCGGTGGCGGCACGAGTTGAAAATATTGTGCAAGAGGACACGAAATATCTAGCAAAGCCGAACTTTAGGAACGCTACTCTGAACCAATGGACGGGAAAAACGGCCCAATCCCAGAGGCAGAGCGCACTCGAAAAGATAGTATAAAGTTGGTGGCCGCTCGTCCGACCAGGAAGCAAGCAAGCAATCTCTGTGAATTAGGGAAGAGCTCTCTCGGTACACTTTATTGCAGTTTACCCAGCGAGCTGGGAGCTTCTTGATTTGGTGCAATTGCTCAAAAGATATTGCGCGGAGAAGTTAATAAAGAGAGGAGAATGTCCCTTAAAGCAGCAGGTCCAGAATGTAATTCTCTCTTTCAATGTTGTCTGCAGTAAATAATAAATGGAGGAGCTGCTACCCCGCTCATGTATTTCTTATTTATTAGTTGAAAAATGAAGCATTCACTTTAAATTAGTTGTGAAGTCAACGGTTATAATTACGCAAAGCCACTACCAACATATTCCGTTTAAATTAAAAATTTCGCAGAAAATCCAGCCATTCAGCAACTTAAAAATATTTTTAAACTAATTCTTTTAGTCTGAATGAAAGCTTTGGAATGCTTGGCTCTGCAGGTTGCCTACTTTCGATCTTGTCAGATGAATCCGAGCTGAATTCTCACTACGAAATAATCTAGAAAGGTGTTGCCGACTGCCCTTCGCAACATATCATCCACCTAGATCAACTCGCCCTCGCTACGTGTGCATGCACTACAAACACGAAAATAAATTCTACGCCGCCATAAATTCGCGGCAAAGGGCGGCGAGCGTATTTCACTTTGCTGTGCAGATCGGAAATCTCACGGAGATGGGCCCCGGCGCGTATGCTGCCGAGATAAAAAGCAGCCAACGTCGATAAAAATATATTCGACTCGAGATGCACCTTCCTTATTTCCCGCGTGCAATGCTGGCTTTTACACACACACGACTTTATTTACGACGGAGGGAAAGAGACACTTTCGCTGCCTGGCCCGCGTGCGCACTGTACACGCATCTTCGGGATTATTTGCAAAACGTTTTATGATCTCGACTGCGATACGACGCGCACGTAAATTTTATGAAGCAGAGGACAAGAGATACGAGCGAGCAAATCCGACGCGCGTTAATTTCCTGAAATGGAATTCACTGGCTTATCTGAGAAACAGTAAAAATTTATTCAAAACGTAATTATTCTAGTCCATTAACGAGCTTGTTTGTCGATGAAGGGAAGTGTTAAATATGCGCATCTCGTCGAGCATAATGATAATGTGAAACATCAAACTATTCTCGAACAATTCCCGATTCCAAGCGAATTTTTACCGCAGATGAGGATCGTGGGCTATTTGTGCACCCCTCCTCTCGAGTTCAATCGAATATCCTCTTCTTTCTGGCGCCTCTGCGGCCATTTTTCACAGCCCCACGAGTTTCTTTTACACGTGTTGCAAGCGAGGGCTGCGAAGAAGCAACTACTATGCTGCCGCTTCTTATATTCTGTAAGCTGATAATTAGTCGTCGGCTTATCAGCGGGGAATTGCGTTCGGCAGGGACCCCCGGAAAAGAAGTCAGCGCGTACGTTTCTATTTAATCAGAAGGGCTAATCATAACCCTCAGCACACGCACCCTCCTTTATGCAAACACTGGAGAGGGTGGCGGTTCAAATGAAGAGTCTTGCCGCGGATATCGCGATATTAAATCTGCGTCGTGGGACGCGGAACGAGCCCGTGTTTCACTGGTAGGGGCACAGAATGAAAGAAGAGAAAGAAAGTAAAGAAAACGGGTGGTCTGCTAATCTTGATGTTTTTGGCAGAGAATTTCGTTTGACGCAGCACCTCATTAGAAGGACAAAATATGCGCGGCTTTTTGTCTCGCCAGGCCGCACTCGCACACACAAGTATTGATTTTTTTCCGCCAACGGCCCGTTTTCAAATTTCCATTTCCGTCCTGCCGGAGCTTGGCTGGCTTTTCTATTTGGATTGCGGCCGAAAAGGCATTAAAATTCCATTTGGGTGCTGCTTTTCTTTGGGCTTGCTGCGGCAGGGCGGCAGTTTTGCATTTAAATTACCAAAGTGACACGTCGCAGGATAAAAAGAGAAAGAACTAACTCATCAACATAATGACAGCCCTGTGCTGTGCGCGCGTGTGTATTTTTTAATTCAAACATCTCTTCCTCTGGCAGGCTGCTGCTGCTGCCGCCATCGCCGCTGCTGTTGGCCGCGCTCGCCGGAGAAAAGAGGGCACACACATATTACTCAGCAACCCCTCCTCCCTTTGGGCCCGTCGAGAGACCCTTTTGACGAGAGTAGGCCAACTCTTTTCAGCTCCCAAGTGCACTGTTTATGTAGATTTCGCACTCCACAATATAATTTCATCCCCCCAAAAGCATGACAAACTTTTCCTCAACTCGTCTGTCGCGCCTGAATTTTGAATAAATTTAAAATTATAATATGCACGCGCACATGCTTAATTGTGGCCAATTTTGGCTCGCATCTGTGTCGGGTATGAAAAATTCTCGCAACAAAACTGCTGCTGCGGTTGTGCAGAATTAAACTGGCTGCTCAAGAGGCGGAGGAAGCGAGTCGGGAACAGATGCGAGAAGGAGATCCTACTTTAATCCATTTAGGCACCAAGTTCCGCCCTGGAGCTCAAATTTTCCTAGAACTCCTTCGCACGGTGACGAATTTCGGTTTAGGGAAACGGCCACAAACTTTCCCACAAGTTGGTGCCTAATCACTTGCAGTAGTGGTAGTTTTCAAACTATATGGCTTACCTGAAACAGAAAAGATTGAAATCAATAATTAAATCCAGAACCTCATAAAATTCAAGATTTTTTATGGTCCAACCCAATCTCATTGTGACATTTTGGCACGTGTTCTATTCCCGATCACCTACAGACTTTGAATCAAATGACATTCTGAATATCGGGTGACAAGCAAGTTTTACACCTCCAAAATGTGGTCTTTTTATGCAGGCCAAAAGCCAGTAAAATGAATATATAATCCGCTGCAACCTCCCCGTTTGGTCCCGAGAGCTTTCCACATTTTCATTTCGTGCCCATCGCATGCAGCGTATGTACGCCAGATCGTGTGTACATATCGTTTCACATATTTTTGCGTGCGCGCGTGCGGAGCGGCGACGCTGCAGCAAAGCGAGTGATTTCCAATAAAAATGGACTTATTACAGGCGCACAAAGAGCACTGCTAATGCGCCAGCACTCTCACAAAGGCTGGCTCTCTTTCGTTTTAATTTTTACCTGTACTGCAGGTGCACCGTGTGTGCGCTCTCTGATGCTTTCAGGCGACCGATATAATAAAAGTCTCCCGTTTGAATGCGGCGCGCGTTGGATGTGTACACCAGTGCTGTGTGTGCAACTTTATTGCCCCCCTTTGAAACGGCCCATTTTCAGGATTAATTCCGTCATGAGCTGCTGCTGCTGATGAGTTTTTCAGCTCCATTATGTGCCTCCACCGGCGAAAATTGGCTTTTAGGATTGAAAAGAGAAGGCAAAATTTAGGAACGAGGTTCGAATGTGAACTTTGATGTCTACAAATTTTATTTATGTATTTTCAGATGTTTCCAAATGACAAACAAACCGAAACGAATAATTGGGTTTGTTTCATGAGGGATTTTGTAGTTGTTTTGACATCTATGAAGTATAAACTCATTCTTCTTGCTAACCTACTATTGTTTCTCAATACTCGAGATGGAATCATTGCGACCATAATACTTCAATGAGAGTATAAGATTTTGTTTCACGATTTGATTACATTTTATAAAACAACCAAACTCGAGTGTTGACAAATTAACTAAGATTTTGTTTCCCTTTATGTGACAAAAATACACAACTCTGAGTTCTTTCTATATCATTTTATCCAATAATCCACTCAAACGCTCGTTTCTGTTTTATCGGCATCAGTAATCGGGATTGTAGCAAGAGTTGCATATTTTTTTCCTCAAGTGATAGTATGATATTTTATTTTCAAATATTGTGTGCATTTTATTGTCTGCTTACCTATAAATTGTCGCATCCAGTCAAATATTTAAATACAAATCAAGATCATGCGAAATCTTTTCAATAATTGTTTTACCATAACTGAAATTCATTTGTATGTTTTCATTTATAGACACGTAATCAGATTGAAATACTATTCCAAATGTGATTTTAATATTTCCTCAACACATCACCAAACAATTTAACTCTCTATTTTCATCTTTAATTCGGAGCCAATGAAATGCTATCAACAACACTTATGTAGAAGGAATTTGGAGTTTTCTTTTTGCTTGCCCTTTTGCATTTTGAAACCATCAAGCTTAAAATGAGCCTGGTGCTCAATCGATGATGCAAATGGCTGTAGGGCGAAATAATTGTTGTCTTCATCACCGTGAAATTAGCAGAGAGACCCCTTGGTGCTCGGCCTTTGTGCCGGGACCGGTGCGTGACGGGATGCATCATCCTGACAGATTACACATACACCCAACACAGCGTATTCGCAGGGCACGTTTTCCCCTTAGCATGTCTTATTGCGGCGCGATTATTTATCCAAATTAATTATTCGGCGGTGCCAGCCAGCGTTGACGAATCGAGCCGCGCGCGGGGAATTAGTTTTGGCAGCTAACACAGAGCAGTGCATTAGAATTGGTGCACACACAATTGCGGTATCGATCGAGCACAGGTGGAATAATTAACCACTTCAAAAGGCGGGCGGCGTGGAGAGGCGCTGCGTGGTGCCGCCGATCGAAACTGCCATTTTAGCTGATTAGGACGCAATTGTTAATGCGATTGTTCATGCTAGTTTGCGGCTTTAGGAGATTCATTTGCGTAAGACACGTGCTCGATCAAAATGCATCTAGAATGGACTGTGATGAATTGCAAAGGTGAGGTGTATAATTCATTCCGCTCCGATGTGTGGTTTGTTTGGCTTACCCTGACGCTGAATGCAATTTGCAATCAATCTAGATTCTAAATGCCACGATTTTTTTTGGTTTCAAGGGAATACGTTTCTCTTAAAATCCAGGAATGAGGTGATTTCAAAAAATATTTCATAACGTTTTACAGCCGTCAAGAGTATGTATTCGTTTGACATTAACTTGGATTGCTTACAAGGAAAATTGAAGTCGTGACAAACGTTTCCCGATGTATAGCAGTGAAAAGAATAATGAAGTCGGCCGTTGCAACAATCAACAGCCTCATCCAAGAATAAACGGATACCGATTGGACTGATAATATGGTTTGGGATTGGCAGCAAGCAGAAAACGGCCTGTTATTTGTTGGTGCACACGTACCGCACGAATGTTTGCTCAAGCTGCGAGAGTAGTGTGTTTGTTTGTACAATAAACTTGCTTCTTGGGTGCCATTCATCAAGCTCATAGGCTCTTTGTGCAAATTGTGCGCGCACAGGCGGCCTCTCAGCAGTCGTCAAATTGGCTGCCGTAAATTAATTTGCATTCAATAATCACACGCGCATTCACTCTCGTCCTATACATTAATTTCTTGTGTGCGGATTCGCAATTATGCCCGAGCATTCTGGCGTGTATAATTCGACTCTCGACTGTCTGAACAGCGGTAGAATGTTGAGAAGTAATCAAAACGAAACAAGAGCACCATGTGGGAGGCGGAGAAATGGCTGAGTTGGTACCCACTGCGAGTATCAAAATGGAAATTATGTTTTGCGTTTCGGTAATTTCGTTGAAAAAGAATAAAGGAAACTTGTATGATTTTCAGCAAAATGCGTGTGTGTATGTTTTTAATGCGTCATCAGGATTCAGGCCACCTTGGGCAAATTAATTTTCAGAGGAGAAAAGAGATCGAATAAAAACACCGGATTCCCATTATCCAAGCCTCGTTAATTTAATTAATATCCGAGCCGTGAGAACGAAAGCAATAATTACCATTTGCGCTTCGCCCCTTCATTAAACACTCGGTCCGTTCGCTACCCCTGCGCCGATCAGACAGAAAGAACGAGAACGGACGCGATTTATTTATTTACTGCCGCAAGATGCACCTAATGATGATAAAATATTAATGAGCAAAGAGGGAGCGGTGGAGGAAGCGCAGAATTCCGCAAAAGTTGCATAAAATGCACTCCTCTCTCATCCCAGATAACTGCAGAGGGGTGGCCGCATGCATGGGTTTGGCCTCTCGTGCGCGCGAGGGTGGGATTTTAATACAGTAACAGTTGTGTGTGAAGTCAGTTGAAATAAATGAATCGGTCTCATATGAGTTGAGCCGCCGAATATATTAACTTGTGCCCCACGTGCCGCACGCGGCAGGATGAGCAAGAAGTCGCACAAGAAGGGATGATCAGAGGGTGACGTCATTATTAATTAAAAACACACGGCGGGGCTCAAAAATTACGCGCCCGTGAAATTGCCAACGGAAGGGAGAACTGGTTCGATCCGATTTTCTAATTAATTTTGGCACACTTAAATGCAGGAGCTGCGGCCTTTTAAAGGGTGACTTTTGAAGACACTATCAGTTTGCATGCAGAGGCGCAGGATGCGTTAAATGCGTCTGCTGATTTGTACGCAAATTCGATTATAGAGAAATAGTTACTGAAGTGCATGGCCACGCGTGCTGAGTGCCGTCATTGGACAACACTGTAAGTTTTGTTTGCTTTGCCATTTGCCATGAGCATGCTCAGACTCCTCTCACGTGGAAGTGCGCTCAGCGTCTTGCTGATAATTTCACATTCGTATTATTTTGGCAGCAAATTATGTTCGGCCGACGAATTTTGAGCAGATGCGAATCTCGGAGCCGAACAGTCAGCCAGAAAGGCAGATAAATTCAGGACGCGATGATTTATACGAACATAGCCAGTCCCGTCGTGGAGGCGTGCGTTTTGATGTTTGCTGAGGTAGATATTTTGCTTGATTTGCTCGCAACCTCACCTCGCAGAATACCAAGCAGCTCGATTCTGCAGATGTGCACCCGCGAATGTACCACATACAAAAGGGACGCTCTGGAGTTTTCTTATCACGCCAGAATTCCTCGAAGATCCGGTGGTTAATACACTACGATGATTTTGAACTCTGGCTGCACTTGTCATTATCATTGTTCATTCTTTACTACCAGTTTCAGTTCATCATTGATAAAGCACAAAAAATCTCCATAAGAATCACGAGGAAAAATTTAAACAACCCTAAGAAAATAACCCTTTATCTGACTGATCATATTTATTTGTCGCCATCTAAAGGGAATAGAAAAAGGCGTTTAAGTTAAACAGTCCTAAAAGGGTTCCAGCCAAATCCATCATCGGAGCAGAAAAACGAGCGGAAATTTTTCACATTTCACTCCTCGACACCTGCCCCTCATTTGCCAGCGAAAAAAGCAAACAGAGGAAAAGGCAAATACATGGCGTGCATTTTTGCCCACGCGTGTGTTGTTTTAAGAGCCGCGTTCGAAATAATAATCCGCAGGCAGCCCCCTCGCTCGTAAAACTTCGCCACCTTAAAATATCATTTTAATATTGCAGCACACTTTGTTGTTGGAATTTTTGCTGCTCTTACTCGCCGATGCAGACAAAAAAGCTGGGGTTGGTTCTTTCTCCTCTTTTTAAATCTCTCCACCGCCGCCGCCGACGAAGACACGGTGGCGGCAGCCCCTTTAAAGCGCTCTGCTATGTGCGGCATACCTTTTGGTGTTGGCTGCTCAATTATTGATCTAACTTTAAGGCTAGGGCACTTGTGCTCAATATTTCAAAACACACGCTCACAGCGGCGTCGGTGTAATGCTCGCAAGGGGCGCCGAACATGCCCCTAAACTACGATTCGCTGAAAATGTTAAATCAAGGGTGATTTTGATTGAAGAGTGGCCCATATATAGCCGAGTTTTTGCAAATGAGAATTTAATTGAACGAATAAGAGCAGAATGATTGAAATTTTTAGGACGACAGTTTCTTTATTTATCCTTCAACAATATAAATGAGAAAGCATGCCGCTGTCCCAATATAATAGACCTTTCTTAAGTTTCGACAGTTTCTCTGAGAAATTGATGTCGTTTAACATTTTCTCACGGTATTTCACATTTCGAAAATAACTTCTGGTAGACCACATTGTGTATCTTTATCACTGTACAAGTATTGAGTTTGGTATCTAATTGTTGCCTTCTAATCAACCTATCCATTCCATTACTATTTTTTTGCGAATCTTTATTTTATATTATGCTAAAATAGCATAGGGATATTACAATTTTCCACGGGCAGCCAGCGTTAAGCAGCGATTAAAAAACTATACAGCATGTTGTGTAGTTAGTTCTAAATCTCAAGAAGCTGTACAACATCGCGGTCCTGCTTTTTGTTGGAAGCCAACAATTGTCGGCGGTTTTAATTATTGTAATTTTGCATTATTGTTTAACAGCAGAAAGATGACTTTTTTGTGGCAGAAATATTTGGTATGTGTAGTGCGAGAAACAGAATTTAGGGATTTGCCAGGGTGATCTCTGACTCCCTTGCTGTGCAAAAGCAGAGAGAGCTAGCTGGCTCCCCGTGTGCGCTGCCTATACGACTTGTGATGTGTATAAAACGCTGCCCGCATAAGGAATCGGGCAGCACCACCGGTATTCATTCATGTGCTTTTGCCACTGGCTTTACATAACAATGAACTCGATGATCTTGCATCAGTGAAAAAATGGCCATCACTAGCCTAGAACTGTCCCAGTCACTGTCAGTTTTATGTGCAATGAAATTTGTCAGCACTTCTGGCGAGAAGTAAGGTAAGCGGAATTTAAAAGTGGCATCTAGTTTGAATTTTCCCCATCAAAGATAAAACCTGGCACCTGCATTTTCTATAAGAGCTCTTCAATTTTAGAAAACTCATCTGAACTGAGGCCTATTTTTTAGTAAAAGTGAAAATGCATGAACTTAAGATCCCTTGTATATAGAGCTGAATAAATTATTCATCTTTAAATTAGCAAGGGAGGAATGAACGTGATTTTGTAAAGACATACAAACAAATTGCTGCGCCATCTTCTCCACTTTGCCTATTCAGTTCCTGCAAATTTCAAGTAATTTGTAATAGTGCTAATAGGCTGACATCACCAAAAAAGGGGTTAGCTAGTGTGCGAGAGAGCAAAGCGATGATTACGGCGCAAATTTGAGCCCATTATTGAATATTTCCTGCCTTTGTCCAAACGTTTTGTGAAATTACTCTCAATTTCCTACGGGCGAAAATAATTGGTGTTGCTGCCTCCGCCGCCGCGAAACACATTTCGACGCTAAAGCAACACTCGCGGGCTTTTGTGCTGTGTGTGCCCACACACACATATACACTGTACATATACACACACTGTATTGGCTCAGAGCGGAATAATAATAATTAAAGTTGATGGTCTAGCTGCTTTCGGAATTTTCCTCCGCATCCACACTGTTCTGGCAGCATACGTCTCCCTCCCGCGCGCACATGCCGCCGAATAATACGAACATTTTGAAACGGCTGACGGCGCGCCTGAGTTATTTATAATGATGCATATTTTCGACCTCTATGGTCACGCCACCCTGCCAAACGCTCGCAACCCTTTCACCCGGCCCGTCGTTACTATTTTAAACAATTAAAATTTATGCTTCGTTATATTTATAATTCGTGCGCGACCCATGTTTAATCAGACGCTATGAACAGTAAACTAAATTGCCTCTCGGCCAGCACAGAGTGCTTTTTCACGTGTGCCACCGGAAGGAAAATGGACATAATTTTCCTGCTCAAGCAGTTAGTCGCGGTTGTCGATTTTTGTTATTTTGATAGTTCCGCAAAGTTGATAACAAGCAAGGCCTGCAAAAAATGAAAATAGTTATAAAGTTTTATTGTCCAACGTTATTGGGTCATTGAATAAATAGAGAGACCAACACGGTGCTACACTTTTCCAAAGTGTGATGTAAGTAAAAAAGAAACTGAAGTCACCAGAAAAATTTAGGGTCATTTGCTGCAGCTCTAGCAGAATCAGATGGCACGCGGCACAAGTTAAAGACAGTCTCTAAATCACAACTTTTCACTTTTGCTCTTTGGGAGAAATTCCAGGGCAAACATCTGGCAATAATATGAGCACAAAATTTCGCTCGATATAAACTTTGCAGATCCGCCATTCCTTCCGGCCGGTGGAAACTGGACTGAGTAAGCAATATTGCCGCTCCTTTGGTGCCTGCGAAAGACGCAGGGCGAGCAGAAAGGCTGCGGACGCAATATCGTAGGCAAAAATACCACTGGCCCTCCGAGCGGCGAGAGCCCATTTTAATGAAATATTGGCGAAAATGCCCAATTTTTGCATATTTATTGAATCGGCCGGGCCACACAAAAGCGGCCAGGGGCGAGGAGGCAATGTGCCAAGTGAGGTCTCTCGCCGATATGACCGCCAGCCATTCCAATATCCAACGAGAAGAAGCAGGAATTTCTTCCTGACCCTCTCTAGCAAACTATAAGTGCATGTCTCAGCAAAATAATTTCATATTCGAACTACGAGTCAGCCAGCGAGGCTATACATGAGGTCCAGTGCGGTTAATCTGCAGCCTGCCGCACTCGATTATACTGCCAAGTGGTGCGGTCAGCATTATGCGTTTGGTGCGTTTTGGTGACGGTATTACTTCAATCCTTGTGACAAGTAATTTTTTACGTAAACGTATATGCTTGTGTGCATTAGTTTCAAATGAATTAACACAAGTTTCAAAAGGATTAAGTGTATAGCAATGCCACCTCCCTCGAGTTCATTGCCGTCTGATATAAAGAAACAAGAATAATGGAAACATTGTACACATTATTTATTGATTGCTTTTAAGTAACATTATGTGAGGTAAGCGTTTAACTTTATAAGAAAGTGGAATTTGTTGTAAGAATTCTTGACTTTTGAAACATTTTTACAACCTCCAGCAGGGCGAACAAAAATGTATAAAATGCGATATTTTATTAAGTGATGGAATGTACCACAACCATGATTTCAACCTTGTTATTTGTCTGTATTGAATCATTCTGGGAAGAGAAATAATGAAGTAAGCCTAATCGATTTTCCAACACGATTGCAATTGATTCGTAGACTTTAGAAATGGGAAATGTTTCAAATTTGTCCGCAGCTGATGTTCAAGGGATTATCCTCTCAGCCTGGAATCTATGCAATTGCGCCGCTCTGCGCTTTTCTGCGCCCGGGGCGGTTTTAAAATGATCAGAGTAGTGCTTTGTGCCAAATGCTGTTCCAGTTTTGCCCGATTCAGCATTTTACTCTAATACGGGATAAAGGAATTTTCTACTTCTCTGCATACTGCAGCATACTCAAGCGTATGTGCTGTTAATGCGGTAAATCTGATAGAGCAGCCGTTGTACATAAATAATTTCCAACAAAACCCCAAAATTAGATAAAAAGTCTCAACAACAGTAGGATGAATGAATTCCAGCCAGATTTTCCGCATTTAATCCACTTTGGAGTGTCCGCGCGGGCATGTGTTGCGTGCCATAAATAAGCATTAGGCATGAAATTTCATTCATGCAGGCGCAGTTTGCACCACCGTTTAGCGACACAATCTGTGAGAGTGCTCAAGCGCGATAAATTTTACAAAATCCAATATTTTATATAGAAAAACAGCTGGCCAGTCGTCAGGGAGCGACGAGTGACAAAAGCGCGCGCGTAATATAAGGAAATCCACTTGAGCATGTCAAATCGGGATGCAGCCTGCGGATAAATAACTTTTTCTGGGGTGAAGCGAACTTCTCGAGTATCTCGCGCGCCATTCATTTGCGGGCCCATTATAAATGTGTAACAAGCCATACGATGATAGATTCCAAAGTGGCTTTTCTATAGCTGCTGCTGAGCTGCAGAAGTCGCTTTTGTGCCTCTCATTTCTGTCGACCATGCCGTCGACAATGGCTCAAACCACCCCTCGGCCGCCTCCTCCTTCGCTTCCTCCTTGACTCGCCACGCAGCCTCTTCTCTAATTGAATTCCGGACACTTCACTCGCCCCAGCTTCGGTCCCCGAGGCGCGCCTTATGCATAATACGTGCGTGCGTATAAAAGCGTAATGAGCCCGCCATGCCACATGCGCGCATCTCCCCGTCAGCTTTGGTCCGCTCTGGCCCTCTAATTAGGCGGCTTATTAAACTTTCAGTCCCTGATCGAAAAATTTATCGCCTCTCCTCTTCGTTATTATTTTTCGGTTGTCGCTTCTCCGGTTGCTTTTTTGTCTATCTATCTCAGATTTAATTAATTGATCCGCACGATTGGTGCTGCCGTGGCGGGATTCGTGCCAGCTCCATTTTTATTTATTATTCATGCATACAGCCGGGCAAGGATTGCAGCACAGGCTCATTATATAATTTGCATCGGCTGTTTCCTAGTCGTCGGCAGAAGTTTCAAACTGGGACGAGCAGGAGTTATATATTAAATTACTATCGTGCCAACTACTTTAATAGTTTGCCTTTTTTTCTATCTTTCTCTCGCAAGAACTTTAAACCAGAGTTACTTTTTCAATGCTGAGTTTGAAATGAGCATTTTCCTTGAAATTTAACTAATTAGGAATCCATCGTGGCTGCAACATGTCAACTATTCAGGCCATGTCGCAAGAAATGTCAGCCGTCAAAAATTCTTATATTGCGACGGAAATTTTGAAAATTTTACAGGTAAATTCTCTTGACAAATTCTTGTCATTCTATTTGCTAATAATTACAAGTAAAACCAGCTTATAACACTCTACGTGTTGACAGATCACGTTTAATTCTTCTCATTGTTCGCATAACCCGGCCCTGTAAGGAATTAGTATTGCTATTTTCTCTCCTGCCTTGGATACAATTGAAAAACTAATTTTTTCTGTAGCGATCTCTGGTGAAGGATCCTTAATTTTCTTTTTTTATCAATCAAAGCATGAATTTTATATTTTGAAGGGGACAGTTGTGAAATTTGAGCGAAACAAAGCAATGCAACGCCTCCACAAGCTTATATCTTAAAAAAGATTTTCCCCGCACAACTTCTATAAGTATTTTTTCAATCCACGCCCATACCATTTTTATGAAATACCGATTTAACAGAATGAGTCATTATATTATTAATCCGACCAAAAAAGGGCTGACGCCAATCCATCTGAAATTAATTTCACCGAGACCAAAGGCAGTTGAGTTGACTGCTTTATATCAATTGCTAAAATTGCTCCCGCAGAGCAAATGAACTCACCGAGAAGAAGTTGCCTCGACAAATAGGGATTCGAGGGATACCAATATTCGTTATCCGACATGGCGATCTGCCCTTGCAAGAAGAAGCTGGCACTGGCAGTTTTAAATTACCATCTGAAATGCGTCGCACTGTTCCAATCGAGTGTTTCAAAAACTAATACAACACAAACGCGCGGCCCTCGGCAAACGACCGTCCGCACTAAAGGTTCGACCTGAACTGAAGCAAAGAGGGAGATGCAGCGAAGGTTGTGCGTTTTGGTCGGTCCAGACACGCAGAGGAGTAGGGAGGGATTTTCTTTCGTCTCTCATCTACCAGCTGACACACAATACAATAGGAAAAAAACACGATGAAGCGTATACCTGGAGGGACCCGTGAGAAGGGGAGGGGGGCGAGATTTTCGATTCGGATAAGAATATTGGGTTGCAAATGTATCCTCGGGTTGATTTTTCCTCTGCGCTCTTATCTTATTCAAAACGCCCTGTTTTATGCGTTGAGGCAATAAAAACACCCTTTGATAGAAATTAGTGTGCTTTCGATAAAAGGGGCAGAATAGGTGTAAAAAGCGGGCTCGTTTTACGGTGGCGCTAAAACATGGTTGCTGCGGCTGACGCATTCCCAGAATTTATCGAGCATTTTTTTTCAAAAAAGCAGTCCGCCGAGCGCAAATGGACCAGCAGCTCCCATCAATCTGCTGCCGATAATTACGCCATTCAATCATTATCCGCAGTCGCCGCGCAAAGTGCGCAGTTTTATTGAATTTGTGTTCTAATGGACTGGACAATAGGCGATTGTTCGCGTCTGCCAACGTGCTTCTTGTATTGGTATTTCAAAATTCTCGTTTTATACGCTCATGTTTAATCGTTTCGAAATGACACAGTGTTGCAATTTGTACGAAAGGTAAAGTTCGTGATTAATCGTGCCCGTCTTATCGAATTAGAATAGGCGACAATAATCCATTTGGCAAGTTCCACTCGTTTCGCTTTGAATCGTGACAGGCAAAGCTAGGCGAACTGCTTGATTAAGGTCGATTCGGATGCGCGTCAGAGAGCCAATTTGGAAAAAGCAATTAGCCGAATGAATCGTCACCCGCTTAGTCGCCGGCAACTCGCACAATATTAACCTTGCGTCGGCAGCAACACCAACGGCGGTCATTCCAATAAAGCTGAGCCATGAATACCAAAATAACTCGGCCATATGCGGCGAGGTGGCTTTGTGTTTGCTGTGTACAGGAGCCAATAAAATATAATTTAATACTTATTGGTGCTGCTGGGACATTCACACAGTTTTCAGCCGCGCGGCTAATCGTGTTTGCTCGAATTCTCAGCGCGGTGATAAAATTAAATGGCGAAATATTGAATTAATCATTGTAATGGAAATGCAGCTCAGCAGCCAAACGCCTGAAATGGTCTGTTCGCGAGCGCTATCTCTCACATTGGTGGCTGCTGGTAATGGTCGTTATCGGCATTACGGTCAAATTATAGCAATTTGTGCCCGTAGCCCCATCGGCCGGCGGCGGCAGCAGCAACGGGAGACGTGGAGCAAAAAGTTGAGCGTCGCATTTGCATGCGGCGCTAGGCAGTCGATCAACGGGTCAATCATCCACGCGATGTTTGACTTGCCTAACACAATTAAACGTCCAGGACACTCGCTGTTTGTGTTTTCAGCCAGGGGAAAGATCGTTACTAGGAAATATTGTTTTTCTCTACCAGCACAAGCGGAGTTCATTAGTTTGAATTTTCCTGTTTGACTTCGCAATTTTCCACGTCTGTCTTTCAGTTAATTTTGAAAACAAAGTCTCCTGGTGCGGACTTTGCAGCGATGAATTAGTTTGCTTTCTTTCCGTCTTCTCGTCTGTGTGATTTAATATCCAAGCACTTTTTTCTTAATTTAGAAGAGATCAGAAAAAATCAAAGCACAGAATCCTCTGTTAGCTTTTTAGTGTCACAGGCTAGATGTAAATCATATTTTTTATCGTTGGGGAAGCATTAAATCAAGCCCCTAATTGAAAATAAAATACAATCAAGAGCAAAAGTGCACAGCAGGCTTCCTTCCTCAAGGTCCGAAGAAGGAAAAATATCGCTCCCTTCTCCCGTAGCGCCAGAGGCTGACGCAGGCCATATGTGCCGCGCATGTTTTGGAATTGTTATCACAAAAGAGCATCGAGATTAGGTTTTTCTTTACTATAATTAGCAATTTTCATGCTCATCTGATTTTTTATTCAAAAGTCTCCCTACCGGCGGGGCTTTTCAAAATATATGATACAAAAAATCACTTACACGTCTGCAGGAAAACAGTAGGCGTGCACTTCCCCGAGGCGCTCTTTCTTCCGTCCGTTTTAATTACGCTTGTATGAGTTGGCACTTTGTCAAAGCAGGAGGAACGAAGAAAGCGAGTGCGAAATCGATTGCCGCTCGCGCTACATAGTCGCTGCCAAATTTTTCTGTGTCCACCCCCCGAGAGCGAACGAGCGAAAAACGTTTTTTGCTCATCTGCAGCAGTTGTTGCAGCCATAATCTCTAGGATATTTATACACTCGTCTGCAGCTTTTAATGATCGTCAATAAAAGGGCATAAAATATTAATTTATCGGCATCAAGCGTGTGCGCGCATCCCTCTCGCCGCCGGCTGGATCTGCCAGATTAAAAGGAATAAAAGACACCCTCGTCGTCGAGCTATGCGCAGCTTATTGTCTCTCAGACAGTAAGACGTGTGTAATATCTGAGCTGAAAAAACATCTGCTGCGAGCTCTGTCAGAGAATTCATTTCGCGCTCAGCATTTCTATGCAAATCTTCTCTCAGAGGTTTATTGCACTTCGGGGTGACGAATTTATTGCCAAGCGAGCCCGTGATGAGTAATTCTATGCACCACTGCGGATATTATTACAATTTATAGAGCAAACCAGTAAGACGACCTCTGCAATGCATTTTTATGATATTTTCTATCTAATCCATAACTGTCGTTAGGATTAATCAGATATTAAACATTACATACAATTTTTAATCTCTTAAATATTTAAAATCACATAAAAACGGGAAAATACAGCAGAAATAAGAGTAAAAGAAATTGTCTAGGAAAAACCAAATGTTAAAAATAAATGTTTTATTCTGTATATTTTCCGTGATTACAGCAGCTATTAGCATCAGAAATATTTTTCAAAATTTTAAATATGTACAAATTTTTATAAATAAATTCATTGTGAAGGATTAAACACACTTCCAAAAATTCAATGGGCAAAGTGAACACCGCAGCGCTGGGGCAGAGCTTTGTTTCCTTTTCTCCAAGGAGGAGTAAATCAAGCGCGGTTTCTCTGAGATTACCTATCAAGTCGGCGGCAAACAACTTTTCAAATTTATTGTGACGTTGTTTGTCTTCCATTTTTGATGGGAAATATGTATGCCGCGAAGGAAGTAAACTTTCGCGAATACAAACAAGCAAACAACAAACAGCCGTTTCCCTTCGCCAGCGAAGCACGTTTTTGACTGATTTCCTTCAGGACAATCGCACACATTTTCCCGGGTCCATTTCTTTCTGATACTTTTTCGGGAGAGATTTCCCTGCGGACGCAGACAACGGCCGATGGGTCCGACTTTAAAAACAGCGAAACGCACCCCTGGCTGCAACCCGAGAGTGACGTCAGCTTTTTATTAACCTCCGACTGCGGTCGGCCGAGCGCCGCACACGTTGCGGATTTTCATTCACACGCAGCCGTTTAACATTCGGAGCACACGTTTGCCAATTGTCACCCATATCACTTGTGTACTATGTATTTTTATATGCACTGCAGTCGGCTGACTCATTTGTTCATCCGCACCCTCACCATGAGCAATAGTTTCTCAAACAAGTTGTCCTTGGATGAGTCGCCAGGGAGGTAGTTTTCTCCTTTGATCACAATGAGGTGTGCGGGTCAATTTTGGCTGGTTTTCAGTGGAACGTGGGATGTAAGGAAAGCGACAGGAGCACACAAAAGGTGTCAGTATAACCTCTTGAAAAACGCGTTATTGATTGAGTGCTTCACTTCTTTTAAATGGAGTGGAACAAAATTGGGCGTGAAAAACAGGCAAGACAAGTGAAAGAGAGCTTTTTTCTACAGTATAATATTTTACAGTCCGATCCCTTTTGAGTTTAGCCGCTGGCTGTTGCACAAAAAACGTCAATATACATACTCCTTCGCGATTTGTTGCTCTACAGATTTAAGTGGAAAAGACAATCATTTCATTCTGTCTATGTGAATCACATCGAGTTTTTATCACTAAAGTTGTGTACAAAACCCTTATATTACACGAGTTAAATGTGACATTCGCGTTCTATCAGGTCTTCTAATAAAATAGGATTGGTATCAGGGCCTGATTTAAATAAGAGGAATGTGTGATAATGCAAACCCATATTTATCCTCTGTGTTGCCAGTGCATTAACAAATTCGAAAGAATTTAGTTCAAAATCAAAATTTATTTCTAGGGAGCACGGCAAATTTTTGAAAGAGGTTTGAGGGTAGAAAAGGTTGAAATGATGAAGACCTATATCAGATTGACGAATTTGGTTGTTGTATTGGTTTACAGTTGTAATCCGATCGGACAAAAATGAAGTACAAGAACTGAAATAGTTTTACAATAATGAATGACAAAATCTTTTTGCTAACTGATGGTTGGATTCATCTCTTTGAATAGTTTCTCAAACAAATCGTCCTTTAATGAATCACCAGGGAGGTATTTTTCTCCATCGATAACAATGAGGTGTGTGGGTCAATCTTGCGTTGTCAGTGGAATGTATTAAGGAAAGCGACAGGAGCACACAAAAGGTGTCAGTTAACCTCTTGAAGAACACTTTATTGATTGAGTGCTTTATATACTTCTTTTAAATTGAGTAGAACAAAATTGCGCGTGAAAACAGACAAGACAAGAGAAACAGAGCTTTTTTTCTATAGTATAATATTTTTACAGTCGGATGGCTTTTGAGTTTAGCCGATGGCTGTTGCACAAAAAACGTCAACATACTCCTCCGCGATTTGTTGCTCTACAGATTTAAGCATGTTTGTTTGTGTGCCGCCTGCATGTACGTTCGAAAGGAAACTTGAAACTTGTGGCCGTATGAATAATAGAAAGGGGGCCGCTCCCCGCCGAGGGCTGAGAGGTACGCACATTCAGCGCAGAAAGCGGGTTTGCGTGCAATATTAATTGCGAAAATTCCACGCAGGATCGAATTTAAGGGGGCGTGTAACCCAAGTAGCCGCAAAGACAAGCGGGCTAAATCATTATCCCACAGTTCGCTCTCCGCCACGCATCGAGCACTCAACTTCGTTGTCAAAAACATGTATTGATTTCCATTTCGGCACACTTCTTTTCGCGATGGGAACTTTAGGAGTATCGATTGCTTATGCTTAATTTCACCGTTTTGTGTTGTAATTGCCAGAGCAAAGTTCCAGGAACTCATACGTTGTTTACAATGCTACTTGAAACGTATATGATTGTTTTATTTCTATGACTTCAGTCAAAACTTGAATTGGCCAAAATGGCAAAATTTAACGCCAAACGCATTTTGAACACTTCCAAATAATTTATTTATTAATGAAATATTTGCTTTTTAACAAACAAGAAAATGTAGAAACCTCATTTTAATTGGTATATTTTTCATTTATATCACAATAATGTCGTGTTTGATATATTTAAATAGTTAATGACGCCTAAATTTATGCAAATATCTACGAATCTGTAATCCATTCAAATATGATGAATAGAGCGCATAAATCAAACAAAATTATAGGCAAATATATCACAACTAATGCCAAAGTAGCCTAAAAAGTCGCTGCTATCGCAGGCTTCGTGCGTTTAATTACCACCTTGACGTGTTCATTGTAAGAAAATCGCATGCAAATCAACAGTTACATCAACGTCACAAGCCCAACGTACAAAAATAATCACCTCGGCAGCAGACGGGCGCGGCTTGAATGCAATAAAGCAGCTCGCATGTGTTGGAAACAGAGGAAAAACACTCAATAATCCCGTCGTGCAGAGTGTCGACGTTTGGGCTTAATTCCACTTTAATTGCTTCATTTGCGCACATCTGCGAGGTGTAAATTGTCACCGGCGGGGATTAGGAGAAGAGTTAAGACGTCTCCAGCCGGGCAAAAAGCGCGCCTCGAGTTGGTAGAAAAATCTGCTTCGAGATCGAAACCCTTTGGCAGAAATTAGTGGCGCAGCAGCAGGCACGCGGGCCGATTTTTTCCTGTTCATTCTCCTCGGCCAAGGATAAAATAATAATGGCTTCACGCTCTGCACCTGACGGCACGGCGGCGAGCCTCTTTTGCAGGTAGATAAAAGGTTGAGAGGCACGAGTCGCTCACTCTCGCTTTTGATGCTAATCACTGAGGGATGCTCAGTTTCCGGCCGCCGATTTTGGCCCCAATTTTTCAGCCTGGCTGCTTACCATGGCAAATAACACAGTGCAAGAGGGTGTGAGCTGTCTCGAGATTTTTCATCTACCGAAAGGGGTTTACAACAATGGATGGAGAGCTTGATTATTGAGTGATTATAACAGGACTCGACGCCGGCGAAATAATGGTCGTCGCGCTCTTCAACGGAATTATAGGGCGGAGGCTTTTCAGGGCGAAAAGTAAATATTACGCTGAGAAGAAAAGGGAGGCGAAGAGAGGATTATGAATGGGCTGATTTAATATTACACACACGGGATGTCACGATTTTGATGAGAATGTGAGCCATATTGTTTGATCCTTTTGTACGATAGCCATGGCAACCGCTTCATGGGCGAGGACCGTTTTGATGAAAAGATTAACGAATTATCAAAAACAAACGAAGCACTCGACATGCGTTTTGAAGCTCAATTTTGAATTTAAACATCAGCTATAGAATCAGAGTTTTATGTGGCAAAAGTTCAAGCGCATTGTCAATTCAACACGAGGCGTCGACTTATTCAAATAAGCGTCGAGCAATGATTTTCGCAGCCTAATCTGGACACGGGAGCAGGCAGCCGGCCGTCGTTAGAATTTCCATAAATTTAGTGGCCGTTGCGGCGTGCATTAGGCATCATCGCACATGTTAAACTCGACACAATTCAGATCGGCGTGCCCACGCGTGCTGGCAAAATAAGATAAGGCCGGGACTGCAACTCGAAGCTGAGAGGCAGGTTGCCTCTGTGGACGCGCGGGTGTATTTTCAAAAGAGCTTAAAGCCGTTCCGCGTTCTCGGTGTTGTGTGTGTGTGTGTGTGTGCTACTGCACGGAATCAGTAGCCACAATTACCGCACGTGGAGAGAGAAGAGATGGGCCTGAGCTGATTTGCATACCAAAAACCGCGCCTCTCTTGCTCGTAAAATGGCACACACTTGAAAGGGAGGAGGCATGGAACGGGTATAAACCCCTTGGTGAGTAACACTCCCTCCCCTGAACGTCTCATTTTTCATTTGACCAAAGCTCAGACTAATTTTGTATAACTGAGAAAACTGTAAGCAATTTTGAAAAATTAATTATAACAAAGTTGACGGATTCAAAAATTAAGCTTTCAATTTGCAATGTTTACGATCAAACACTCTCATTATATAATCTGCAAAAAAATTAAAATAGTAAAACTATACTGGGACTGAAATGATATAGAATCAAACAGAAATGAATATTGAATCAAAGACAAAATCAGAGCATGTTCGATTTTTTTATTTCTATCTTGTTGCTCGTTACTATTTGTAAATTAGTTTACAGGAGAAAATTTGTGAGCCATTTTTGTGAGATTTAAAATGCCTTCGACCCTGCAGACATGAGAAACCTGCATGTAACAAACAGTCGTCCTGCGAGGGAGAGCATGCAACCGCCGCCGCAGCATCCACACAGCACATACTCGCCGAAATAATCAAGCTAAATATGGGTTTACGCGGGCGCGTGCGATGAAAGGCTCTCCCGTTTGATATCTCGCCCGAGCTCGCGTCACTCGCACGTAGCCAAGTTTGGGGTCGTTAACTTATTTGATGGTGACGTAAAATTATTATACGCTGGGCTTTGTGGAGTTGAAATTTCGCAAACTTACGCCCGCGCCCACCCGCTGGCTTTCCATGGCTTATTGATGGGCCGCGAACCAATGGGGTGTCTCAACCCGACTCACCTGGAACAAACAAGAGTTGTGCGTTAGACGTACAGAGCACAACATACGTACGTGAGTACATACAGGGAGTAATTATGGAGGCATATAGACTGTGCGAGCACGTGTTCTCCAAGTGCCTTTGGGCCTATAATTTTGTGTTCAGCCCTGGCACTAATTGCTGTTAATGTCAACGGAATTATAAAAGTAACTAGGGCTGAAATGGGATTTGGCGCTGTTGATCTATTTGCTTTTCATTAATTAGGAGGATTGTGATTTGAAAATTTTGTGGATTGCAGAAAATCACCCAGCACAGAAACATGCTGCGTGGCTAATATGTAACGTATTTGCTTTTATTATGTAATACTCCAACTCTCTACAGCTCCCATTAAAACAGTTTTCTTTCTTTTATAACTGTTGACACGAGAGCAGCTAGTTTTAATTAAAATTAAATATCTTTCTGCTGGTTTCCCTTCAAACCATTTAAGACAGCGTATATATAATTACTCATTCTCCAGGCATCTGGCTACAACTTTTTAAATTAATTTTGCAGCGTGCACAGCAGTTCTTTTTCTTTTATTCCGTCGTTCCTTCCACTCCATTTTAATATTAATTAAACGATAGCAGAAAGCCGCGCTACTAATATTCTTTTCCTCCCTTCCGAGAAATCTCGTCGTCCTTTCAACGACCAATATTAATGATTCAGCAGCAGCTCAGCAATATAATGAAAGCACCGTGCAAATTCAAATCAGAGAGTATTGTCGTTTGCCCTTATGCACGCAATTTGTTTGTACACGGTGCGCGAGATGAAAAAGGAGAGAAAAAGTCAGCTTGCGCCATGCGGCGTAATTAAAAAAATGCCTTGCCCGCGAATAATAATTAATGATGTAGATGTACCACGGAAGAAAGACATAATTATCTTTGCGGTTACTGATATCAGACAGGCCCGCCATCACTTATTATTAACTTCTGCTGCGGCAATATGGTGCTGGGGTTCATTAAAGTTGTACTCACAAACCTTGTCGTGGAAAACAATGGCTGCTGGATAAGAAAGGCACCAAACAACCGCTTTTTGTCGCACTTGCAGAAATAAACACACAAACGAGTTTCGCCGAGCAAATCACACGCCAAGTTGTGCTAAAAATACACAATAGCATCAAGGAATGTATGAAAGTCGGTTTTTTCTGGCGTTTGCTCGCAATCAGCAAAAGACAATTATTTCTTTCTGTCTATGTGATTGTGACTCACATCGAGTTTTTTATCACTAGTTGTGCACGAAACCCTTATATTACACGAGTTAAATGTGACATTTGCGCTCTATCAGCTCTTCTAATAAAAGAGGATTGGTATCAAGGCCTGATTTAAAGAGGAGTGTGTGAAACCCATATTTATCCTCTATGTTGCCAGTGCATTATGCAACAAATTCAAAGTCAAATTGTTTTCAGAGAGCATTGCCGATTTTTGAAAGAAATAACTGCATAAATGTTTAATGCATTTCAAATGGTATTAAGCACTGTGTTCCTGCATGATATCAACACATTTTTTCATACGCTGGTTTGGATATGTCTCCAAGATGAGATGCCCAAGGTGAGAAAAATAGGCAAAATCTGACCCTCATTGTAGCTTGGCCCTATCTTGATTATCTAAGAGAATATTTTGGAAGCTATTCAAATATACGTCTTGATTTATATACTCCATTTGCTCGTTGCGTTTTTCTCTTTGGCTATAGAAATGCAAAAGTGCGTTATTTTCCTCATCTTCCCACGTTTATTAGCTCACTCTGTTAACCCTGTTGAGTCTCGCAAAAAGGCACCAACAGCTTGGCGAGGCCCTAAGCCAAAGTCAAACAGAGCGCCGGTTCTTTTTGCTCTTTCTCGCGTTTCAACTTGCTCAGCAAAGAATTCATTGCGTGATAATACGGTGCCCGACGAATTTAATCACCGTGAAAGTGGATTTGCCAATGGGCCCTGTTCGCGAATATAAATCCGCGTGGCAATAAAATCCGCGCGATTTGTTTCGTGGCCGTATTTTTTTTTTTTTTTTTTTTTTTAATTTTCTGCTCCTTTTTGGTCTTACGACCGGCGAACTGCAAAGGGCGCGATTGTGCCCGAGGGAGCCGCGCGCAACGTTGGAGGAGGCCGCGCTGACTGCGTGATGTGGAAAAGCGTGGCACAAAGCTGCCAGATTGGCCTCGCTGCGTGATCCTTGCTGACCGCGCCGCAATTCTCAGATTGCGTGCCCAGCCCAAGTCACCGCCACGTACGCTCCAGGTAGCAGTGGACTGCAGGTGACCGGTCAGCCAGGAACGCCTTTTACACCCAGGCCTTACACTGCGCATTCGTCACTCATGCATTTTGCCAGTTTATTTTCATAGAAGAAAAAATACTGGTGGAATGCCTGGGCTTACCTATCAGCACCTTGCAAAAAATAAAAAACAAATTATTTTGACTGTCCTTAAGATGGAACTCAGAACAAGGACCATTTTATTAAGGCATATATTGCTCTGTTGAGAAATAATAACAGCACGGAAATCCAAATGGACACCCCAAACGTGTTTCTGTTAGTTAAAACTTTATTAAGGATATATCTATATGCTTACAATGTGAAAAATAGTAATAATACAATTTAACAGCATTTTAAATTTAAAAAAATCATTTTTGAGCTTTTAAGAAAGTATATCGTTTTAGTTTGGTATTATTTTTCTATATTTATGTGTCCAAACAAAAATCAAAATTAAAGTCTCAAGTTTGAAGAAAATGTATTCTCAAATAGCCTGTAAGAAGAGATGGTTCTGTCCGTCTTTGGCACGTTTTTTCTGCGCGCAAGCAAAGGAAAATAAAAGTCAACGCCGGTCGAGCACTGCTTGGCCTGCGGAATCAATAATTTTTATTTATGTGCTGGTCAAATATTGTTCATGTGGGTGCACACGCGCGCGAGGATTACTGGTCACCGCCGAGGGGAAAGAAGACGGAGCACCGGCTTTATTCGCCGGCTAAACCCTTTACCTGCTGGCCTTTGCCGGCGGAATTTATTGTCAATGCTCGCTTCTCTTGCCACTGGCCATATTTTCGCACAACCACACACACACACCCGAATATACATTCGACGGGCAATAAAAGCGAAACGCACTTTTACAACTTCTTTGCAAACGCCAAGCGAGAGAGCGGCTTTGAGCGATATTTATTGCCGCGAAAACTAGGGGCGAGGGAAGGGAGTTGTTGCGCCACCCTGTGCACTGATTTGAATTGATTGCCTGCGAGCAGATTCGCGTGTGTATGCCCCTGCCATTCAAACGATGATTAATTCGGACCAAATAATTCACTGCCCAAACATATATCCGAATCAAATGAAAACAACGCAAATATTCGATAAAAACGTACAATTTGCGAATTCATATATTTCTGTTTCACCTGCTTAAGAACAGACCTCTCCAGAAATAACCGTCATCATATCAGTTTCCAGAATCTCTCGACTTTTCCCCAAACCGTAATTTCCATTTTTAAGAGCGTTTTGTGCACCGTATCATTTCGCAAGGCAAAGAGTGGGAGCGCACGAAAACGATCGAGAGAAAAAGTGCCGCGAGACACGGCACGCCAGCAATCCAGAGAGAAAATAACCACAATTTGAGCGTCGATTTCACGGGCGATCAAGCACGTTTTGCATCTCTCGCAGACGCCGCGCTCACGAGTAATTATACTCCAACACACAAAATGCAGCGCGCAAGAAATGGCATCACGTGCTGCGCCGCACTGCACAGTCGAGGCTGTGCTGCGAGTCATTATTATTAGGCAGATGAGAGAGGAGTCATTTGAAGCGATTCTCAGCCAAGGTGCTGCGTTTCACAGAGAACACCCACGGTGGTCCAGACGTGTCTTTTCCGGTGTGTTCCGAGACATTAAGAAGGACCGAAATCAGTCAGCGTGCACCGTTTTGGAGCGGCTCCTTTTTGCTTCACTCTTGACACACGCGAGATGGAAATCTAATACTCCTCCCTGTTTGAGGTGCCGGCTGTGTATTTCATTTTGTCATTCTACTAAATCTTGGATACTTGCATCATATATAGTGGTACCAAATCAATTGCATCGCCTTTAAAAAAAATTAGAGACTTACAGTTTGCAATAAAAAGAAAGTCCACATTATTACGTTAAATCGAATGCTATGTTTTATATGTACAAGCTCTTATGAGAGATTATTATCCGAATGACTGACTGGCTAACTGAATTGTGCTGGCGAGTTCACCGTTGCGTATCATATGAGACGCATTTCATTTTACTACAACAATGGAAATCAAACAGAATGTGTTGCTTGGGTGGCACTGGTACAAGGAAAAAGTATTGTGAACCTGTGTGGCACAAAGGCGCAGACCTCACTTCACAATCTATCATTCCCACAGAACTGGCTATGGCTTCTCGCTTTCCTGCCGCACTTTTGTTCTTTGTGTGCACCGTATGTGGTGGCATTTGCTTTTTATTTTATTCGAACCGCGCTACTCTCGTTCCTCGTGTGCTAAAGCTGAGATTTGTTTTGAAATAAATACATCGCGGGAAAAAAGCCCACCTCAACTGATATAGAGGTCGATACACTCGTCGTTCATTTTGAACTGCTTTTGAAATCGGGCTGCTGGCAACATTAATCAAGTTTCAAACTGCTCCCGGGAAATTCAATCAAACTGGGCTACTGATACGCAGGGCTGTTGAAAAGAAAGTTTTGTAGAGTCACTTTGACAGGAAAATTGAGGAAAAGGGCATAAAGAGGGGAGAAAATTGGGTTGGCTCTCTGCCTGAAGGAAATCTTACTGCTGCACCATGGTCAAATTCAGGCGCTATATAGAGTCGTTACTCAATTGCTTTTCTCCAAGAACTTTGATTTTACCTCCTTTTGTGCGCACACATAAAAGCATTCCCAATAAATATTACATAATGGATAGGAATGTTTTTTCAAGATCTATCAGAAATGGATATTTCTTTAACGTCAATTAAACGACCAAAACGTTTTTATAGCGAAAAAGAAAGCATTAAGTGCAGCTCAGATTCTAGACTCGGAAATCGCCCGCTGCTATACCACCATCATCATCAGTCTGCACATCTCTTTTTTCTCTTGAGAGTTTTTACATTTGTCCGCAGCGACACAAGTGTACTTTCCTCCTCGCACATATATTTTTTAAAAATATTATCCACGGTGCCATTTGCACGAGTGATGTGTCCTGCTCTCAGACAGCGCACAATACAAAATCTTTCCGTTTTGGCGTGTGCTCTCTCATTGAAAAGCATCCGCTTTCGCAGCCGTTTCATAATTCATATCTCGACAGAGCGGAAAAAAGAAGAAAAAGCTCACCAGCGAGGATATTAAATACTTGCGGTTGGTTTTCGCAGGTGCTTTTGTTTCGCGTAATTGCACGCGCGTCGGCTCTCTTTTGCTGCGGTTTTCAGCTGTTTGTGTGTATTATTAACTCGCTGGCGCACACAATATTTGCAAGAGGCGCGGGCCTTCAATTAAATTAAAAACTCGCGCTGCTTATTTTGCTGGTTGTGGCATCATATTCCGGAGCAGGGGAGAGAGAGAGATACCAAATCTGGAGGAAATTCAAAATAAAATGCCGAGAGCAGAGATATAAACTGTTTATTATTACGCCCGGAACTTTATGGCCTGCCGCTTCTGCAGAGCCATGAAAAACAAATATAACCACTTGGCGGCGGCAGCACGGGCATATCACAAAAGAACGAGAGCACCACGCCTGACCGCTTACAGACTGCACTGTACCAAAAATGATAGCGTTGTGACGTCACGGGTCAGCAGCATAAAACGAAGTTTCAAAAAGGTGGGTTTGGCCATTCTTACCTCCTCATAAATGACTATCAAGTTTCATACAAATTTTGTAAGGCAAAGTTAGTAAAAATGTGTTTTAAAAACATGATAATATTAAAAAGAAGTTAGGGCGATATCAAATATTTTATAGAATTCACCGCCTATGGATAGGATTTATAATAAACCCTCAATTTTATATTAGGAGCTGAAATAAACGAGGCTCTGACCCCGAAAAGCAATCGAAAGGATCGAAAGCCTTCTGTTTTCAAATTCCTCAGTCTGGGGGAAGCGTCAGCATACATCACGGTTGTTTGAACACTGAGAAACTACCAACTGCGACACATTTGTCATGCTAATGAAACCGACCTTTGACTCGGGCGCCTGAAATAGTCACCAAACGCCCATTCAGGCGACGCTTTATGCTGCCAAAACGAGCGCCTCTTTGCCGAAGAGGATGCTGTCCTGCATATTGTTTATAATTCGGTCTGTGACGATATTCAGCGCATGGTTTGGATCTCAAAACTCAATTTTCCCCACCGGCCGTTGGCTGCGGGGATGTGTGCATTAAAGAGGGGATACAAATGTAGGGCTATTAAAACAAAAAAGGGGTGCCCGCGCGCTCGCTTTTTTATATTTCATTTTATTCGTCCACGACGACACGCTGTCGCTTGTTCTATTTGTTTTTGCTGAATGAGAGCGAGTACCCCGAACATAAAAGTTTCGCGGAACAGCGTTGCAAAGCTGCCAAAATAATCTCCACGGCTAAGTCAGCACAAATGTTTCATTTTCTGAAATTGCGTGGACTTTTGGGGACATAAAAGGAGCTGTTAAAAAGGCCATTAATTTTGACATCATTTTTTGAGGCCAAAAGAGACAAAATAACGGAAAAAACATTTTCATTTTATTTTCTATAGACATCATAAAAAAATATCCGGCAAGAGAGACGCATCCCAAAAGTTGATTAGTCCCACATATTGTTTCGTATATCAAGGTGCTGGATCAGTGTTTACAACTTAATCAGCACTCTCTAGGTGGTGCACACGTTGAGGAGCGACGGTGAACGAACACGGCTGGCTGAGAATTATTTACAGCCAGGTTGCATGAGTTATGGCTTCACTCACTCGATATCCCCGCGAGTGTAAACATTTGCTTATTTACGACGCCGAATGGATTTTCTCCAGCGACGCGACGACGATCCCTCTTTCTCTCATTTTCCTTTTTCCCAATAGAAATATACACTTGTTTCCGGGGTGGTGCAGCGGCCGAAGTTTCGAGATAATTTAGAACTCTTCTCCCGCCTGCAAAGTGTTGAAAAGTTGAGAAATTTAAGGCGGGCGAGGAAAGGCGTTAAAGATAATGCTGTGGAGCGAGGATGTCTATACTTTGGCGCGGGGGGTGACAAATTTCTGGCGACGACTTTGGGGCAAACTTTTGATCTGCTCGTATAACTCAACCAATTTGGTTCGAATCGGGACGCGAAGCTGCTGCGATATCTGTTGATGCAGACGAGCGCATAGTAAAAAGTGCCTTTTACGGCGCTTTGATTTGAAAAACAAATTTGAGCTTTATGGCGCATAAAGTGGAGGCAGGCCTCCAGGAATAATCACGGCTGGCATCGCCCGGAAAATGATGCCTTTCCCTTCCTCCTGCATTAGACAGACACACAGCAGAGGAATAAAACAGAATAGGCCGACCATAAATTATACGCGCGCACTCAAACAAATTGACCAGCGTAATAAAATAGCCATATTGTAAACATACTATCTTATCAGAACACAATCGCTGCTCTCGAAACACGGATGTATTCTGTTTTCTCTTGAAAATAAAAACACCAATCGATCTGTCGAAAAAATTATAATTTTACTTGCTGTCAGTGTTAACCATGATCAAATGAAATTCGCTTCACATCCACTTTGCACAATATGCGAGTGCGAAATATGAAATCGAGAATAATAGCCTTTTCCGTTTTTCCACAGCTGAATGTATAATGGGTGGAACCAGACCAGGCGAGCGAGCGAGAGAGCAATGTGTGTCAATTTGGCCTGTCAGTGGCAATTACCCCGGTTTAATTTGATTATTCGTCTGCTTCCGTGAATTGGGGCTTTGTTATTTTGACACCTCTCCGAAGCACATAAATTTCAAAGAGTAACGTACATACTCTCGCAAACATCCACCCAACACGGTACACAGGACATGACGGTGTCACATGTGTGTTTAATGAATGCTCGAATTAACGTGTAATTTATTGCTATTTTCCACAACGATAGGCAAATTGAATAATCAGCCGCAAGCACGTTGCAAGCGATGTGACAGTTTTTCTATTTTGGGAACAGGAAAACAGAATTTTGGGTGTTAACTGGATTTATTTCCATAGTTCACGTTCGCTCTGAAAAGTGTGCTTTGCTAAACTTCAAACAGAAAATATTACTTTCAAACAACAAAACTGACGAACTTTCCGAAGATTTTGGCATGAGAGGTAAGTAAAGCGGATGATTCTTTGAAACAAAAGAGGCTGAAAAATTAATTTTTCAAGCAAGCTTTTTTCACATGATAATGTAGACATATTTTGAAGCCTTTTTTATCAACTCAAGAAAATAGAAGAAGGCATCAGATTCTCATCAAATGTTTATAATATTTTTACAAAGTTATTTACATTAATTTAATAGGTTTGGTTTCATCCTCTGGCAAGTCTCATAAATTCACTTCTATAAGACTAAAATTGCGCGTATATAATACCTTATGAGAGTCAGGTCTTCCAGAGGAATGAATAACTCTCTCTGCAAAGTCCTGCGATAATTAATTAAGCCGGTTTCGTGCGGTGGGAAATGCATCTCGTCGCAAAGACCAGTTGAGCCCTGAAACCCTTTTATTCGGAACGAAATTAAAACCACGCAGCCCCGGGCTTAATTTGGAGCCGAGTAGCCCAAGCGAGTGAAGATCCGCAGAAAATCAGATTCGACGGAGCGGTGGCGCATTAATTTGCAGACGGAGAGCGCCTTGGCAGATGAGAGCTTTCTCTCTCTCTCTCTCTCTCTCTCTCTCTCTCTCTCTTCGCAAAATCCGTTGGAGTGTCAAGGGTCGAATGGGTTAGCAGGGGAGGCGCACACGCTAACGAGCCAAAGAGGCAGCGTTTGAATTTGCGCGTGTGCATCAAACACGTGAGCGATGCAGAGAGACAGCGCTGAGCGAGGGGCCAAAGTGTACTTATTTGCGGGGACAGGCGGAAAGAAAAGGGTTGAGTGGGCGCGCAACAGAGAGCGCAATGAAATGATCAGCAGTAATGAGAGAAGCGGGCGGGGGACAGCTTTTACGGAAATGAGACACGAGCCAGCTGTTGTGGCCACCGACTGTGAATAGCTTAATGCGAGGGCAGTTTTTTGATTGATCAAAAGGACCGTCCCAGGCATCAACATTGCGTATATCAACATGAACTTAAGTCGTAAATTTAAGAGAATCTATTTTGAAAGGTTGTTTGGAGACAAAACAGAAATGAATAACATCAGAACTATAATAATGCAGAAAAAAGGACCCTGTGTATTTTCCACTCCATTAATAACATAAACTTTTTACTAGAAATGAGAGATGTTTTGTTTTCGCAAAATATTTTCAGATGCACGTGTAAAAAACTTTTTATTATATTATACGGTAGCAGTGACATTTTTAAATTAGACTTGAACTTTGATATTTAAACTGACTGAGGTAGTACGAGAGCGCGTGTGCTCATTAGTGAGAGCCAAATTTGCTTTTGCTTGAATTTTGGACAAAAACATGCCGCCGAGAGAGAGATAGAGGAAAAGTTGCTGGTGGCAATAAACTGGTGCTAAACAGAGAGGAAAAGTTGGAGGTTTTTCACATTGAAAATTTTTCTCTGCTTGTTTTTAGAGAGAGTCATAATATGTAAACATGCATGTATTCTGGAACTTTCTTTTGTGGAATGGTTCTAGTTATACTAAAATTAAATTAGCTTTTTAATAGATATTTTGTTTACTTAAGTTGATGAGATAAGAATAAGATATATTTTATTGTCTGCCAGTTAAATGCTTCTTTGAGGCTTCAAAACAAGTCGTTCTATTTTTCTTTTACCACTCTGAGTAAAAAGCTGAGGAAGAAATACGAAAGGGTTCAACTGAACCGTAGAGCGTGGCAGAGACACGCGTTTCAAAAATTCAAACACAAAGCATTTGATAGGGAGCACCCGACGTGTAAAATAAATCGCGCTGGCGCGATTCCAGGCCAGAGTCCACACAGAGACGCGAGCGGCGGCACATACAAATATATTTTATTTAAAATAAACATTGAATAAAAATCAAAGGCCGAGTGGAGGGCGTGCCAGAGCCAAATACAAGAGAGCTGCCGGGTTATTTAGCTGCGTGGCAGTTAAAATTCCAGGCCACATAAATTATTCAATCCACCCGAGAATTAGCCTGCCGGAATATAATCAAAACCAGAGGGAACGCTCACGTACGTGTTCATTTTCTATTTTCTACGTTTTAGCGACCAAATTTGGCAGGGGATATATATTTGAGAGTAAGAGCGTAGCAGGCGAATCCTTTAAGGGTTTCCAATCTGGCGGCGAAGGGGTTCAAGCGAGTGTGCGGTGTGTGTGAAAAGGAGAGAGAGGCAAAATCCTAATTTCAAACCTCTCTCTCTCTCTCTCTCTCTCTCTCTCTCTCTCTCTCTCTCTCTCTCTCTCTCTCTCTCTCTCTCTCGCTCGCTCGCTCGCTCCCCTGTGTGTATCGCGAAGAAAGTGAGAGAGTGAATATTTCACAAGATTACAGAGAGAACGGGAGAGCGGCTCCAGTTAATGATTCTCCCCCTTTCGCCCTAAGAGATTTTCCTTTTGGCTGCGAGGAGCAAGCTACCTTTTCTGACACAATCATGGTTCGCGCCTCAAAAATGCTGTACAGCCATAAATCATATATTGCTGGAGAGAAAGGCTGAGAGCTGCAAGCGTAGCCCTCTATATCAAAATCTTGTTCGGAAAACGTGACGTGAATTTTTCACCGCGCAAGCAGAGAGCCGCGGGGTCGAAAGGGAGGTGATTTGTTTGAGAGTGAGTCGTTTTTGTGCATGAGCCACTGCGGAAATGTGCAAATTGAGTTGCAAATGTATTGGAATAGATAGCACGCAGTTCCCTGCGTCTTGCGCCGTTCGCCCCAAGGGTGGTGGAAAGTGATCGGACTGTAGCAAAAAATCTTTTGCGCGTCATTACTTCTCATGAGACCCATCTTGAATTTTGAAAACAAAAAGCTCGTTCCCAAATTTCTACTAGAACGTGTAAATCATAATTTTAAATTAATTTAACAAATAAATCAATTTATTAAGATTTGTTCGGTTAGGTTTGCAATTCGCATTGCAGTATATACAATCGGACTTCACTCTGGCTAATGGCGTGGAAAGCTGTCGTCCCCCAAGCCATCTGCAGGTTCGGTTTGATTAAGATCCACCATCCCATCCCGACGCAACAGCACTCACTTTCGGCCCAATGAATCAGAAAAGAAAAATGAATAAATATCTATTACATTGTGTGTGAGTGCGTGCGCGTTGGGAATGAAATTACGTGTCCTCGCCCTCGCCATCGAAAACGCCTTTTCAATCAGTAGAGCCGTTGCTTATTTTGATTGAATGCCCGGCGCGCATAAATGTATTTATATTTATTAGGTACACACCATTTCCGGTCGACGTCGCCACTTTTTCTCGTCACCGCCAGTGACATTTCCACAGCATTACTATGGTATTATCGAGCAGGAAAGGCATCACTGGAATTGTGGCTGCATGATCCTAATAATAATAATGGGCCGCACGCCCCGCCCCGACTCCCTCTTCTCTATGCGTATATTTACCAAGGAGCGTTTAATCAAGGGCGACGGCACAGATGGCGCAATAAAAATAGATTGAACAATCTCAATTTGTGCTGAGAGTTTGGGGCTATTTGAGATAAAATAACTTTACTGCAAAATAAGAAGCAAATTTTGGAGCTGTGAGATAAGAGAATATGCAAATTCCTTTGGCTATTAATTAAGCTTAAGGCGGGGGCCGCATTTTTAGAAGTTTAAATGTCCTCAGAATTTTTTAGAAGAAGAAATGATAATGCTGGGAGAGCAACAACCCCCGTTGGCCAGAAGGAAACTTTCTCGAGCCTGCTCCTCGGGAAAATCATACTTTAATAAAATTAATTACCAACTTAAGAGCGAGGGAAGGATTTGGCCGGCGCGGCACAGCGTTAAAAGCTCCAGCGATATCGCCGCTGGAGGCAAGCAGCCAGGCAGCCCGGCGTTTCATGTCAAATTACGCCGCGCCTAATGCAATTTCGCGATCATCTCAGCCATGTCTTATCAAATTTTTATCAAATTAATTCCCTCTCTTTCTTTCCTCGCCAAAAAGAAGTTGGTATATAATACTCTTATCCTCGCAATCGCATTAGAAACCGCGGGCAAAATTAGATTAGCTCTTGAGAATTTGCTGCGAGCGTGTTGACTTACTCTAAGAAAAAATTGTCCTCCCTAGAGCCCCGCAGTCAGCAGACTCACCTAAAACAAACAGAGAAGGGCACATTTTAATATCAGGAATTAACATAATAATACGGTGCAACACAAAGCGGCGGACAAAGTTGGGTCCCCCATTTCCGAGACGCCCCCGTTCGCGCGGCAGGCCACGTGGGACGAGAGCGAAAGAAGGAACAGGTCCTTGGAGCATTTGTTTGTGTGTGATAATTCCGAAGACAGGCCGAGCCAGGGCCACTGTGAGCCGGTAATCATGATTTATTACACCCAGCTGAGCGGCAAGAGTTGCGCACTCTTTTTGCGTTCGCCGACCCCTGAAAAGTTTTTGCCACTTTAATTTGTCGCCCTCGCAGCGGCAATTTGCTGGCTGGCGTTTCCTTGTCCTTTCTCGCGCACTTTAGCCAATCCAGCAGCGGCAGCACAGACAGCACAATACACAAGCAGTAATGTAATTCAATCTTTATTCAAGAACACGGCAAAATAAGACAAAACTTTTTTCTTCTTCTTCTTCTCTCTCTCTCTCTCTCTCTCTCTCTCTCTCTCTCTCTCTCTCTCTCAGAGGCTGGCTGGAGAGCTGCAGGAATCTTATCTCTTTCTTTCTTTCTTTTCTTTCGCCCGAGAAGAATAAGAAACTTTGGCACACACAAAAAGCAGGTCTGTTTTTTGCCCCTGCACACAATTGTATATATTTTCACTTCAGTCTTGAGCATTGCCGCGGCAAAAAAGAGCTAAAAAACATTGCTCTTTTTTGCTTATTTTCAATCTTACAGCCACATTATTCAGCGCAAAATGTATAGCAAGAAGCGGAAGGCCAACCCAGAATACTTCAATATTTTTAGCTACTTTGTCAAAATATTTCAAGAAATCACTTTCGCTATAATTTGTTTCTGACCAATCTTGCTATTTACAAGAAAATGTAATTTCATTTATTTTTACTCAAAAATATAAATACAAAAAATGTAAAAACTCTTTAATACGGGGTATACATATAGCATCTTCATGCAAAACAATTAGGACTTGATTTTTCTGTCTGTTTTTGCAGCCACTTCAATACTGCATTTTCTGACACAAAGAAAAATATCAGTTTTATGACAGTGACGTGGATTTTATATATATATTTTGACATATTTACTGTAGGTTCCACTGTCCATTACTTCTCTGACCCAAAAAAAACCCAGAATCCTCACATTCAACAAGACAAAAGATTTATAGAACTAATAACTTTATTAATATTCTTCAAATCTGGCCCGATTCTCATCATGATTAGCAATAATTGTTACACCTTCTTAAAATCCAAGCGCAAATTGAGTTCATATTTCGGTGTCATATTCCTCTTGCGCTGAGTTCTGCAGCCATCATCAGTTTGAATTCAAAGGTTGGCCCAATCTGATGGGAACTGCATCTGGCTCACAATGAATTCCTGAGAGCCCGAGATGATTTCAATTATCGATCAGGAGAGTGACATCACCGCGCGCGCACAAGTGCCTGGCAGGCAGGGTTTCGTCTTGAAACTCGATCTGGGTTCTGGTCGGCCCAAGAGCCGAGCGAGCGGCAATTGTGCGCGCCTCTACCACGGAAATCCATTAGGTTAATCTGGCCGGGCGACTTTTGAATATTAGAGCGAGCATCCGAGCCTAATAAGTCTGCTCTCGCGCGCACATGCATGGGAAAGGAAATCGAGCAAGACTGAGAATGATCTCGGCGATGGACGGATTCACTCTCTCACTCTCAGCTTGAAAAATACACACACATATCCTCACCCCACGCGCGGCTAAAAGCTCGCGTGTGATTATTACGAGGTTCGATTTGTCAAGAAGACGTTCAGAAGGAAAACACCGGGGAAAAAGCACCCTCGACTGAGAGACATGTATATATGTGCGCTCTGGCGGGTGTATTTTGTTATTTTTCGTCGGTCGGCCGCCCCTTGGAGGATATATTCTCGGTGCCATAACTTTCGCCTGGTGTGCGAGCGAGCTGAGCAACCCTTTTCGTTCAAAATTTCTTTCTTCCAAAGCACGTATTCCCCATTTTTTACCCTCCATGCGCCCCACGTAACCCCGCAGCACGCTCGCTTTCGACGGCTGCGCTGCGCTTGAAAACGTTCTGAAAGTCAAAAAGCGCCCTGCTTTCTGCTGCTGTGTTTTGGGGCGAGAGAAACCAATGCGGACGAGAAGCGGCAATATTGATGGCGATGTTCAGGTTTGAAAAGAGCTTTTTAAAAATAGTCGAAGGGTAAATAAGGCTTGCGTCTTGCATTCACGAGCGCAGAAGAGTGGAGAAGATTAATTATATACCAATGCGGCAGAACAAGTTAAAAATGGCGGGATTTTGGCGTACTTTTGGGACCACAGGTACACGAGTGAATTGAAAATAGTTACAATTTTTTAGTAAACTTCTAGCCAATTAATTTTGCCAAACATTAGCCATAAGTTATGTTGTGACAAATTCGATGAAGTTTTGCTACAAACTGTGGCATAATTTTGAATTTGCCAAAATCAACATGTCAAACTGAACATTCAATATGAGCTATTTAAATTTATAATTAATAAAAAAATGATTTATTAACACACAGTGAACTTTATGCACCTGTAATGATACCATATATTATAAGTATTTTAATTATTTAAAAATTTTTAGAGTGTTTGATATTAGTTTGGCAGTTTTTTTAATCTAAAAAAATCAGAAAATTTATTATTGGCAATTTTAAACTGACCCCTTCGGGGTGTGCTCAATGTGGTTATGTGCATTGATGTGTAATACAAACTTGGAATACACCTCAAAAGCACTGAATGAATGGGGGATTGGATTTTTGTAAAACGCACTCTGGAAATCCGTTTTCCCTCTCGTCAATATTTCACGGCAAAAGGGTGCGCTCTAAATTATTTATGGGAAATACACCTTCCGATTGCTGCCGCCGAATCCACCCCCGGCGTCTTGTGTATGAGTATACGTATTTTGATGTGGAGTGAATGTATTGCGTGAAAAATTAATGAAATCGGCGGCGTTCGCGTGATGCATCAAATTTGACGACTTGGCCTGCTGGCTGTAATCAGCGCGCGCGTTCTTTTTGACGCCTGCCTGCTGCGCTTTGTACTCAGCACGCACACATCTCCTCCCTCGTACAAAATTCGAAAGGGATGAAATAACAATACGAAAGCGGCATGTGCACTTTAGGCCCATTTGCATTGCATATTAGGCGCTAATGGCCCAAACAAACTCGGCTTGCCGGCAATAAAAATCAATTTCACGCGAGCTGTCGCGTTTCACGCCTCGTGATTTTCGATAATTGTTTTATACAGGCTTTGCATTTTAATTTGCTCATTTCCGCCGCTTGGCAACAACAAATCCAGAAACTTACACGGCGGCACTGCACGTCTCTGCAGAGGCGTTTTATTATTAGACTGAAGGGATATATAATATATACATGTGAGCCGAAGAAGCAAGGTTATTACTGCCTGCGATGGCCCGGGGCCATGCGGAGAATTCTTAAAATTGTGCACGCCCGATCTGATCGCTGGCGAATGCAAATTCACAGCACGGCGAGCATGCTTATTTTATCAGCACGGCGGAAATGTAAAAACTTGTTTGCAAATCTAATCAGCAGCCAGAGCGGCGGCAGTTTAATATTTAATGCTGCAGAAAGAATAATAAGAGATGGCTGCATTCATGAGCTGGGGGACAAAGGAAACTTTTCTCAAAGCCCTTTCCGAATCATAAACCTTTTATTTTTCACATATGCTCTCCCAGATTTTTCATAAGATAAAACAAAGCTCTACTGAGGGGAGGATATGAATATGCACAGAAACCATCAAATGGTTGAATTTTTTAAGTTAAAAATTAAAATAATTTTTTTCAGAACCTGGAACAAATTTGAGAAACTTCTCCGGTTTCTTTCATTTGATTATTTTGGCACGTTTCATTTTAACAGCTCATAGCCACCTCTCTGAACCACATTTTCAGCATAAAAAGTAAGCATATATGCTTAGAGGAAACGCGCGGCACCAGCTTGAGAGTTCGTTTAGGCAGTGTCAAGTGTGACAGTTTCTTGATCATTAACTCAGACTCACAAGTGACAACCAAAACAATTTGTATTTCAGGCAGGAAACATTGAGTTGAACCGAAGCGTGGAGATGAGGAAAACAATTTCAAGAATGAAAACAAGCAATGCCATCAGCTCTTGCAAGCTGGGTATCCATAAAAGCAAAAAAGAATCTTCACAGTGGATGACCTCGACCATTTAGGTTTACAACTATAAATTCTAGCGTAAATATGAGGGAGATTTTCAGATCCAAAAATATAATCAAGATCAATATGAACTGGAATATTCAAGTTCTCAACCGTCAAAATCAGAAGTTGATGTTTCGACGTGTTCCAAAATCGCACCTGTACATATTTCGGATTAATGGAATAAAAATTATTTTGAATTTGAATTTGGTTCAGTTTGGATAAAAGTTTATCCACGGAAATTTTCCTCGTCATTTAAACTTGTGAAACTGCACCATTTGGAGCAAAAAAATGGAGACCCAGCGAATAGACAGTTTCACGTCATCTCCCCTTTTGAAAAGGGCCAAATCCTGCGGGACCAATCAATCAAATGAGCTCAACCCCATGGCAGGGATGCGTCCGCGTTCACTCACCCCTTTGGGTGCGACACGCGGCAGCGGCTGCTTTCAGACACCTGAATCTATTAATGAGATGTTTTACATTCCTTCGGCGCGACAGTGGAGACTATGGCGGGTTGCTGGCGCATAATCCGCGGCATCAGTCACTGCCTCCACGCACAGCACACGCGATGATGAAGTTTGAATAATTTATTACGCCACGGCGCACCACTTTATGGCCTTCCAGCCCTACCAGCCAGCCCGCTAGTTATTTTTAATCCCTTTCGCATCGCTAGACTCTTTTTCCCTCTCACTTTTTTATTGTTATTCCACGCAGCAACATAATTACGCTGGCACCATGCGCTCTGAGTAAATATTTTGATACGCAGCACGCCGATCAAACGCGGGAAAACTCTATCCTTAGCTGCTGGGAAAACAAAAATGGATTTTCGCACTCTTCTTTGGTGTTCGATCCCTATAGCCAAAGCAAATAAAAAATATCTTAACTCTCGTTGCTAAAAAAACTGCAGAGATAAAACGTACATTTTTTAAGCAACTTCTTTCGTTGTGAAGATATATATATATATATATATATATATATATATATATATATATATATATATATATATATATATATATATATATTACATTTAAAACTTAATAATGTTTTTTTCGCATGAACAAAATATTCGCACCGTAGCGACTAGCGAAAGAAAAATATCTTTTATAGATTTAAATTACCTAAATATATTGCATAAAATTCTATATTAACAGAGCGACACAAAAAGAAAAGAGACGAGGCGGCAGCATTTTAATCTCGTGGCGCAGATGGAAGTGACATCACCATCATCGGGCTGCATCCGCTGATACAAACCAAATATATATTTATAATAATAAGAATGCGAAGAGCGAAAGCAGCCCTTATGATGCGGGCTGATGGCTTTTATTATTTTTTCACGCAGAAATAACAAAAGCGTAGCAGCATCAAAAAGAACAGGCAGGCAGGCTGGCGATGAGAGTAGCGCGGTGTGTCTGTGTGTGTTGTTGTAAGGGTTGCATACTTACTAGTTCGCCTGGGGGGTGCATGTGTGTGTGTGTGTGTGTGCCCCCTCACTCACTGCCTCGCCCACCACAGAAAGTGCAGTGTCAACAGGCAACACCACTCAGCTCGGCTTTTGTTTAAAAGCCATCGGGCGCGCAAAAGTGCTCGAGTGCCTCTCTCGCCTCTCTCAATATTCAATATAAATAAGCGCCGGTGGAATCAACACATGCCCCCGTATCATATTTCCACAGCAATTTTTCCCTAATCGAATATAGCGAGGGTTGGGCGATTGAATTACAGATTGTTTGCCTGCCGCGCGCCAGCCGACTCGCGATTGTTGTTCCAGTTATAATTAAATTGGCCGGCGTGCAGCGAGGAGGTAAAAAGTCGCTCTTGTTTTTGCTGCTCTCCAGGCTGCACGCAAAGGTAAACATGCATATCTGTGCTGCTATGGGCGTGGAGTGGCTGAAAAGTGGCTCAAATATGCGCGCCACTGTTCGGGACACATGGATCAATTAAAACAGTTAAGCTATATGCGCACACCGCCTATACTTTCAACCTTAACAAAAAACGGAAATATCGTTTGACTTTTCTTTGAATAAACTTCTCACTCGACCTTTCTGTTCCAAAGTGGATACGTGACCTTTGAAAGTTTGCTTATTGGTGTTTGAACGTGGAAAATCGCTTGCATGACATTCCACCTTCCTTTTCAATACTTCTGACAGGAAATTGTTCTTTTAGACAACAAACGTCAAATGCGTATTCGCTCCAAATTGGATTGAGCACAACAAGGTTATTACTTCTAGAAAATTTCTTTTGTATACTAAAAATTGTTGATATATAATGAATTATCCAATAAGATTTTAGCTTTTAAAACAACTTGTTTGAAAAAATGTAATACTATTTTAATTCAATAATTCGGAGAAAACGCTACCAAAGGCTTGATGCATGAATGGTTATTCTGATCTATCGAATCAAACCATTTGAAAAAAATGCGTTCATATTCTCTTTCCCGTTTTGAAGCTTTGTTGATGGTGTTAATCCATAACGTCGGAGCAACTCCTCAATAAACACAGGGCGGTTGGCAATATCGTGGAGTTGGCGTGCGTGTGTATCGCAATCATTATTTATTGCTATTGTCTCAGTCTGCATGAAAATTTAATACAACGCGGCAATAAAAAGTGAACTGCGAACAAGAGCAATAATAATGAGATCGACACAACACCAATTTTTCAGCACATTTTTTACGATACTCCCTGAGGCAAATATACATGTGCTGCTGATTTCGTTTCGGCTTTAATTGAATTCCTTCTTTTTGCGACTTTACTTTTTGTGTAGCAGCTGGACAAAAAGTTTCAAGGACCGTGGAGCAACGAACGATTTTCACCCATGATTATTTCAATAAAATCTGAGAGAGGTGGATTAGAAAAAAATAATACGTAAAATTACATCTTTTTCCACGGGCTGGTCATATTTATTTACCAGGAAAATTCTGAGACTATCAAAGAGAGCTTGTATTGCTAGCTTAGCAACAGTCGGTGACGCTCGCAACGCCTTTTAACTGCTAAATATGTAACATGTGTGCACGGCACTAACGAGAGCCAGGTTCTTTTCGCACACGCACCACCAAGGTCGCCGCAATGGGTAATGGGCCGGCGCAAGGATGTTGCGGAAAATGAGCGTATCCAGTTTTGATGAGAGATGGCCGCACATAATATCAGACACGCCGGCCGCGGCATAATTTGCAGGCGGAATTACGTCCACAGGAAAACGAGCCGGTTTCGCGGCAGCTGCTCTCTCCGCTGATCATTTACCAAAATAATAAAGCTGGCGGGACAGCGTTGTCCCCCGAGCAAAAGCAAAACAAAACAAGCGCACACTGCTAGCGTTTCTGTTGTTCCGCCGCCGTCAGAGAAGAGAGCCATTTGCCACACACGACGTCATGTTGCAGCGGAAGAAAGAAAGCTTCTAATTTATTTGACACATGTAGATGTGCACGAGAGCAGCCTTTCCCGACACGGGTGGTTTGCAGCCCCTTGAGCTGAGAGAAGTGCATTCATCAGCAACAGAAGCCTAATGAGTGGCACTGAAAGACGGCTCAAATTAAGAGAGGCCAAAGATGTTTGTAAAAACTCAGGCATTCAGCCGCTTCAGACCTGTAAGTTTTTTTAATGCTAAAATAAATCTCACGAGTAGAGTCCGGTTGAGGGGCAGAGCATGGACCCCTAAAAAATCACGTATGCAGCAGGATGGCCATAAATCAATAGCAGGGGTGGCTGCTGGCTCTCCAGCTGGGCGGGCACTTTTTAATTTGCATTGATAAGCAATCATCAGGTAGATAATGCCGGCGCGGTGAACACGCGCGTTTCGGCGCGCCATGAGAGTTGGGGGCATTAAATAACTCTCGGTGACGGTAGCTACACGGCAATTATTATACCGGCTGATCCCTTTGTCAAAGCCGAAAGTAAAAAGGGGTTGCTCTGCACCCTGGCAAAGCTCTCTCTGCGCTGCTATCTCTCTTCCTCGCTCTCTCTCTTCTTAATTCCATTCCAGCAGCTTAATGCCTACATACTTAAATGCGCTAGGCTGTGTGTCACGTCGCTAATCCACTGCGGCTTCCTCCCGCACTCACTACACTACTTTCAAAAGCAATTTCGACCCTCCTCGGGCTATGCAATCGTCAAAATTCACATAATTAAGACCTGCAAACTCTGAAACAGCACACTTGGCTAAAGTTTCCCCGACCGCCGTTGTGCGTTTGGAAGAAGTTTGGGGTTGTTTTACTTCCTTTTTACTCGGTACTGCAGAGCATCTATTATTTCAATATGATTTTCCTGTGAGTGTTGGTTTTGCATAGCAAGGAATTTTTTCCGAAGCAGAGGATCGTCAATAGATGAATTTAAACAATGGATTGTAGGCCCAACGGAGATAATAAATTTCATCCCAGTTAAAGTGGTTCATTATTTAAATAACAACTCATCTGCATACGCCCGAATAAAATTAAAACCATAATTTACAGCCTTGGACTGTTTGACCCGGGCAGGAACTGTTCGTATCTTGACCTTTCATTACTCTCTCTCTCTCTCTCTCTCTCTCTCTCTCTCTCTCTCTCTCTCTCTCTCTCTCTCTCTCTCTCCGCTTTCATCAGCTAGTTAAAACTCTCGAAATGAGAGACATAGAAAAGAGCCCACCCAATCGTTTGGAATGAATAATTTTAGGGGGTGTCTGCCGACCTCAAATTAAATTATACGAGCTTCATTCAGCAGGCAAAAGAGCCTGGGTGGCATGTGTAATAATTTGTCGGTGGGAATCCCAAATGAAGTGTGTAAATCTCCGCATTCAACCCTTTCTCATTCTTTCCCTCCTCACCTGCCAGGAGTGTAATCAATAAAATAAAAAAGCTGCTCATGGCCGTCAACATCGCTGTGGGTGTTATATTATTCTTTTTTCCGAATCTCCGCACCGTCATCAAGAAGTGGGAAATAAAAAAGGCTTCTCACCCCTGTCGTATTCTCCTTTTTCACGCATTGTTAGCATCAGCAGGAACACAAAAAGGATTGATGGCTCCGAATTACTGTCACTCTTATCAAAACAATGAGGAGTGAATAATAATTGTTATTCTTTTCCTCCCACTCTCTCAGCAGGAACAATCCATCGAATCCAGCACACGAGACTCGCTTGCTAATACACTCCATCTAAAAAGCGCAGGGTGGAGGAGGAGGAGAATAAAACTTTTTGTTCTGTCATTGTGCTGTGCTGCACGCCGAGCATGAAAAAGGAAATCCCTCCTGATCGCTCAGACCAACAGGACGTGCTTAATAGATAACAACGTAATTAGCGCCGCAGCCAGAATAATTATTGTACGCGCACGTTTCTCCCGTTGTGCGTTTGCACGTTATGCCTTTTGGCGCACATTCGAATTCGACGACTGAAGGACCTCAAGTGCCCTACCAGACCGCTGAGAGATGAATTCGCAATGAAACGAAAAACGCCGCCGCTACCGCTTCCTCTCACCGGAAGCTAAATTAACATTTTCAGAGCTTGAGTAGGGTGTCTCTTTTAATCATACTCTGAATAATTAAGAGTGGGTTCTACACATTTTAGTTGGAAGAGTATTTTCCCTCATTAAGAAAAAAGCTCAACGCAGTTCAAATTGTAGCTTCTTCCTGTGTGATACTTATTGATTTTCGTTACTGGTCTTGCCAAGCTTTTACTCCCCTTTCATGATGATTGAGACGAGCAAAATTATTTATATGGAAGGAAGAGAGAGAGAGGCAAAACCACATTATTCAGTTGAATTTCCATGTTTTTCACTGCACTCACAGCTAAAATCTCTTCCATTCCACTCAAGAGCAACAAGAAAGTTTGGCGGCGAGCGGCAAAGCGCAGAAAAATTCTTAATATCAAACACACAAGCCGCGCGCAGCTTTGCCAGAGTCAGAATGAATGGGCCTCTTTTGTGCGTGCGTTCGCGTATAAAAGACTCTATGGCGCAGCTCTCGAGCTCGCTGCTGCTGCGGCGGGGCTATTAAAAAATCTTTTTCCATCCAGTTTGGCAATTCGACGGCGAGAGCGGAATTCGAGAGGTTATTAGTGTCCATCCGCATTCAAATTAAGTTAGTCGAAGGGAGCACAGACAGAGTTTGTGTGCTGCTGCTGTTTTACAGTCCATTTAGGCAGTGTGCTTGGTAAGCAAAAAGCAGCTCCAGCCACGACGGAGCGAGAAGACAATGCCGCTAGTATATAAATAGCAGAACTCATGAGTATAAAAACCCAGTCTTCGAATTGTTACACCCCTAACTCGGAAGTGGGCTCACACCCCTATTTACAAATAAATCCATTTTTGTAAACAAAAAAAATCAGGGGAAGTAGATCAAGTAATTTTTTGTTTAAATCACTAAAAATTTATTATAAAGATATGTTCCAATTGAAACCATACGATCTGAAGCTAAAATATAAACTAAGAGAAACTACTAGTATATTAAATTTTTAACTCTTGATATTCAATGTACCGTTCGTATAGGGGAGCAGTTGTCTAAATCACCAACTTATACAGGTGGCAAAGACATGTTGTAAAGGGACAAATTAATGATTTCCAGATACTTTTTCGTGCAGGGCGTAACAGAAAAGCAACGTCTGCGTCTCTCTTTTTTGCAAGTAAAGCCTCACAGTATTTAAAGAAAATCTTTTTCATGAATAAATAAATAAATACTGCTTCTTCGCCCTTTTCCGTTTCCCTTAACTTTCCTTAGAGCAGCAGAAAAGATATATTTTATTTCATGCTGGCCGGCATGGATGCTGCTGGAAATAGCATAAAAGCTGCCGGAATATTATCAACACACAAACACACACTTGCAAAATGCGCGCCTCACACAAGGCACCGTTTTTCGTCGCTGTTGATGACGCCGCCTTGTGACAGACCTTTTGATGTTGGCGGCGTGTGCAACATTACGTGTCTCTCTCTTTTTCACATGCAAGCCAGCAGGCTGCCCTCAGCACACACGTGAGTTGCGAGAGTCAAAAAGGGCCCAAGGAGATGGCTTTTTATCAGCAACCCCTATCCACGACAAAATCAAAACTGCGCCAGCCAGCCAGCCAGGGTTAAAAGTGCCGCGCGCGCCGCCGGCCGTTTGAAGCAGCGAGCCGACTGATATTTTATTTATGCCCGCGCAACTACTGAGATCCTCGTCTCACGTGTGTCCCTGCTTGTGTTTCCGCAGAGGGGGCTTTTCAGCAAAAAAGACATTACATTCAGTTAATCCAGTGGGCTTCAACATAGAGAGAAAATTCAAGCAGTTCAAACAAAATTGGCCTGAAATATTTCTTATTATGCAACCAATTTTTAAAATGGTGCGACCAATTTCCCATTTAATTTTCAGCTAATAGTAATGTAATGATTACCATCTCATTAAAAGCTATGGTAAAAAAGTAGCAAGAACTTGATTTTAACTTCAAATTGCTTCTCATAAGTATCCATGAATTGGTAAATATCAGATATATTTCGTTAGTGTGATATTAAATATCGATTTTAGATCATAAACCAATCAAAACTAAGGATATACCTGTGTCAAACAGACTCGTAAACATTCAGAATTTATCCAGTCTGATCTTCCCAGGAGCGATGGACCAGCATCATTTTATATAATTAAATTAAGGCGGATGTACGAGGCCGACTGCAGCGCATTCTCAGTGATTTTCCACACAATAAAGTGCGTTTTATGACAAAGTTTTAAAAACTCCCTCGAGCGAAGAGCGCATCGGCATTTTGGTCGAGTGCTTTTCTCTTGCTGAGCAGCAGGTTTTGATCCCCCAGCATCCACATGCATTTTCTGCGGAAGAGTGAGTGAAAAGTAAAAAGGAGCCGGGTCGTTTTCTCTGGGATCAAACTGCTCGGCGAGGAGCAGGCGCCCGTATTCTCAGATGTACCCCCATGCCACCCCGAGCCATCCATCCATCTCGGCACACACACAATATTACTTTCCTATTTGGCCCCTCCACGATTATGTATACGTATAGAAAATATATTTTGCCTGATGATGATGACGGATGGATCGTATGGTTGCTGGGGGAATGACAGCAAATTGTGCTGTGTGCGCGCAATCTTATAATAAGTTGACCCCCGGGGCGTTTCTTTATACAACTCTTTGGCTGAATCCGTTTTTAAATATTAAATTTGACGTGAATAAAAAAGGAGATACTAGCGAGAGAGCGCTTAATTGGATCGTAATTACGCTTTTATCTCTCATAATCGGATTCCGCTCTTGGAAATTGCTTCGGAAAAAGCGAGTAAGCACCCTCTCCAAGCTCAGCAGCGTTTTGTCCAATTGAAATGCGAGCAGTGAACGGCGGCAGGATAAATCCGTTCACGATCTTTTTTATGAGCAGTTAAAACACGTAATTATTTACCTATAAGCTTCCTGAAATTTAATTCAGATTGATTTAAATTGGTATTTATTTGTTGCATAGAATGAAAATAAAATAAATTTTATTGCTCATGGACATTTTGTTGTTTGTGTTGACAATACCATGTAAATACACAGCTTGTTAGAGAGATAAAAATCCAAAAATTAAAGCGTCATGGAGCCTTTTACAATTGTTTCATATTTAAAACATTTCATTTTAAATCATTTAATTGTGGTGGTCTATTGACCATTCTTTCATAAAATACACTATTTCCGGATTTCAACTGACAAAATTGAGCATTATTATATAACGCTCCAACTTTTTGTCTCAGCGAGTTTTGATTAAGGTCTCATTTTACTATCAAGTATATTAAAGCGGTAAATTATCAACACGTGAGACCATTTGATATCAATTATGAGGATAAATTTAAGCACCCAAACCAGTGTAGAAAGCACTCTGAAAAGTCATTCCAGTAAAATAAAAAGCATTGCGTGTTTTTGATCTCCCAACAATAGGTTTCCAATTTCATCTCGTTGGGACATCTCGCCGAGATTGGAGGAGGGAAAACATAAAGCCATATTTACATATATGCAGTTGGAAGAAAGAAGTGTCGTAGTGCATGTGAGCCCTGACACGACATGTCATCTTTTTGTCTCGCCATAATCTCTAATATGCATCTCCCAGCAGAGCAGACTACTCAGCGTGGAGAAAGATAGCTCACCGTAGATAAAATCCCGCCGGGGCAGAAGAGAGAAGAGCAGAGCGGATTGTGTCTGGCTGCTTTCATTGTCTGGAGCTGTGTAATTCATGGGCTTGGCTCCGCGGGCCAAAGAAACAAATCATTATTTAGAGGAGTTGGAGTGACACTCGCGCGTGTAATTATTGAGCAGCCAATGCATCGAAAGTGCATAAATTAAAAGGGAGCAGCGCCGCTTGTTGGCATACGAGTGCTACATGTGATTTGTTGCAGCCTCGAGTTTTACGAGCTTTTACGGCGCTGCAGCTTAAATGCAATCTGGCTTTATTATTCTTCGTTAAATTTTACGGGTTTCTCTTAGCTCTTGCAGTATGTTTCCGTTTTACTGTTTTCAACTTTTGAGTGCCTCAAGCCTCACGTTAGAAACTTCTTCTATAAGAGTGCTATTTTTCTTATGAAAGCGCGCGTGCACTAAAATAAATAGCCAATTAACCCGAGGAAAAATCGCCGCTTGGCATTCATTTATCTTTTGGATGAGCGTAAAAATTTTTAATGAACACTCGCCAGCAGCTGTTGTTTATTTTTCGTGCTCATATTTGGGTCCGCGGGTGCCATTCAAGTTTTCATGCGAAATTATAAGTTCTCGACAGACAAAAACCAAAGCCTTTGGCTGAATAGCGAATCGTTGTTTCGGTCATCATAATAAAAGTGGGCAGGCCGGCCGCCAAGCTACTCTAATTTAACCAACAAGCAACCCTTCATTAAGATAGGCGCCGAGGAAAGGTGTTAGCCCTCAGGGTCCATTATGCAAAAACTCGCTCTGGATTACCATCTAATAACAAGAGCGAGACGAATTCGTTAAAGTTGATAATTTTTTGCTACCAGAGCCACCGCCAGCATTTTAATTATCGGGAGGAGATGGAATTCCAAGAGCAATATAAGACGTTGCCGCACAGAGGCAGGTGCAAGCAAGAAACTCGTTGTTAATAAAATTCAGGTCTCGTCTGGCCGTCACGCCGGAGCGTCAAAAACACGAAACCCTAATTTTCCAGCTGTGCTTTGGTAATTAATTGGTTTTGGCAGATGAATTCAAAATGATTTGGCGAAAACCTTGGACACACCCGTTTTTTACAAACAATCATTGATCATTAAAGTTTAATGTTACATTAAATTTTATAGAAACTAATTGTTTGAAATTTTTTCTGCTAGCATTAGCAGCTCTTATATATACGATAGAGCAAGGCGAAAAATACATATGAGGGGTGAACTTTAACTTAATTATTATATCTGTGCATCTAAAATATTTTCGCTTGGTTTCAATCAGTGAAAAAATTCAAATACATTTCCACTAACATTGCGGAAGTAGATTTATTTTCCCTAGCACTTTTTTAGTGCTTCGTAGCAACTGAACTCTATTTTTTCAATTTGTAATATCTTCTGGGCTCTAGCTCATGTAACTCTGTTTCAAAAATAACAAAAATATGTAACAGTGTGTCACAAAAAATGATTATTATTATTTGGTATGTCAAATATCGATGAAAATATTAGAATACTTTTCTGTTAAGGATAAAATGAACCACTCTGATAAAATATCCCTTATCCATTTTAGTTAAAAATGTATTGCATTGAATCTGATTCTAGAGGAACGTAAAGCTTGTTAAGCCCACGATATTTTTCAATAAATTACGTCTATGCAATAAAACTATTACAAGACTTGAATAGAAATAGTCTATGGATTGAATAACTCTAGCAGAGAAATTGCGGTATGTGCTACGCGCCGAGTGAGCCAGAGAGTGAGCAGGGAAAGGGTTACGCTGGTGGTATCAGATAACCAGCGGCGCGTCGACTGACTGACTGACTGCCTGTAGCCATCGGCCTCGATATTTCATTAGGCTGCCAATTGGCTGATTGCCGCGGGCTCAGCTGGTTGGTTGGTCGCTCTCTCGCGCGTCTATCTGATGCCTGCACTGTGCTGGGATGCTGCATGACGCCACGCGCGCGCGGGCGCCGCGGATTTGGTATTTCTTCATGCGAACACACACGAACGCCGCCGTGCTGCAAATTGCGGGGGAGCACTTGCAAAAATATCGATTGCCGGGCGGCGCGTTAAATTTTTCAGCCCGACAGCAGGATGAAAAACACGTGCACATCAGCGAAAATGCTGCTGGTTGCGCTGGGTGTGTATGTGCTTTGTAAAAATAAACAGCGCGGCCTCCGGTGGAAAGCGCCGTCCCGATTTATGAGCTGCGGACTTTTTGTTTTTGCAGCCGAATGCGCACTTTTTGACTGCGAAGCCTCAAGGTTCTACGCAACCATACTTGCTTTATTCTAACAGGTTGTTGATAATCATTTTGACGCAAACAGAAAAAGTTTTATGCCTTTGGTATTTGACTTTTTAATTTTACACTTAAAATATATTGAGACCGCTTAAATTTAAAACTAAGAGTGCGGATGCGAAAAAATTCCAAATAATCGTGATGTATAAAACTCAATTGTTTATATCTAAATTTTGATGCGTATATTATTCATTTAAGCGGTATTTATGCATAAGATGTTAAAAAATATTTTTTAAGTAAATGATTTTTTTTTGAAATTATGTTTTTACTTTTAAGTCAATGGTGGATAGCAATAATTAGCATATAAATTGCGCCAAGTTGATAAAATAAATGCATACAATAAGAAAATGGTATGCTCAAATATGAATATGCATAATTGCAGAAAAAGTACAGCTCAAATTAAAATGCAAAGCTCAACACCTTGCTGACGCACTCAGTTTTCACTCGAAGTACTGTAAATATTGGGAATGACGTTGTGTTTACAGATACAGGAAGCAGCTCCGAAATTCAGCAGAGGCGCTCATTAGGAAATCTCGAATTCTGTGCGCCGAATTTGCACCCGTCAGCGAAAACAAACAATTACAAAGACGCGACGTGGAGAAGGCACAGCATGGAGCGGCGGCGGCGGCAGCGGCGGTGGCAAATTTGCTTGGGTAAGCAAACAAGATTTATCCAAGACTTTCCTCTCGCGAAATTGAGCTCTTCCATGCACATTTCTGTGAGTGAAGCAGTGGAGAGAGACGAAGAAGAAAAATGCTTTCAGCGGCGGAGATGCGAAAATGAAAGCGCACCCTTTCTTCCCTTCCTTCTTTCTTTCTTTTTCTGACTGAGAGAGACAAGTATGGAGAGGGCGAGTGCGGAGAAATCAATACCGCAAAAGAAGGGCGGCCCAGAGAGCAGGCCGGCTCACACAAGAAGTAATTCCTTCCATCAATTTTTCTGCCCACAGCTTTCTTTTTTCCTTGCTTTCCCCCTTCTTGTCTGCAGCATTTAAATTCTTAAAAGATAAAAATGCGAGGCTAAAAAAGGGCTGCTGCTACTGCTGGTGGTGCTGGTGCGGTGCTGGTGGCCTGCGGGGGCGCAAAAAAAGGGCGAGCGGCGGGATTTCGGCTCTCGGACCAGAGGAGCTGATCATCAGCGGAGAGCGGCATCGGGGGATGCTGCGGCTGTAGCACGCGCGCTTTGTATGTTGCATGCGAGCCCTTTCGCTATCGATTGGGCCGTTAACGAACTTAACTTGCTGGCCATGCTTGCGGATGAGCAGCAGCAGGGCCGGCCGGCCACCCTCCCGCCCGCCCGCCCTACCCTGCTCTAATGGCCCTCTTCTGTCAACAATAAACGAAACCAACCGACCGGTACAAATCCAGCTGAGGCAAATTGGGCTCTTTTCGACCGCGACTACTTTTGATCAGCGCAGAGGGATCCCAGCCGCTCGCCATCCCACCCGCCCGCCCGCCCGCCAGCTCGCTCGCTTGCTCACCCGGCTTTTGCATAAATTGGTGTAAAACGCGAGCAGCATATTCATGGTTTGATTGCGGTGGAAAAGGGGAGCAAAGATTGCAGCTTCCAATTTGCCTAATTACAGCCGATGCTGGATTTTGGTATGCTCGAATGAACAAAAAATACACCGCAGAAATAGTGTTGAATACGTGGCAAAGGATTTTTTTTTATCTCTGACGCCGTATTTTTTTGCGTTGGCAATACTTTAATTAAATTTAAAATTAGGTTTTTCTGCATGCTTAAAATGCCCGTGAAATATTATGACTTATTCGTCCTCAAAATGAAATATATTTCTATATAGATACCATATTTCCGTCCTGGAAAACACAATTTTCGATAAACAAGCCCGACTGCTGCTGAAAACCAAGCGAGAAGAGACAGGTATTTTTATTTTCATTAACTCCCCAGGGCGTGGTACACGCTGATTAATTGAAATAAATTCGCACGCAAAGTGTCGACACGCAGAAAAATGTCATCACGATGAATTTGGTCATCCGTTCAGCTAAAGCCGAGGACGATGGACGATGACACCCTCAACTCGGATGGAGCATGAGAGAAGGGGGAGAAATGAGCAGAAATTCGCCGCAGCCTCAATTAATACCCGTCTGTCACTCATCCCTAGCGTGTGTGCATGCTCGACATCCGTAATGAATACATATTTTTCATTTGCATTCGCGAGATTAATGGTTCATACACGCGAAATGCATTTCTGACATCGCCGTGGTTGCTCTCTGGTAATGTATGAATGCTCGGATTTTCTCATTCCGCTTGTCTAGCTGCACAGCCGGCGTCGGTGGAATTACAAATGTTCAGACTTTGTGAACATCAGCGAGTATGTGAGTGCACACAAAAGAGCAGGCAGCGTGCAATTTATGAAAATTTGCATGAGCACTGTAGCATGACCTGGCTGCAAACAGTGAGTTGTCTTTTTCTCCGTCTTCATTATTCCCACACCATCTTATAATGTCAAGGTTGTTTGAAACTCGTGTGAAGCAATTTCGCTGCGAACCTGCTGGCATTCAAGTTTAAGTAAAGGGAGTAAATAACGAAGTTTTTAAATTCATTCATTGCAATAAAACTTCACGTGATCACAATCTACTTACATTACATTTAAAATTTAAGAATGTTTATTTTGGTAGTTTTATTTTATAGAGAAGATAAAAATTTATAATACGAATACTGCTTTTATAGTCTTGTTGATTATCCTCATCAACAACTCAATTAAGTGGATGGGTTGGATTTGTATTTTATTATTTGGAAATTACGAAGTATTTACAGTTTAAACTTCTTTATAAAGTTCCGCAAGTCTTTGCTTCCAGAGTAAGCTAAAAAGCTAATTTCGCGTGACTGCCAGCACATTCCTCTTTCCCCTGCCACACGCTATTTTCTTAATTACGCATCCACGTTTTAATTAAAGGAGAGTGCATTCTGATGCGTTAGGTAAGAAAAAGAGCATACGCACACTGCGGCGAACAAAAGTCGCTCCATTCATAATGCTGGGACGACATTTATACAAATTTAAATATAGATGAGGAATTTATTCCAAGTCCTCGCTGGATGCTGGGCCGTGTATAACTCTTTCTAAAAACAAAAAAGTTGGTGCAGCACCTCTGATGCATCTGGGCTTTCAAATATCTCCCTGAGGATGCAAAACTCCTTTCCCGAATTGATTTTCTCCGCGCCCTCGGAGGGAGCGTATTTTTACACCTTAAAAGCCTAACTTAATCATTCTGATGATTTCACACGCAGCGAAGTAAGGACTCGTCCTTAATGCACTTTTGTTATTCCACCTGGCCGCCAGCGCGAGACGACGACGCGGGCTTTTAATGCCCTCCTGGGGAGACTGATTCATTATTAAATTTGACAAAAATCTAGCATGCCAAGCGACGGCTCCCTTGGCCAGCCAACGAGTAGCGAAAGTTTCCAATTCGCCGGGGAGAAATGTGTCCTAAATTTGAAAAGTTTGCGACGAAACTTGGCTCGCAAATGCAGCACAGAGGAAAACTTCCAGGAAGTGGAGTGAGAAATTTATAATAAATTTATTTTACGAAAGGGAAAGGCTGCGTATTTGCACAATCAATTTGCAAGCAAATAAACACAATTTGGCTGAATAAGATGAAGACCGAGAAAGGAAAATACTGTGAACTCTCCAAATGTTTGAAATTTTTGCTAACTTTTTAACGAGGGAATGTTTTGTATATGAATAAAAGACATGAAGTTTATATGAAGCATTTATAGTATTACGGGATATCATCATATATTATCTAAAATTGGAAAAGTTTGAGGATCTTGTAATATCAAGATAGAGTAAAAACGTTCGAATTAAAGTGCGGCAATCAGCGAAATGGAATTGCTTGCAGATTTGGCTCAGTCAGACCAAAATGAGAGCAGAGAATAACGCCAAGCTGCCTGCCCGGCAGAACCACCCAGGCAGCTCATTGTTCTTTGTGCGGAGAAAAATCCTTTTAAAATTCCACTCCATCATAAAAGCTAGCGGCAGCCAGCAGATTTTTCTCGGCTACATAAACTTGTATGTACGTAATTCTCGAAGAGGGCCATGTAGTCTATTAAAATGTAAATGCAGTAGCTGGTGGTGTACACCTCTCTTTCGCTTGCTTCTTCCTAACTCATTTTCTCTCTGCCGGCACACAACAATTAATAAAGCTGGTGCACTTTCGTCCATGTTTCCGCGCTAAGTGAGTGTGTACATAAAAATACATATACACATGTATAATAGCTCAGCACGAGGCACACATACATTTGCCAGAGCGGCGCGGCAACTAGCTCCCTCGCTCAGTGTGCACGCCCAGAGCAAATATTTAACCCTTAACAAGAATTAGACACGATAATTAGCCAGAAAACGTCTATATAGGCAGCTAGCACTGCTGCTTCCAACGCGCCTCGAGGAGGATAGGCTGGCTGAGTGAGCAAACAAAAGCAGCTAAACTCGGCAGACAAGAACTCTTTGCGTCTCATCAAAACTTTTCATGAGCTGCATGCGATCGAGTTTAATTGGCGAATTTAAACTGAAGTTGAGAACACGTGTATAGCTGCCAAACCAAGAGGCTCTCATATGTAGAATGGGTGTACAGGTCTGATAATTTATTGATTGAGTCGATTAATTCATCGGTAATCTTTTCAGTAATTTTTTTGTGTCGTAGACTTACCAAGAACAATTAGCCTCCCTGAGGTGGGTTTATAAGTTAGCTCTTACCTGAAACAAAGGAAAATGCTCATTATTTTCAAGTAGGCGTTACCTATTATGAAATTTTAATTGCTATCCATACCATATCGCGCTTTTACGTGCTTCATTATACGCATATAATATAGAAATGACTAGAGAAAATAGCAGAATTTTTCTAGTTCATCAAATTTTCCAGAAGCAGCAGCACGAGCGAGAGGCGAATATATATTACGGCGGCTGCGAATTCCGCTGTGATGTCAGTTTCCATGTTAAAAAATTCAAGACGCCAAGCCATTGTTCTTGCTCCACGCAGAAGAAAATCAGTCAGCCTGGAGCTTTTGAAATATTCAGCGGCCCTTTTCAAAGTGGCGTCAGTCAATAAAACTCAAGACGCAGCAGCTCTCGCACTCAATATTGCGTCCCAATAGATATTTCGGCCAATATGGTGCAATTTTGTTTGCCTTGCACGGCCAGAACAAAAAAAGACAAACAATGCTGCGGAAGAATAACACTGCGGGTGTAGCACGTCAATTTTGAAAAACATTGAGTCAGGTACAAACCTGATGGTGTAATGCATCAAAAAGGTTGACACAAGCGACCTTTGACTCGCATATGTATCCACCGTGACCGAACCTTTATGAAACTCTATTTTTACCTGCTGATCAAACAGGATTTTATTTATTGAAAAGGTATATGTTTTTATCGCCATGGGGTATGTTGCCTCATGCTCTGCTGGCGCCAGGCAGACACCCCTAGGACGGTACGAGTGAACTTGTTGAAAAGATTAGAAGATGTGCCGTGCAATCGGAGTTATGCCCGCGTTTTTGTCCCTGCTGCCCTAATCGGATTGCAAATAAGCTTTGTCAGGAGCTTTTCTCTTCCACTTGCGAATCGATGAAGCTGCCACCATTATTTTGTTTATTCTCCGATTGGCCAGCTGACCAAGTATGTTCTTTTGTCCGCGTACGCGGTGAGTCACTCCAGAGAATGCAGCAAGAGGAAAATGCGCTTAATTTACAGTGACAGCAGAGAAAAAAGGACAACAGAGATAATATGCCACGCAATGTGGTGGGTTCGCTGGTCTGACACTGCGAAGAAAAGAAGTTGAAGTAGGTATAACAAGCATATAGTGCTTTCAGGTAGTCCTTAAAAATCTAGTTCCAAGGAAAAGATAATGGTCTCGTATATTGAAAAAACGATGGGGATACAGAATTTTTCTCTTTTGTAAGAAATTATAATGGACTGTAAACTAAGTACGTAACACTTTAGGGAATATTGCATAAGTTGTTTTAAATGGACAAAAAGTGGCACGAAGATACTTAACCTTTATTTCAGCGCTTTAATTTTTAAAGTTCTAAACATAGTATGAAACATCATATACGCAAGCTTCCGTATTTTCGTTCAATTCAATCCGATACTAGAAACTTTAAAACGTATATTTGATATTTTTTGCAGTTTGCTCTCTATACTTTGTCTCATTTCGTGTACTTTAACAAGGCTCAAAATATCATCAGTTACTACCAATGATAGATGTCAAAGGTCGCACACATGCAGTGGCCCGAGTGACGTCACTCACAAAGCGTCTGCTTCGTCCACGCGTTTGGCTGGCTTGCGGGGTGAAACTTTGGCTCGCAAGACATTTTTATCGCCGCTCACAAAGTGTGTGTGCGGCGGATATAGAAGCCCTGTCGGAGACTGCGGCCGAGGCAGCCCTCTTCTTATTTCAATGTCACCACCAGTTATGGATCAATCTTGCTCCGGCGAACATAATAAAACGCGAACTGCATCCCGCACACACACACACACACACACACGCAGTGACAAATGGAAGCAGATTCATTCTTATTCTTTTTGCCGCCCCGCCCGGTGCCATTTGCAAATTGATTTTTTTTCTCCAAGCGGATTTATCGAGATGCCACCGCCGCCACCGCTGCTTTTTCCTCCTTTAATTTATGCACGGCAGGAAAAATGAGCTCATGAAATATGCATTCCGACGACTGGCTGCTGGGATGCCAAATGGAAAGAGTGATGCTTAGAAGGGTTGCGGAGGTCTGCTGTTTCTGCTCATGCAAAATATTGGTTTTTTTATTATTGCAGATTGCTTTCATCCTTTCTAAAAGCACATATGTTTTTTCATTGCAAATAATTGTTGCACCAATTAAATTATCTATAAATAAACTTGCAGGGGGTTATGAATTAACTTCTACGAACCTGCTGATACTCCTGGCGGAAGAAAATTTTTGAAAAGGGTTGTGATTTGATATTGATTGTGATTTATGCATTTTTTTAAACACTAAAGAGAATGCAACTAGGTATCAGGTTTCATCATATTTTGCTACACTCAGACTAATATCTCTTTATTCACAGTTCAGGAAATGATAATAGCTTGGTTTCTTATCACATAATTCACAAACAACAGTCTGTTGTCAATTCACAGTGGCATTTTTTGTTTTTTCACCAATGGAACCCGTGACAAGCGTATTGCGTAAATTGTGCCTATTATCACAATGCGTTTACCTCCAGTTTTGGTTACACATTATGGGCGTGCCCTAAAATTCAGGCCCGATCTGTGCAATCAATTTAAGAAAGCTAATTATCAATGAATTTGCGTCTCTGACTCAATTATAGATGTTTATTCACACTTAAATACAAATATACAAATACATCAATAAGACAAGTCAGAGTAGAAAAAATGAAGTGAGAAAGGGCACCATTCCTGGCAAACAACTTGATAAAACCTTGCTCCTAGGAGCAATGTCGGAATGGGCCCAAGACAATTCCACGGCGAGAAAGTCTGTGTCAACAAACTAAAAAAATCTAATTTTCTAATTGATCGCTCTGCATTTTTCGTTAATTTCTGGATTTAATAGGAAATGTTACAAACCAGCCTTACAGCATATAGTATTCCACGCGCAAGCTTTTAACACTTCATGAAATTTGAATCCGTTTTTAAACGGGACCTTTGGGGATTTGTTAAAAAGCACAACCATATATATATACCTAAAATGCTGAACAAACAACTTTTCACCGAAAATTGCCCTGAAAGACGCATGTTTACAAAAACAGGCCAAGAGTGGATTGTAGAGAAATATCTTTCAGATTATTTACCTGGGACTCGCGGTGGTTCTCTCCGCACCCTTTAGCAAACACACGCCTCACTTTTGTGCGTCGTGTTTGTGACAGACAGGTAATTGAGAGGTCTTTTTTCCCGCTCTCCTGATGCGCTCAGGTTGCTGCCTTCGCGCGTATTGTGGATCAGCTTTTGAAAGCGAAAACAGCATTTTGCCTTATGGCGACATTCCACGAGCGTGGCTTTGAGCGACAAGCCCGGAACCCTTTTCTGAGCAAATATTATTGCAACTGGCGCTGCAATTTAATACAAAAACATAACTTCTCTGCGTCGGGCGTTCGTTTCCAGTCGGATGCCTTTATCTTTTATCTTTGCCCGCGACGACGCCAATATAAGAGCAGAAAGCGCGCATCAGTTTATAAATATGGCCGAGCTTCTGCCTGTGTGCGGTTTTACTCTATCGATTTTCCGCGAGCAGCCCGCTGCTTTTTGTCTCTATATTCCCAGCTCTCGGCTGCTCTCATTTAAATAAATTTATACAAATTCGGCGCGAGGGTGGAGCGGCCCGAATATTATTTCGCGAGAGCACTCGCACCCCAAGCTGCAGTTTTCGCTCTTATTTCATTTATCTACTTTGATCTCTGATTCCCCCAAAAGCGGCGGTGGCAGCAGCTCTTTTCGCCCGTCTCTGACGTACTTATCAATTATTTTTTTCTTGAAGTATTTTTAAAACTGTACTCCCTCAAAAAGTGGTAATAAATTTCAAATAACAAATATCGTATCGCAAAGGAGGGTGAAAATGTTGTGATATCCTAAGAGCTGCGAAAAGTTAAACATTTCTTCGCATTTAAACGATTCATCTCTTCCAACGGAAGCAACATGTAGAATCAGCAATAATTATTGCCGACCCTTTGACCTTGACTCAACAAAGCTTAATCGATCCGCTCCAGACTGGCTTATGGACAGAATATATTGGTGACTCACCACTCACTTGGCTTCATGGCCACTAAATCAGTGCCAATCTTCTTTGCCAAGAATATTTTTACAATGGATTTAATAACTTTTCTTATAATGAATTTTTCCTAAACTGAAGCAATATAGTTTCCAAACATTGATTAATGAATCAAATTTAAAAAAATAGTATATTTAATACGAAAAATAATTGGGCTGTGCTAAAAAGGGAACAGGCCGACAAGATTCCATTTTGGTCTGACTAAAAATGTGTGCAGAAACACCAGAATTTAATTCATCATTCGCAAACATCCTTTTCATTCAAATATATAGTCCATGTAATCTATATTGAAAAAGCTTCAATTAAAAATTCATTTAGACGGAGCTTCTGGCTTGACGATAATTAAGAAGATAAAAGGGCTGAAAAACTAGTCTGCAATGGGCAGGGAGCCGATGGGAGACTCGTGCGCCACCGTTTGCGAAGCACTGATGTAGTAAAACACGCTCACATAAAGAGATAACTCTGCCGGGAGGCATCATCAGTGTATTATTGCCGCGTGCGTTGGCTGCTTGGTGTTTTTGACGCGCCAGCATTGCCGTAATGCGTGTGCACTTGACAACAATAACACCTTAGCTACTCTTAACAAAGTGTTGCACACAGCCCTGGGGCGGTGCGTGTCGTGCGGGTCGCATACTCGGCTCGCCTGCTGCTTTTCATTCCCTCCCGCTCGCACTTGGGCAAACATCCTTTCCATTTCAATTGCGCTTTTATTGCGATTGTGCGTGTTCTTTTATTCAGCAGCACGACGAGACGAGTCGCTGCTGCTGGGGGACACGTTTCAATTATTCGATTCAAATTAAAAAGGCGACTAAAACGGCTGTCAGTCTTTTCAATTGCAGATTTTTCTCCTGGGTGCGGCGCACGGCACAAAGTCGTATTCAGCTATGACGTTATGTATTTGGAAATGTAAAATTATCGTCGCCGATTATCATTCATACAGGCGAAACAATAATATTCACCGAGCATACTTTCAGCGCCCGAGTCAATGCCCAATCTAATCATTTCCAATTCTGATCTCGCAATTCATCTCCGTAGGAATCAACGATTTGATATGCAATAAACTGTGCAGCAGCGAGTCTGAAATTCAGTTCTCTTTTGATGCATTATGCATTCGTCGATCCGTCAATATGAATTTTATATTGGACCACCAACAGATAAGGGCCTTTTATTGCTCTATATTGAAACACTGGAGAGAGAGCAGCGCTATAGATGAAAAAACTGGCGTTCTGCGTACGCCGCTACACGCTTCTCTGATGCCGTCTGCTTTTTTGAATTTCAAATGCCTATGTGTGTAACCCTTTTCCGAGTCACAATATAAAAAGCAGGGAAAAAATTCTGGCCGCTGATTAGCATTCGTGAAATGAAATTCAAATACTGATTTAAAATGCCGCCACCGTCTCCTATATTCAGAAATAAAATTTTAATCCTGCCGGTCGTTAAAATGCATGTCCGTTTTACATAATACACGAGAGACGCACCAGAGCAGGTTACAATAATAATAATTTGCTCTGCCGCGCGTCCGTCACAATGGCTCCATTGTATTTTGAGCTGCAAAGCTGTTGACCGTCAGAAAGTTGATAATAAATTCATCAGCCAAGCCAGAACAATGCGCAGGGACGGGCACCAATTAGAATTCATCATCGGTTTCAGTATGTGTTGCTATAAAGCAGCACAACTACCATGCTAGACTCCTTCGCAGCGCACAAATTTGTATTATTTGTACGTTTTCGCATTTCCCCTTTTGTCTACTGCTGTTTGCTGAGGAGCAGCGCAGCCCTTTCGAGAGCTGCGTGCGTGTGCGAATTTTAAGATGATGTGTGCTTTGCGACTTCTGCTTTGACTTGTGTATGGCAAGCACGAAGTAGCTTTTTGCCACACAAAAAATATGTTCACATTTAACAATACTACTGTGTCTATTTGAGTATTACGCAGCATTACGTGTCCGATGAATTTATCTTTATTCAGATAACAATTATCAGAATACCTTTTTTTGTGAAATAATTTGCTCAATAAACACGATGCGAAGACTCAACTTATATTTGAGCCTTCCAAAATTTCCTCTTAGGAATCATAAAAAAACTTAATCCACAAGAATAGCGGCATGAAAATGTCATCAACATAAGATATACCCTTTCTTTGAGTGCATTTTATTAAGTTAAATGAGTATGTACTTGTGAGATAAATTACACAGTAAAACTTTTTAATGGATTGTATAGAACACAATAATGACACATAATTCTCGCAAATATTAATTATCTTACCTTTCTTTACTTGCTGCATTTTTCCTGGTTCATAATATTAACTCTGATTTATCTTTAAACCCTGTACTCTTCGAAGAGTTATCGTCAACTGAGACCTCCTCTGACATTCTGAAAGCTAATTTATGTTCCTGGAGCTCAAAACAAGCCTTTGTTGCGCTTGATTTTTCAAAACAGCTTAGTGATGACAAATCACGTGACCTATCAAACTGTAAACATTTCCTTCTCACTCTCGCCTCCAAGGCTTCTGACGGCTGATACTGCTGATGCAGCAAACATCATTACCACCACGAAGAACAGATTTCCACAGCTTAAAATAATAACTAAAGTTGCCGAGGCGGTGTGGCTTGTTGAACAAAAAATTAATCTCTTTCAGAAAGACGGCAATATGCACCACTGAAATCCAAGGGCTGGGGCGAGAAAAAAGCCAAGGAGCGTGTATGTCTCACCGAGGGGGTGATCTGCTGCTTTTCACGCAATGCGTCTTTCAAAAAACGCGACGGCTGCTCCTCCGTGTCTGTGATGCATTTATGAAAAACAAACAGGCCAGCAGCAGCAAGAGGCATTTTACAGAAGGAATCATGTAAAAGTTTACGACCGACGTATGGTCCACACATGGCTTATTGCATCAGGCAGGATCATATCTGCCTCGTATGTATGCCGACTTGTTGAAAATCGCGGCGGTGGCTCATAGGGGAAATTTGCTTTCTCGCACCGCGCACACTACTTATCAATCATCACAGAATTTAGTGTTTGCTCAGTGCCACCAGCGTTGCGCTTGAAATTGTCGTAAAACATAGCTCAAGTGAAAACATATTGGATGTGAAGATGGACCCCTGACTTTTTTATCACCTCCGCGGCCCTAGAGCCGAGGGTGAGAGATAAGAAAAGTTGGGCAACTTATCGGTGGGTTGCAAGTATTCCTTTTAATTGATAAAGATCCGGGAATTTATTTTTAAACCACATTCTGTACTCTCTCAGTTGAGATAAAAATAAAACTTAAGCAATAGTTTTAGAGCAAGAGATATTAAATATCTAAAAGCTTCTATCGCATTTTGCAGGAAGCTAGACTTTCAAATTGATGATTTCACTTTGCCTCAAAGCTATAATCTCCTTCAGAGGAGAATTTGAATTTTTCTTATTGAAGCGAAAAATGTTTCTAGTTATCGCCCCAATCGCTGCAGAACCCCTCACTTCACTTAGCGGAGTGGAAGCAACGAGCGAGTGGAAATTAAATCATGAAGGTGAAAAATATTTTCTTCTCTTCCTCGGAACGACCCCTCGAGCTTGCATCCTAGAGGGATGCACAATTTTTTAAAGTGGGAGCTGCATCTGGGAGGTCATAGTGGGGCAATAAAGCCGGCGAGAGAGAAGAGAGCTAGAAAGAATGAAAAGAGAGCAAAAAGGGTCTCGCCAGCTCTCTTTATTACCAGCTAGAAGCGCGTGACATTTGAAAAAGTAGCCTTTCGGCATTAAAATGTCAGAGCAAAGGGAATAATACAAGAGTGCGCGGCTATGCAAACACACTATACGCTCGCTAGGCACGAGTGGAATGGAATAAACGCGCTCTCTCAGTCAGTTGAGATTTCAATACGAGTCTAATGAGCGAGCAGCTTCTGCAGACCGCACGCTTAATACGTTTTGCGGCCGCTACTCGGCTGTAAAAAGACCGACACTTGGCTTTTTCAGGCAGCGCGACTGCGACAAGAGGGCTCTGCGTTTGATGCAAAAAAAAATGTATCAACGCATCCGCTGACGTCACCTGCTTTTTGCGCTCATTTCACAAAACCGGCTGCCGCAGCTTAATTGATGTGATTTTAATATGCCAACACACGTCAAAGCACATTTCACCCGAGGGATTTTCATTGACATGGCTCCAAAAAAACATTTTGCAAAAATAGATTGTTTGCAAAGCAGCATTTGCGTAACTTTTCCATCGGGGAAATTCGATGTGGACCTCATGGAGCAAAAATGAGCTACACTATCGTATATACTGCCAGCGTGTTGAGTGCGACCTGTGATATTTCCTGTCGACAAATATAATTAAATCAGTAAATATGCGTGCTGGGGATGACTGCTAAGCTCAAAAATATATACAATTTGATGAAAATTTATACACAAAGCGAGAGAGCATTACCGTGGTCAGTAAACTATTTTCTAAGGCTATTGACCAGCAATGCAGCGGAGGGAGTCCTCCCGATAATTTCAAAACGTCAGCAGCAGCAGAGCAAATACACGAGGTAAATAAATAATTAAGAACGGCGACGCAAATTAAACAGCACAACAGTGTGTACACAGCGCAGAGTTCTGCTCCCTTGTCGTGCCTTATTATTCAATATATAATAACACCCTGTGCTGCTGCAGCACACAATTTCATCCTGGCCAGCAAATTGTATTTCAAGCGCAAAATGGTAAACACGCCAGAGCAGCATCAGCATCAGCAACCAGCGCGCAAAAGTCCCACTCTTGAGCGCCCGCATCCACGTTTTCCTCTACATGCATTGTGCTGCTATACTGGCAACCCTCTCTGTCTCTCCGCCTGGGCGGCTGATGTTGTTGTTGTTATACTCTCTGTTGTTAATTACCAATTACGAGCATCAGTAATGCAATGCACGCCCTAATTAATAAGCGTGTAAATTTTGTTGTGATTTCGCGCGCCACTTGTCCGCATTTTGCATCGTAAAAGCAGCCATGGTGGCTATATTTTCGACTTGCTGTCTGGGGAGTGTGTAAACACAGCAAACAATTCGTAGCAAATGCTTGATGGATTCTAAAATATTTAAATTCGATCCAACATCAGTTAACAAGAGACTACTGTACACATATAGTTAGTTCTGTTTGATTCTGCTGGAGAAGTAGAGAGCCATTTCATAATTGAGTGTATCCTAAAATGCAAGATTATCGTAGCATTGAATTAAAAAATTAATGTTGAAGCCTTTTGTCGTTTATACTTAGTTGTTGAAACCTTTCAACAATTGATTAAAATTTCGGTTCAAATAGCTGATATAATGCAATTGAAAGGGCCTTCAAATAAACTTTAAACGAGGCATGATAAACAGTATCTCGGCCAAGTCCTCTCACAACTTTCTTTAAAACTCTAATATTTTCAAAATAATCTGATAATCTCAGTTCAACGTGAATTTTTATCCTTGACACCCAATGAGTTTGTTTCTTTCTGACCGATAAGTAGAGACCTTTAAGAAAAGGTTGCTGTGCAAGCGTAAGCTGGCATCTTTATGGCGTTTCTTGTAACCTTCCATTGTCATTTAGATTCCTCATTTGAATGTTTAAATGTTTCTGCCTAAAAAATTGTCACGTTCATTCCCGAGTAGCGCTAGATAATCGACTATTTTTCACGTCCCTTGGGCATACGAGAGACACACAGGAGGACCAAACGAATGTGCGAGTTCGCAAAGCTTTTTTTGGCGTGCGGCCACACTCATAATTCTACGCCCTATTATAAACGGTCGCTCGCTCGCGCGCTGGGCCCATCACATCCACGCAAATTCCGAAAGACCAAAAAAATATATCGTACAGGCCAGCGCGGCAGCAGGCTCGAAAGTGATGGGCCGGCGGCGGCGAAAGGGGTGAAATTCAGCACAAAGCGGCGAAATGGCGGCGTTTCAGCGGCAGCATATTTTCCGCGGAAGGGCAAAAAGTGAGCCAAGGGTGTTTGAAGGAATTCGCCGGCGCTTTTTGTGCTAATGGATAATAATAAAAGAGCAGCGAGCAGCAGCAGCAGCAGCAGCAGTATGTGTAATTTGTACCCAAGCGCGGCGCACGGTAAGAAAAGGGAGAGAGCAGAGCACTGGCAGATTAATTATCAGCACCGAGTGCACACAAAAGCCGGCAGAAATATAATTATTTCTCTCGCGAAATGGCGCAACTTAGGTGGTACGCAGTCGCCGCTTTATTTAATGAAATTATTATTCGCCATCACGGGGGCAAATTTTGATACCGACGCTGCGCTTGTTTCTCAGATTTGTCTTCCATTCTTCGCCCGGATCCCCCTCAGACAGACAAATTTCCTTTCAGACGCTTGCAAATGAAAGTTTAGCAACTAACAGAGAGCGTATATACGAGCATGCAGACGCGAGCAGGAATTTGCTGAAAACAAAACCGCAGCGGGAGCTCATCGTTGCACCAGCCAGGCTTTCTCGTTTTGAATCTCAATTGAACCTTGGTGTAGTGCGGGCTTTAATTAAATGACAAGCAATAAGACTGAGGTGGATTGTTACTAAGTAAAATAGCCATTCCAAGGAAGACACTTTTAAGAAAAAGTCAGCATATTAAATTAAGAACCATTAAATAATCATCAACTGAAATTTAATTATATGCATTCGACTCAAAATGAACACGATTTTTTTTGCAAACGTGTGTACCAATGCATTTAGCTAAACATCCTGGATTAATTTCCACGGGGGTATAAAGTGCAATTTGTTAATTCTATATTTCAGAATAATAACCCGTGTGTGTAGTTCTTTTTTCTACTTTCAGATAATAATAGTTTTGTACAAAAGGTGTGCTGCAATTTTTTTCTATTTCTTCATTTATCACATTGATTTGTATTGCTTGAGAATGAGAAAGCCTTCCTTATTGTAAGTAGTGCCACGAGTGAATTAGAATTTATTTTGACCATGAAAAGATTAGGATTTCAGATGTTTTGAAATAATTGAGTGTCTTTATTGTCATATATAATAGAGCTGCAATATGTGTGTTGTCACTGAATTCCATTCACCTCCAGTTGATTGCGTCATGTTTTAAACCCCCTGGAGACCCCATTTTTTGTGTAAACTACGTCATCTATTTTATGCTCTCCTGTATAAATTCCAGCTGGTTTGTTCCAGGCAATTGAAATAAATCAAATCAATGTAGAGACTTGTCTTTTCGCTGCATGTACAACCCTTAATTACGTCAAATTGACTTTGACGGGGCAAACATAATGAACCGTTTGTTTGGCAAGAAATTATTCATTCACCGCATCACCTTTCTAAACCAATTAAGCGTGTCAGAGGTCAGGTTTTACAGCTCTGGCATTTGCGTCACGTCGCGTTAAATCATCGCGGCGGCGGTGGTGGCGGCGGAGGCGGTGGCGGCGGTCATCCAGATTCAATATAATCACACTCGAGGGCTGCAAAAGGCCATCGAGAGAGGGTTAGTAGCATCTATTCCAGCGTGGAGAGCAAAATGGGATGACCAAGGTATCAGGAATGTGTTTTCGCTCGTCCCACGGTGCACGAGGCGCAAGTTGCCTTTAAAGGTGTGCGCTGAATGGTACATATATCCCACACACAAACACACACACGCGCGCAGTGGCGGCGTCGAAAGAGCGCAGAACTAGCTAGTCGGAGCTCAAAACAAAATAAAAGCTGCACAATGGAATTCTCGCTCATTGCCACAGTGATATCGCGCGGAATAAAGGGAAAGGTGCGCGCGTGCTGCTTCGCGAACCAAAGGGTTTCTTTTATTTATTTACTCGCGAATCGTCGTTATTTGATCGAGAAATTTATTCAACAGCACGACCTCCCACTTGGTTTGCTTTTGTGTTGTTTGCGCTCTTTATACAGCTTGTGAAAAATAGTCGTGATTGAGACGTTTGTTAAAATGATTTTATTGTAAAAGCATTGCTACTAACATGCGAATTCAATTTGCCGACTCAACTCGTTACTAAAAAAACGTTACAAGAAATGAAGCAAATCATCTCCAAGGTATTTTAATATAAATGTAACTGGAAATATTCAATAATTCATCGTGCTCAGGTCTTAAACTGTAAAGAAGAAACACGATAGCAGGAATATAAAAAAACTGCCCAAGATGATTATTAGAAAAAATAAAGAGGGGAAAATATAGAAATTCCAAGACAGCTGACGAACGACTTCTTTTGGTTTGCCCCATATATACTTAAAATAAGTGAAATGACTCAAACAGAAAAAAATCAACCTGAAGGATAGTGAGTTGACCCTTGTATTTATGCTGCAATTCTGCAGGTTAGGCCAAATTAAACTGTCGATAAATTCAGCCTATACGTCAAAACATTTTCTTCTGGACCCTGATTTATTCCTGAGCTCTCATGAAGACAACGGGGAACAATAAAAGCCGCGTGACTCTCTAAATAATTATCCAAGCGTCAGATTTATTGCGCTTAAGTGCCGCGGCGAATCTTGCCCTTTTAAAATTGCACACAGCCGGGCTCTTGTACAACAAACGCGTGAAGCGCACACTCGGCCACAATATTTCACCGCACGCTGACGCGCACATGTGAGTAATCAGCAGAAAGCGGCTATTTATTTAGGATGCGAACGCCTTTTCGCACGCAGTATAAACACAGCCCGCCGCAAAGAGCCAAAAATACACGAATTAGCACATTTCGCGTGGCTCTCCTGCTGGAAAAATGCGTTTACTTGTCGAAGGGCAAGATTGGAAACCAAAGAATTTCTGGCTGTTGGTGGGTGAATCTATCACACGCTGACCCACACACCTCACTTGGCGCCTAATGAGCTGAAAATCTGACAAAATTCTTACCATAGAACACCGGGACTGAACTCTCTGCCGCCACGCGGCGGGTCATTAAGTTAGAACACGCAAATTAACTCTCGCCCCCCTCCCTCTACGCCCGTGTTAATGTTAATTTAATGCGCTATTCTCGAGCAAAAGCGCAAAATAAATAATTTAGTGCCTTTCAGAACTATTTTCACCTCCTTTTGTCCTTTTCAGGGGATTTTTTCTTTAAAAAGTGCGTATAATAATGACAAACGCTCAAGCGGGCGTTAATGGAGCGCTGATGGCAATCTAAATCGTTTCCTCTCAATTGTCATCAATGCAGCTGGGCTCTCTCACTGCTCATTTTAGTGCGAATTAGCAATTTCCTGTTTATTGCCTCAAGATCAAAGAAACGAAGAGATTTTGAGAAAAAAAAGAATGGGATGCTCCGGCACTAATAGAAGTACAAGGCCCTCTGCGTGAGTCAAAGGAAATATTTTTGGCCCAAGAGCTGATTAAAACTGCGCCGGCAAAATATTAGTCAGCCAGAGCGAATTTCTGCCAAGGCAGCTTTATTTGCAAAACGGGCGAGCCTCGAAATTCGCTGCTAGAGTTTGTTGGCCTCGCATAATTTCCATTGGTAAAAAACTTCTTTCTAAATGATCATCAGCTTGCGTTCAACAACTTTTAAATGGAATTGCTCAATCAAAGAATAAGGAGTACAGAATTTTGAAATCTAATAAGCACAACTAATAATTGCTGACTGATGAATATTTCATAATATCAAGTATTCAAACTTGAATTTTTTGTCTGACGATTTTGTAAAAAGTATCAATTTAACCGCTAATAGATAAGTGTATAAATATATTTAATTTCCAAAATTCAATCGATACCTTCCTTACGTAGAACTTAACTGTGTTCAATAGTCACAAAAATTGCTAAATCTTGTTAGTTTCAATTTTTTAGCGAAGAAGCTAAGAAACGCTAACATGTAATATTGTTAGTACATACAGATAAAAAGAGCACTACTTGTTTTTTTTTATCAGGTAAAAAATGAAATTCTTCTACAGGCATCGGAAAATTCTGGTATTTTTCCACGTAATCAAATTCTGTGAAAAGTTAGAGACGCAAAAAGTGAAGCCGGGAAGAGAGAATATCAACATTTCAAGTGCGGATTCTCGCGCGGCCTTATTATGTTTGTGTTTGCTGGTGTTTACATGTACTTTGCTGTTGCCGTAAATCGTTTTTGCGGTGCAGCAAAATCTTACTCTTCAACACCACCATCAAGCACCCCAAAAACAGAAATCACCAACGTAACCCTGACCCTGGCGGAGTTATCCGCCATGTGGTCGGACGCGGCGTGCAGGTTGCCTACCTTGTTGTTAGCAGCGTGTCCGACGAGGCACTGAGACTGACACTGGTTCACTGCGCTAGGTCACTCGGGGTCACTGCTAGGGACACTGGCACTGTGTCAAAATCTGTGTGATACAATCTCGATAGTGAGTGTCCAGGGTGCGTGCGTGGCGGCGACCAAGGACGACGTGCTCGCCGGCTCGGCTCCACTGACAAACTGAGGCGCGCGCTCACAGCTTAGGGGTACGAAGGGGCGAGACCAGCAGGGGCAGCGTTTTCCCATGCGCTGCTTCGATCCAACTGCAGCACTACTGGGTAGTGGGGGCCTCGCAGCCGCCGAGCGACTCGCCGACTCACTCGCTCCGGCCAGAGAGCAGCGCACCAGCCGACCGATTCCGCACCGCGCGCTCCCTTTCACACATGCATGCGCTCCACTCGCCGCCAGATCATCCGAATTTGAATTTGAAATCATCTCTCCACGCAGACCGCGTTGCCAATGCACAGGCAAAAAAAATTGATTCGGGGTATCCTGATCAATTTTGCAACTTCCTTAGTTTTGTTGTTATCTACTTTTCCTAAATTAATAGAATTTGAGCTATATAGGATCTTATTCAGAATTTATCTACAAAAGCGTTTATGGAATGTATTCCTGATCAGCCACATATATTTTAAGAATTTAAAGGACAAAAGAAAATATATTCCAGGTGGAAATAGTATAATACCTACTTATTTTATCGAACACGGCCTGTAGTTAAGAATTTAAAAAAAGAGTGGGCGAAGAACAGAATTGCTTGAGTCTTGATTTACTTAACGTATTCTGGATCTCTTTGCACGATTTTTTTCCTGTCCTAATATTGACAAAACAAAGCAGTAATTAAGAAATTTATTTATTTCTTTGTTTAGTCTGACTTTGTTTAATATTGACAAATTTAATATTAAATTAAAATCTTCTGACTGAATATGAAATATCTAAAAAATACGCTTTTTCCTTACTTGACAGGCAACAACTGTTTTGGGCCCTTTATTGATTTAAGCAAGAATAAAAAATATATTTGGATTATAAATAAAATTTAAATATTTTTACGTTTAAATCAGTTCTAAGGGGGACTTTAATACATCATAGGAATTTTAGCTATTTAAGATCCTCTCTTTAAGAAAGCAAAGAAAAACAGCAGTGCAAATTTTATTTACAAAACAGGACAATCTTAAATTTTAGATAAACTTAGTTTTTAAGGATATAATTTGTTCACACGTATCATTTCAACATATCCATTGTGCTTCCAAGAACACACGATGCAATTAGAAGCACATTTATGAAGCCATCATAAATTTCATTAATATGACCATGAAATCGCGCACTAAGGTTCAGCAGAATCAGTAATTTATGGGCTTAGCGCTTGTCACCTCCACTGAAACAGCGATCCAGTTTTTTCAACGCAACGAGGTGGCCGCCGCCGTGTAATTAATTACAGCACATTCACAGAAACGGTTCAGGCGTGACAAGTTAAAAACTAGTTGAGCAGTGTTACACATTTGAATTAATATTAATGCGCCTTAATTGATGCATACAGCTCGCCGGTAGAAAAAATTCATTGTTCGCCGGCGCGGCGGCTGCTGCCGTTGTTTCTGTCCACCTTTTTTTTTATTAGCTTTCAAATAGAAACAAGAGGCAAACTACACCCAAATCTAATCTCCAAACGTATTTTATTGTTCATTCTGCGTTTGAAAAAATACCCATCCAATCGTATTTTGATCGCAGAGTGTTGATTTATGAAGCGTCGATGTAATGCGTTTGAAGGCGCGATAATTATAATACTTTATATTCATAATTACACGGTTGCCTAATTTCAGCGTGCGTTTGCTACTGGAACTGAATGAATCAGCAAACAGGATGATATGTGTGGCTTTTCCTCCTACTGGCCACACAAGACCTTTTTTTACTAAAGGGCCGTGAGAAAGAATTCAATATTGAGCTGAAAAGTTTCAAAAGAAATAAATTATGAATCATGTTCATAATTTAATTAATTTAGCCTTGACTTTTTATTTTGAAGCTAAACACTGAAAATGCATGTTAATTGGCAAAAGTAACCTTTTTAACTAACAAAGTTGATATCTAGTTATTTCATTTAAGACAACATCAAGAATTTTAAATAAAAAACATCGGATAGTGGAGCAAAGTAGCAAAATGAATTCTTAAATTAATTAAATTGTGCGGAATACGGGGGAATTTTTAGCAGCGCGATGAGGACTGAGATTTCATTGGGCTTTCCCGATTTTGGCGAAGTGACAACCATGCAAAAAGTGTGATCCACGAAGCAGCTGCGGCGCAGACATATATTTTTAATTTCTTTTATTCATCTACTCTCACGCAGGATTGCGGCCTTTAAGAATCAACAACACGAATGACAAAAGTTGGTGGGATTCTTTTGTGTTATTTGAACTGTGATGAAATTTCTTGGATAGTGTATGTCTGTGTGAACATGCCGCTTGTTTTTAAAGAGACATGAATAATTGCTGGCCTCTTGACATTCGTCTAATAAATAACCACGCGGCGTGGAAACATATACAAGCACAACACGAAAGGAGAGATAAGTTTTCTTCAGAGTCGGATACATTCTATTCCTTATATAGTTTCCCATAGAGTTGCAAATAATTAAATTAATGATATCTTGCTGAAAAAATTACAATTGAAAAAATATCAAAGATAATATAATAAACGTCTTGGGGCTCAAGCTGTCCAATTAATCGTTTTCTGCCCTGAGAGTAAATTTTGTATTAATATTTACCTATACCTTACACGTTTTCAGAACAACACAAAAAGAAAAATATTGAATTTTATTTTGTATAATTTAAAATTCATAGAAAAAAACATAAATCTATAAGTTTTAAAGGCATTATAAAACGTATTTTTGTGAGCTCGTTAAATTTACGAACAGCAGCAGGAAACTTCTTCCTTGCTGTGATGCAGTGTGGGACAGAAATGTTATTTCTGGTCGCAGTATCTTGCGCGGAAACGCGATTCAGACGCTCTTTTTTCTCCATCGTCAGCAGCCACAGCAGCAGCAGCTTGAATGAGAGATGATAAAAGTCGACGTCGGACTGCATTGCATACACTTGGGCTGGAGGCTCATTAAGTCCGGTGCGTGTGTTCGTCATTATTGGGTGTGGGCGGCCGCCGGCCCCAAAGCCAGAAACGCATCAATTTATTGCCCAGCCCTAAACGCTCAGTCTGAGCCTCTCGCTTATTACGCTCGCGCCTTTATTCAGAATATATAGACACACGCTGGCTGACACGCTAATTTCAAGGGCGGAACTCGCTACTTTGAATTAAGCAGCCTGACAGCTATTTTTGCGCCACCATGGAGCCAGACATCATCTTCGCGCGAGCTCTATCACGCAATATTATTTATAACTTTGATTGACATTGATGTACATACTGGAACTGATGTATGTTTTGTGGTATATGAATATATTTCAAAGTGTTGAGGTCAGTAAATTGCAATATAATCCAAGTTTTGTTTGAAACAACCTTAGTACTTAAATGCAAAAAACTGCTACAGTGTATAGCATGCTCTTCTCCTTGAAATGATGCTCAACGGTTGTTCTTTCTTGCGAATTTTAAAAAAATATTAAAAATTAGTTACTTGTAACCATGAATAAAACTCCTCCTAAAACCTAACTGTCTCGAACAAAATATTTCAAGTTTTTTATTTATTGATTCTCTCCATTCAAGATACAATAAAATAAAAAATAATAAATCACATTGGAAAAGTTTACAGCGATTATTTTTTTGGATTTGTTCCAAAATGAATTTTTAATACAATTTTTCTATTTCCACGTCGAGTTTTCTGTCATTCTGCTAGCCCTTTTTACAGAGAGCTAAACAAAATTGACCATGATTGCAGTCTTTCCATGGGTGAAGAACAAATATGAACAACAAAAATTGTATTAGTTCATTTCACATTTTGCTCAAGTTGAGATTTAAAATGTGAATAATTGAAATAGCACATTTGAAATAAAATTTTCCACCGTATGCTCAATATATATTCTCAACTTGTGAACCAGCACCGAATTAGGCATTATAGTATGCAATAACGACAGGACCTTTTCGGACCGAGAGAAAGGGCATTTTGGGTGTTAGGTCAGCCGTCGCGTCCAAATCAGACAGAGAAATATATTGCATGAATTCGCCGACCGGCGTCAACGCTCCGTGCCGGGTTCTAGAGAGTTGGCAACCGCGTTAATTTAGGCTCGTTTGTGGTTGCGCTCCCTTCGCCAATTTGAATAATGCCTCTCTCGCACACTATGCGCGGCTCTAGCACAGAAGACTTTTGGCGGAGGACATATTCGCACGCGAATTCCATAATTTGGCTACTGCTTCCACAAGTAGAATTTGTTTTGTCGAACAGTCTAAGCTGATATTTTGACGCATGAGGCGTTGAAATGAGCCGAGCCTGTCAGCGAAACATCAACATTGCAAATTCAGCCCTCCTGAGTAAACAATGCATAGCTGTAATGAGTAATTACCGGCAATTAAACCTGGTTTGTCCCTGATGCAACATCGTGTTGATGAGTTGACAAACTCTTGGCAAACTATAAAGCTGCATAGAATGCTTATACTTAATTGAAATATAATACTCCCTGTTCGTTTACCCAAAGTGTTTTGAGCAAAAATGCCTAAAGAAACCAGAACTAAATATTTTGTCACTATTTTCTTAACGGTTATTCATTCTACGGAAGTCTGGTGTGAACGCGATAACAGTTGAGCAGGTAATTTTATAAAAATCAGATTAATCAGTAAAGATACAATTCAATTGTTACTAGCGCAATATCCGTTACAGTGCTGTCATGCTCATAAAAAAGGGAAACGTGTTTTGAAAGCAATTTTTATAAGCCACTTACACCGTTCCAAACATAAAAAAATCAATCATTCATTGCCCTGGTGGTACGTGTTTGCGAGAGTTAAATTAATTCAATCCCATTCTATTTCTTTTCTATCTTTTTTGCAGCAGCTAAGTACCGAGGGGCAAAAAAATGCTACACATTTCGCAAGCAGATGCTCAGCGCACGGAGAGCAGCTTTCTGAAATTAGTATCGGAGAGAGGCGTTGCTGCTGGGTGCCGCCGCGGGCATGACAATGGGTCGGCCGGCCGCTTTTTATATCAAAAGGGTTTCCATTGTGCCCGTGTCGGCCAGAGAATAAATGTAAAAAATCAACCCCTGCGTGCTGAAAGGCCGAATTATGATTTCATTCAGCGGGCCGACGAGTCATTAGCGCGCGCGGTGCATTTTCAAAATGTGTATCATCGGGTCATCCATCATTTTTGCGCGGCGCGCACACACGTGACTCTCGTCGCTTTTTATCTCCGGCTCCGTCGGCAAATACAATCGGTAATGACGATAATGTATCATTTGTATGGATTTTTTGCCCCATCGACGGACACGATTATTATATTGCTCTGCAGCACTCTCCTCGCCGTCGCTGCTCTGCAGTATCATATGTTTCGTGTCCTGTGTGGACCTACAGGCTGGACTAAAATATTTTGATTGTCTCTGTCCACACGCCTGAGGTATTTGTTTTGCTTCTCATTTTCATTAAGCGTTTAGCACCTGAGGTAATTTCATCCTTGTTATTTAAAATGGAAATTTTTACCGGTGCGGATTTTTCAATTCACGTGAATTGTTAACTTTATTAATTTTTTTAAATATATTAACATTTTTACAATAAACCACCAACCTCGATAGATTATAAGTATTTAAGGGTAGCAGTAAATTTTAAGTACTTGATCAAGTTAGTGATACTTAAAGCTACTTTCGTCTCTGTACAACTGGGCCACCCTGTACGGCATGCGTGATGCTCGCACTCTCCAAATTATCGCGAATGCATAATGGGCCGGTCGGCTCATAAATATTAGACACACTACTGCTGCTGTTCTGCGTTTTGTACGAATATGCTGATGTTGGGATGGGGTGGTCGTTTCATTGTTGCGCACGTCTCAATTTGTAGCCATTTAAGGGGCCATTGTTCGAAAATACACACACTCACGCAGTCGGCCGTGCAAAATGAAGCAGACTGTACGTACGCAGCGAGAGCAATTTGGCTGTTTCGCCGCCGACGATTTGGCATGGAAATTGCAGCGGGTGGAAAGTTTTCACTCTTTGTTATGCCGCCGCCCTCTGGGCAAAGGGATGGCGAATTCGCCAGCAGACTTAATTTGTACGCCAATTCGTCGAATGCATTATCCAAACGGATCTCTCATGTATTCTAATTTACGCGTAGAATAACAAGCAATTTGTTCTGTTGGAAAAAATTGAGTGGACCAAAAAACGCGTAAAAATTCTCAACGGATTTTAAGTATCTTCATTGGAATGAATTGTGTTGTTCACTTTACCTACGCATAAAAATCGTGGAAAATATTTACATTTCATTTTGTTTTTATGTTATTTTTTACAAGTTTTAATACCAGTGTAGTCTTTAAACCAAAAATTCCCTAGCAGAAAAATTGGAACATTAGTTTTATTCCAACAGAAAACGTTTAATTGATGAATTTGGTTGACCTGAAAACATTTGATTTTTTACATTTTCGTGACATACTAATCGAAATTAATCTAAAAAATCAGCTCTTGGAAAAAATAAAAGTAAAAATAACTCAGTACATAATTATCACAAGTCTAACTTTAATTGAATTATAATGTCACATGTCATGATACTTGCGCATCGCCTGTCGATGGAACATACGTTGAGTAATAAAAAAACTATGTAGTTATAAGGTTTCTACGTGCTACTTTGAAAGATCTGATCATTAATTCTGACAGCCACGTGACATCTGTTGTGAAGAAATATCGAGGATGAATTTCCCTCTGATTTCCCTCGAACAAGAAAGAAGAGTGCCGCGATCAGAAACGATAATCTGCTGATGGAAATCGAGCTCATTTTTACGGCATTAACGTCGTCTCCATGAAATTCGAGTAGACCAGTCTTCGCATATTCGATTTTGATCATGAATGGCAGCCTGCATGTTTACCCGACGATTAGGCATTATGTGCGTTAATAAACTCGAGCATTTTCCGTCTCACTCTCACCTTTGCACATATGTATTTATTTACCCTAAGCTGCCAGGAGACGGCTGGATTCCGTCCAAAGCCAAGGAAGTATTTTTCCAGGGGGATGTCAAGCAAGCGATCGGGCCTATTTTGATTGTGGAAGAGCTTCAGCTGGATCAACAGCCGAAGTCGCGCGTTATGCAGGCCCGCGGGTGCAATCGCTCACTCGACTTGGGTTTCATGCGAGCTGATATAATTAGTGCTTGCGCGTGAGATGTGACCCGGCCCGGAAGCGAGCCGCCTAGAGGAAGGAGCAGTGCTATCTTCGTGTATAATAACGCCTACCGACGATGCCAGGCAACGATGGCGACAGCGGTGCAGCAGCCGCCACTCACAATGAGAGCAGCGGCAAAGAAAACAAACCCTATACGAGCCTGCACCGCTCGCCGGAGCTTTGGCACAAAGCGCGGAAATCTGCAAACGGGCGATTCCAGCCGCGGGTGGCGGATTGCGTCGCTCCGATTGTTTTCGCAATTATTCTTATGCTGCAATCAATTTTTCCAGCTGCCGACCTCGTTTCTCTATCGCGCAGTTTCCTTGCGAACGTTCAATCAGACGTGCTTTTTTGTCGTTATTGTTTGTGTGTTTCAAAATCAAGAGGAGCTATATTATTTTTCCATCTGCAGTGCTTCAGCGTTGCACAGTTGTGGGAAATGATATCGTTCAAAATGAAATATAATTTGTTTGTTTCACCGCGCACGATGGTTTCTCATGGCAATTAGTTTTTTTACAAAAGAAATATGAAACAAAAGCAAAACAACAATAAGTTACGGAAAAATATCGAGTTCTGATTCTGAAAATTTATTGGCTAGTTATAATATTCTCACTAACCCGACAGCAACCGAGCGAACAATTTAATTAGTTATTTCGCAATTGTTGAGCATTCTTCGTAGTGTCAATGCAACGGGAGTTATTTGAACATTTCGAGGATCTTGTACTAGATGCCTATTGTTCAGAGATGGCAAAAGGAAGTTAGTGACTCGAAATACTCACATAGCTAAACGGACTGGGAGGCGCACCGGCGCGGACTCGCCACTTGTTTGGTTTTTACACCTTTCCAGCGGTTTTAGGGACGAATGTCTGGCACTTCAATCAAGCACCTCCGTGCGGGGAGGCAAAAATATTGACACATTGGGCTCAAGCTCCTCTGCAGCCACTCGGGCTGCATGTTATATCCGTTCAGCGGTGTGTTATTGGGACCGGTTAGCTCATAGCCCACGGAATGTGCTGAGCAGAGATTCTAAAATAAAAATTTCTCAGACAAAGCAGAGAGGAATGGCATTACCGACGGGTTGAAATTTATTGACAACCGCATAAGGCTGCATGACTATATATAGATCTTCATGTTTAATCAGAAAGTGAAAACAAGTAATTTCTATCACACCTTTTAATATTCCCTGTTAAGATAAATATTTTCGGAGCTATTCTGTGTTCTAAGATTTTACAATTATTTTATTTTTTCATTTTTTAAAAATTGTATGCTATTTTAAAACAAATAGATACAATCTTTATTGAAAACCACACAGAATAGAGATTATTTTTTAATGAGTTCGCACTTCGCAGCGTAGCTGAGTGTAATATTTTTTACTTAAAACGGCCGCAACATGATAAGTGAAATATTATTATGAGTTGACAAAGTGAAATCACGCTGTTGTTGCTAATATGGGACTGGCCCCTATGCGCTTTGCCAATATCAGCGCTTTAGTCAGCCATTCAACTGACAATGTCCGTGGAAAGTATTGATTTTTCTTTCTAATATCATTTGGTCAGTATATATGCACATAAATTCATATTCATTCACACGGCGGTTGTTCTTGGCGTGGATTAGGCAGATGTTCTCATAATAATTCGCCGGGGGCTACAACGCCCATGTCATCAGCTGTGAAAGCGATAACGCGATGAATTTGCATATCAACAAAACAGCGCAGAGGCCTAACTAGCCCGTGAAATATGTAATATGCGATGAAAGGCTCTGCGGGAGAGCCGTCCAAAGAAATATCATTCCAATCCTCAGGAGGCGTGACAAATTTTTAGGGAAATATAATGAATAGTAAAAGAAAACAACTTTGACGCGAGTTTTCTTGGCTCAAATAATAAAATTTGGCGGGGCGAAGAGAGAGAGAGAGAGAGAGAGAGAGAGAGAGAGAGAGAGAGAGAGAGAGAGAGAGAGAGAGAGAGAGAGAGAGAGAGAGAGAGATGTGGAAAGGTACACGGGACATTTTTTATGCTCCACTTCTCATATTGCAAAAGTTTTTGCCGCTTGATTAAGAATTCCCCTCCGAAATAAAATAAACTTTTGTGTATGTGTTGCAGCAGAGGCTGCTGAGAGAAAGCAAGAGCGGAATGAGCGTTCGCTCCCCTCACTTTTTTTGTCTAAAAAATAGCAGCCGGCTAACGCGTACAAATAACCGCGCGTGCCGCGTTACTATTTCATAAATTCCGCTTTTTTACATAAGTGTGAAAATAACCATAGCCGAAATTCGCCGGTGCCATAATACAAACACGAGAGCGCTAGCCCGCTCATACAAAATTCATGCAGCCGCAAGCTGCAGAAAAACCTTGGCAATTTAATATTTCCTGTTGGGTGCTTGCTTGCCTCTGTGCGCGAGGAGAGATCGTTTCTTTATTTTTCGTAGCAAATTTCTGTCCGACGAGCAAATGTGTTTTGCATATAACGACTCTTTAATACACACCAGCGCGCGAGCGGTAGTGCGGCGGGCCATAGTGAAATATGGCGGATCTGCTGCTTCTAATGCGCCCTTTCGCCCGGCACTTGCAAATGGCGAGTGATATTTATGGGCCAGAAGCAAAGATTAATAAAATTACGTCACTCATGCCGCGCCTGTTAACTTTAACTGTTATTGTTTTCTTATGCTAAAAACTTCAGATGTGCATCAAGCTCCCCCATAGTATATATGTTAGGAGCGCGCTGTAGGTTTTTTACTCAACTCCCCCTTTCCGGCTCAGAAAGCGAGGCGTATTTGCTAAGTTGGGATTAACATAAAAATTTATTCTTGGTAATTGGTGAGAATTGTGTATTTAGGTATTATGGCTTTTGCCAACTGCTAATATGAATCAGTTTCTTTAGTTCCTTCTATTGAATGATATTACAATATGTGTGGTACTCTCCGACATTTTAAAGGATATGAAATTTAAAAAAATACCCAATGAGCAGTGTTTAGTCAGGTTAAGCAGGAGTAGCGAATTTTAAGTGCGACCGTCCTTGTTTCAACCAACAATCAGACTTTGAGCTGCACCAAGATTAAGTTCTGTCGGACCTTGCCGTTTGACAGTGCCCAGAAATATTTTTTCTTCCTAGGTTTTAATTCAGTCTGTGTATGAAATAAATAAAAAACCTTTTTTATACAAATATCCTTTCAACTTAAAATAGATTTAGGGGAAATGTCAAAGCGAAAATTCGGTGCACAAAATAAATTGATATACTATTGACCTTTAAAAAATAAATATTTATGGCTGCTTCTTTCGTATTTGGTCTAAATAAGCGCATTACTTTTTTATTCAGCAGGGGGCAATTGCGTATTTTAGCAGGAAAAATTATAATTAGATTCAGGCGAGGAGTCTGGCGCTAAACATGGTTGGTGGAGTGTGCATGTGTGTATAATATGGCTTTACGATGTCCCGAGAGGACCAAATGCCGCGGCGCTATAACAATAATGTGCAGTTCCAAATATCAACAGCCGTAGTTAGTTGACCCATATTCATATTTACACCCTATAAAAATGGTATTACGCGCGGAAAGGGAGAGCTGGAAATTATGTGTGTCCCCGGAAATGACATGTGGTGTCAATAGCTGCGATGCATCTCATCTCGCGCGACACGTGCCACACGAAATATTATGGATGCATTACGACAGCACATAATGCTTATTTATTACCCGCGACAGCACGCCGAGATGGATTTTCACGTGTGGCCGGCGAATTGCTGCGAATAAGAGGGCAATTCGGCTGTCCTCACTTCTCCATAATATCCGAGTGTTTTTTCTGTCGCTTGCGGTCGCCGCTGTGGCGAATTTGGTCATAGCGTGACGAATCTTTAATCTTTCCCTCAGTAAAAATTGAACGTGGGACGAAACGTCACGGAAATTTCAGTGGAATTATGCACGGCTCGTTAAACTGCGGTTAATGCGCTAGATTTTGAAGGAAATATAAAAATTATTTTACTACTTTTAAGAAGGTCTCCTTGTAGACCTGATTAGTTTCATAAAATGAGTTACGAGTTCAAAAGTTACTTACTTTCTTCTCCCCCGATCAATACGCTCAAGAAAGCTTACCAAAACAGTCAAATATTTTTGTTATCACCGACGCAGTTGGAAGAGTTTTTTAATACTCTAAAATTGTATGACTTGATTTATGTAAAACTCACTTTTAGATCTAAGTCAATAAGCCATAAAAACGGTTGACAGCTGCTTTCACGCGAGAAATTAATTTCCAATGTCGTGGGAACACTGCCTATTTGTCGTGTGTCGTAGCGTTAATTCCTTTTTAAGTTCATTTTTCACTTTAGCAAGACCGTGATAATGCATTAAATCCGGATCTCTCGACGACGTCGCTTGTTGGGCGGCCGTAGAAATAAAATCCTGTCAGAAGCGCGAGTAATTTAAAATGACAAATTCAGTTTTTGTTTCGCAGATGTTGCCCGGCGCGTGAGAAAGGCAGAGAAAAATGAGCGGGGTTGTGACAAATTTTTTAGGACGCCTAACAAATTATCCGGCAGCAACACTCTGTTTGTTTGTTTGTTTCGGCGGCGGCGGCGACGAGAGCGAAATTTGGAACGAAATGAGTTCATTTCTCGATGAATATTTCAAATGTCGTCACTTCGTCTCCCGCCGCGAGAAGCATGAATACGGAAGAGAGACGGAAATTTAAGCATGTACTTCGCACTGACACAGCGTTATAGAACAGCCAGCCAGCGTGGGTATATTAAGAATAATATTTCGGGTGAAATGTGACGAGCAAAAGACGAAATTTACGTCAGGAATTCTCACTGCAAGTAAAACTGCGAACGGAGCGGCAGAATACTCCTACTGACAGCATTTTTTTCATTTTTGGTGTAAGAAAACGAGAAAAGCATGCTCGGAAATAAGAAGAACAAGACTGGTGAGGGAAATGAAACATAGGAAAATAATTTTTTACCTTTAATACCCAGTTTCTTCTCTTAGTTTCTTGTGCGGCATTTGATTTTTTTGACAATATATTACAAGATTTAAACACTCCATGTCGGCATTTTTTACTCAAAATTCGTTTTGAAGATTTTTGAAAAAATTTAAAAAATGTTTATGTTATGCAAAGCGTTTGAACGATCAAAAACCATTTTTTAACATTTTTCTTTCTTGTTTGATTTTTCCATTTCTTTTCTAACTATATCATTTTTCGCACGACCCTATTTGAAGGGTCTCTTTCAGTACAAACGACGGTAGAAATATATGAATGTCAAGCTCCTGCCATGCACATCAGTGAAAATGTGATAAGTTTTGGGTCGCTTTTCTATTTCCTCCACGCCCGAGAAATATACTTTGTGTGGTGTGAGTGGAGACCACCTTTCCATTGGCAAGTCGTTTCGCTGAGAATATTATCCCGAAAGAGCACATTGCACTGGGGTGCACAGAGGAAGAATAATTTTTCTCGCGTTTGACCCAAATTTCCATAAATAACAGCTATCAGCCGAAAAAAGGGTCAGTTCGAAATCCAATTAGTTTCCTCTTCAGAGGAATACGAGGCTCCAGAGAGCAGTATTCTCTGGTATTTTATAAGATTTCATCGTCTGACCACGGTCGATAGTGATCAATGATGTTTCTTTGCCGGACCCTTTTCTCTGCAGCAGCGGCCGCCGCCGCGATGCAGCTAGGAAGCCTTTGAAGCAGCGGTTTCCAACTGGTTAGCTGCTGCTCTAATAAATACACGCACACAGAGCAGTTGCCAGGGAAACGCGGCAAAATGGACCAAACAAATCAAATCTCGAAGCCGAGGTTTATTGAAATCAAGTGGCTTCACCTGCTTTCGATATTCCTTCCACAGAGGCAGATGCTGTACAGCTGGATGCTGACTTTCGGGTGCAGAAAAACTGATAGATGTTTGCAAAAGCAAAGCAAACAGCACAGAGGCCGCAGGGGATAGAAACGGATGTTCTGCGAAAATAAAAAGCAGCACTTCATGGTTACATCTACTGGGCATGAAACTGGGAATAACCTCATTGTCAGAAGGGATCCGAATCTGTAGGACTGCGCGATTAGTTTTTTCTGCTACGTGATGCAAATTAATGTGATTTCGTGTAATTAAAGTACCTCCAACTTATTATAAAATAAACTATGTCTTCCCAGAGAACGATACCTGTAAATTTCTTCTCATATTTTCATTAAGAAGTTATATTTAAAGATAGTTTTTTTCCTGCTGAAAAAAGAGCAAAAGTTCACCAAATATTTTACATTAACGAAGAATGATAAACCAGATATTATCAAACTGTTCATGGCAAAGTATCTAGTGACATTTTGCGAAAACATTTAGCGTAAATGAAAGTAATCTATAAACATAAAATGTATTAATTAAATTTCAAAGAACTCATTGTGCAGTAATTCCATTCGTGAAAGACAATTCAAGTCTTAATGTAATTATCAAACTATTTAGGCTTGCATGGAAATAAATTATTTAAGTTGAATTAATAACGCTCCAACCTACTCTGCACAATCTTTTTCCTTCCGCAGCGCCACCTTTTTCACTTCAACGCTGCGGCAAGAAATTGCCCATAATTTGCATTCAAATTCAAATTGGCCAGCAAAAATATGAAAAGGCGTCGAAGCAACGAACCTCGGGGCTCCGTATGCTGTTCGTATAATATGAAAAAGCATGTGCATGTGTGCTGGCGAGGAGTTAATATAAGAAAATTGCCTGAGCGCGCGGCCGACTGCTCTATCCGTCGAGGGCGAAATGTTAATCTGCTTGAGCGGCGCATTGCAAATAAAAAGTCGATTTGCATGCATGCACTCCCCGCGCGTTCACAATGACAGCGAGCTCAAAGCTAAAGCGGGAGAAAGCCTTTTTGGCCGCGACCTTTTCCAGTCACGTACAAGAAAAAATGTACACCGCACCGTATCAGGCAGTTCATCCCTCGGGCAGAGCAGCCACTTGATTATCCAACTCGGTGAAGGTATGCAACTTGCTTTGCTGCTCCATGTCTCCAAGGGTATTCCAGAAAATTTGACGCGTCGCAAAGCAGAAAATACATCCGTATGCTCTGAATGAATGAATGAATGGAGCTCACGTAATTCTTCTGCTCGTTGGATCATGAAAATATTTCTTTCTCAAACTGATGGTTTTTAAAGCAAACGCTCAATTAATAAACTGCTCTGCGCATGATCTTAATGGCATTTCTTTATCTCCAATTGTTTGAATTTTTTAATATGTTAACAGGGATTAGAAACAGTTTTTCAGTTGCTATATGAATATAAAAGCCTCATCAATCATCAATCTGAATAGAATCTTCACAGCCAAATTAAGCTCTCACTTCAAAACCAATTTAGTTTCAAAAAGCCTCGGCATCAGCAGGAATTTGCAAAGACAGTGGGATGGTCTCGAACCTTTCATCCCTTTCATCGTTTGCGCCCCGCTGTGTTATAAACGCATCCAAGCAGCATAAATTGCGCTTCTGATGCATGCAAGCAAAGTGTAATGCAAAATCGAATCAAGCCAAGGTGCACTGGTGGTTGGGGCACCCCAAAGAGCTGCACAGCGACAGTGACAGCGTAATGGAAATTGATGTCCTCATATACTAGGACGTATGCAAATCGCAGCTCATAATGGCTGCGCTCAAAGAATGCACAATCTCGTCGACAACAATAACGCGTCCAATCTAGACGACGTGCGTTTCTCATCGGGAAAGGATACGTGCAGAGCTGTCAATCAAACAAATAATGAGGTGAAATTGAAATTTTATATCCTGCTGCAGGTCCCCCAGCCCCAGCCAGCCAGCAGCATTTATCTGGCCGTTCGCAGCCAGTCCTGCAGACACGACGAGGGAGGGAATTTAAAAATCCGGACGGCGGGCTCAAATTGGCGAGATGATTTCCTATTTTCACTCTGTCCCCGGCGATTCTCTCGGGAAACCAAAAGATTTGCTCTCCGGGGATTTTTTGCGTTCCGAAGTCTCGTCGCTCGTGATTGCTTTTCTCCAAGCCGATTCAAAATTGTGTGCCACCGTGTATGTGTGTGTGCACTCGGCAGGCGAGTAAGCGGACTCCATCATCACCCCCGTGATTTACTTTTCCGACGCCCGGAAAATCCAATTTCTTTGTCGTCGTGCGCGCGAAACAATGGCTCCGGCAGCTGAAATTTGCGTGCGTTATTTTGATTAAACTCTCCGCAGCTGCATTTCAGTCTCGGGGTTTTGGACGCGACAAGTGTTCCTTCCGGGACTTATTTGGTCGGCTAAATGATTAATTGAGTAAATTTACACGCAAAGAATATACTTAATGAGGAGAGAAGTAGAAGTTTTAGATCAGGTGGAGTAAAAATCAACTACTTCAAAAATATTAAATATTTTGTATATTATATTTATTGTGAAAATTTTACATGCAGTCCAGCTAATTAAAAAAAATACTAAAATGGATTTGTTCGTTTCAGGACATTTTTTAGGGCTGCTGATAGAATTTTTGGTTTGAGAAATGAAATGCTACTTTTTTCGTCTTATTTATAAATTATTCCGAATTGGGATGGCCAAAAACCCTTCTACCTTTTTCATATGAAAAAAACTGAAAATAACCAGAATTATCAACGATATTTATCATTCAATATTTGACATATGTACAGGAAGAGATATTTCCTCTTTCTATTCCAGTCAAGTGACCACTTCAATGAATCCATAGAATTGATTTCATATGACACTCATCTTATAATAAAGGTCTATAACATTTTCAACCCTGATCAGGTGCATTATACATCCCTCTTTCAGTTTGCGGCATCCATAAAAGAGCTCTCGGATTTGGGAGATAAATGTGAAAAACATCAACCCGAAAACGTCAAATCGTGACAAAAGTTTTGCGCAGATGGGTGCGGCAGGGTTAAATTAAAATATAGTCTGAATGGATTATTAGAAGTCGCGCGGTGGGCACAATGAGGAGAACACAAAGGGAAATAGATTTATTTGTAAACCTGCCTGCCTGGCTGGCTGCTCTCAGCGAGATATGCGTCCAGCCAAGTGGAATAAAATCTCTAGAGCTTGAGAGCATTGTGAAGACGAGGGTCGTCGTCTCAATACGGCCCCGCGTGTGCGTCGCAGGTCCATTCATTACTAGAGAAGCAGCAGCCTGGGTGTCACTGCGGATTTCCAACAACCCCCACTGACATGAACCATTTGCTTCCTAATGACTTTGGCTTCGGCGCAATCGGATACTTTTCTATTTTTGCTCAAGGTCGAGTTGTTTTCTTAGCTTCTCGAGAAAAAAGGAAAAGCGTCCTAAATCCACTTAACGAGATACTAATCTTCCGGTATTTCACGGGATTTGTTCGCTTCGTATAAAATTTTTACACTGTTTTTCCTCAAATATGAATAACTCATCTTGTGAGGAAATGCAAATCCTCAGTTTTCAGAACCCTCTTACATGGTAGTGACGCTGGCGGCGGACGAGAGGGCTTCCAGGGGCAAATCAAAATTAATTAAACACCTCGTTCTGCCAAGACATATCTCTGAGCAACAACAATAATCCCCGAGCCGCAAGCAGGGCACACGCAAGTTGTATATTGTGTGCATAGGAGCAGAGATGAGTCTCTTATTCGCAACCGCAAACAGGTAAACAACCGCACCGCCACGCGGAATTCATGCAGCCCGCAGACACAAGAGCAGTCACACCATCAGCTAGAGTGAAATTATACAATAATCACTCAGTGCGGAGAGAATGGCAGGCAGCCTGAGGAGGAGGCGCGCTCAAACGCGCATCAAAACACGTCTTTGAGTGTCTCATCTAATCCTCTCGGCGGCGGCATATCAAAGTAAGCGCGCACTGCCCCTGAGAGATACGCCACCCCCGTTCGTTTTATAACACGCCACGAGCAGGCGTCATTATCATCATCTCGAAACAACGTAATCGCCGCCGCTGCGCTGGACCCTGAGACTTTGCCGAGATTCGCTCCTCATCGAGGCCCCCAAAGTGTGAAATCGGGCTGCAGAGGAAGTTCATGTGACTAGTGATTGGCAGGAAATCACTCTCGGGGCTTCGCAGTCGCAGTTATTGCGCACGCCACTTCCTCAGCCTGAATGCACACACTCAGCACAATGCAGAACGCGTTCTTTTCTACTGATAGCGGCCTGCCTGATTACGACATGAATGATATAATGAATAGCGTGTGTTATGAGTATAGAGATCACTTTGTGCTCTGTTCACTGACCTTATCATATGTTTTGAAACAACAATTATCAAATATGGATTAAGCTTTTGTTGAGTAACATCATTATTCTTTTCAATGTCCGCTAAATAATGAAGCCTTCGTCTATATAACCTTCTTTAATGTCTTATTTCATATAATATTGATTGGTCAACACTCAAAGCCCTGAGGAGCAGAGCCTGTAGACTTGAAAATTATCTCTATTGATTTTGCTTAGAATGCCGTCCAGAAAAATTTGCGAGGCTAAAATAGCATGAGACAATACTCGCTCTGTGCAGCGTTCTGTTGCCAATTTGTTGGAAACAGTGATATGTTTAATTGGCAAAAAGTAATAAATAATTCCATTTTAAACGGACTGCGAAATCATCTCCTCAGGCCTATGTTAGTTAAAAGGGCTTTTAATAAATTACATCTCAGCAAATCCCACACGAAATCTTTGACTGTGCGGTGGTCCCCTTCGCAAAGTTCACTTCTGACTAAATTCCAGCCAATTAAAACGACGCGAACGCGGTGTTTGGAATAAGTTATGTTATATTACAAGGCATAGTTGTCGGAAAGGAAAACACAATTAAATTGGCTGCCGACGGTCTCGTTCGCGAGGAAATAATCATCTTAGCAAAGTGCATCTGGATGAGAGCAGGGAGATTTTCTCCAAGGAGGACGCCTTGCTTGTTATTATTGCTGCACAGCGCGCTTTTCCATTCCAGCCATAGTGTGGCGCAGCGAGCCAGTCCCCCTCGCCCCAGCTCGCCTTAGCATGTTTATTTGGGCTGATGAGCTCCAAGGGAACAACTTGAGATTTGGCTCCTGCGCCAGTCGAAGCGGCAATACGGCCGCTCTCGTCATTTCCTGAACTTTGTGCGCGCACGAAATATGCACTCGCAAGGGATGAAAGCAATTTCGGAACGGGATTCTCTAGCAATTATGGCCACAAAGAGATTACAGTCAGGAACTTTCAATATTTGTGGCTTTTACTAGCAGCGCAAGGGGATAGGGGAGCGTCAATGGTTTATAGTTATTCACATTCTTTTGATCATCAGGTTTTGAATAATATATGTGAATCCTCAACATTTCAAAGAGTAAAAAATTAACATTTATTAACAAGCTCAATAACTGTTTAATGATATAGCAGCAACAATAATTAGGTTTTTTATCACTGTATACACAAATCAACACATACCTTTCCAATCAACGAACTAAGACCAATATAATGACAAAATTGTGCAATAATGTGTTTAGCAAAATAATATTTTTATTAATATCTTTTTATGTTGAAATTTTAGAAAATTTCGAACAGCATAAATAAATTTTCTCGATTATTTAAGCTATATACTTCATCTTTAGTATACTGTATTATAAAAGGTTCAGAATGAAAGACGTGAAAGTGATAAATCTTGAATCAACCATTCAGCTTTTCTTGGTGGGATGAAATGAGAAAATTTTTTGTTGGAGGTTCCCGAGTAAATTGATGCAAAAATCCAGTCAAAAATAAAAAGGACGCCAGAGAAAAATATTATTCTTGCTAAGCGGCAAAAGGTGTTCTGCTTGATTTAACCTGTTTGAATTTTCCTTTGTTGCAGGCAGGCACTTTTAGCCGAAAGAAAATATTACAACAAGCGGCAGGGGGCGATCCAAGTGCTTCTACATACACACAGGATAAAGTGCGAACGAGCATTTTTCAATATCCTACCCGTATATATAATATAAATTTGGCAGCTGGCCCTACTCAAGGGCGGAGTGTGCATTTCGGACAAAAAGCGCGCGTTCAACGGCGCGGAACTCCATTCGACGCATTTTGCTGCCGCCGCACGCCGGTTTTGTTATTTTGATTCCATTAGCACTCATCAAAGGTGCAGATCGATTCATTCATACTACATTTTTCACTCGCAGGATTGCCTAAAAATGCGTCTTTTTGCTGGAACAAATATCTCATGACTTCAATCACATAATTTAAACCAAAACACTGACCTAATCAAACTGCTAAATTTGAGGTGATAGGAGGTCTTGTTTATGTTTTACGTATATTAAGATTTTTTCAATTTTGAAACTGTTTCGTAACCTGAGATAAGGGTATGTGCGTAAGAATCAGGTTAATTGGTATGTTTGCCTCAACAAGATATTAGAAAAAGCTTGATTCCTATAGCGTGTTTTTTCTTAATTTCGATGATTTCAATGGCTATCCTTCATCTCCTTCAAATAAAGGACCGTAACGAAGGTGGCCCTGAAAAAGTCCACGCGCCCAGACGCGTGATTCAGCAGCAAACATTGATCGATTTGGGGGTATCCATCGGTAATTAATCAACCAGAATGTGTTTTTGAAGTGCAGCTCGTTCGTTTCAAAAGTAAGTTCTCTAATGCACGTGCGGGAAATGCAAATACTGTGTAATTAAAAGTACGCGATAAAATGAGATGCGAAGGGTTGAAGGGGGGCAAACGTAGCAGCTGGTGCGAATCAAAATGCGCCGCCGTGCTTTTTGATGTAATTAGTCCGTCCAGCGGACCGGACTGGCTTTTCTTGTACGCGTCGAAAAATATTTTGTATACAATATGATGAATGTACAAATGTGTAATCAGCTAGATTGCATAAATGGACGCGAGGTCACTGAATGGGGATTAATCTGGAAATGAGTCAATTATAATATTCTGCACAGAACTAGGTCGATTCCATTAAATTCGCTGGTGCATGTAAAGCTCCTCTTTCTATATTTGACTTTTTCAGCTGCGCATATTGGCTATTCTGTAGTTAAACACTCAGGATTAATGCAAAAGTTTCTGCAAAGATATTATGTACTGTTCAAGCTATATACTGTATTACTAATTGTTGGAGCAAAGGCGATAATATAATGAGAAGAACCACTGTAATTCACCAAGAAACACATTTCATTATAAATAACTGGCGTTAGATCGATTTTAGTTAAGAGGGTTTGAGTATCTTTATTTGCAATATATATTTTTATGGTTGGAAAACAGCTTCAATACAGTATTAAGTGTCAACACAATTTTTCCTTCTCAATATGACTTTTTTAGAAAAATGTTATCTATTCAGATTAAAAAAATGATATCAACTATTATAATAATAGCAATATAGCTTTCAAGTTCCGGGATAACCATCTTCAGCCAATTAAATATACATTTTATGTAACAATTAGGTTATAGGCTAACAAATCGGGTAGATAAATCTACGGTTCTATCAAACTACATAATTTCAAAAAATTAAATACCAAGAAATGATTTATGCAATATCAACCTCAATGCAATAATGCTTTTAGTAAAAATGTTAAACAATTATGATTCAAGAGTGTTACTCGAAGGATCGAATTTCCATCCCAAGCGCACACACCCAGTTTTGCTGGAAAAGCAATTCCGTGCTGCTCTGCTTAACCAAATTTTACCCAGAGATTGCATTCGCAGGGTGCATAAAAAGCCGCTTAATCTGAATCCGAAAACCACAAAATTGGCTCTTAATTTAACTGGCCGAGCGCACGAGATGCATTTTCACCAAAGGGAAATAAATTGGGCCGCCGGCGAGGGGTGGAAAAAGTGGGGAAGCCTGTTCTATACGGCGCAAATGCACCGGCCTCAGCTGCAGAGCGTGAAACTGATTTTATCTGGACTCGCCGCTGCTGGGAAATTGCATCGCATTTTTAACCCTTCACCCCGTAATTGTACATGCTTAGAGAAACAAGTCACGTAAGCAAATAATACACACATCCGTGGAATTGCCAGCGCCAAATGAGTATTTATTTTAACACGTCCAATCTCTCCTTTGGCCCCGATTGCCAGGACGTAAATGTAAACGGCAATGACCGTGTAAATACATGAAAATTGCATTTATGTGCACGTGCGCTCGCCATACTTGAGGGGTGATTGCAAAAGTTCTTCAGGGACTTTTTGCTTCTCCTGGGTGGAAAGTAATTTGGTTTAGCTTTCTTGCAACACAGACCACACCAATTCGCTTGATGTAAAACCAATCTTAATTCCAGTTATTAATTATCACCAACGATGGTGAATATTTCAAATAAAAATTTAAGTCAATTGAAGTAAGGAAACCGCATTTAAACTCAATAAATTATTAACTGCTACATAACTTTATCGTTTACCATTTTGCTCATGAAAACAATACTTTTTCAATTAGATTTAAGCTTGTTAGAAAATGTTAGTAATATACACAGTACGTTTAATGAATTACGGCAAGCCTTCGATCAACTACGAAGGCAACCGTTTACAACACAGAATTCATGGAAAAACATCGATTTGAAAAAAGTTTAAGTTGTTCGTTAAATATAATATATCCTTGTTTAAAAACCAAATCATGCATACACAGGAGCTACTTTTATCTGATATTATTTGTGATTTTTAGATATATATGTATGCAGGGGGTTAGATGCGTGGAAGCAGCATCAGGCAGATCTTGCCAAAGGCCAGTGGTGCGCGTCATGATTTTCTATTGAGGAGCGAGGCGTGAATTTTTTACTCTTAAAACGCACACACGCATAAACAGGATGAGCGGGGTGGCTGCTAGTGTGAGAAAAAGCAGTCTTCAAGAGTGTTGGCGGCGCGCTGCTTTTACCATGGCAAAGAGGCTTATTTTGAGGGTTCCACAAGTGCCCATCTGTGGTGCTTGTTTCTGAGTGCGCGCATGCAGCGTGCTCATCATAATCATCCCTTTGGATGGATCTAATTCAGCAGCGGCGTCCAATCAATGCGAGCCGATTGGACGACCCTCGGCTGCTGGGACCGATTTAATTAAAAAACACTTTAAAAGTACGTTTGCGATCGCGTCGCGTGCTGATTTACTCCAATTCGATGGCGTGCGTTGCTGCACAAGAGTGTTTTGTATAGGCAAAAAAGCCGAATCGGCTGAAATATTTTATCCCTGCTCGCGGCGTGCAAGCCGAGCAATTCTGCTAATTAAAAAGTGTTTAGCCCCGTCGATGGTTAAACAAAATAAATACCGCAGCTGTGCGGGGGCCGCTCCCAACAGGCCAGTGGCACTCACCGCAATTCTGCCTCAATGTCCATGCAAACCATAGAAATGCTTGATCGCGCTTACCTGAAACATATTTTGAACAATTTAGTACAATATAAAAATCAAGTTTTAATTCACAAATGAAATACATCATTTTTTATAATTAAATTTCATGCATTGCAAAATCAAAATGTCTTGATTAGAAATGAAATCATTTTGTACTGACTCACAAATAAGATTTGATTCTTTTCACGCTATTGTACATCTGTTTTAACTTCCCGAAATAAAATTTTAAAAAGATCGGTTAAAACAATTTCATGAAAATATGGGTCGTCAAATGGAAGATCACAAAAAGTAAGTTGAACGAAGTTTTCTCTATCCTATTCCTGATACTTGAAAAAAATGCGATTAAATGTATCAACACCAACCAACTATTTCCATTTAAACTCTACTCTTGTAGCTTCATTTGTTTTTAGGGCTGAACTAAACTCAGGGCTTAAATTCTAATTAGACCATTATGAAAACTGCACAGTTCTTGGTGATATCCTCAACACATGACCAATTTTCTGGAAAATAGAGGAAGTGAAGTGTAAAGGCTGACGAGTGAAATGCGCCCGGATCATTATCACGGGCATGCAAGCACCGGTATTACGGGCCCAGCGAGTGGCAGTTCATTTTTACTGCTCAATAATACATAACACGTCATCTGCACACCACCATCGGTGCAGATAAAAGCGGCGGTAAGGTGGTGAGATGCAGCCCAGGCTAAAAATGCACCAGCTGCGAACTGAGATAAAAAGGCGGTGGAAATTTAGCACACGCGGGCATTAAATTTTGCTCGTCTGTCGTGCAGAGAGCCAACGAGCGGCCATTGAGTGGCTCTGGTCGATTGGAGTGCTTGTTTGGATTTTGCTTGTTAGTGTTCAAGTGTACGTGACGAAATATTTTCGTCAAAACTGTTTCGCCATTGTTACGCCGTGCCATGCGCTGCGCAGAGGTGTGTGTGTGTGACGTCTGCTCTCTTTTTCTTTTTTATCTCAATTTCCGTCTTATGCATGGACCGGTGCACTTTGGAGAGCAGCAGAGGCGGCTCTTTAACGACCTCCCTCATGCGGGTGCAATTCACAATTTTTATTTATGTCGCGCCAGCTGTCAATTATAGAGATAAAAGTTGTGGCTCTTGTAAGTGGGAATAAAAAGCAATTAGTGGACGGACGCGCGCGCGCGTGAGTCGTGTAATGGGTTACATGAAAGCTGCTGCAGCAGGAGAAATTTATATATTATGTGTCTCTATTGTTGCAATGAAAAAGTGGTCGACGCGATGAAAGGCGAGATGGACGGCTATATGATACATTGCCTCTATGATTCATGTTGAATAGATTGGTTCTCTCAACACAAATCATTATTAAGATTATTAACAACTAAACTGTACATTTAAGTAAAAGAAATAAATACACACGCAGGTTTATTGTTGTTTATTCTCTCAGTTTGTCAATAGAATCATGTTATGGCATAATTGTCAATAAAAATCATAAAAACAAGTGAGAAAAGACAACCCTCCTGGCAAACAACTACTTACGAAACCCCTGTCCAGGAGGACAGAGCTGGAGTGGGTTCAGACTAGTATTTTTTTAACATCACTAACACGTTCAAATCTTGAAATCATGTATTTATACAGAGTGGAATGAACCGTGCCACATAATTTAATCGTTAAATTAAATAAAATGTATGTGAAATTGAATATGAAATGTTTTTTTATATTTTTGGAACATTTAGTTGTTTTATTAGGGCTTTCAAGAATTTACTGTGTTTTTAAATAATTAATTATTACACGCGTTTGTTATCATTTTCAAATATTGTGATATCATGTTTTTTTAAATGTTTGACCTATTATGGAGAAAAAAACAGAATTGAATTGAATATTCATTAATTCTTTAATGTATCACAGTCAAAATAAAAAGCATGTGAGAAAGGGCGATAGTTCAAAACAAGTTGACTAAGACCTTCTTTAAAAGGATATACTCCAGACTAGTAAAATGAATTTTGCATTATTAATTTAATAATCTTTATTTTACATTTCAAGGCTCTATTGCTAAAATATTTTTCAAATAAGTTTAAAAATCAGTTCATATTATGATTGAACGCTGAGTTCCACCACTGTGTTAAAAAATAAATCAAAATTATTCTGGGCTTAATTTTAATAAATTATAATATCTATGACGATATGGGGTTATGAATTCAACTGCGTTTTTTCATATAGCAAAAATATTATTTTACAATAGATCATTAACTCGCTTCGAATACCATTATTGGATCAATTGCTTGTGGAATCAATTAAATTTTAACGTCTGATAACTTGCGCTATCTTTAAAATATAAAGGAATCACTCGAATGTTAAGTTTTGCTAATGTTCATGAAATTTATAGTTTTTGTTCAGATTTTTAATTAAAATTTTCATATTTGTCCCGTCATAATCCATTTAATAGTATTAGCCATGTGTGGGCAGTTCTCATCTTAATGAATAAAAATATTTTTACTCATAGAGTCTGATTCTCTCTAATAGATATGTTTAAAATTCAAACTGTGGAGCTGTATTTCACTGAAATTTACTTTTCTTGCTGGAAAACAAAAGCTAAAGTGATATAAAAATAGGATTTATATCATTATGTACCTGCGAAAATTTTGTTCAATAAGACTGGATTCTATATAAACATCCGATTCGCTGAATCTAAAAACACGTCACAAAATATAACCAGACATCATTTGCAACACAATTTGGTCCTGCAACAATGACTGGAGGAGAGTAGAGGCGTTCGTCATTTGGGGGAAAACAGAATCTCGGCATTTTTGCGGCGTCGTGCAATCTATCATATGCACACGCGGGAAAAGCTTCGGGAAAACTGTGAGTGTGCGGCAGGCAAATCCATTAGGGGCACGCATGAGACGCGCGCGCGATCATATTCGCTGCTATTAAAAGCGGGGGCCGTAATGGACACTTTGAGCAATATCGCCTGAGCAAATATTAGCCGAGTTTGACTCACTCGGCGGCTTTTTGCGCGCGCCGCCAAATAAAAACAAAGGCCGCCTCCTCGGCGCACAATCGGCTCGAGTCGATGCCGAAAAGTCGTTTTCTGCCACGTACCGAGAGCGTGCCTCCCTAATTTGATTGATGCGCTTTAATTGCGTTATGCTGAGAGCACGGTAAGTGACATTCAATGTTCTTCCACGCGCTCGTTCATTACGCTAATGCGTGAGAACTTTCTATAACGCCTACACACTTAATATATCTATAATTCATTATATCTAGGGGCAACTTATTTTCTGCTGTAAGCTTTGAAGACTTGATTTTGACTATTGAGCAAAATTGCGGCGGGTTTGCGAAAGCGAATATAAAAAAAATTTAAATCATGAATATTGATCATTAAATATTAGAATACTAAATATCACACTCAGTTAAAATACATCAATTTTTATGCATAAAAGAGAATAACTAGAAAGTATTATTATTGTTGTTTGATGTAACGTATTTAGTAAAACTTTGGGAACATTTAATTTCAATATACCAGTGATGTAATTTTAAAAAAAATAAAGGTGTACATTATTTTCCTCTCGCTGATCCCGATCGAATGAACATCAAACTAGAGGTCATTACGGGCAATTTCATCAACATTTTAGACATTTTTCATAACTTAAAAATACAATGATACATTTCAAAATAGTCTCAAAAGTAGTCGCACGGAGGAACTTGTGAAATTTCAGAATGGTGCTCGCTGTAATTTTCAAGGAAATCTACTATGAAAATAAAACAAATATTTTTATGAAATGACGTGGATCTGCTTGGATTAGCTCAGGATGGATTTAGAATTTCGTGAAATTTGAAGAGAAAAAATTACGTACCACGCACTCGTGTGGTACAACGCTAAACATTTTTATTTTAAAATTGCACTCACTACCAAATCTTGATTTATGACCATCTAAAATGCACAAAACCCCCCATCCTTCTACTCTTCTTAAACTCCCCCAATATTCTGAAGGTTTTTGAGGGTATTTAAGATGGTATGGCAAAAACCGCAAAACGCTTTTTAGCTCGCTTAGCGTTAAAATTACTGAAATGAATGCCTTTGATTTGCTTGAATTCCAACCAATCCATTTAATTTAAAAGCTTTCAAAAGCTATTCGATCATGATGCTGAGAGCGCAAATATATTGTTTTTGCTTTTCTTTTGTATATTTGTTGTATAAAGTTATCATTTCAAAGGACTAGTCTGAGGAGGAATAAAAAATCCCATCAACCCTCCGCAAATGCAATAATGCCATAGTTTGGGGCCGGGACATAAAACATATTGCATAATATAGAAAAAGCATTTCTCTGCGAGCAGCCGTGAGAAAACCCACAGCACGACTGCATATTTTGTTGTCAAACGCACGGCCGAGCAAAAAGCACGCGGGTGTGCGGCCTGGTCCAAATTGAATTTTAATGTCATAACCATAGCTCAGGTTCGTCTGGCAGCCCGAGAGATGCATGCCCACCGAAATTGGACGGCGGTGCATTGCATGTGTGCGGTCGGCACCCCTCGCTTCCCGAATAACCGCACTCGCTGCTAGCTGGAACACATGGCCCGCCGCTGCCGCCGCCGCGCGTGTGATGCATCGCCCGATGCACCCCGCTCGCACGATGTGTCTGCCCGGTTGCATAGCCTGCTTGCCGCAACCGCCCTCAATGGGTCGCCCCAGACGCGCTTTGCGGCCGCGCCGGCCTTGCGGAAAATCGAAGACATTCGCCTTTGGTGCGCTCGCAATTCGATTGCTCCACGGCTCGCTCGCTCACTCTGCATTCCCGATGCAGATGCATTATTTTAAATTCATGGCCGGCAGTGGGGTGTCAAATTGCCGTTCGCTTTGTAACGATTGCTTGCATTTGTCTGCGGGTGAGCCTGCTTGAATGATTCATGCACTTCTATTGCTTTTGTGTGCTCGGATTAGCCATGCAGCAAAAGACGCATTGGACCGAATATTCTGATTGCGTTTTGTGGCAAATTTTTCTCATTCAAAGACTTTTGGTCAGTTATTATTAGCACAAGAATGAACACTAATTTGTTAATAGCAAAAGTCTCATCCTTCTTTAGAGCAGAGTATTTTAGCAAATTAATTTATAAATTACGACCATATTATTAAGAAATGATTTATTTCTAGATAAAATTTTAAAATTATTGTATCAAAAGCAGCGTATTAATTTTTAAAAATCACTGAACTGGTTAATTTTTGTGCAATATGTTTCGTTGGCCAATACAAATATTCAGATAGAGACAAAAGTTGTTAACCGAAAAGAACGAAGATGCACATGCGTTAATGAAACTTAACCGAGAATCCATAATTTATTATTAATTTCCATAGAGACCATACAACTTTCTCAAAAAAATTAAAAAAAGGAAATATCTTCCATGAGTGTTTTTTTTAATATTCTACCAAAGAAATTCAAATAGATTGAAACCAAATTTTATTAGAGATCTGAATCATATTTTTTCAGCATTAAACATTCTTCAAACGACTAGACACAGCAGAGTATAAACAGCACACTAATCTGAATCATGCAGCGGCGTAAATAATTTATGTCTCCCTCAGAATCAGAGAGACTACCCAAATTACCAAATTTTCGTAAAAATTATGCGCCAAAAGCAAACAAGGCAAATGAGAGAATGCTCGTGTCTGGCCAAGCGGCCAACCAGAAGGCGAGAAAGTATACGCAATGATATTATATCGTGCGTGCAAACTTTCATTCGGAGGGAGGAAAAGTCGACGGGAATTGAATTAGAGCGGCAAAAAGAGGAAGAGGCGCATTTTTCTGTACAAGCGGCTAATTTAAAAACAACACGCGGTGGAAAACAACAAAAAGCAGTGTGTGCCAGCGAGGACGAGAGCGCGCGAGAGAGAAAATGAGTGCGTCGGCATCAAGCCGCGGGCAAATCAAGGGCGAAAAAGTGCGAGTGTGTTTCACGCCACACTTATACTGCGCGCCGGACGCACGGACAAACAAGCCCGCGCGCGTATTAATCTGCATATTCATCTGTTTAATTATTCAGCATTTATTATTTTGTTTGCGCCCGGCGAGTTCAACTTGAACACCGCAATCCTCTGTCGGGCCATTATAAATATATGACAATGTCAACTGCCGGCTCAACACGCTCTGTTTTCGAATGCGTGCGTGTGTTCGCCATTCAGAGGTGGCCGCCAGCAATAACAATAACATTCGGCATAATAAGAGCACGCCGAGGGTGATACACAGCGCACATGTACTCTATTTGTGCGTTTATGCATATGAGCGGCTGTAACTGATAACATCGGAAAGAATGGCCAGAGATGAATGAGCTCCACATAGACCGTGTGCATGTTTCCGCTTGTTTTTGTGTTCATTAAGCGTGAACATACGTAGCCATTCACAATAGAAACCATGCAAATCTTTACTAATAACTGGAACTTGATGAACCGACATCACGCCTATTTTTGAAAAAAATCTTCTATATTTATTATCCCAATTTTATATGGTGCGTTGCAGACTTGTAGTTTTTATAAACTAAAAGCCAGATTTTTCAGCTTTTTACCTTTTCATAGACAAAATAGAATCCTCTAAATCCATGTTTTCATACAGTATTTTTTCTTCCATATTAAGGTAAACAAATACTTCTTCACCGCTGAGTAAACAATATTTCTAAATATTCTCCCCCTGATGAGACTAATCCATTTCATAATTGGGCAATGATTTCTTATAAGTCTCTGATATTGATTGAATATCTTCATTATCCATGCAATGGTCAATAAAAAATTGAAATGGAAAACCATGAATTGCCACATATTGAACTATGAAATGGATTGGTCTCACAGTTTCAGGGGAAAGTGAAGAAACATGTTTACTCTCATCAGCGAAAAAGTATCGGTTTCTGCTATTTTTACTTGTGAAACACAAATATTGCATAGTTAAAATGAATTTAGAGGACTCTAATTTGTTGTTGAAAAGGTAAAGTTGTCACGGTGTTCAGTTCTTCATTTAAAAAAAAAGGTAAAATAGGAAACTCGCAATAATGCAAGTAAGAAATGTGTTTGAACAACTTGTGAGACAAAAAATTTAATTCCTATAATTTTAATGTCCAAATTAAAAAATTCAACTTTCCTCAAGTTTCAAGATTATGTTGCACCATTGAAAGATTTTACATTTTGCTCTACATTGTGTGTGCCAAATTAATCAATTGAATTCATAACCATCAATTTTGGCAATTGCTAATTATTAAACAACAACATAAACTACTATTGAAATTGATAATCTCAAACAGACCCTGGTTCTAACTATCTTCCAATGAAAGCTCGAGGAAATTCTGATCGAGCGAGAGAGCCACGCACGGATTACATCCTACGCAAGTACGGCGGCTGCCGCTGATTTGTCCAATCCAAATAATTGATGAGGTGATTAATGGTTCTCCAGGCACCTCTCCGTTCGTGGTCAGCAGCTCCAAGCCCACCCTTCGTCCATTACATATGCGCCTCGCGTGACGTCAGAGCCTTACTCATAATAATCCCAGGCTGATCTCAAACTGAAGTTGCTTCGATTTCCCTTGAAAGTGGTCGCACATCTCGCGAAACGAGTTGATATGTGTGTACATGGACATGCACGCCACCCCGGCGGCCCAGATGGCAAATCGCGTCATTTTATTTTCACAACAATGGTCTGTGTAAATGGAGCATTGTGTGCGACAAAACGTGGCCCCCCATTGTTAATTCAGCAAATTGCGCCTCTCGCTCGCTCCCGCGCCGCCAGAGTATTAAATTTTATAATATTCCATCGGCGGTTATTACCCTATGAAATAAATGTGTGTATGCGAACAATGGATTTGGATTATTTGCGTTCGATTTGCAGCTTCGTTGTCGGGGTTGACAAAAATTGGAATTCACCACCGAGAGTTGAAAGCTTTGATTGGAGTGATAAAGAGTCATAAATTCAACTGAGTTTTAAAATTCAAAGGGTTGCTGTTCTTCGTCACAGCGAATTGGTTCCTCCATTTCCGTTACAAATGGCTATATTTGCGTGATAGGTGGCAGATGTGTGGCCGAGCCGGAGAAACGCATACATTGACCGCAATGAGGAATAATGAAATGTAGACGCGGCTTTTGCTTCGGTTTGCGAGTCGTCAGCAATTTGTTTGAGTGCTGAAAAGAAGCTTGCTGGCGGCATGGCGTATGAATTAGCGGCGGCAAAGCGGACGGACGGACTGCTGGGAGTTCGCAATCAGCAAAGTAAGCCGCGTACGCTATATGTGTGCAGCGCGCGGGTGGATTAAGAACAACAATGCTCGCGCAGTGCGCGCCACAAATGCCTCCTAATCCTCTTTCATTATTGCTGCTGGTGATATTATGTTTTCATTTATAGTGGCACACACCAAAATAATAAATTCGCATGCGAAATTCTGTCTCAACTCTCCTCTTTAAAATTTGTTTCCAGCATTCCATGAATATGTTGACCAGTTTTTATTAGTAAAAAAATACCTCAAGCGTGATTTACGAGTCATAAGCTAACTTTTCTTCTCGGCTGACTTTAGAAGATGGCAAATGGTATAAGTGCATTTCCAGAGAAGAGCAGCAGCAGTTTAATCAACGGCAGGGTAATACTAAAGTAAAAAGACTGCTCGAGGGTGCGTTCTACTGCTTTTTTATTAATGCACTTTGCTAGCTGCATCAAAAGCAGTTCAATAAAAATAATAGAGATCAAGCCAGAACATCGAGCGTGCAAGCAGAGTTTTCCTAACCCCGAATCCTGGGACTGAAAAGGTCTTATCAGGGCGATCACCCTTGTGTACGAGACAGGATGCTTTACAGATGCAATCTCTTCGGCCGAGTTCAAAAGCCGGCTCTCTTTGCTCCATTGTCGAATGCTGCAACGTATATAAGCGACAGACATGGATCGTTTTAATTTAAAGAATGCTATACAGATTTGCTCCTCAAGGAAATGAAAGGCCGCTCCTCCTTGAGAGAAAGATAGACCGTGAGAACTGTGCAAATTGAACATTTGTTCAAATCATTGATCTTAAGTTCAACATCTACATTGCCTGAAAAGGTGACTAAACATTTTTAACGTGGTGCTTTTTATTATGAGTTAATTACTTTATATAAATTATAAATCAGCAGTATTGTTCTGCTTGGTATAGATTCAAAAGCTTTACTGTTAAGGCCCTATTGAGAGATGCAAATATTTCCGCCTATATTTTCATCATTTTGCAAATAATAAGGTAATAAATAAGGTACAGATTTAAAAGCAATTTGTAATTTTTGTTTCAGTTAATCCTTGCATGATTTTTTCAAATAAATTCAAATCATTTTTAAAAATATGTTAATTAAAACAAACATTTATTTCATTTAATTCAATTATTACTTTTTTAAATCATAACAAAATGAAATATTAACGTCATTTCTTTTTATAAATATAATGTAGGGGTCAATTGAAATAACATTAATATTCAAAAGAAAATTGTTCTAAGTATTGTATTATTACGATCAGCATCAAGTATTTTCAAAAATATATTTTAGAAAAAAAATATGTATTTTAATTTTCACTTGAAATGACTATAGAATTATAACAATATCATATTCATGAGGTCACCAGTATTTTTTAAATCTAGTTTCGAATTTAAAAACTAAAGCTTAAAATGCTCGGCCAGAGTAGAAGCAAATCAATAGCTATTGATAGGGCAATTAGCGAGAGACGGAGGACAAGATCGACGGCCGTCCATTCTTTTCTCGCACGGCGCGGATTGTCTGGCGTTGGTGAACAATGAGGAAAGCTGAGCGAGAGAGAGAGAGAGAGAGAGAGAGAGAGAGAGAGAGAGAGAGAGAGAGAGAGAGAGAGAGAGAGAGAGAGAGAGAGAGAGAGAGAGGGCCCCGTCACTTTTATCAAGGCAGATCGATCAGCTCGTCTCGCGATAGGGCGGTGACAGTTTTTGCTAATGATTTGCCGATTAGAGACACGCTAATAAGCGTCGGCACAAAAGCCGCTCTCGAAACGCAGCGGGTCGTCTGCCTCACAGGCGACAATTCCACTCTCCAGCCAGTAGCACGACGAATAAATGCTGATAATAATAGTACTTTTGACACGCCCTCTGATAACTGCCGAGATGTTTCATTTGTGTCACGTTTGCTACAGCATTGAAAACGAGAAATGAAATCTCTGGTAGAGCCCTGAGCCGCTTTAATGGAACGCTCAGTTCTCGTTCGAATAACAAAAACTCGAATAAAAATCCATTCTGCAGCTCTTAGTTGTAATAATTAAAGTGGAATTACAATTTGACATTTAAAAATGGCAAGCATTCATGAAATGAATATTATGTGTATTTGTTGATTTGGCTTAAAACTTGGCTGACAAATTTGAATCCTTTTTCTTCCAAAGAAAATTTTATTAAACGCACTAAATGATTACGCAGTTAAGTTAAGCAGTTTTGAAGCTTCTTTCAGAGTCATTTATTGCACGACTCTTTTGAGTGGGATATTCAAATCTAGTGGCTAATGTTTTTACAAACGTCTTGCTGATACGCACAGATAATTATCATAATTATCACCAGATTCTTTATACGTAATTTGCTGGGATGGGAAAGATTTTCATTGTTGTATTTTTAAGTTAGGAAAATGGCAATGCGCATGGTCATATTGAATTAGAAAATATGCTCCGCTTCTTCATTAAGTGTTTATAAATCAAATTTTGGGAAGCGCAGGGCTCTAAATCTCAAGTTCTATTTGTGCGTCAGGGGCTTCTGGGGGAGCTTATTAGCCAGCAGCCGCGTGCTTCATTTGTACAGTTTTCATTGTACATACATACCAGGCGCGCGTATGTATTTACTCTCTGGTGTATCAGAAATCAACTACAGCTGCCGTTGTCGGCAATTATTTTTAGGGATGCTGATCAAGGTTTCATGTTTCATGAATAATCATCATTGTGGAGCCGCCGCCAAAGAAATATCTCTGAGCCAGCAGCTTTTTTCCAACAAAGCGTGCGCACGAGAGTCGTGCTTTTCCAATAATTAATATCTGCGCGCTTCCCTGTCGTGATGATGCATTATTTGAAAAAGTTTTGAGTTACCTCATATTAATATTTTCCTTGAGAGAAAAAATGAGTTCCGAGACAAATTTGACAAGCTCCTCCTCTGCATATATGTTTCTAGTGAGAGCGTATTTATGTGTTTAGTGCTCTTGCCAGTTGTTCAGTGGCCCACCCAAAGAGTTTTGAAAGATAAGGCTGGCCTGGTATTCTCAGAAAAGATACATACAAATGCTCACATTTGTCAGTCTCAATTGAATTGATGTCGCCGTTCTTTGAGGTATTTTATTCATGTCACTCCCTGAAAGTTATGATTAAAAATGGTTTGAATTTTTAAGGGAATTTATTGCTTTATTTAAATTGCTCAAGCATAAAGAATTCAATTAATTATTTTACCCTGACACCTCTAGCAATATAATGTTTTCTTCTAACAGTTAAAGATTAACAATAAACGAATTTTTTAAGAATGAATTTAAATTACCCTCATTGTGGCTCTCATATCCACTTAGAGTAAATTACATATAAAGCGGAAACGAATAAAATCGGTTAATCCTGGGAACCACACTACGTATAAAATTACACGTCGCTTTTTTGCACTGCCACACATAAAGCGAAAGAATAAAAAATTCGTGCTAGCGCTATTGCTGCACGAGCTGGGATTATACGCATTATACGTATGGGCATACACACGTATGAGTGCAAAACAAGCGGCAGCGCGGCTTTGGACGTAAAAAGCAATCGTCGCGATTTCCATTTACCGGGAGCGGGCGCCGTAGACGGCCGCAAAAAAAAACAATTGTGTGTCTGTGCGCCCGCCCGACCCTGATTAAATCCTCGTCGCGGTTCCCAGCAAACCATGAAATAAAAATTCGACCGAACAAAGACAATGTGTGTACATAACCGAAGACGCTGCTTGGGAGCGCGTCGTCTGAAGGAATTGAAGAAACATTAACGAATCTAAGCAGTTTTTCATCGCTTCTAAAATCTCTGAATTTTCGGTCATTAAGTAAAGAGCGCCTTTTCTCACTTTGTTTTCTTTTCTACCTCTCAGCGGAAACGATAAAAATCACAGCAAGCTTTTAGCAATTTTTATTTGAATGCAGAAGCCGTTTTGTAGCTACTTTTCAACTTGCACGAAATTGCAATGCTCTATGCGTGTCCTCTAAGTCCCAACATAAAAAATATGAAGAGAAAAATCACTAGGAAATAAATTGTCACTTGATACAACCATACTTAAAATATGAATTTAATGCCTCTTTGATCAAAACAAATTATCATTCATTAATAGAATTTAAGGTGTTTACTTTAGAGCAGCTACAAAAAACAAACTCTCCTAACTCTGTGTGATTATTGAGAAACTTATCAAATCATGTTATTTTTCTGCTTGCTTAATGTTTAAGAAGTAAATAGAATGTAACTAGCATTGAAAACTAGTTTTTATTTCTTTCAGCAGACAAAAGTCCCAATTCGAGGAATGTCTCTTCAACTTTAGTTACCTGAGCTAGCAATTCACATACTCTAACCTTGCACTGGCGGCAAGAGGCAAAAAGCGGAGACGCCGCGACTTGTATTCGGTTTGTTGGCTTCCTCGCGAATTTCCCACGCGTTTTTTTCTTATTTATTTATCAGCGGGCGCGCAAGCAAAAACAGCGAGCACGCATTCACGCACTGCTGGCGCCGACAGAGTATCCGTAGCACGCTGCTACATGGAAGGTGAGACGCAATGCTGGGCACGTGTTGTCGAGGAATGCGACTGCTGCTGCTGAATATTGATGATCAGCTAGCGAGAGAGCAAAGCGGCTGCATAATTCTCTGGCTCAGCAAATTAACCCCGGCACGAGGACGTGCGCGTGGTGATGAGTTTCGCCCGCTGGAATGAATAATTCACCTGCGAGTAATCAGCCGGTTCGTCTTGACAATTAAAATTTGAATTATCACCCGGAAAAGAAGGGCATCAAATCGCGGGACGAGAGTTGACTTTGAAATGGTAATGAGCCCATTTATAATCCCGGTCCAACTTTTGTTCTCTCTCTTTCTCTTTCTTTCATTGAAAGGATTTCCCTCTTGAGCGGGGCAGACAGAGGAAAAACTGGCTCGTTTATTTGCTGCTGCGAGCAGGAATTCGAGGAGTCATTATTTTTGTATTCACTCTCAGTTGTCGCCGCGTGAAAGCTCAGCGTATACACTTTGTTTGTAACTTTGGAGTGAGTGTCGCAGCAGCAGCGCACAGTGTCTTTGATTAAAACAATCAATCACACCTTCTCCCTGAGCGGATGCAGAGCTCTCTCGAAACAAGTTTGTGGCTTATTTTGTCTCGTTTTTCTCCCCGAGAAACAAAAATACTGTCGAGTTTCGACTAATCGGCGTCGTTACCGCAGGGAAAAAGTCAAACATACCGATTTATACAGTTAAAACCATTTGACGTAAGCCGGATGTATGTATGTGGTAAGTTGTTTAAAAATGAAGTAAATAAATGATGTCTTATCCGTAGTTGTGAGTAGTTTCGAATACTCTTTTCAATGTTATTTGTAATTTAAAATTAAAATTTCAAGCTGTCTCTTTGATTTAGGCAGGCGGAAAAAATGAACGGCCCCTTGAAATGAACATTTGTCGTTGTTTTTTTATTTAAATTGTTTTAAAGTTGTGGCAACTCAATAATTTTATTTTAATCTCATTATGATATAATTTTTAATACAGCAGTGCATTTTATATAAAATTATCAAGTGATTAAAACTAGCGGGAAGACCAATAAAGTAGATAAAAGTCATCACAATTCGTCCGAGTGTAAACTCGGTTGCATTTAAACAGTCAAAAGTTCAATCCGAACGACCTAGGCTATGGTTTAAATTAGAAAAAAATGACATTTTCAGGGACTTTGAGCGTGAGAATGGTCCTTATTCTAGTCACAACTAAGAACCAAATTGCTATGTGAATTGAACTCATTAAACGTAATTTGAATCTCGTGGCACGTGATTTGTGTTGTTTGATGCTTTAATTGATTGGCAACAATCAAACTCGAAATCAGCAAAGCGAATCCGTCTCAGCCATGCAGCCGAATGAAAAAGCTCGTTAATTGCGAGCATTCGTTTCGCGCCGAATGAGGATCTGCATGTGTTCGCTGTTTACAAGCGCCTCTGCCTGGTAACAAATTAGCAAATTAACCGCCGCTTGATCCATTACAGCCGACTGCTGAATCGCAACACACAGCAGCGGCGGCGGCGGCAGCAGCCCCGTCGAGCTCGAATTTGTGCTACGCCAGACAGAAATGGGTTTGATGCAATTGTGCGCGACGCGTATTGATTACAATTGCCAGCCAGAGCAGCGCGGCGGCTGCGGCCAAGGCGAAAGGTAGCATAAAGGCTGCCGAGATTGATAATGGTTACGTGGGGTTAATTGTCTTCGGGTGGAAATCATAGGTGTGCGTGTTCCCTGCTGGGATGACAGCTGATATATTGGCAGGCTGCCCGTCGCAGTATAAAGTACCGCCAGGCACCTCCGCCTACGCTGCAATGAATGCACGTAACAACACACCAGCGTGAATGGTATTACTCCGGGGAAATGAAACATTAAACAGTTAATTTTTGAGCTAACATCATTATTTTTTTCAGTAATTTCCACGCTTGAACCTATAGCATTTTTTTAATATATCTGTATAGTGTTCGTGGCATAGAATGCCTCCCTTAATTAATATGTGCGAGAGATCGAATTAATTATATCATAAAATAATAAAATGTCTGATGTTGAGATTCCATTTTTACTGTCAAAATATTATTGATAGTAAGATAAATCCTTAAAAAATTAAATGCAAATTAAAAAAACTGATGTTTAAAACATGTTATTTTTCAGCCCGTTGGCTCGTATTGTAAAGGCATTCTCAGGAGTGTCAAAGCAATGGGAAATGTTTGAGCAGTTCGAGGATCTGATGCTGGCTATCCAATGTCAAAGATGGAAAAAAGTGGTTAGTTTAGTGACTCGAAATGCTAAAATATCTCAACGGACTGAGAGGCACACCGGCGCCGACTCGCCACTTGCTGGTTGGCGCACCTTTCAAGCGGCTTTATGGACAAATGTCTGGCGTTTCAATTAAAGAACTCGGTGCGGGGAGGCGAAAAGATGGCCACATTGGGCCCAAGCTTGATTTCCATAAAAAATTATTTTGTATTTAAAAATCTTAAGAATAAAGATCTTTACAACATTTTTTATTTTTAAGGATGAAGGGTTGAAACCACTACAAATTGTTAAAAAAATATACATGACATGTTGAACCCTCTTTTTAAATAACTGCAACCCTATTGACATTACTAAAAGCCATACCTTACTACTATGAACTCAAGATGTGAATTAACAATCAGTTGTTGGGGCACTTATAATTCGTCAAGTGTTAATCTTCTCGGATCGTATTGCATGAACTTTCTTTATTTAATAGCTTTCGTGAGCGTGTCTACCGTCTCTCACTTCCCCAAAGGTATTTAGACTAGCAAAACAGAACGTTACGTTGCTGTTGAAAAGAAAATGATCACATTTCAAAAGCGGCGCAAAAAGTTGCCGTTTGCTCAAATAAAGCGTCGGCGGCAGGCGTTCTCCCTTTTCATTCTTTATTTTTCTTGCTTGCTCTCTCCTCCTCGATGCTTGTGAATATATCGCAAGGAGCCACCAAGTTCGCGCGCGCCAAGCAAGGTAGGCAGCACGCAACGCTTGACACGCGAAATCCTTTTGTTGAGGATAGAAATAGATTTATCCCGCCTCGAATTTGACGAGGAAAATACATAATACGCTGGCACCCATTGTTGCACAAACAAAGCGAAAAGTGCCAGAGCTGTGTCAAAGACCAGAATCAGTAGATTAAACGGTGCTAAGCAGAAAACACAAAAAATTTGATCAATTAATATTTTCTGTAATAATATACCCACATTAGTTGGTTCAGCATTCGTTACTTTTGAACAAGGCTTAGTATTATTACTATTCATTGGTAGCAAATTGAAGAACAAATGAAAAGATTTGTTTCGAGTGGGCGTTATTTTTTATAAATGCTGCTAATTTTAATTTCATTATTATTTAAAATTTCTGGTCAAGCATGTGGTTCTGTTGTATTGATTTTTAATATCTTTTTCAATATTATAAATGAGAAAAATAACGGGCATTGACCGAATAATTAATCAATTACAATCTGGATTAACTTTTGTGCGGAAGAGCAATAGTTTAAACAAAGGTTTTTTTTAAATATTTTCTAAATTGAATTTTTATTTTTCCACTTTTTGGGTACAACATTCGAACGTGTTCGCTGAGAGTGTTTTCCGTTTTGCAAACAACAAGCACGGCAGTCGAGGTGCCTTTCTCAGCCAGTCACTTCTCAAACTGTGTGTTAAAGGGCGTCGAGCGTTGCATGAGACATGGAATGAGTTTCGATTATACAGTTTGGTATAAATGCCGTGTTCCACCCGACGAGCTAAACCAATCAATTTCCAATAAATCACTGCATAAGAAGAAACCACAAAGGGCATGAAAGTGTTTCCAGTCAATTGAACGCAAAATAAAACAGATGAATTCACCTAAGAAAATCTTAAAATAATTAACCGTTATATTTTAGGTGAACATTTCTAATTAATGGGACACTTTAACAATTTTATACGTCAATATTGAATCCGGCCCCTGGTGGCCGAAGTTCCAGAGCCAGGGACAACGTTGCTGGGCAGAATGCTCACGGGGATTTATTTGGACAGCGGGCGAAAGTTCGTGAATTTGGGAGCCAAATGGACACACGACATTAGAAGTATGATCCCAAAGGAGCGGAAGTAATTTGAATACGTTTGTTTACGGCCACCGCAAACTGCGTCCGGGGAATTGTCAACTAGCGAAAGTATACACACACAGAACTGAGTGAGTCTTGGTCGCAAGGCAAAAGAGCTCGGAACACTGTGGTGTGTGTGTGCCGAACACGGGCCGCTCGCTAGTTCGCTCGCACAGCAACCAGCCAGCCAGCACTTTTAATATCCTGCGGCGTCGCCAGCACCTCGCTCACTCGCATAAACATCACAAATCGATTCGAGTTACCACAACAAAGGCGGCGCGGCCTGAATTTATCAACATGGCCATTCGCATGCCAGGGAAATTCTCCATTAAGACATTTCGACTCAATTCAAATGCAAATCAAACAGCGCGCAGGAAACGTGGCGAGCGAAATTTATTTCTCGCATTCATCACCACCTTGCGAATGTCACCCTTGCCACCGTCAAAGTGGCCTCTCAAAGAAATTCTATTTTGTGTTATTATGAAATGAGCAACAAGCCCCTTTCTCTCCACGCCATACACTTGCATGAATTTAACTCGATCGTATCGTTTTGTTGCGTTGATGGATGGATTAACCAGCGATGGCTTGAATAAGAGTTATTTTGTGTTTGTGATTTATGGTGTAGGAAAGAATTCAATAATTAGGTTTGTGGATTTCAGCCGAACCATTTTTGCTCAAATAGAAAAAAACATTTGCCTTCGTCTCTTGCAAACACATCATAAATTTGTAACGCGCGTCATCTCAAAATCGTGTTGAGAACATAATTAATAGGGAATGCATTCACTTAAATGCTTTCAGCTAAAATAGTAATTTTTAAATATTGATGTATTGAAAGATTTAATTGCTATAGCTCTAAATCAATTTCTAGATATTTAAATATTTATTTAGTGTAAAAGAACCTGTCAATCCTGCGCGAGTGAGGACCAGAGAGGGCTACGAGAGCAAATAAGATTATGATAAACCAACCTGTTTTAATAAAGCTTTCAACGCCAAACAAAGCGGAATCAATAGAAACGCATTTCACTTTTTTTCAAATATAGATAGGGTTATTATTGTATTGTTTGTTATTTGATTGTAATTGTAACTCATGATTAGGACGTACTTGATGACGTCGAAACTGGTCGAGAAATAAAGAAGACGAATTTCTCTTTAATTTGACAACGAGGATGAAGCCTGGTTTTTAATTATATTCAACATGAAAACAACCTCGAGTGGTCGCACTTTTCAAATATAGATAGGGTTGTTGCCACGCAAATAGCAAAACGGCACTTATCCTTTCTGTAATTGCCCTGTTATTCCCTTAGCAATAGCTTGCACAAATCACACCAACTACGGCGGCGGAGAATTAACTTTTTAATTTCTCACACGGCATGCGGTTTCTTGACGAGCGGTGGCAGTTTGCGTCGGACAGCCGGCAGGTTTGCACACGCAGGGGGGTGGGCACGCGTGTGTGTGTGCAGGTGATCATCCCCCTCGCGTTTGACTCACCCTCTGACGGCTCTTTCTGCCGTTTCTGCTCTGTGGTCAGCGCCCACACTGGCTACACACGCAGAAACAAATTATTTCCAAATGCACGCATCACAAAAGCGGCGCCTGTTTTAATTACGAACCGAGCGGCTGTAACGTGGCCATTCGGATAAATAAATATGTAGATGTGTACACCAAATGTAAACGCAACGTCTGCTTTTTCAGCTCCGTTATTAAAAATTGTTGAGGGTGCACATGTGGATTGCGCTGATGAGGCAATTATGTTCGGCGTGCTTGTGCACCAAGATATTAAAATTCCTCGCGAAAAGCAAATTTTTTAACAGGCCTGACGTTTTGGTCGAACACGGAGTTATGGTTTAGGCTGAAATTCCTCCCAAATTACCCTTTTCTATTTGAGTTTTTCGACTGGCTTTTAACTAACCTCAACATTACCCGGCTGTTGTGCATGTCCCGTGTGACCGATTCCCCTTCCAGTCGAAAAAAAAAACCATTTCGGTTAACATGATAATTCAGCGCATATTTTTTCATCAAAATCTCCCAGCGGCGGGAGGTTTCCACCGGACGCTCAATTTTATATCAGAAAACGCCGCAGCGCTTGTGAAAGAGAACTAGCACTCGGCATGTAAGCCAAAATAAATAATGTTAAAGATTTTCCAAGACATTGAGTTCGGCGGCGCGCGTGCCAATAATCCTGCTTGAACAATGCTCAATAGTGCGGAGGGTTGAAATGCAATTTCCAATTGCCACCCCTCGCCTGCCCTGGATGTGATTATTGGTGTAAAAGGCTCTCTCATTGCTGCAGCGTGGATTTGTCGCGGATCAAATTATTGGCTATCGGCAAAGTGCACGTCACGCATTTTCTCCTGACGAGAAACTGAGCCCGCTAATCTAAAGCTGCTTTGATTTTGCCTCTTTTCTGAATAATTTCGGGGAAATCTACGTTGTGACTCACTCAGAGCGGTTGCGACTCAGAAATGGAAATTCTCTTTGTTTATTTTGAGAGCAGCAGTGAAATCATCAAGAGAGCTTTTCAACGTTAATTCAATAACCGTGGTATTTTACGACGTGAAAATGACTGAATGAAAAGACATTTTCGTAACACCCAAACTTAAGTAAGCTCTAGTGTCTATCAGACAAGCTACGATGACGAATTTTGCCGTTGATCTGACCTCGTGACCTTTTTTCTGGGGTCAACTTATTAAGTGGCCCAATGCGAAGCCGGCTGGTTGACTTGATGGAAGAGCTCTCGTTTGTGTTGCATTTGTCGGGCCATGTGGTGGTTGTCATTAAATTCTATCTCGAGGCTACGACTCCTGATAAAAAGGATATGAGAGAGATGCCCCGGCCACCACGCAACCCAAACATCGAAAACTCTGCGTCACTCCAGACTTTTTGAGCTTTGAACTTTTGTCTGCTTTGAAATATTGCAGAGCACGACTGATAAATTTGATAAATTCGTCTTTGCGCTCCACTCGCCGGGAAAATTTCCGCATAAATCAATCTACCATCGTTATATATCTGAAAAATTACCGTATTTTCGCAATTAGAAGCGACAAATAGCTCATCAGACTAAAAAACGACCAGCAGAGACAGATGCACAGAGCGCATTTGAGATCGCGGTGAGTGACAATTGAACAATGGACTTAGCGCAAGCAGCGTGCCGTGTAACAAGATCAGCTTCAGCAGAGAGCGAGCTAACAAGACACGTGAACAGTTGTCTGTCCATGTTTGCTCCTGGCAGTTGGGAATGCAGATCAGCTGCATGTGCACACCGCAGCACAGTGCACCTTCAATTACGCCACCTCAGCCGGCTGCCGCCCTCACCGTCGTTCCTCATTCGTCCTCTTTGACACTCAAGCAACGACCAACATGCATTTTCTAAAGTAGCTCCTTACTTAGTTAGAAAGGCTTATTTACTGCCATAAAATAGGGAATTTTATTTTATTTTTGCACTGGTTCAAAATCACGAGAAAATCCACGTCCAAACATAATTATTATCGCACTTCAACTGAATGAAATTTAATGCTGGAAAAAGGTGACGATCAGTTATTGTTAACAGTCTGATTAAATAAGAAATAAAACTCATAATATCATGGACATAGCTTGCTTTTATATTCTATCTAACATTACTAATCACTACCCTATCCTATGTTTGTGATTATTTTAGAGGAACTTGCATTCAATGAGACAATTTCACAGGGTTTTTGAGTTTTAATCCTCTTTAATGCTGGCTGCATTTTGTTTGCTCTTATCTCCCCGATTGTGTGTGTGACACACACACGCGGGCTCTGCAGCTCGTGGAAAATAAAACTAGTTAGAAAACAGACAACTTGCTTTTTTGTGCCAGAGGAACAATGACACACGGGTAGCGGCCGCTCGTTTTGCTACACTGCAAACTCATTCCATCTCCATTCTTTTTGTTCTCTGCTGTATGCTTTCGTCTCTCTCCCTCCTCCTTTCTCTCTTTTTATTTTTAAAAGACTAGTCGACGGGAAAAAGAACTTTTGGCGGGTGAACTTTCCACTGTAGAAAGCAGTAACAGGAGTTTCACTGTGCACTGGCTTTCATTATCTCTTGTGACAACACAATCTACTGTAGTGCAATGCTGCACACGAGAGCTCCCGAAAAAATCATTCTTTACTTGGTTAATTTTTATTTGTTATATCATTTTATGAATCTTAACTGCTCATCTTGTCAGACTAATTTTTCGTCCAACACAATTTAAATATATTTTACCTCTGAGACTAATGCGGCAAAGGCTTGAATTCATATCTTCCTTGAAATATTAAATTGAATTAACGGGAAATTCCCCAGGCATGTTGATTTCATTTTGGAACTTTCGGTTTCACAAACAAAAAAGGGTAGCAATAAAAACAAGTGAATAATCACGTCTGTTCAAAATGGTCAGGGAAGCGTGCGTTTTTAATTGGTCAACTCGAAAACAGCCGTACGCACTGCTTTTGAAAAGAGTGGCAGTGAGTCGAAAATTCCGGCATGCTTTTGCTAATTTGGCTAAACTTTGGTGCCCAAGCGACCAGCCAGCCGCACCGGCGGCACCCAATTCAATCATGAAGTCTTCAAGCTGCTAAAGTCTGTTGGTTACGGCGTGAAAACTTGTATCCAACGTTGACGCTGGCACGTGTGTATGTCACCATTGTTATATACGTAAAATCATGAAATGTAGTAAATTATTTTGTTCACTTTCAATTTAGGATAGAAAAAAAGAGAAATTTAAAATTTGGTTAGTTAATACTGCCATTAAAAGCTAATGACATTCAACCATTTATGAACTGTTTTTGTTTGGCAATGTTTGTTTGTTTAAATAGATAGGAACTGCGAATGGCTGTTTGAATCAATAAATTGTGTTTCAGTTCAATCCATTTGCACATAAAGTTTTGCAGTTAGAACTTCCAAATAGAAATTAATAATTGGACCGAAAGCCCCATACAAATATCTATTTATATGTATGAAAGGAAAGTCGCCCCCTGCTGGGCAGAGAAAAGTGTAAAAAGTAGATTGCCAGGGCTACAAAATGTAGGCTGGAGCGTTCAAGGAGGCGGGTGAGTCGTCATCAAGTAATGTCTCTGGTGATGACACACGCAGAAAGAGAGGCCTCAAACGAGCGCATGAAAAAATAACAAGCGCGCCGCAGATTTCGAACCAAAGGGAGAAAAAGCGTGTGCAAAGAAAGGGCTGCGACTGCTGTCTTTTCTGCTCTCGTCGTTTTTCTCTCTTTCTCGTCGGCCTGCTTCTTTTTGCGCGGCTGCGTATATTTTTGTTTTAACGCTGCTCATTCCATCAATTTCATGCTCTACTTTGTCCCATCAAAAACACACCTTGTCACGAGACGGCCGAACTCTTCAGACATTGTTCTTCGCGTGCGAAAAGTGCCCATTAAAAAGTCAACTGAGAATAGCCTTTTTAACCACAAAAGACTAGACGCTTGAGGCTGGCAGATAGATCAAAGCGAGCTGGAAATCCACATCGAGACTTCTCAATTTACGCCATTAGCCTGTGCAAGCAAAGTTACCACGTGGGGGGTGACCAATGTGAAGAGTCGGGCAGCGTGTAATTATCCCGGTACGCCCTTCAAAGGTCTCCAGCTGGAAGGAGGCGGAAAATCTCGCGTTTCACAGGCGGAGGGCAGGACAATATTATTAGTGTGTGTCGTTTGGGCAAAAATGGTTCTCGCCGGCTTTTGCAGCAGGAAATCCAAAGTTGGCGGCGGAGCTTGGTCCAGTCCCCTCGGGCAGAACACGGCTGACCAATTAACTAACTGCAGGCAGGCCCGGCCCGACATATTGCTGAATCAGGTCCCTGCGATGATTGAAAATAGTTAGTGCGGCCAGCCTGTGTGTGTCTCTTTCTTATTCAAGCGACGCGTCTCTCTCTCTCTCTCTCTCTCTCTCTCGCAGCCTCCCGCTCATTTTAATCAAAAGTTTCCTTGAGTCAGCTGAAACTTTTGATCCCTCAGCCTTCGCTTGCTCGTCATTATAAAATGAAAAAAGCGGCTGTGGTGGCGGAAGAAAAGAGAAGAAAGCGGCCACAACAAAGGCGGTCGCTAGCCGCTCGCTTGCTCCAGAGTCGATTCGTTCTTGTTATGCAATGCGCGTCGCAGCCGTGTTACGCCGGTTGCATAGACTGGACATTTTCGCGGGGTGGCAGTCGCACGCAATTCGCACACTTCTCAACGAAGAATTATTATTATATGTTTAGTAAAAAGTTATTCCCAACACAATTTTTACATTGAATATGTTTTTACAAGTGATAAAAAATATTCAACGGAAACTGACCCATGCCTTAATGAAAAAAATGTTTTCAAAATCCCACGTCTATCAGGAAAACCCTTTGAAATTAATTTTAGAAACACCACTACTTTGGGAAGCTCATGTAATTTATCACGTAATGCCAGACAAAAATTGGTCTCAATTGGTCCTAATTACTCTATTTAGGAAAAAATGAAATGTATTTATAAATATGTGAAAAGTTCGTTTAAAATTCATAGCTCAGCACTTCCGTGGGCAATGAAAGTTTCAGATTTTTTGTCTTTTTGTAAATTATCATTAAATTTACAGCATAGTTTATAATCACGCGGAAAAAGCAAAGACAAATATTTTTCAAATTAATTTTGTTAACTATACACCTCTCGTAGGAAAACATTTATAGCTACACAAATCATATCAAAATATTCACAGCCAATGGAGGAAAAAACAAATCATAAATATTTGTGGAAATTTTGTTAGAAAATGGTAAAACACATCCTCCATTTTCATCTCATTTTTTAATTAAGGACGTAAGGGAGACCATGAACCAACACGATACAAAAGAGAAAAATGAGCACTCTGCACATTTCTTTATTAACACAAACTCGAATCAGGTGACGAGCGTTGCGCAACTACCTTGTTAATTAACAAGAACCCCGCGTATGGCTCGAGAGTTCGTGCGGTGTGATTATGCAAAGTGGAGGCAAGTCCGTTTTTATTGCGGGCGCCGCGGAGGCAGAACGACATGGCAATGCAAATCAAGCATCGCGGATGATATCTCTCAGGCTGTGTGTCGCAAGTAAGCTTCTCAGCCGCGCTTGCATAATGAGTCGCGGGAGCACAAAGTCTAATTCTTATTTCGAACTCATATTATCGTCATGTCGATTGGCAGTTTATTAATTTTAATTCGCTGCAGCTGCGGCGACTGCTGCTGGATTTATGGGCTGTTCTAATCGCCCCTCCAGCGGCATTAATTGAAGACCCTCTGCTGCCGTTGCTGGAGGCAGCAGCAGAGAGTTTTGCAAGTGAACAAAGCACGAGACCGACACAATTCCTTAACTTCCTTCCCGTCTGGACGCATATTCACTCGCCCCTAAGTGGAAATGGTATTTTAAACAGTTAAATCAACATTATATGATGTCATCATACTCTTTGAAATTACATAATATAAAAAGTAAAATTAAAGATATTTGGCATTCTTTTTTTAAATTCTTTTTAAGCTCTTGGATTGTTTTTTTGTATTTTCCTTCGAGCAACTACATCAGTTCTCCTTTTGCTTATTACCATACTCTTCCTTTTGTTCTCTTTATGCACTGCAAATAAATCCTTCTTTTGAGCCTCATTGAATATCAATATAAACCTTTTGATCATCGATCATTCTTCTCTCATTAATTATTCATCCTCATCCATCAACACCTAGAGCAGCAATCATTTCAGTGTATTGTTGATATGAGTTGGATGAAAGGACTAGATTCCGCCACCCCTCTCAATTTTCTGTGCGAATTCTCTCTTGTCTGGCAGGCAGTAAAGAAAAGCGTGGGGGCGCGAAGAATGATGAGGGCAGAGCGGCAAGAATTTTGGTTCATCAGCATTAAATGCAAAAAACAAGTTCCGTGATTATATTTTATGGGAAAACTTAGCGTCCGTTCGTCCGTTTTCCTCCTCCTCCTCCAGCTCCCTCGTTCTCGGCGAGTCAAAAAGATTGGTACGCGAGTACATCATCCATACGAGAATGAGAGAGGAGAGAGAAAGCGCGCTCGTACATTTATTTATCCTCCCTCTTGCGCTCTCTTGATGAATCTCCATCCTGCAGCTTCATGGTCCACATGGCCGCTCCCTCACTCTCTTCCTTGGAATAATCCAATAATAATCAACGATGGATATGATTTAGTGATCCAGTCGCGTAGACGAGGGTTCAAGGAGCTAAGAGAGCTTTTATTAATTACTCAGGACTTCCCTTTTTGCGAAACTAGAGAATTTTTTCTACTCCAACATCAAAGTAAGCTGGGGAGTTAGATATAATCTGCTAAAATGGAAAATTGAACGCACTTTGCTTGAGTCAGTTCAAAATAATTTAATGCTTTTGCTGTGCTTGTATATAGGAGAATGATTAAAAAAATGTTTCATAAATTGACAGAAAGAGCATTTAGGTGAAAAATTTGAATGTCAACACAATATTTACACAAGGGCTAAAAATGTCTCCAAATTTTTCATCTCGCTTACAGCTGGATAGAGTGATAATGTAGCAAATCGTTTAAATAAACTAAGAGTGAAATCACAATTTACAATATAACCTACCATAAAAAACATAAAGAGAAAACTTAAAAAATCAGCAAAGCAGATTTTGATTTTAAGAGACATGAGCGCTCTCTGTCTCTGCCATGATCCACGAAATATCAAAAATGTTTTGGTAATTTTGTTCAAGATTGTCCCGTAAAACCTGACACTTACATTTTAACAAGAGGAAATCACATTGTATAAAATAAAAGATTTAGATGAAAGTGTGTGTTTGTTACTGTGGAAGGCCGAGCGGTATTATTACCATTTTAACGACCGCGTCGTCCAGCTTATGAGGTATATAATTAGAGGAAAAACAGCTAGCGAGCGTGAGAGGCGATGAGATTGCGGGTCGTAAGGCGCATCCCGGCAGATGACATTGCCTTCTTAATGGCCGCACCGACGGCTATTGGATTCGCCGTAGCCGAGTGGTGGCTGCGCGGCCGTAATCAGTAATGGAATGGGCGGAAAAATGGCTTGTCTGCCGCGTGACGGACGCAGTGCTCACTCCACTCACTCTCTCTCTCTCTCTCTCTCTCTCTCCGAGGCCCAACCAACCCACCGACGTGTAATTATCGAGGGGACACGCTCGGATTAACTGCAGCAAGTGAGCGGCTTTTGCACCTGCCTGCCCAGCCACGATGCGAATAAAAAACGAACCAACGCCCGCTCGAGAGCAGGGGCTTGCCTGGGTGCAAAAGCGCCATCGTTTGGCTTGCTGTGACGCAATCACTCTCGGCCAGATTATTTTCACGGCGTAGTTTATTCATCCACTTGAAATGCAGCTTTCATTGGATTTCTTTTTGCACATCGTCCAGAGAAATGTGCTTTGTATATGGTAGAAATTACTGTACAAAAATTACTCATTCGTAATATTTTTCCACGGGTTGCTGTTGTAATGAAAGACGAGTGTTTCCGTATTCATAATGTTTTTCTATGAATTATATTGAATTAAAATGTTATTAGATCCAGCTCAGTTTTGGTAAATCGTGAGAATGTCAAATTCTCTCTCTGGAAAGATAAAAAATTTGTTTTGATTTACAAATTGAGTTAACATTGTTTTGTTAATCATGATTTTGTTAATCAATTAACAAAACGACGATCAGATTGAGACAAATGTCCTTTCAACTGTGAACCCTCTGAAGCATCGGTAACCGGCGTGACTCAGCAAAGGCTCAAAACTTTTTCCCCGCGTCGACCGGTGTAATTATTTCCTCGTAGATTGAGGAATAAATCACCCGAGAACGCGCGGGCGGATAATTTAATATCTTTCCTCTTCTCGGCTGCGGGGAGAGACATTATTCGCGAAAAGTGCTGCGTGTGGCGATTTTTTTATAGAGTCCCCGCGACGAGACGAGAGAATTCATGCAAATCGAGCAATTTCGTTTTTGTAACTCGAGCTGCGGCTTAACTTCTTGCTGATTCGGACGGCAGCGAAGAATAAGGAGAAACTTAATTAAAAAGTGGAGCATTAGGATCGGCAAGTTTTCAAACGATTATTTCCCAAGGCCGTAAACAAATTATCTTGATGGAGCTCTCTCCCCTTCATCGCAGAGATGAGATGTACGCTGGCTCTTTCGCTTGCTCGCTCTCGCTAGCCCTAATATGGTTCACCAATATTTGACCTGCACTTATGTTACACGAGTCGGAAGCAACCAACCGGCAGACGGCGGTTTTTCTTGCAATCGCAGAGAACGAAAGCCAGCTCCGGCAAGTAGATGTGAAGGGGCTGCTCTCCACCTCGAGACTGCGGCTCGCTGCTCCTCAGAAAGTGCCCGTGTTGAAAGCATTGACATTGCGGCTCAAAGGGTAAATATATGTGTGCTCGAATTTTCACGCGGCACAGATTCATTTATACAAATATCAAAGATCATTTCCACTGAAAGAAAAACAACATTCTGTGCAATGTTAGCTGAAAATTTACAGTAGAAAATTATAGATATGCAAACAACAGAAAAAATGTGAAAATGTAAAATCAAACACATTTTTAGATTTTTGTGGAATAAATTTTTCAAAATGCGTAATAGGAGGGAAAAAGTAAAGGAAGAAGACACAGAATGAGATTTGCTGCAAGGGGTGGCAAAAATATACAATGTGACAAATGAAGAGACAATTTGGAAATATCAAAATATCACTACCGAAATATCCGACTCGTTCCCAGTTTTGATGAGACCTGCAATTAGTCTTAATAAAATTAAGCTAGATCTGAAAAATATTAAAATTTTCCCTCCTTTACTTCATTATTTACTCCCATTTATTCTTTTTCTATCAAATTTCGCGCAGAAAATAAACCGAACATTTTGAATAATTTATTTAAAATGTTTATTTTCTTAACGGAGTGGCATTTTTGTTGCTAGGAAATTATTGCCACCTATTTAAGATCTTCTTTCGTTCTTGAATTAAGATTTTCCCTCAAGATTTTTAGCTTTCTTCTCATGAATTGAAAAAGAGATTTCATGTAAACAAGCAAAGATTTTCAATTGCTGTTGAAGCACTTAATTTCAATTTTTTTCTTACGTGTGGGTAGAAGTTTCCAGGGAGATTAATTATTTATGTCCTTTTGCATCCTGTTAACATTTTGTGTACAAGAAAGGTGTGAATGTTCTTCACTGACGGGAAAGAGATATGAGTTTCGTACAAAGTAATTGTAGCTTCATGCCACATAAAGGTTCGAATTATCTCTATCCCAAAATGCTAATAAATTTATACACTGTACTCGCATCTTCGAGCAAAATGTTCGGTAATGCGCGTGGGCTCAAATAGTAATTAGTTTTTAACTTTGCAGCAGCAGCACAAGACGACGACGGTGAAACAGGAGTCGAGCGTCGAAATTCAAGACGCGCGCGCGAGATAATTTGCACGCTTCTCTCTATCATTAATAATTCTCACCTGTTCCCGCTCGGCGTCAGCGGCAAATCTCTTTTTCTGCCCTCATTATCCCCGGCCAAGTGTGCTGCGAGTGGTGTACGCCATTAGGCTTTTGTTTATTACGCACTAGGTGCCAACGACAGCGAAGTTTTGCATTTCAATATCAACAGTCTTTCTCTCGGGCACGTGCAAATTATGACAAAGCAGCAACTTTACTGCTTATATGTGCCTTTATTTCACGTTTTATAATTAGGCCAGCTTACGCTAGTAAGTTGTGCTGAATTTCAATTACCAGTCCCCACAGTGAGAAAATGCCTGTAATGATTTGATGTGATTTAAAAATTGTATTTTTTCTCTACTTTAAATTTATGTCCACGTGAAAAATGGAACAAATTTTTAGCTTATCTTTTCTTTAAATTTAACAAAATGTATGATCGCCAAAATGTAAAAATCAATAATCATTTACAAAATAAAATCTTTCTGTATCTGAATCTGAAATTGACTATTGCATCTTTACAAACAATATTTTATTATGTATGAATGTTAAATCTTCTAAGATATAACCGGGCAAACAAAAAAAAATTGCAAGAAACATTTAATTTGATATGATCTAGCAAGATAAAAAAGCACTCATTGTGTGAAAAAGGAAAAATAAATTGTCAAGGGATGTAAAAGTTAAGTGTCCTCTATAAAGTGCAAATTTTACGTTATTTCTTGGAACGAGCTAACAATACAAGTAATAATTTAATAAATTCCTTCAGCACATGAATTTTACATGTAAAGAAAATTATTAAATCGGATATAAAAGGAAACTGACCGTGAAGTGTGTGCGTCCGTGAAGCCGTGTTGCGATAGCCAGTTCTGTCCATGTTGCTGCCGCTCACCTGGAACAAATAAAAAGCAATTCCACTTTGTTAATTCCAACTTCAAGCAGACGATGAGGAAAAAAACAAGCAGAGAGAGGATGACGAAAAAGAAATCTCTTCTCGTTTCGTGTCGAGTGGGTACGCGCCTATGGCGTTTGACAAATTTAGCCAATTCTCATCTAGCGTCGCAAGCAGCATGGCAGAAAATCTTTCTCTTTCTATTCTTTCGTTTTGTGTCATTAAAGGAAATCAATTCCAGACGTCGATTTTAAGACAATAGCAGCAGCAGCTTTGATGGAGAGAGTGCAGGCAGGGCGGGAGCTATCAAAAATCCGCCAACTGGGTGCGCTGGAGAGCAGGTGAGGCGGCAGCTTTTCCATTACGCCGACGAAAACTGTCATGCAGACACATTTTCCTATTGACAAGAGTAATATTGCACGGGATGAAAACCGGCTCGATCTGCCCCAAGTGAAAGCTGTTCTAGATTGAAAAAGGAAGCGAATCATCAGACATAAAACCATTTTTCCAGTGTTTTCTGTATTTTTACAAGTCTGGCTCGTTCGTTTCTTACTCTACTGTCTGTTCTGATTTAATTTCAGCTTACAATTAGCAAAAAATTCAAAATATTCCTTTGCCAGTTTTCAGTTGTTTCATCACTTGCTTCTTGCTTGGAACGCAAAACAATTTCATTCCTATGTTTGTCAAACTTCGTTAAAACTACAATGTATCTCTCCAAGTTTAACTTATTTTTTGCAAGCGAATTCCACTTTATGCGTTTTACATCACCTCTGCAATAAATTTATTTTAGTTTTGAAACCAACAGTACGTCGATTGAAATTTTATGTAGAGTTAAGTTCCAGAAGAATGCGTGGCAAGAAGAAGGAGCGGGACAAGTCGCAGGTGTTGTCAGCAAGGAATCATCATCATCATCATCACTTTTCATTGTTACGATACGACGGGTCGCCGCCACCACATTTAGGGGAAGAAAGATGACTGTCAAAACCGTTCTCTATGCAAAAGTTTAATTAAACCCTCGCGTTGGAGGCGAATAAGTTTTCACCTCTAGTATTCATTTTTTGCTCACGTGTCGCCTAAAGCAGCACTGCATTGAACTAGTATTTTCATTATTTGTTGGCCGTGGAGCAGTGGAGGCCTTTTTATTAGAGAGTGGTCAACATAGATAAAACCGGCAATTGCCATTACGCTCTCGGCAAGACGTAAATTTCGTGGTAGGCCCTTCGTCTTAATTAACCCAAAGTGCCTCAGCACAGGGAACAGGCAATTCCTGCTCGAGGGCTACTTCACGGGGGCAATCAGCAATTTTTAGAACAATACCATTCCTCTCCTAATGCCCACTTGAAGCTTGCTTAGCTTTGAAAATGTTGCAAGATGTTTAAAATAATATTAATATTTTGTTTTCATGTTTTATGATTTTGTTATTCATTTGCTGTCCCTTGCCATTGAATACCACCCTTTAAATAGGGCATTATGAAATACAGCTCAAACTTTCAACAAAAGATATTTTCACATAGTGAATTTATCAAAATGTTTAAAAAGCGACGCTTCTTTTGCATTTATTTTGCGCCTCTGGTTGCTTCCTGTCTGCCTTTATCCGCGCACTTTTATTGTGTGTGCGGCTTCACCAAAAACAGGCGGTAGCAGGTAAAATTGTTTGTTATCTCGTTCTTTATGCAAGCCATTTTCACTTTCATAATTTAGTTACTCGGCCTGATAAGCACCGTGAACGCGCGCCTGCATGGCAACTCGTTCTTTAATTCCGCGCGCCACCTGCACCGTATTAGCGGTTAAAATTTTTAATTCTTTAATCTCAGAATAAATCCAAAATTTTCATTTTGTTTAATAAATTTGAACAGTGATTAATGTAATTTTGCGAGATAGATAAAAAGTTGATTAATCTTGAGGTCTCTTTTAATAACTAAATAGATGATATTTTTAATTGAAGGGTGGCTTAAATGGGTTTAGGGGTAGCGCAAAATCCACAAAATTAATTTATTTGAACGGATTTAGAAAAAATGCCCTCACTGCCGGTGCAGGTTGAAAATAATACCTATCGAGCTGTGCTGGAAAGTATGCAGAAAACGACTCGCTTCCTGCTCCAGAGCGCTGGCGGAAAAGTTCATTTTCGCTCAGCGGGCGATTATGATTTTTGTCAGGCCAAGAGCTGTGACGGGGCGGCGCGGCGCACGCAAATTGATATTCCCATTTTTCGCAAATGCCTCATCCCAGGCCTGACAGGGGAGGATTTTGCAGACCGCAGGGGTCAGTCACAAGGGGCCGTAAGAGGCTTAAAATGCGCGTCCAGCAAGAACAAAGACTGGAACACGCCCGACTAATCCGACGGCCGGCCGGGCGGCTTGTCATTTCGCCGCGCGCATGATAAAACTCTACAACCATATATATTTTATCATCGAATACGTCCCACAGGCACGGGCAGTGCAAAATGCAATGCGGGGAATTGATGGTGAAAATCATAGAGCTCAAAATAAAATTATGTGATCCACAAACATGTTATTTATGGTACATTTATTTGCGGCAACCAAGAGTAAAATCTTAAGTTTTATTGAATTACATGATAAAAGATCTCTTTGGCAAAGAAAATTTTAAACTTTGAGATCTTTGCATTCATGAGCAGTTTTGATATCACACATGTTGTGTCTTAGATATTGCTGATGGAAAAAGTAGTCATATGTCAGGTATATGTATTCGAATTTTCAATAAATACTTCCTTACTTATCTTTCTCTACAAAGTTCATCCATGCATCATTGCCTTTCTCTCGTTGCCCGCTCATTTCCTGCAGCTAAATCCTATTCCACTTTTTCCCTTTCAGACACTTGTATAATTTCGTTATGATCACCCAATCTCGTATTTTTGTGCCTGATTGGGCCTTGTCCGCCAAAAGGAAAAAAAGAAAAACAGCCGTCTGTTATTCTGTCATCTTCTCTCTATTACGGCTTCCTCAGAGGCGATTTCTTTATTTTTATACGCTCATCATAAGACGTGCACAGCTCCGCCGGGGCTAATTAGGTGTTCAGCTCGGCTCCTCAGGTCGTGTTTGGGCAATCAGGACCCCATCATCGAGATACCTACGCGCGCGAGCAGATGAGTGAGTGATAAGGGAGGCGGCTTTTCTGGATCGCTCTACCTTATTTACGAGCGGCAGGTGTTAAAACGCCCTATTAATAGGTAGCAGCAGCGCGGTAATGACAGGCCGCGCGCTGGAAAATGAAAAGCCTTTACACAGTCTGTGCGACCTGCATTGCGGCTCACAATACATATCCACTTCGAAACGCCCACTGTCCAAGTCCAGACCGCTCCCATTGATCAAAGTTTATGAATAATGAAGTTCGGCTTTTAATCGCTCAAAGCTTTGAAAGCTGATTAAAAACGATGGTATACGTACCTTTAATTGATTTTTTTGTACACAGACAATTGGACAAAATGCAGAACAGTAACTACTTATAATTTATTCTATTTTTTGCGAGAGTAAAACTTGGTTGTGCCTTTTATTTTTGTTTAAATTCAATGGAAATTAAGTTGCAGACCAAAAAGATTCCTTGAAAATAATTTATTTGTTTGCTAAGAAAAATTATTCTACAGAAGTGTAAATCTTGCAAAACTCTTAAGTTGTTTTGAATATAATTCTGGTGAAAATTGCTCGATTCAAGTAGCTGCGTCATTCCCAGAAAGTCACTCTAGTGTTGAATGCTTTAGCTGGCGGAGCTCTTGACTCGCTTCCTTGCCCTTTCTCGACCGCCCTCTCTGGGAACCACAACAAAGCGACTCTCGCAAAAGTGAATCCTGCTGGTTTGCAGAGGGCACGATGATAATTAATTTCCCATGAATTATTGCTGGCTGGGGCTCAGCGAAATTTGAACCTTTTGTCGGCAGGAATCAAGCAATAATGTGATAGCAAAGTGAATGACGGAGCTGTAGAGGGATTTGACTCGGCTGCTGGAGAATAATTGTTAAGTAGTGGTGATCTGCATGTCCGTCCAAACTAATTGGCCCTCATTGAAAGGAAGTTTCAATCGATTGGAATGGAAGGTACAGACTTAGCATGTCGTGGGCGCTACACTTCAAATTTTTATTTTGTGTCAATTTTTCGAAAAAAATTATTTGCGTATTTATGCAATTAATGCGTGCGAGAAAAATAAATTGAAAAATATGTTAGATTTTTCCAATGTAGATTTTATAGATTTCCTAGTATGAGTGAACAGTTTTTATTCCTCACAAAATCTTCATACCATAACAAGCAGCATTATACAAATTATGTTAGATATGAACGAAATATTTATGCGACTGTTAAAAGAGCGCTTGTATTAGATTTAAAGTGACCTGAAAAATATTACTGAGATTTTTATTTTCTATAGATAGGAAGTGATTAAATTAATGTTATTACACGATAAGCAAATGGCAAACGGCCGGTTGATGAAAAATATCAGCGTCACTTACCATTTCAAATTGATTAGGAGCTAAGAGTCTCGCGTGCAAATGTCAAATGAGTGCGTGTGAGCGACGAAATTAAACTGCGTTTGTTTGAGTGTAATTGATGACCGCGCTGGCATTTTGATTCAAAAGTTGCTTGATGACAAGAGAAGAAACTCTCTCGCACGTCTGTCTGTCGGGGGAAGGCGGAAAACAACAAATCGGAAATTAGACCGGTTGGGGCGACGGGCGAAGGGAAAACAATAAAAAGTCAAAATGTATGGGGCGGCATGCTCACTCGTCACGACGATGAGGAGATTTGCTGTACAGTGAGAGTGAAAAATGAACCGTGTAAAATTGAAACAAATTGCTCACGGAGAGAGGAGAGCATAGAGACAAGCAATAAAAAATTGAGGCAAGTTTCAAGGGGAGGAAGAAAAATTCTAATTCAAAATGCTTTAGTTGAATCATACATTTAATGATACATTGCACTAAGCGAAGGTCATTACGGTTATTCTAACGCCTCTGGGTAAAACTTTCTGAGCATATCTCTAATGAGAAGAGCATAAAGCAAAACTAGAGCTAATTTTATTTTTTTTATATTGCGTGAATAGATTATTTTATGAAAATTTTCTATTTTTGTTAAGTTTAAATTTTTGCATTAAAATTTATACAATTCTTTCAAATTACTAAATTAACCCCCCTGATGAAAGCAATACATACAGTATTTGCAGCCAGGCTTGTCAAGTGAAAAATGATCAACGAGTTGGAACAAAACACAAGGAAGTTGCGAAGAAAGAAATGGGGGGTGGGAGCTCAAATTGAGACTTTAATTGCGCTACAGACAAATTCAAACAATAATTTACAGGCAGGAATCAGTCAGCAGCACCCTCGCTCAGCCCTGCGACTCCCCTTAATGCAAGGCCTGTAATTGGCGTTGAGAAAAATTTCTTCGGGGAGAAAAATTCGCTTAATTTATATTTATTAATAAGAATTGCGCTGCAGCAGCAGAGTAATAATTCGAGAGATTAAACGAAAAGTGTGCGGCAGCTGCAATGCTGGGCGGGCGGCATTTGTCATTTAGCCCGAATGAGAAATGATTCGAGCGCCGGCGGCTGCTGCTAATAAATGGCGGCTTGTCATGAAATAGGACTATGTATGTGTAGCATACCTCGCTCGCGATACACGCGCGCTCTATGCAAGCGCACAATGCCTTCCGCCGCCAGCTCTCGATGAACCAAATTGAATAAATCCCGACGACTTATTGGAAAAAGCTGGCAGGATGTTTTGAATAATAAATGCTGCCATTGCTGATAACTGCCAAGGCGGTGGTCTGGCGGCGGGGTGAACACCCCCTTTGATAATGCTCAAAGAGCGGCCCCATTCGTCACTCAGACTTCCTCCTGAAAAATGGGCTCTTTCCTCCTCGCCAAACTTCGCGTGTACATTCAGATTATCAGAAGCCGGAGAAATCGCCACAGAAATGGACTATTAATGAGCCGACGGCCAGCATAGATTGATATGAATATATTGCTTTGAAAAGTCGATGGTCTTGCACATAAGTAAGGTTTTGATTGGTTTTGAAGGAAAATTGTGTTGAAATGTTGTTGTTTCATTTTTTTAATATTTTAAGCAATTTAGTTGATTTTAGATTTCTCTTGATATCAATAACTCTCCCGAAACATTGCCATAGATGCATAACTTTCATCGTATACATTTTTTTCTTTCCTTTATTTGAATAATTATATTCCAGATTCATTGCAAAAAAAGCAACGAAACTTACTTAGACTAAACAGGGGGAAAAAAGTTTTGGTTAACTGGTATAACTGATTTCATGCTAGAAATGGGCCCACGAGAAAATTTAGCTGATTTAGATGATCGTGGATGATTTAAACGACTTTAGATGATTTAAAGTAGCGTTCAAATCAATCATAAATTTAGCAGCTTTAATTCATTTGTTAGATTGCATTTTAACTTTATTACAGTAAGAAGCTCCGTCTCCACCAATGCACCACCGTGCAGGCTGGTTGTGAGCTGGAAGCTGCCAGCTTTTGCCTCTGGCAGTACACGAGAAAAAGAGTAATTACTCCTCGGCCGTGCCTGTCTGAAACCATTCCGCCCCGAAGGTCAATAAGTCAAAAGATTTAATTTAAGGAATCCGTCCAGTCAACACCTTTGGCAGACGTTTTTTTGAACAGAGGCGGAAAAAGTGAGAAGCCTCACGTCGCTCAGCGAGCCGTCTGAAAAAGAAGTTCCTGCGCACGTGTCTGGCCTGGACTGCAGGCGATCTGACCGGACACCTAGCTCAAACAACGTGTGTGTCAGTGAGCGAAGCAGTAGATTAATGGTGGTGTCAGGTGAGAATGACACTGGCTGCAGTCCGCCGGTGATTTGCAACATCTGCCCGATTGAAATTTATCACGGCCGGCCACTGCGCAAAATATTGCAGCTGCTGCGCCCGCTGACCTGTCTCGCGCGCACTCAAAATATCTACAACCAGTGCTTTATGTGCATTTTGGTGCATGCGATGGCCAATGGAAAAGTCGATTACGCCGGGAACAAATTTAAAAGGCCTATATTATTAAATTTAAATATTCTTTGAGGTTGTTTACCGTCTAGTTTAGAATAAACAACATTTTATTTATGGTTTGTTTGTATCAAACATAAATGACATATGTCTGGGAGAAACAAATAAGTAGAATAATCAATCATAATGCAGAGAGACCTGGCAGGGAACTTTGCTGGTACGTAGCGAGGAAATTTTGGTAAACAACCTGTTTCGTCACTGCTGGAAAGCAACATGTATTCGAGCAATAAAAATAGCTTAATCTGTAAATTGAAGATTAAACTGAATAATAAAAAACCTGCATTTCAGCTTTATTTTTAAGGAGGAGAGATATTGCTTGCAGCGGCCAAAATTCTTCCCCTAATTTCACCGGCACTTATATTAGCAAAATGATCTTTGCAATTTTTCATTACCAATAATATTTGCAAAAATAATTTAATTCAAGTCTTAAAATCATATATAATGAATGATGAAAAATGTCTCACCTTTTTCAACCACTCCAATGCCAGTAATTATTATAGTCAAACACGGGGCTGCTCATTTAACAAAGTACCTCAGCCCTTTCTCTGCAAACCTTCAGCAGTGTCTTTTGTAATGAACGCAGGAGGGTGCGTAAAAGGCGCGTGCCGTCAGTTTTGCAGCAAACACACACGCAGAACGCTGAGAATATGTATATTTGTGAGCTGGAGAGGTAGGTCGGCGGATAAAAGAGCCGAGTTTGTTCCTTTGAATGTGGTTACATCTGAAGAAGAGCGAACATCAAGTTGATGATGATGGATGTCACGCAAAGGCAGGCAGGTTGCCTAATGTATGCGAGCGCGCGCGTCTCTTTCAGCTATGTCGAGATTTCCCTCGTGTTTCGCTCTTTTTGCGCTGACAAGCTCGCCAAGAATGAGTTTTGCGTGCCAAAAATCGAAGAAGAAATCTGCGGCCAACCGAGTAGAAGCAAAGTATCTCGTCCAACTGCGCTGAATATTAAAAGGCCAGTAAATGAATGGATAAATGAGCGCAAGGTAGGCTGGCACTGAACGACATTTAATTTCGCATGTACAGATGAACTCAGAAAAAAATTGCTCAGCCTAGTTTTACCTTTGGTAATTTTGCACTAACGCTTTAATAGAAATCTAAAGTCACTATTAAAGTATAATTTTTAAATTTGAAATTTTCAGGTCTAAAAAAAATTTCTTGACGAGGTCGTTTTTCCCTGATGAATTTACATCCCGCCAATTTTCCTCGAAGCTATTCAATGTCATGTTTTATTGCTCTACAATAGTTTCTTTGAGAAAAAACTTAGATATATTTTTTCTATTTTTTGAACAGAGCCAGAAACCTGGGGACATAAGTAATGTTTCTGGTCGGGAAAGAAGGCTAATAAGATCTATATTTTCAATTTTGAGGTTAGAGTATCATTTGGTTAACTCTGTCAAATAGGCAAAATACGCCGGAACTTTGAAAATTCCATGATTAATTGAATTTTCCTCCCAAACAACAGTATATCATCCAGTTTTTAGGCCTTCTGTTGTACGAATCGTCGAGCAAAAAGCAGCCCGCAAATAAACACACACATAATTAAACCGGGAAATATCAAGGGGCATTCGTACACGTGAGTGCGGTGAGCGAGGCCAACAAAACTCTCATGCGTGCAAACGATCAAGGGTGCATTAAAGGGCGGCCTTATTTAATTCTCTTTGAAGAAAATTAATGTGCGGCGGTCGGAGGGCAAGGTGTCTTGCATACTTCGCAGGCGATTATTCAGCGCGCAAATGACCGCTGCAGAACGAATGGTGCGGCGTCTGATATTTATACGACCAGAAAATCCCGCGCTCGTTTCATCCTGCTGGGCCAGTTAATTCCAAGGTGTGCACTCAGCCAATAAATTAATCCGCGTGCTGCACTTTTTGCATTTGCCGCTGATCAACCGGACGCTGGCTATAATTGGCGGCGCGCGCGCCCGCCGCACAAAGCGACCAATTAGCTGTGAAACGGACGCTATCTCTCGCTTTCAAAGCCGCACAGGTCAAAGCGAAATGAACAGAGATGTCGAGTACGAGTGAGAACCAACGCACGCGCTCGTTTAAAATTAGCAAACTATTCGCGGACGCTCGCATTCCGGGCACAACAAAAATAGAGTGACACATTGTTTTTGGCTGCTGTGGTATTCACCGATGCTGAACTTCACTAGAGCCCTGACCAACCCTGACACGGCAGTAAAAGACTTACGACAGTTTACCGAGGCAACAGAATTCTTTTCTTGAAGGAAATCTGTTTTAAAATTAAATTTGTGTTCAATTGTGACACTTATTTACGAGCATCTTACTTTTGGTTAAGAGCTGGAAAATTTCTAAAATTTAAACTCAATTACGATGGTCGAGAAAAGAACTTTGCTTACCAACATTAATGGTCTTTAGCTCGTTGTCAGGTGATAGAATACAATCGATAAAGTTGTTGAAAAGCTGAGCCTGCATAGCAAAGTTCGAAATATAAAATTGAAAAAACCTTTCTTGTTTAAAAATCGAACCGAAGATGGATCGCTTGACGTAAAGATAATGGTAATTTTTTAAAACCAGCATATTAAAAATGACGTTCTGAAATTTAATTCAAGTAATTTCCAGAACCTTGAACTCACGTGGCGATATCTTAACCTTTCCTTCGGCTTCCTCGTTTTTGGTATGTTTAATTTAAGGAATACAATTTAGTAAATGATCGTACACCGAAAAATTTTTCTGGAATCGTTCAAATAAAAATCATAGTATAAACAAATCCCTTCATGTGTTATTGAGGAATTTTGAACTGGTCAGTTAAGGGCTCTAGCAGATAATAGAGCGGTGATGACTAATATCTGGCAGCGTTCAGTGGAATTTTCGTGTCGCGCTGTACAACAAGCGAATTATGAATACCAACGCAGTTATAGAGCGTGTGTTTTCAACGACGGCGAGACGGCAGCTCGCTGGCTTTGTTTTTTACTATTGGCTGCCGCCGCCGTAGCTTTTTCTAAAGGTGCGCTAATTGCCGCAGCACATTTAACAAGCCTTTTCATTCATTAATGAGTGCACAGCTTTTTGCAACGAGACTCAGCAAAGATGTTTTTTACAGGCTGCCGGAATTCCATGCGGTAGCCCCTCGATTTTTGCATAGCTTAATTAATCATCGGATTATTTTAATGAAAAATAATAATTTTAATCCAATTTATCACATATTAGGAGGGCTTAATATAAAACACACTTAACATGTATTACTGACAATTTAATTAATTGCCAATTCTTGGGAACTGCAGAGTTAATCAATGAATAGTTAGTTGGGACACATTATTCCATTAATTTATTATGCCTAATGAGGAACCTACGACATAATTAGTGAACCATAAATGAGTACATGAGCTTTTTCATTTCATTCGAACCTGAACTATTTAGCTTAATTTCCTTATTCCTAGCACAAGCTATATGCAACCGGCACATCACATCAGTTACCGGTGTTGCATAAAATCAAATTCTTTCTTTCAGCACAGCAGGGGAAATGATTCTACCAGATGAGAAGTATCGCGTGGGTAATTAATCAAACTGCAGTAAAAGCGCTTAAGCAGCAAATTTCCAGATGCGCAGCAGTTGATATGCCCTCGGGCGACGGGCAAAAAACGCCGCACGTGTGCAAAATTGCGTGCTGCCGCTGGCTTTTTTACTTTTTGAGCTACGTTCACTTTCGATCGCGGTGTGGCGAAAAACAAAAGCGTACTGCCAGCGCTTGTTTGTGCTTTCTCGCTGGAATAATATGCAAATTGGAAATTATTGCACGCGCAGTAGCCTGCTGCTCCGCAGAGCACAATTGCTAATTAACAATTAAACCAGCGCTGATGATGGAGAAGTGCGCGCGTTGCTTCGTCAGCACAGTTGTTTGCCCTGGCTGGCTCCCGCCCGCGCTGCACACGAAAGCAGCTGCTTTCTAGCTCACCCTGAACACACAAAACCAGACGATAGCTTCCACAGAGACTATTAATTTGTAGGCACCTTCAATTAACTTTTTTGAATATGTAATCGCCAACTTGTTCATCACAAATGAAAAGCAAGGAGCACGCAATCTCTAGACCATTAGAAGCGTAATATTAATACAAATCGATCGTAAAGATCAAGGTAGATAAATTAATGTGTTTCGTGTATTTAAATATTATTATATACATGAAACAGTCTACTTTCCGACTAATCTTGAAATTCTTTTTGGCATGATGATATACAGCACGGTGAAAAGTATTTTTTTAATACTTTAAAATACGTAATCCAACGACCAAACTGGACCAAGAACGTGTTGTAAAAAAATTCTGGTGTGCCTGTTACCGCTTGTAAATAAATTAAATTCATATCGTTCCCGCATCGACTATCATCTGGTGCATGTTACCGAGTGGCCATAAAAATGATTTTAGTCGCTGAAAAATGTCCCAGATTTCCTTTTTGCATGTTGACCTGAGAGGTTATCTCCACATGCTTATCGTGGCCAGACAGCTCACCTTTTAAAATGCAATCTAATTTCAAGTGGCAGTCTGACAAAGATAAAAATGTATTAAAAGCCTCTTGAGAATTGAAATGAAAGCTACAAATGCGTTTATTTTTCCATCAAAAAAGGGTTTTTAAGGCAGCACAAAATTAATTTTGTTAATCTAAGCATTACTCTAAATCCAAGATAGATTCATATCGACTTTTAAGTTTAATAAGAGATTTTAAGTGCTTCGCAAAGATATAAAAATTACACTTAGTGCGGACTTTATTTTATGACTTAATGACAAGTAATCAACATAACCACATGGTCAGACCACTCGTTGTCGCAAAAAACTGTGAAAATGATAACAATTGCCTTGAGGAAAATGTAAACTACCAGATATATGTTATCAGGAGAACAATAAATTAGCTTTTTTCCTGAATAAAAAGTTGAATCATTGCTGTGTATAAAACACACGTCCAAAAGATCGACAGAAGGACTCTCACTGTGGCGGTCACAATGCATGTTCCTTTAGTGCTCGCACTACTATTTGCTCAGGTAATATTTCACCTAACTGAACCTTTATTTATACTTATGAAATGATAGTTTGTGCTGGTTTTCAACCAAGAACTTTTTCCGAATCTGACGAGACCCGTGAGCCATAAGAGAAATGTAACGATTGTTCAGAGAAATTACACCAAGCAAGAGTGGAGACAGATCCAGAAGAACCTTAAGCCTAAGCCGGATGTTATCAAAGGAAAACCAATTGTTCAGCGTAAAATAAGTCATACTTGTTTTTCCTTGTAATTGTGAGAAAATGAAAAATTGCAGCTCGTGGTGCAGGACGTCTGGCAGCTAAAGTGAATCCATTTCTGTATGGTGGCAGCTCCGCAAAACCAGGACAGTTTCCGTGGCATGTTATTATTGCTTTTTATTCTTGGTCCGACGGTGCCCTTTGTGGTGGTTCTCTAATTATGCCAAATTTCGTCCTTACTACTGCCGCGTGCATAAAGTATGATTGACTAATTTTAATTCATTTCTATCACAGCTAATCAATATATGAATTTTGCTCGCCAGTACGACTATCCCCCCACAAAATCACTTTTTAGGTTTTGGTGCAGTAAGCCTGAGTGTTTACACGCCGGGAAGCCAGCTCAGGTTAGGTTCAGCATTGTACACTCATCCACAGTTCAACTCAACCTATTTAACAAATAACGTCGGTCTAATTCGATTCGACACTCCTTTAACTTTATCAGGTTTTTATGATGAACAAATTTCTCCTACTTTTACTTAAAATGAAAAAAATATAGACACGATCAACCTGATTGCTCTTCCTTCCCTGAGAGACGCTACCAAAACTTTTGAAGGTATTCAAGGAGTCCTTTCAGGGTTTGGTTTCGAACAATTTGGTAATGCTATACTATACGTAAAATTGGCTTCATACCAGCTTACCGTTGTAACAGGCGAATGGAATGGACCTAATAGCACTTTAAAGTATGTCTTACAACCAGTCGTATCCAGCGAGTTATGTGTTAAGCAATATGGCACTCAATGGTACACGAACAGAAACCTATGCATCTTAGAATCAAATGCACTTTCTAAAGGACCTTGCTGGGTATGTTAAACAAACACAATTAAATAAAAATATCGTGATTATTTTATGCTATTAAAGCACATCTCGTACTTGGTTGGAATCATTTAAACATTTTATTGCCCCTACAATTTCATTGTGTGAACTGCATTTCTAAAAAAATGTTTTTGCTAGAATTGGGATTTCTGTTTATAAGTGTTTTTCTAATTTCATTAAAAAATTTTTAGTTTGATGAGGGTGGTGCCTTGGTGCATAACATCAGTAATGTCTGGGTGCAAATCGGAATCTATTCGTATTCTCCAACACATTACTGCGGATTTAAAGAAAATTTAACGTCGACTTACGTTCGAGTTACTTCACATCTAGGATGGATTTCTACAATTGTTGGTAATTAACATATTGATTTTTCTAATTAAAAAATGGTTGATTTAGTACCGTCATTGGTATGACCTCGACAAAGCTAATTTTTTTAACACTAGCTGGTTCGCTGAAAATAATTTGAAAATTCAAAAGCGATCTATTCAAATTTTGTGAAAATTTTCGTATGAAAAATAAACAGTTGTTCATTAAGCTGGGCTCATTTTAAACGATTTTGACTCTCTTCATAAGACTTTATATGCTTCGTGTTTATTTTTTAAGTTCAGGACTATGAGAATGCCACAACTACATCGACTTCAACATCCACTTCAACGTCCACTTCAACATCCACTTCAACATCCACTTCAACGTCCACTTCAACATCAACTTCCACCTCAACCTCGACAACCACAACGTCCACAACAACAACGCCGCCGAAGTCAACAATCTTATGCTCAACAGCTAACTTCACTGTGAGTGTAAAATTTAGGCAGCAGAAATTGTCTAATTTTAGATTAGAGTGGATTAAGCTGTTGCAACAAACCAACTAATACCCTTGTACCATACGTCGCCAGCCAAAGAATATGCAGTGCAACATCAGCAAATGACCATGTACCGTTCAACGTGTACGCACTGAACATTTGTCAAGCAAAAATAAACAAACCTATCAACTCAATGAACTTTAACGACAAAATCTTAATGGCTCTTTTGGCCCCAAAAGCAGTAAGTATATACATGTATTTCAAATGGAAGAGTTACATTTGATTTTATATTTCAGTGCTTTGTCAACTGTTTCCTCACTACAAAAGGCATAGTAAGCTGATCAGAAGTATTTTTCCATGTTGTAAAATGTTCTACTGCAGATGAATTCCGCCACATCGTCTGTTAACTTGGTATTATTATCGAAGCTCCTCACAGCGCAGCAGACTGACACAACTTGGATCGCAAAAATCAACCAAGCAGTGACAGTCTGCTCCAAAGACGTAGCCAGTACGACCTTCAAAATTCAATATCTTTCCTAACGAAATACACAATATTATTGCTTGAGCACCCAGCAGTGAATAAACATTTTATATTACATTTTACAGAGCTCAGTATTCCCAAATTTTCCACTTTACTTGGCTCAAAATGTAATGGAACTGCAGTAGTTCTGCTCCAGTGTGTCGTCTATAAATTGATACAGGTATTTTGAAACACTTCTAATGCCATTCAAAAGTAAACAATTTGTCAACTTTTCGTTACATAGAGCTGCCCATCAAGATGTAAGTTGTTAAAATCAATAGATATTGTTAAATACTAAACTGTTTTATTTCTGAGTGCAGCGACTACCACTACTTGCTCACAGATGTATTCTGGATTTGACCAATGCGCACCTAACGCGTTTTCCCCATTCATCTCGACTGGAGCAAGGCAGGGAGCTCATATAACGAGCGAGCAAAAGCAATTTCAACTAGAACACGAACTCAACATCCTAGGTGACGATTTAAATTATTTTTAATAGTTTCTCTCTGCTATTGATAATCTATTATTGAAAATTCGGCTCACTATCGGCGAAAATAAATGTTTTTGTGGTTAAATCAGTTCAATGTGTTGCACACCAATAAAAAATTCAATTGGAATTGATTTTTTCTCTGCAGAAGAATATTACCTATTGTTTAGAAAAATATTTAATCAGGCAATTCCTTTAAAAATTTCACTTTATCCAAATCAATAATTAATTTCTTTGACTGTGATAAGAAGAATTTAACTCAGTCTCAAGCAGCTAACGCAGAAACTCGCAGGGATAATAATTCTCCATATATGTGTGTTGTCTGTTGTACACATTTTATTTCTAAAATTTATTTCATCATAATTATTTTAAATGACTGTTCATCGAAAAACTATTATACGCTGCTTTCAAACTCTGGCTATGAAAGGAATATAAATTCCTATCACACTCAACACTTTCCATGGGCTATGAGCTCACCAGGTCCCAATTACACTGCCGAGCGGATAACATGGGACTCGGGTGGCCGCAGAAAAGGTTATTGGGTCTATTTTGTAGCCATATTTTGCCTCCGTACATCGGTGTCGTTTATTATGAAACGCCAGAAGTTCGTCCTAAAAGCTGCTGCTGGAAAGGTGCGAAAACCCCGAAAACCAACAAAGGGCGAGTCACAGAGTCAGCGCCGGTACTCCTTATTTGAGCATATCGTGTCACTAAAATAAACAACTTTTGCCATCTCTGAAATGAGGCAGCCATGAGTAGTAGATCCCAGAAAAGCTCAAATATCTCCCGTTGCTGTGACTCTCCCGAGAATGCTGTAAAAATGACGTCCAGCTGAAAAATGGATCCAGAAGCAGTTATATAATACAGTGCGAACCATTTGAACGTTTTTTGTTTGTTTTCAAACAAATTGAATGAGAATCTCGAACTAATATTTTAAATTTTTAACCCTGTCTCAAGCAGCCAATGCAAAAACCGCGATCTCCACATTTTTCTTTTATTCAATATTAAAATTTTCTGGAACTCTGCAACTAGATGAAATGTAAACTCAACGTCAGTCAAATAAATTATTCATATTGAACATTTCAGCAGCCATGCAATATTCTGCTGTTATTCGCAATTAGTCGTCAGATCAGTTTCAATTTTGGGTGCTATGGGTTTTCCGATTTCAGAGGACGTATAGACATGAAATTAATCAACAGAAGCCTCAAAAGTGGCTTGTATTGCAGTGGCTGCTGTCGTCGGTATGAAAATCCACAGACCAGCAGGTTCGCTTGTTGGAACTAATTTGTGTGTGTGAACGTACAGCAGAACTCATAAATAAACATATATATATTCGCTCACTGCCACCACTGAGTACTAACAACAATATAATCACACAACGGAGCACGCGCCTGTTTTCATAGAAGCGTCGGAGTGCTGCGTCCATGTGGATGTTTATTATCAAAACCACAACGCAGTGAGCGCTCAGGCAGATCTGTTGTGGTCCAGCTCGATCTAACATTCAATAATTTCTTATTATGCTTAATAGGGACAACATTTAGCATTTTGTAAAATAACTTATGCCTATACAAAGAGATTTTAAAATTTATTATTTCAACAACCCCTATTAATGACTTTCCAAGACAAAATTTTCCACCATGAGAGAATTATTATTACTCTGTAAAAAGATGCTACACCAAGACAAGTACAATTTAGCCAGAGCCAGTCCCGGTGAGGTAATAATATTAAAGCAATTCTTTTTTTATTATTTTTCATTTTTGAGTTAACAGATATTTTCAATTAGATATTAGTTTATTTAAAAAAATATTACTTTGTAAAAGGTATTTGTGGAAAGTGAACAGCGATTAGACACGTTTCTACTGTGCCTCAGCGCGGCGTGAGATTGCACCATGTAATTAATCGTTTTGGCTCTATTTTGCCAGCACTGTTCGCCAATTCTGCCCAAAAACGTTATGTGATTTTATTTCAAATTATTTTATGTGTCTATGACAAGGCAAAATAAACAAGAATATATATATATATATATATATATATTAAAATTATTATGTGAAAAATGGAACATAAAAAGAGATATCAGAAATTAACCGCTCAAAAGGGAGATGGGAAATTTTTTGTTTCCACTAGTTTTTAAATTGCTGATTGCAATTTACTTTCCACGTCTGCCAACTCGTGCGTGTATGCGAAATAAACAATTTGTGGCCGCTGACGTTTGACGATAGCATTATCGCGAGCGCCATTCTTCAAAAGGGAAATATCCGCGTCACTCGTTTTCGGTCCAAAGTGGGTGATTTGGGCTTTTTTAGTATTGTGCGCGTTCTCTTGCTGACAGCCAAATCGGCAACCGCGGCTGGCTTTGTGTTTGCTTGCACGCTGCGCGTGTGTTTGTTTGTACGTGTACGTCAAAAATAATGAAACGACGCCGGCTTCTCTGCGACTGAATCTGCGGCGCGCGCAATTTATCTTTTTCATGGTCCAATTAGCGCGACGGCAGATAATCCCGGCTCGTCATAAAATAAAGTTGCAGCTCTTTTCCTATCGTCGCATTAACCTCTCGTCTCGTGCCGTTTTTCCGCATGCGAAATTGTGTATGTGGTGCTTTTGTTGCAAATTAATTGCTGCTCCTTTGTGCGCTCTGCAACGATAAAGCTGCGAGAGACGCTTCCACGTGTGCACCGCGCCATAATAATGTGCCAGCTTAACGCACTCTCTATCTACCTTTTCAGACCTTGCCTCCTTACTGAAATTCACAGATTCTATATGCCTCTTTAGCAAAAATGTTTTTAAATGAGTGGAAATCAAAGTAGTTGCATAGAAAAGCAGGCCTGAGCAGCAAAGCCACGCCTAAAATTAAATTTGTTTTAGATTTCAAATTTTAGTTAAAGCATATCTTCTTAAAATAAGGAAATTTAAATCATTCTTCGTCGAGATATATAGTCATTTTTTTCAGTATGTTGTTATCTTCACTTAAAACGAGAATTTGTAACAAAACTTCCATCGGTTGTGGAAAAAAGTCCCAAGTAAATCTTACGTTTGTGACTTCCAACCAGCGTTTGAGGTGTACTTATAGTCAGTTGGATGGAATCTGCCTAACAAAAACAGCGCTAAACTTTTGCACTGTCAGCAAACTGGATTGCAGACCTCGCGCATCAGCATGCAACGTCGGGCGCGTGTTTGCTGCACAAAATGCAAATGCCGGGTGCAGAGTAGACAGACAACAAAGTGCAACAAGGTGTGTGATTAAAGCACGTAGCCGGCTAATTAAGCGTGATTACTATTTAGTGTTATGACAATTGCGAACGAGCGTCATTTGCATGGTAATTGGCGTGCGCGAGCGGTCGATTGGCGCGGACACGCCGGCAATTGCTCTCGCGATTAAGCAATGATTAGCACGCCGTTTGCGCCGACAGCCGACTTGACGCAGCATTATAGCGAGAGCCAATAATTGCAGCCGGACCAGCTTCAATTATTTATTGCTCATTGCGCGTAGCGTAATTGCGAAATCGACAAAGCGCAAGAGTAATCACCCCATTATTAGCATGCAGCTGCTGGAAATCATTTTATCAGCGCACTGGTGCCACGGCGGGCGTGTCTTGAATCGAAAATTTTGCCGCCCTGTTGACTCTCGAAGCAGCAGGTTGGCAATCCGAGTAATGACTTCTGCCTTTATTGTCCGCCCATTATATTTCTCTTTTGCCGGCTGCACGACAGGCGCAAAAATTGAATCCGGCCTCATTTGGCCAGAATATTGCAGTTTGGCACGTGCCCTTTTCTGCTATGTCATTACGTTGAGGGTCGCCGGCCTAACCTCGCCATTCGGAAAATTGACTCGCATTTTACATTATGATTTGAACTGCGAGCAGTCTCGTTTGTTAGCTTGGCGTGCCTCTGCATACTGATCAAATATCAATATCTCAAATCACTAACTTAAAACGAACGTAGCTTTTATTGTAAGAAATTCACTAAACGTAAGCAGGTAAAAACTAGATGAAATAGAAATTTAAAAAAAGATGTTCTTGCAAAACTTTGAGGAAGGAACTGCAGCTGTAGTGCGCGTGAGTAAATAACATTTTAGATTATCTTAAAGTGTCCCGTGTTTTAAGTTCAGCAGGCACGGTAAAATTCGATAAAGAGGCATTCATTTGCTAGGACAGTAAAAGCAGGGTATAAAATAGATTGAATTTATTTTTAAACCGAGTGGTGCAAAGTTGTGAAAAGAGCTGCTAAAAGTTCATTAATTAGTGAACTGCAGCGGCGGCGGTGAGAGCGACTGGCAGCAGAGGAAAAGGGCGAAAAAGAGGAAGACGATGAGGAGGGAATTCATTATAATTTTCCTGCGCGGCTCAAACGCCGCGAGTAGTGCCACCGACTTTGGTTCCGTTTTTTCCTGCTGCCTCTGCCCCGTTCTCTCTGGTATGAAAATAATTTTCAGCACCAATGCCAGGGGCGTGAAACATTGTAAATACTCTCGGCGGAATAAATCCTCGATTTCCGGCTTAAACGGGGAAACGATTTAAATTAAAGTTTTATATCCTAGGAAGAATAATTTTAAACAACAGTTTTACTAATCCTTGAGATTTTCATCAATAATTAATGAATAGTCAGACAGCTCACCACTCATTTTCGTTGAAGCCAAAAATGCATTTTTATTCAATAAAAATCATGTTTCTCATTAGTTTATTTGTCAGACAATAAAATTAATCTCAACAATTTTTCACGACCCTTTTTACGCGTCGTCCTGTGCTATCCCAGCTTTTAGCGTCGTTGGCTTTGAAAGTCCTGCGCGAGCTCATTCAGGATTTCGCTTAATGAGCGCGCTCTGATTTATCACACACGCAGAGCAGGTAAACCGCACGACGACTTTGCAAAATAAAAAGTCGGCTGGAATGGAGGCCCGTTGCTGCACGGACAAAAAGAGCAGCGCGTCGCGTTTTTACCTCTTTTCCAGCGGAAAGAAAGTGGAACTCGACGGCGTGGACGCGATTTCGTTAATTGAGCTGGAACAATGTTCTAGAGAAAACAAAGCGAGCGCGGAGTAAGAAGAGAATCCTTTTTTGTTTCTCCTCGAATGGACGTGAATGAGAACACGCGATTATTTTCGAGAGATGTCGAGCGTGCTGGCAATAGTCTTTGCATGGCACTTTGACACTCGTCACGGTGAAATGTCAAATGGCGTGTGAAAGGAGCAATTATTTTTCACGTTTGGGGCAGAGAATGACGTGTTACATAACGATTTTGTGTGAATGAACAGAGAATTTTCACCAATTCTGTGAATTTATAGTGGGAAAAGTGTATCTCTGATTTCAATTGCTATTTATTTTTATAAAGTGAATACGTTGAATTATTTAATCCACGTGGCATATTCTCACCTTCCTGAATAGTTCAGTTTGTCACGTACAAATGTGCTAAGTGGTTGAAAGTTTTTCCTACAAAATATTTGCACGCTCAAAGCTGCTAGCGCAGTGTACGGTTTTTTGCTCTTGATTCAGTTGCGCAGTGCGCTGGATTGATTAAAAATCCCTACTATATGCATATGTATTCATTGAAAGAAAGTGTGCCGTTTTTTCCCTCTACACAGCAGTTGTTTTCGCGTAATTAACACTCGAGGCACACTCTCTCGCGCGCAGATTCGTCGGAGCGTGTTCCTCAAATTCTGCAGATTAAAAAAGGAAGGCTGTGTGCTGTCAGCCAGACGGGTGTTCTCCTCTAAATCTCCGTCACGAAGCCGCTTTAATTATTCCTAAAAAGCCAAAGATTTGTTGTTTTTGCGCGCTCGCCAGATTAAGAAGTCCCTCGACGGCTATTTGCAATGAAAAAGGAAGTCCCGTAGCAAAAAGCAGCGTTTTCACTCGCCACCAACGTGGCACGTTTTCATGAATTTTTTAATGACGGTCACGCGCAAGACCCTCTTTTCATCCGCATTTTTTGCCAATTTCCTTCTTTTCACGTCCAAAATCCACGCTCCTAAGCACATGAAAACATCGTGTTTCTGGATTAATTAATTTCAATTCCAGTTTAATTGCAAGCGGATTTAAAAAAAATAATAAAGCTAATTTTAGATTCATCTCTTTTGATATGGGTGACCCCCTGATAGCAGACAACTCGCGAAAACTCTGTGTGTCAATAGCATTGCAAACAAATAACATGGGCACTCGGGCCTCATTGGAAGAAGCCCAGTCCAAAAAAGGACCAGCCCATGTTACTGCCCCCGCACCGAGGTATTTTATCGAAACGCTAGACATTGGAATCGGAATTTAGTACCTAGTTTGCGTATATATTTGGTCCCGCGAAATTCATTCACGCACGATGGAAAGGTGCACACCGCAACAAGTAGTGAGTCGGAAAGCTTTCGCAATCCTCCCAAATCCGAATGGACTCGCCATTGCAACGCAAGAGGGTCAAATGTAGGGACATATCATTCCGCACTCGAACCCCAAACATCGCTCGCATTCTCACATTGCAAATGCACGCAAATCATGCGCTCAACAGTGCGAGCCAACGGCTTTGGATAAGTTAGACTGGTCTCCGTCTCCGTCATTGTTATCATATTTTTTCTTATTGTATTAAAGAAAATGAAAATATTTGAAATAGTATTAAGACTCAATATTTTCCGGAAAAAACTATATTAAGCACTAAATAAGGATGAATTGTTAACAATAGTATTAAAATCAGCTATTTTCCGTAAAAGCATCTCATAGTACCAACCCTGGTATAATAATTTGTTATGTATTATAATAAAAGTGATGTAATAGAATCATGCGTTCCTTTACTCAAGCTTGCGTCTTTTATTGAGAACCACGTAACCATTTTCATTGCAAAATTTTCCATATTGAGATGCGCGTGCAGCGCATAACGAGTCGATTTTGAGGCGAATGGTGAACGTGTGTGCGCGCGTTGGAGTGGCGTGCAAACGAGGCCATGCGGAGGCTGATAAAGAGATGGCTCATCTTGCACAGCATCAGCGCCAACTTTAATTACGTTCGACTGTTTGATCTATTACACCGCCTTGCAGGAGCGCCGAGTAATTAATTTCTTAATTACAGCGCTGCATGCATGCATGAATGTATGTGCACATAGACACAAATGTACATAAACACACTAGTATATAGCGCGAGAGAGGTGAATTTGAGGAAAGCGTTGGCGGTGGCAATGAAGCCGCGGTGGCGTTGCTGCTGGTTGCTTCGCGAACAATTCATCATTCGCAGCAGCACTCGATCTGAATTAATTATAAATCTCTCTGGCAAACGAAACATTAGGTGTGCAACGCAAACATAAACATGTATACTTACGCACCATGCAGCAGCCGGGGAGTCATTAATCACTGTCGGGACGAACAAGGTTGGCGTGAATGCCAATTTCGCGAGAATAGCTGGCAATATCGTCTTTCGCTGTTTACCTTTTTTCACTGGAATTTCATGCTTGAGATGCCGTGGGAAATTTGACTTTGTGTCTCGCTTTTTGCGTTACTCAGCAGCGTGTTTCGCTCGCTTAAAATCAACATCCTTGTTTTAGCAGGAAAATATTAAAGAAATTTGTGCCGTTCTTCCAAAACACAGTCTTCGTTAAAGGGGATCTTTACGGGGCAAAACTGAACCAAACTTCGTATTGAACAAATTTATTGTTTAAGAAATTTAGTAACAATTCATCTGCTACAATAATCATATTAGGAATATTTCTCTTGATTTCAATTCCACTTGTCGTGACCTATATCCAACAATGTGCCCAATGTGCGAATTATGAGGTTAATTTATATACATATTTCTGAAATAAATTATGATTTTTCATTGAGAAGACAGTGCTCGCTGCTTGATTAGCATGCAAAAGTTGGAGCCGATTTCCTTAGAAATTTAAACACTAACCTGGAAAAATTTGGATCCTTTCCAACTTTCGCAATTTTCAAAGCATCTTTAGATGAGTGTAATAATAATAATAATGGGTGATGTTGTGTTTTGTAATTTTAGCGCGTTGCAGATAATAGGCTACAAGTCTTGAAAAAAGACCCTCATAGGGTATTTATTCGATGTAAAACTCATTGTCAGACAAAGACTTTTAACCCCGCTTAAAAGCGTCAAATATTGAACCTGCTTCATAGGAGAAAACTGGAAGTAAGTTCTAGTTTAAACTCATAAAATGTTGTATAAAACTGATTAGTTGAGATATTTTGCTATAACAATGCATGAAGATGATTTGTTGGGCAGGTGAAGGGCACCTTGAATGCGACTCCTAGCCCCTTTTGTAATAATTGTAACAGTGCCTGAGCAGAACTCACAAGTCACGTGCTACCGCGTCTGTGGAACAACCAGTCGCAGAATATGTGAATTTTTGTACAAAGTTATTCTAATGTTTTTTTAGAACCGTTCAATTTTCCCCTGTTTCCAAACGATAGTTTCGTTCGTTACGTCTTTCGGATGTGGGTTGGATGGGATAAATTTACCCTATTAATTAGCAACAACTTCAAGTTTTGAATCTATAATTTTTTTCCAGAACTATGTGATTCTTCAAATAATATCATAAAAAACTAATTGTTTGATTTATTTCCGAGAAAGCACACCCTGCATAAGTTGAGACCTCAAATAGTACATATTTTTAATTGCCAGTTCTTTAGCTTTAACCAGAACTATACACTGATAACACTGCACTAGTAGTGCAACATAAAAATTAAAAAAAATTATTCAGATGATTTTCAGGATTTTTATTAAATCTAAACACACTGATGTTGACATTGCAGAGAAAAACGTATTTTACATCAACGTCAACCATGCAATTTTAGAATTACTTGCGTTTGTTGAATAGCACAGTTTAATCAAAGTTGCTTTTAAAACGCGCATACATCACTCGGATTCTACTTCAAACTTAATTTCAGATCAGCATTTCCCCTTTGAAAAGCATTCATGTTTGCTGCTACTCACAAGAGACCTTATTACACGATTTAAAATTCCACATATGCAAGTACGAGTGCAGTTTACGGATAAAATTCCTGAGCGAGCGACTTCATTTCGCTCCGTCGTCATACACAGTCATCGTGCGCATGAAAGAGTTTTTCGCGTCCGCAGAAATTGGATGCTGCATCGCGCTCGCATGATTGAAATTCTTGGCGAACAAAGGGCTGCTTAATGCAAACTGCAGCGTACGTGATAAAACGCTGGTTTCATTCTTTTTCCTGTGGCGCGGCGCCGTTGGCCTTCCGTCCTTATTTTTTTCCTATTTTATCCGCAGCTCTCATAATTAAACTTGCAGCTATTACCGTGGCGAATGGAGAAGAGAAAACAATTCCCGTCTCATTTGGAGACACAACGAGTACTTTTCCACTACGCCGCATTGTTGTGGGCGAACGTCCGCAGACTCCGCAGGATGAATGCACTTTTGTCAAAGTGTGTAGCTGCAGAGCTGCTTTTGTCTCTTGTGTGCACCGCCATCTTACTTCCTAGTTTCTCTATCTGCCAATCTGACTTTGTGCTGCGCACCGACTTTGTTCTCCAATTAATGCTTGACGATTGGAGTACTTGGCAAAAACCCGTCCACAGAAGAAAAGTTGTCGTGGTGGAGTGAGATTGGTAACATATTATTAACACACGTCATTTGAGTAAGCAAACAAAGATTTTGCATGTGATTCGGAAGAAATCAAACCTACTCATTGATAATGTTTTGTTCGTTTCTTAAGTTTAAAATGTATATGGGATTTTGGATTTTTGAATTTTCTAAAACGAGTTAGGTTAAGTGGGTGGTGATTGTCATGAAATATCGGAAATATCATCAATTTTTTGTGCTCGCCGCTTCGGCACTTCGGTGCTTTCCGCGCGGTTTGATGTCTGCTGATTCAAAATCCACAGAAATTACCGCAAAAATTATTGTAAATATAAAGGTTCAGTTTTATAAATTGCATTATTTAATATATTTAATTAATTTATTTATTGAATTTTATAAAATATTCATTGTATTTTTTATAAGTGAGAATAAACAATAAATAATAATATATAATACATTTAAGCTATGTAAGTTTCGAATTTATTGAAATGGCAAAACACGAACATAGAACAAAACTTATATGCCCTAATTTGTTAAATAAGATGCCAGGGATAAATATGTACGAAGGTAGCAAGTACAAAATCAAAAGCTCGAACACATCAATGGCTAAAATATTGATTGAATTAAACTCAATTGACTTTGATTTGAAATAGGGCTAGTAAAAAACGAGTGATTCACGGGGATTCGCAGGTAGTGCACCGTTTATACGATTGCACACCTCATGAAAGGAAATTGGATGGGGCATAAAGTGGGTGGGTATGCAGAAATCACGTGCTGCCACGTTCTAATTCGCCTCGAGAGAGCACACACATGCTTCATCCCACAGAAGATATCACTGCAAACACGCGACATCTCTAGCTGCTTTGCAGGCGATTTTTCCCTGCGGAAGGCACACACTCCACTTTATGAATCGCATTATCGTGCTGAACAAACACTTTGAATGCATCAGTCGGCGCGCGCCGAGCGGGAATATTGGCTGCTATTTGCACAAGAAAGCGCACCGGCTGCTCATTATTCATGCAATAAAGCTGCTTCTTCTCCGGCTCGAATCCAATAATTTTGCAATATCCCGCGCCACGACGTGCTGATATTCGCGCTCGCAGAATAAACACGCGCATATCAAAGCGCAAACAAACATGGCGGCCGTCCGCACCGCACACCCTCAGCCGCGATAGTTTGCAGAAATAATCCACTCCGAGTGAGTGAGTCGCCCTGGCTAATAATTGTGCGCCGCCTCAACTCTGGCGGCGTGAATATCTGAGTAGGAAAATTGTCAAGTCAAACAGCGACTTTGCCAGCTGATTTTGCCACACTTGACTTGTCGCAGCGCAGCCTGTCCTTGCGGCGGAGCCACCCACCGGTTCCGCCAGCACCTCTCGAATTTCGTCTCGTTAAACGCTGCTCGCACAATCGTGCTCGCTCACTCGTGCCTTTTCCACTTTTAAACTCCCGAACAAACAGTCAAGTTATTTTCCTCTGCGCGCGAAAGAACTTTCCGAGTTACTCTCCGGCAGCTTAACTTTCAAGGACGCGCGCGCACACCTTCCTCGCTCATTTTCTCCTGGAGCAGTTTTTGACAATCGAAAATAGGATTTCTATTATTAGGACACGAGTAGCGAAGAACTCATTGATTTTTCTTTCATAAATTATATAGCTTTATGTTATTATAGTGCTTATTTAATTTATATTTAATTTGAAATATGATAATCGGTTAAAATATTTTTAAATCTTTTTATTTAATTACGTAGGTCTGTCAGTTTCCATTTGTTGACTTTACAGACACCTCGAGAGATTGATTGCGTCTGTCGTGCAGGTGATGATAAAATCAGCTAATCAATCTTTCATTCGTGCGGATTTGTGTGGTCAGCGCACGTTTTTGCGACGTTCATTTGCACTAATGACCAGCACTGATGAACGTTTCAATTGATGGCTGTCAGAGGAATAAATCATTCCATGTTTTATCGAAAAAGCTTCAATTTAGCTAAATTGATAAAAGCGTTGTTTTAATGTATTAAAAGCAAACTTCTTTGCAGCTCAAAGTAAAAAGTTTCCGGTGAAAATTGGGGTATTCAACCAATTTACTTTGTTTTCAAGCACTTTAATATAAAAAGAAGAAACAACAAGAAATGATGGGATGGCGGCTTCTTCTCTCTTCTCCTTTTGCTGCTGTAAAGGAGGCTATCATTAGAGGATTACTTTTGCAAACTTTACGAGTCACCTCTCTTGCTCCTCCCACGAGTTGGTTTCTTTTTTTTTGCCTCTGACGCTCGGCGCTTGTTTTGCATTTTTATAAGTTGCTGCCGGAGAATTAAAAGTTTAACAATTTAACGAAGCCTGAGCGAGCCAAACTCTGCAGAATAATAGCGGGAGAGCAAGTTTTCTGCCTTTTTATTTTCCGCTACCTCTGGGAGCAATGGCGAAAAATTCGTTTACCGAGCAATCTTGGGTGATTAATTACGGCCGAAAGAAAATAAAAAGAGAGCCAGGGCCGAGCAGGAAAAGGCTGGGAGGGGGAGAGTGACACGCGGGCCAAAAAGGATCTGAGATCAATTACGAAATTCTTTTAGCGGCTTCGTTCGGGCAAATTGGATTTAAGTAATTGGCGACCGCTTTCAATCAGATTAGTTGATCAGATGTGACACTACTCTGCTCTCTCGCAGACAAACTTTTCATGGCGCCGATTTCTCTTCCAAAACGATGCCGGGACCTGTTTATGAAATTCAATTTCCCGCCGCACAAGTCACTATTCCCTCCAACTTCCCTGACGTATCTTTTAATTGCGCCTGAAAAGCAGAACACAACCATTATAATCCACGCAACTCGCTAAAATCCCGGATTTTCTGTCCACTGCGTGTGCGGCTCAGGGGCTTATGACTCGATGCGAATGCAGGAAACTCTCTGAAAAATACGTGCTTAGCAAGAGAGAACTGCTTAATAATTTTTACTGTTTTTCACGTTATGGTTAGAAAACATTATTTATAATCTACATGAATGAATTTTTATATTCAACCAGGATTAAAAATGTAATGTCTAACAATAAGTCTCTACAAAATAAAATATCACATATTTCACATATTTCACATATGCAGAATTAGGAGATCTTTCTAACTTTGCCAAATTTGCATAGACTAGCAATGAGTACGAATTGAGTTCTGCAAAACAACCTGTTTAACTTACAAAATCCCTTGCAAATCCAATACACTTATTCTGTTCTTTAGAGCAACATTTGTTTCCTAAATATGAATTCAGCAGCACCCTCTTGCAAATCAACACTCAGCCTCCGCAAAGAATAGCAGCAGACCGGGATAAAAACATGGCTTTGAGCGGATGTCAGCAGGCCCCTGTCACGCGCAGAGGTATGCAACCGGTCTCGCAGGAAAGCCGCACCGGTGGCACGGATGCAGACGCCAAGCACAGCCAGATTTTTAGCGTGACGCAGCGAAAACAAGCCGCTAATTGCAATTGTGTGTTTGTCATTGAATAATGAATTACTTGCGCTGTATCTCTGATTCAACCCTCCATTAGAGGGGTTGCTCTTAAAAAAATATTCCCAAACATATTTTTCCTATTTTTAAATCATCCTTAAAACATGTTGAATAAATTCCTCTTTTTTCTTCTTTGTAGCATCCCTGCAAAATTTTGCACCAAGACTGACTTCAAAGAGCAAAACTTACATAAATTCCTCTCTTAGAATTTTTGCGTAAAATACAATATTGAACGTACATCGGTTTTCTATCTCGTAATTCATTTTGTTTGTAGAACTCCCACGTTAAAATTTTCATTAATGTTAGAAATGTGAAAAATTGTCGAGATGGGGGACTCCCTCTGATAGCGAGTAAGTCGCGAAAACTTCGCGTCCCAATACCGTCGTGAACGGGTCTCGTTGGAGGAAGCCCGGTTCAGAAAAGGACCAGCTCGTGTTCTTGCCCCCGCAACGGGGTCTTCCACTTATACGCTAGACATTTGTCCCTTGTAATTGATTTACGCATGCTGGAAAGGTGCGCAAGTAGGGAGTCGGAAAGCTTGTGTAATCCACACAAATCCAAATGGACTCGTCATTGCAATGAAAGAGCGTCAAATGTAGCCACATAAATATCATCCCGCACTGGACTTCTAAATATCGTTCGGATTCTCACATTGCAATTGCCCGCAAAGCATGCGCTCAATAATGCGAGCCAACGGTTTCTCTTCCAAAAGAAAAAAGACTATTGACAAATTTGTAAATAGAGTGGAACCAGTTAAAATGATTTAATCCATATATAATACCCACAATTGATTTCCAAAGCTTTATGGATGTGAGCAAACAACAATTAATAATAATCACAATCGACTGGAGCTGGTTGCTGCTAAACTTGACGCAGGCTGGCCTATTAATTTTGCGATCGGACCGGCATTATCTGCTGTCAGCCACACTTGCAGCACCGGACAAATTGGAGAGCCCGCGATTTGCATGTGTTATTGCCATATCGGCTGGTGCGCGAGTTTTCCTTGTTAAAACTAATTATACCGACGAGTCTGTTAAATCAAACACCATCCGCGCAGCTACAATTAATCAAGACGAATCAACGCGCACCAATGAATAAAATCGTTCACTTGCCTGCCAATTGCAATTGCCGCGTGTGCGAAAAATACACACCCTCTGGTGGAAAAGCCGGCCTGACACTAGCGATCGACACTGTTTGTTTATTTGTTTGTTTGGCCGCCAGCGAGAAATGACAGATTCAAACCAACAATATCGCCTGTGGTGGATCTTTTATTATCTTCCCCTTTGACGGGAAAATTCGATTTTTATCAACTAACTGCTGATAGCAACGCTTTCATAATTCACTCATTGTCAAAGGATAAATTCTACCGATTATTCGGTAGGAAGGAATTAAATTCTAATGAACATTAAAATAAGGAAATTAAGAGGAATGATCAAGCAAACCCCAGAAAATTACTTGTTTCCATTGCACAAACCTTGAGTTGATTGAGTTGAAGTGTAAAGATATTTTTTCAAAGGTATATAGCAAAGTTACGGTGTTTACTAAAGCTTAACAGAAAATTTGTAAAAAAAATCGGAAAAAATTCTCTTTGTGTTTATTTGCTTAGCTTGAAATACGATCTAAACATTAGGGAAAGTTGAAAATTTCCTAGGCCGCCGTTAAAATTTTCGAGAAAATCGGCTCAAAAGTTTGCATGCCTTTCTCCTTATAAGAAATCATGATTTATTATTTCTCCATAAGGGATATTTAGCTCATAATTATTACATTTGTTTATGCTTGCTATATGTCATATGTATATACATAAAATACAAAATATCAATAATCAAATTTTAACCAGCCCGTTGGCTCGCATTGTTAAAGGCCCACTTTGACGAAAATTTTGAGCACACGAATCAATTCCTGAGGGTCGAATTAGGTAAATTTGATATTTTTCCGACCAAAAAGTTCAGCGTGACGTGTGCGTAGCACTCGCGGAACTTTTTTTGCCGCCAAATAATATGAACCTTTTGTGCGCGAACTACGCATGCGTCAGATCTGGTGGGGCGGCCGGCCAGCCGACGCACATTATTTTCTCTCGCTGCTCGCCTGCTGACAAGATGCGAAGCACATATTTATTTCCCCCTCTCCATCTGCGTCCGCTGGCTGGCTGCCCCATTAGATCTGACGCATGCGTAGTTCGCGCACAAAAGGTTCAGATTATTTGGCGGCAAAAAAAGTTCCGCGAGTGCTACGCACACGTCACGCTGAACTTTTTGGTCGGTAAAATATCAAATTTACCTAATTCGACCCTCAGGAATCGATTCGTGTGCTCAAAATTTTCGTCAAAGTGGGCCTTTAAGGCATTCTCAGGAGTGTCAAAGCAATGGGAGGTATTTGAGCAGTTTGGAGATCTAATACTGGCTACCCAATGTCAGAGATGGCAAAAAGTGGTTAGTTTAGTTACTCGAAATGCTAAAATTGCTCAAATCGAATGCATTTAAGTTATCGTTCTTTCTAGTTAAGATCTGCTACGATTTAACAAATTCCCTAATGATTTTATTTGCTGTAAAAGTCGAATGTTTACACAAAACTGCATGAACTGTTTAAGAAACCAAAAAAATACAAGGTGAAAAAACACGCTTGTTTTTCCAAAGAAATAATTAGCCCGTCGCAACATTTACGTTTTTCCGTCCACTTCCAAACGCACGTACACACATTCTTAAAGGCAGCAGGAAACGCGCAGATCCCAATCAGGCCTCCCCATAAATAGGTAGTTGCCGCGATTCGCTCCCCTCTGGGGCACAGGCAGCAGGAGCAAACAAGCAAAAAATTTATGCACTCTCCGTGAATGTCGCCCGTTAATGAGGATCAGCCAGACATAAATTACACTCTTAACCGGTCTGCTGTTTTTCTCTGTGTGTGTATATATTTGGTTAGAGGGTCGCTTTTCATTCTTTTTAATCTGACCGGTGCGCGCTTAATGAGTACTTTATATAAGGCGGGAAATCACGCGAGCCGACGCTGCTTAAAGGGTCAGAGATAGTAAAAGGGCGTGACTCGTGCGCTCTATTAAGTGAAAATAAACGCCACCCGCTCACGGAGCACCGTGTTGTGAGGATTTTCTTTCCCCTCTGCAACCCGGGCAGCGGAAGGGACGGCGAATAAAGTGTCCACGCCGCCTCCAGTCATTATAAGTCACACGCTCTGAGAGCAGAGCACGTTTTATGCAACTGCTACACTAATGCCGCTTGGCAGGTGCCGTCGCGAGTTTCGCTCTGGACTCAGTCACCGCTTAATTTGCCAAGAAAGCTCGGTCATTTTCGCAGAGATTCGACACCAATTCCATTGTAGTGATGGTTAAAATCGTGCTCGAAGTCACATCCTAAATTTTTCTATTCATTTCCCTTAGGATCGGTGCTCATTTTGTACCTTGCGAGCTGTAATGCAATTTTACCTTTTTGTAATATCTAGCATCATTTAACTTTTAAAATTAATTTTCAGTTGAAATTAAAAGCAGCTTCTTCGGTGTGTAGCGAGCTGATTATTTTTCTTTATTCCCTGCATGTTTCTAAAGAATAATTCCTGCACTTTGTAATTGTTTGCAACAATGGCTGCGGTTGCTCATTTTTTTAAACGACCAGCCATCCAGAATGCTCAGCAGCTAAGGTAAAAATAAATTGTAAACTTGCAAGACTTGATGGATGATGTCGTTTCTTTTCAATGTATATATTTATGCTCTTGATTTTATTTAGGAAAAACCACCTCACCAATCTGTTGGGGTCATTGTGTGTTCAAAGGTGGAAAAATTTGGGTATTTTCTTGATTTTTACTTTATATGTTGGATGGCCTGGATTCTAATTGAATTGCATTTTCAATTTTTGTGGCTTTTAATCTCCATTTTTAGAATTTTCTCCTAATATATATGTATTCACCAGACTGAATTTGACTGCGCTTGCACCTAGTATAATATTCAAATCGGCCTACAATATAAATTTGTGCCATCCAAAATCAAATCTGAAAAGTGTCTTCCTAATTAGCCACCAGCCCACGGGTGGCAGTCGAGGTAATTTCATTTGCCATTAGCGAGCGGACAATTTCGATTGCAAAATTCATTCGCGGGAGAGCAACAATAACAATTTTATTTCGGTGCTCACCACGTTTGATTAACCGCAGCTAACTCGATTTCGGTGCCAATTTGATCCTGTGCGCCATTATAATTTAATAATTCATCCAATCACGCGCGGCTATTTGTTCGGCGGGATACATTCAGTCGATTTGAAACGGCAAAATGAGGTCCCTGATTGATCTCGAGTGTTGGGAGGAGCTGCCGGGAAAGCGAGTTTATTACGCCGAGCAATAAATAAAGTTGTTGAATGGCCACGTGATAAAAAGTTATTGTGTATAAGAAACTGACTTACAAGCAACGGCCGTGTGTTGTTGCGAGAAAGCAGGTCTTATCTGCGCGAGTGCTATAAAGATGGAGCCATAAAGGCTCGCTCGTGCGCGCTACAAGAAAGAAAAACGCTCGACCATAAACAATTTCGGGAATTCCATCTTTCATGCGGGCTTAAATTTATAAAGGGCTATTTAATCACGATGAACCTAGTGGCTCCACTCGCTCCACTGCCCAATTTCTTGCGGCGTCGCAGCGCTTTTGAACCGCAACATTTTCTCCATTAACTGGTGAGAGCTTCTTTTCGGAAAAGGGGTTTTGCTTTCTTTAGAGGAAATTCATTTTTGCCCTCTGGCGCACACATCATTCAAGCTCATGAATTTTTATTTTGGCGCTGGAAAGAAATAATTTCTTGGTTTAGTGATTTTCCCTATTCTTATAGATGAAGTTTTTATGCAAATTTAAAATAGAGTGAAAGTGCGAACAAAAAATGTACAAATTTTTTAAATGAATCCTTTTTTGCTGTGTTGAACCTATTATTTAAGTTATGGCAATCTTAAGTTTTATTTTTATGATGGATTGTAATTTTCATTCATCCAAAAATGCTCTTTTTTATTTTAAATAAATTTCAAATGTGAATTACTGTATAGCTAATTTTTCCTGTTTCCGGTATGAAAAATAAATCATTCTAATATCCGAAAAGAATTTGTTAAAATGTTTATTGACTTTCATTAGCCAGTTTCTCCGACTTGTCTTCCTCATTTGTGATCCCTTATTTAATACAGCTTTCTCTGTAATAAAGAAAAATACTTTTTGGGAAGCAAGAGCTAATGATGTAAATTCTAAATGATATCAATCGAATAAAATTGTCGTCTAATTTGCCTTGCCAAAGAGTAGTCGAAGTATTTTGAATATTCACCAACGATTGCATGAGTCAGCCACCTTTAATTAAAGTCTCTCGTGCATTCACCCCCCTCTGTCTTCACGCGCATAATATCATTTCCACGTCTTTGTGCCAAAACTTGATTCATGAACACGAGCACAAACACATACACACGCCGGCTCACAATAAAAATAGACCCGCTCGCGTTTGCTTTTGTTGTTGTTTTACAAAAGAAACTTTTCTAATTTAGCTGGCGCGCGCTTGCCGGCTAACAAACCTGCGACTGCTCGTAAATTAAACAGCGAAGGCCTTTTAATTTGTAATTCCTTGGCGCCCACCTACCCAGCACCTGGCAATCGAAACTTCCCCATTGTGAAATTTCACTGGCTGCATTGCAACAATGGATAACGATTTCCCTTTTCCTCAAATATTTTAAATTGAACTGTCCTGTTCGTTTGTTGATTTTCTGAAAAAACTGAAAATTTAGTTTGTTTAAAGGACTAGTCTCTTCTATATTTGTTTGAACTTGATCTAAGCAACATTTAATTTAGAAAATAAAAAAATGAGCTCAAGATTGTTATTAATTTATTTTGCTTGGAAATTGTGAACATTGTAGATCTTTTCGAGGATTAAAAAGAATTCGATAAATATACGAACTTCTAACTGTACAAAAAATGCCAAATACTCAATGTTACTGACAGACGCAAACTACATGTACTAGTCCAGACTCATAAAATTTTGTATAATAACAGTCCCGAATATTTGCGTACATTTGTAACGACGATGCATGATGTCGATCTGTTGGGCAGGTCGCGGGCGCATCGAATGCGACTTCTGGCCCCCTTTGTAAGTGTAACAGTGCCTGAGCAGTGCTTCCAAGTAGTGTGCTATCGTCTGTGGAATAGCCTGTCACCGAATCTGTGCATGAACCAGAACTCTAGTACATTCAAACAAAAATTGAGGCAAATTTTCCTTGCCAAATACTGAACTACTGACTGATTTTCTTATTTCCCTCTGTTATAAAAAAACAAAAAAAATGTTTTGTATATTTATCTGTTGTGTTCTGAATGTGGGGAGGTGTGGAGCATAGTTGCTCTGCTGATCCGCAATAAAAATCACTTTGAATCTAATTAATAGACTTCAACTAAACATTTTTTGTAATAAGAGAGAGTGTAGGATAAGCGATTCTTACACTATCCATACTTGTCTTTTTTATGTTATTTATATTAATCAGCACGCACGGTTGAGATTCCTCAACGCTATTTTTACGGCCGACTCGGGGAGGATAAATCAGAGAAAATAACTCGAGGCCGGAATAACGCTTTGCTCGTGGGCCACATGCAACTAGCAAACCACACCCACTTGCGTGCGACAACTTATAATTTGGCGTTTAGCGCGCGAGCACATTTACACATTCTATGGCTGCTGCATTTTCACTCTTTATCTGTGAATAACGGCGGTCGGTGGACAACGACTTCCCAACGCAGAAGCACGCAGCCAGTAAAATTAATAACGCAAAAAGTGGTTGTTTTCCCAGGGGTTTCCAACATCATACAATGAAATCTATGTCCTCTACACATTTCTTTTTAGTAGCAGTTTTTCCTCCTTAATAGGCAGGTTAAAATATAAAATTGTGAATATGTATACATCATAGGATTGAATAAAATAAAACGGGCTAAGAATATTCTGTAAAAAATAATCTATGAAAAAACAGGTCTGAAATTAACTTATTTTTTATGAGATATATTTCATTTAAACTGTATTTAAGTATACCAGTTAGGTAAATTATTTACGATTCATGTGAATTGTTCAACACAAAATCAGATTTTTACAAGTGAAATTATCGTATCCAAGGAAAAATTGAAAAGTTAATCATAGAGTAACTATGACTGAGAGTACACAATGAGCTCCTCTAATGCTTTGAAGAAAGTATGTTGATTTCCATAGTGGCGAGTACAAGGATTTTTTTGCTCTTTTTATCCCTGTCCGAGGACCGGAGGACCGGGAAGGGCGCGCACTGCACTAGCACGAATGCTGAAACCCGGGTCCCAATAACACCGCGAACGGATAACATGGGCGCACCAGGCCGCACAGGGACCCAGCCCACTCAAGGGCCACTTGCCTCCGCACCGAGGACTACATTGAAACGCTAGACATTCGTCCCGTGAAGCCAAATCACGCATGCTGGAAGGGTGCAAACCAGCAAGTAGCGAGTCGGCGCCGGTGCGCCTCCCAGCCCGTTGAGCAATTTGAGCAATTCGAGTCACTAAACTAACCACTTTTTGCCATTTCTGACATTGGGTAGCCAGTATTAGATCTCCGAACTGCTCAAATACCTCTCATTGCTTTGACACTCCTGAGAGTGCCTTAACAATGCGAGCCAACGGGCTGGTATGGATACATATAGCTTTTACGTCTGGCCCGGGCCTCTAGAAACGATAAAAGAAAGGGATAAGATTTCAATATCGGTAGCTGTACTATTTATTTGGCTTCAAGCGCTAGTAGTAAAAATACTGCACTCCTCTGACACTTGTGTTCGTTAACGCCATTTCTAATCGCACAAAGTAATTGCCGTGAATGCCATTAAACCTTCAACGGGATCGCGAGCGTACCGCATCCAATTGCCAGCGCCGACTGCTTCCCTTCTCCGATGCGTTCGGCTCTCTTTTAACGAAAACGACGCAAAAAAGGAACCCTTTCTCCGCAGAGAGCCTAATCGAAAAATCTGAAAGTCAAATTCGCCAGTGTTTGCCAAGTCCGACTCTCTTTCGCATTCAATCCGCTGCCGACTCGTCTCCGCCGCTTCCTCTCAAAGTAAGCAAGTTTAATCTTGAAATTTTTATTCCCTTTGTAACGAGGGCTGCATTTCAGAAGGGATGTTTCCATTGTTCGGCGTCCGAGCGCACGAGGAGAAATAGTTATTCGGACTTGCGATTTTATCAGGTCGTCGTCGTCGAGAAGTAGCACCGCCATAATGCACAAGTTTAATTTACAGCCGACTCTGTTAATTTTCTCTGTCGCTTGCAAACTCGTGTGCCCCATTGTCTTTGCTGGAGGCCTCCAGGGACGTTATTACACTCGCGCGCTATCGCGAAATGCATCATCTTGATGGCTCAAGTGAGCGCTCGCAAAATATAAATGCTAGACTTTCCTCCTCCACGCGCTTCCACCGGACTATAAATCTAATCTAGATGCTGAATAAAAATACCATGATGATCTTAACGAGCTTGGAAATTCAATCTTCGTTTCATCGCAGTGTGCCCAAACAACTATGACTATTTAAACTGAGGTATAAAAGATTATCGTCGTATTATAAGGACAAAATCACTCAATAGGTCATAATTCTGTACGACTATGACTAAATGCACTTGTTCGTGGACACAAACTTATCTATGGGAGAATAAAACGAAGTTTTAAGCATTTAATTACCTGATCATTCCAAAGGCACAAAATGTATTTATTGCGGGGATATGTCAATCAAATATGGCGAAAATTAGAGAATGCATGCCAATCAAATTATTGGGCGAAAAACTTAACAAATTAAGAAATGGTTATTACTATAAGCACTGACCTAACTTGGCCAATGATGAAATGTTTGGAATGAAAATCCGGAAAATCATCTCACATTTTTGTAATGCAAAGCGGCTGCTTCAGCCGTACTTAACCTTAAAAACAAAATTATCAAAACAATGTGTTAGCTTGAAAGAATTCTGAGGCATCCATAGAAGATTTCGAAAATATATTAGTTTTCATTAAATTTCATGCATATTTTTCATAACTCGAGTGTTTGGCGGCCAACTTTAACCAGAACGCTTGAAGAACAGAAACCCTTACAATCATGAAAGTTTTTCCATTTGTGTTCCCATTTCCCATCAAAGTAAAAATGTCATCTCTTGCCTTGTTGTGCTTTTTGTCCAAAGGGAATACATACGCTGCACTTTCCTCTGTTCCGCGTTGAACCGTTTCGCTTGCTTTGGAAAATTATCAAGAGCAACATTGTATGTCATCCGTCGTCCGTTGGCTGTGTGTTTCTCATTACGATCCACTTGCTTTTGTGCCGTGGGCGGAAAATATTAATGATTGCATGTCGTCCATGGGAACGGTAATGTCGAGAGGTTGGCGAGTCAAGTGAAAATTATGAAATGCAAACAATGCACTTTTATTGTCCACCTGCGAAAGGAGAAAATTGTAGATAATTTTCCAGCAAGTGCAATTTTATGACGCCAACTTTTATAAAAGAGGTCGTATTTAATCCTAATGGTGTAGCGTAATTTAAAAGTTTACACATTAACGACGCTTCTTTGCACACACTGTGTTTCAAAAAGTTTACACTTGCGGTGACAGCAAGTTCGTTTTTGCTGCATTATTTCTATTTGTTTCAATTACCAAGTCTGCTGAAAGTTTTAAAGGCTTCTGAAAATGTAAAATATTTTTAGCTCTTTAAAAATTAACATAATTAAAGTTATAATATGTTTCTCCTACTAAAAAACAACTTTTCTGTACTGCTCGTATATGATGTGCAACAAATATCTATAGAAAGTGCAGCCAATCATTTGCTAACCCATCGCAGAGCTTGTAAACAAATAATATAATTTTCAAAATTCGCAATAATATCAAATCGAAGCATTCATAACGCACTACTGATACGTTTAAATGCTCTCCACCGAGCCGCAAACCCGTTTAACAAGAACCTCTCTTTCCAAGGCATGGGATATTAAATTTAGGTGATCAATTTGGCAAATGAGTTCATCAAATTCCAATTTAGTTGAATCGCGGCGGAGGCTGTGGAAGCGGCAGCTTACGATTTATTTACACTTGAACTGCGCCCCAAGTATTATAATTGGAATCTGGATGGCGTCTTTTGAGCTCAAAGCGACGTCGACGACAAGAACGATTTTCAAGAGTTCACAATATTGATTTTGCCGCGACGAGACTTAATTTTCTTTCAATTTGCCAGATAATCGGATTAGCGCTCTAATTAAAAAAGACACGGGCTTTGCAGCGAAATCCTGCGTGCGTCTCTCTCTCTCTCTCTCTCTCTCTCTCTCTCTCTCTCTCTCTCTCTCTCTCTCTCTCTCTCTCTCTCTCTCTCTCTCTCTTCTCCTCGCACAGATTACCAAATAAAGCGCGCAGAAAAATCTGTCGCTATTCAAGTGTAAATTTCTCGGCTGGCGCAAATTGAATGGAGCTGCTGCACTGGCTGCTTTCGCTTCCTCCGCCTCCTCCTGATTAAACGATATCAGATTTCACTTTGTGTCCCACACCTATGGAGAACAAAAGAGAGCGGCGAGACAAAAGAGCCGTCTTTGCAGAGCAGCCAAGCGTGTTTCTCTCTCGCGAGTGAACGCGGGCCACGCGGAATTCTTGAGCGCAACTTTCTTTAATTACGAGAAAGAGAGCGAGTGCGCAAGCGAGCGAGGATTTTCCTAATGAGAAACGCGCGCGCGGCTCCTGTTCCTCTTCCTCCGCACGGACACAAAAGGTCGACAGCCCTAGCCATCGGCCGCATCTCGGGTCGCCAACGGCGTGAAAATGTTTCACCAAACCGTCTTTGTCACTGCTTGGTTGCGAAATGGAGTTTGGTTTAATCTTCTTTAGGCAGATTACTTAAATTAGATTTCTTTATAAGTATTGTTTTGCTCTAAATTTAATTTCAGTCTTTTATAGCAGGATCTTTCTTGTGCTCACAGGATTTAGCATAGCTCAACAACCAAACTAAAAAACCCTTGCTGAAAGAAAAGGGCAACAATAAATTTGACAGTGAAAATTTGAGTGTTTGTTGAGCAATGCGCAATTTCAGGACAAAATGGAAAGTTTAAAAAAAAAAATACTGGAGCAATCAAATGAAATAAGATTATAGATAGATAATGTAAATTGCTAGCAATTACATATTAATTGTATGTAGCAACAATTTGATACATACATGAAATACCTGCAATATACATATCAAACCTTATATTTTCCTTTTCTCGATAAGATATACTGCTCATGTTTTTATTTAAGTAATACATCAGTGCATGTTATGAATTTTCACAAAACTACATGCAAAGCCATTTTATATCATCATTAAAAACTACAACAAATTATTTGCAGTGGAATATTTAAGTATATTATATAGACGCACAACTTAATACAAAAATATATATAGGCACCCTGCTTGTCAGTTAAGCTCGACGGAGCAGTATTATCTGTTTTTGAAGAATGAATATAATTTTCGGGTCAATTTTTTCAATCAAATATTTGTGCAAATTGTCAACAATTTATCCCAAAAATACCCTTTTTACATAATAAATCTTAAGTTTGCAGTAGGAGAACAAAAACAGCTATCAACACTAATCAAAAACAAAGAAATAATCAAATTTCAGCGCAGTCTTGATAAATTAAACCCAAGGTTGAAATATTTGTTAGTAGAGGCATATTTGATTTGCCTAAATTGGTCTCACGGAGCTAGTTAATTGGCTTCCTGAAGTGTGCTGTCCTCATTTTCCGAGATTGCAGCCACCACCAGGACGAAGTTTTATTGGCCAGATAGCTTTTTGCTGTCAAGCGTTTTCGCAGCAATGCTAGTCATTTCTGCAGCCTATTCTTCCCTACGTAATTATTGTGATACTGTCGTGTTTCCAAGGCACTTGATTATTTTGTTTGATTTTAAACTGTATATGACTTGTAGGAAGAAAACATAAAATTCATTTTTAATAACAAAATGTACGTAATGCATATTCGGATTCTGTTGTGACAGGCTGTAATTTAGCATTTTGCAGCTTTGAGAGGTCAGTCCATTAATGGTGACTTACGCGCAGTTCCATTCCGGTTTCAAGAGATAAAATCAGCCTGGGGTTAGTTTAACTGTAAATCTAAAGTAACGAACAATTAGTTAAACCCGATAACAACATCACCAGAACATATTAAATTCAGAATTAATTTACATTTCCACGAAATATTAAGGTGTGTAAATGGGAAGCGATAATTTCACATACCTTATGAGGTCCGGCGTCCCTGCCACTCCTGCCGTGCTCCATGACAGCTCATTTGGCCCGGGCCAATCTGCAACACAAAAGTCCTAATCAAATCGAGCCTCGTTACTCGCAAACACAAGAGAGCGCGGCAAAAATTTGTCCCCTGCTCAAGTGCGAGTGACAGATTTAACTGCGTTAGCAGCGTACGCTGCACGCTTCCCTCGCCTATATAATCTGCTGTTTAAACAGGCAAAAGGTAAACCTGTCAACTCGAACGTTAAATATCAACACGTCACCCTGCTCTACCTGCCAGAGCGATGCAAACTTTTTGCATTTACATACAGTTTGCTCTGCACATTAAAATCCGAATCCATTGTTTGACATGCGAGGCCAGGCGTTAAATTTATGTCAAATGAGCAGAACCTGCCTGCCAATGAGCGAGCGAGTGCGCCAGGTGTATGTGCGTTCGCTGCTGTACGATTTGTTGTAAATCCGACGAATGTGCACACACACTGTGTATTTAAACGCGCCGCTGATTTTGCACGTATGCTCTCGCGTATGTGAGGTACCTATTTGCATGTGTTTAGCCTGCGAAACCGGCTTGAACATACAAAAGTATGCACATATGAATTAATAGTGTAAGGTTTTATACTAAGATAAATTAGTAACTGGTACACTCATTTATTGAAAGCAATCTCTCATCAACTAATATTACGTTTAGGAATCATAAAAATAAAACCGATTATATTGCGAGTGCAGTCATTATCTTGGAAAAGTGAATCCTGTGCTACTCAGTCCTATATTTTTAATATTTTCTTCTTAATAGATGGTGCTTATAATTCTGCAGAGCTGGATAATAGATTGGAAGTAGGTCAGCTCTTCTAATGAAGTTCTATTATGAATAAAAAGCTTGTTATATTTGTGCAGGAGCAGTGTTTCTAGGAAAACACACAAAGGTGGAAAAAAACGGTCTACATCAAAGAGAACAAAATCCAATTCATTGGCAAACATCACACCAACTCATCATGATATTAAATCCTGCGGTGAAGGGTCTCGGCATTATTAGGAAACGAGCATTATTATTGCAAATACCACGAGCTAATGAGCTGCATAAAATCAACGAGGGCAACCACACCAGTTGAGCGTTCTCTCATATAAACTATGAAATTAATATCAATGCATAATATATATTCCAGAAATTGAAGTTTGATGTTACTTGCAACTCAAAATTATGTTTCTTAAGTACCGCGCAAACTTGTTCTGAACCATTCAGCTATTAGATGCGAGTATATGCAATTCACAGAGAAATATTTTGTGCATTGTTATTTTGAAAGAAAGGGGTGCATCTATTTTCTTCGCTCTTGCGATGAAAGGGAACTGCGCAAGAGTTATGAAGTTAGAAATCATTTTCAGATAAGTGTGGGATGAGGATTTTTTGTCAGACAGAAAACGCCTTTAGAAAGCTTTGTCACAGCGCAAGAGGAAAATTGACGTCAGAGTCCACCCCAGTACACTAACAACGTGGATTTGTTTTTGCTATCCATTGTTTTATTTGTAATTGAAATATTGTTCGTCTATCTGAAACGGTGCATATTTTAACTGAAGCTCTAATCAATGCTAGGACACAGGACTAGTCGTCCGTGTGTATTTTTGAGTGGTTTGAGAAACATACCATGTATAAGGAATATTTTTTTGCTCTTTTTATCCCTGTCTTCTCGGACCGGGAAGGGCGCGCACTGTACTAGCACGAATGCTGAAACCCGGGTCCCAATAACACCGCGAACGGATAACATGAGCGCACCAGGCCGCACAGGGACCCAGCCCACTGAAGGGCAACTTGCCTCCGCACCGAGGACTGCATTGAAACGCTAGACATTCGTCCCGTGAAGCCAAATCACGCATGCTGGAAAGGTGCAAACCAGCAAGTAGCGAGTCGGCGCCGGTGCGCCTCCCAGCCCGTTGAGCAATTTGAGCATTTCGAGTCTCTAAACTAACCACTTTTTGCCATCTCTGACATTGGGTAGCCAGTATTAGATCTCCGAACTGCTCAAATACCTCCCATTGCTTTGACACTCCTGAGAATGCCTTAACAATGCGAGCCAACGGGAAAGGTTCGAAAGTTAAAAGATCTTTGAATTGATCAGTAACAAAGTAATGAGCTCGCAACTAACAAGAGGTATGACCTGATTGTGAGCTTAATAAGGGGGCAAGCTGTTATTCGCACGTCTTTCAATCTTGAGATTCGCAATGAGACTCTTGACACAGAAGCGAGCGCAGCACTTATTCTCGTGTTGAGAGTCGGTTGATTCAATCGTTAAAAACACGCCCCGCCACACTATAATTATCCGCAGAGATGCTGGCCGATCATCGAGGGGCAAATTTAATGAATTCATCAAGCTCAAGTGCTGCGTGCAGTGAGTATGTTATTTTATTTTCACGTATACCGCAATGGCGGCCCTCTCGAGCGATAACGCCGAGGCGAGGAGGAAAACTCTATTAGCAGTTGAAACCAATGTGCCGGTTGATCTGCTTTCTTCGCGGCTTTCCAAGCCTGCACATCGCGGCCAGGATAAACATAATGCACGCCCTGACTGCACATCAAAGTGCAATGGCTCGAAAAATAATCGCAGTAGAGAGCCAATTTCGAAAAGTGAAAACTGCAGGAAATGCCGCGCCACGTGTGATAAAAGTGCAGCTGAGCAAGAGAGAAAATCGCAGAGGAGCGTAGCAAAAACGCGAAAAACTAGGTCGACCGGTTTCCATGCATCACCAGAATCTCGGCTTATGTTGGTGGAAGATAAATAATCATGTATGTAAACACATTGACAGTATCGATCGCAAAAGATTTTTTAGACCAAATACATCATAAAACATAAGTGACCCATACAGAAAAAAACAAATTGACGCATGAATTAATAGAAGCAGGTAAAAAATTATCTAACTGAATGCTAATGTTTTAAACAAAAACATTTCTAAAAAATAAATAAAGACTTTAGTTTAGTGTAATACTAAAACTGTGGGGCTCTGATGTTGCTAGAATTGTAAAACTGATTTCTTTTCTTTAGTATATAGTTATAGTAATACATAATGTAGCAATTTAAGTAACGTTCAACTAACTGTCACCCTGATATATACATACTAGTCGATGGTGTCTTTGTTGTTTAATTAAAACACACAAACACATATATGTATCAATTGTAGTTAATATGAAATTTGATATTTACAAAAGGTTGTTTGGCATTATTTTATGATATCAAATTGACGGTGTGTGTATTTGAGAGTGTTTTTGTTAGGGAAATTATGCTTTTTGCATTGTAAATAGAAAACAGTTTTTAAAATTTCATTTTACTTTAGTGGCAGTTAAAATATGAATTTTCTGTTTGTTTTAACGTTATTTTTTACGCATATGATTTTAAACTTGCATTTATGATAATAAGTCAATAAAAGTTGTGATGAGTATGTGCCATATCGCTGCCAAATTTAGCAAAATGTTGGCGGATGGAATGGCCGGTGGTTTAGAGGGAAGCGAAACGGTGGTGTGCACTCTCTCGCAATTACAATAATGATGGTCTCGTGTTGTCTGTTTTTGTTGTTTTTCGCGGCGGACACACGCGTTGTTCGCAATTAGCGAGCGAGAGAGTCGGCGGAGCATCAGAAACAGCAGCTCAGCGGTTGCGGTGCAAACACGCAGACAGCCAACGTTATACATTATAATATTCAAATCAACAGTGAAACAGCGAAGTACATACAACCACACTATCCTGTGTTCGTCACTGTTTTGGTTTTTGCTTTTTACTCTGTTTGTTTGATATGCTGCTCGCAAATAGAGATAAAATATATTAGGTGAATGATACTGAGTTGGGAACCTCAGGATTTTTTTCAAACACTTCGTCAGATATAATGTGTGAGGTAAAAAATATTTTAAATTATTAGATTAGATTATTATGTTTATTAGACACCTAAGGTGTACAACAACATGAAATTTACCATATTACAAAGTTGATTTAGTTGGAAGCACTTTTTATTTTGCGGCTTTGAACTAGGTGAACTACTACTACTATTTTTTCTATTGAGCAAATGATGCATTTATTCATTTAATAACTTAATTTTTCACTGGCTAAATCGGTGATATTTTTTATTATTTGGTTCACAAGACTGATAGAAACTGGATTGATGTTGCAGATTAATATACTCGCGCTGATCGAACAGTCTGTTGACAACAGAAAAAGAATGCATTTGACTTAAAGGTAAAAAATATGTACACATTCTTTATATTTCAAGCTATTTGACGTACTTACTAACAATTAGAAAAAGGGACTTGATTATAAAAATGAAAAGTTAATGCAAACAATCAAATTGATTTATTGTGAAAGATATTTAGTTTATTTGGTCATCTAGTTTGACTAAATTTTAAACAAACAGATGATTGTGGTGGACGAAAGGTTGCTGGAAAGTGGCTGACTCTATGGGCAAAATCTTAGAGCAAAAGTTTGGGAGAGAAGACGCGAGAAAACTAAACATAACCAGTGAGCCCCATTTTGCGCCTTACAATAGTGCGCAATTAGCACATTATTCGCCTCGCAACTTTTGCTTGCGCGAAACATAAATTTATAGCTCATTAAAGGAAAAAGTTTCCGGCACACGAGTCGTCGACCGACAAAAAGCGTCCGTTTCTCTCTAAATAGTGGTCATTAATAACAATTTTCGTGCCTCTTTGCCGATAAATAAAGGTAAGACAGCGCCTAACGAGCCGAGAGCAACAATTGCTAATCAGGCGAACACGCTGCTGGTTGCTGCATTTATTCACCTTAAGCCGAGTTAGCAAACTCTGATCCCATCTCTCCCGCTCCGCAGCAAGCCAGGCAACTTTTGCTCGCGCGATAATTCATGTGCGCCTCGTTTTATTTAATAAATCGACTTAATTATTCACTCGACGTTCGCTCACACACTGCTTTATTAGCACCACACACGCGCCTCATCGACTAGCTTTTAGGCCTCGATGTTTCAACTAATGTTAACCCTTTTCACCAGTTTAAATCAAAGGATGAAATAAAGCAAAAACAAACAGGTGTCCAAATTTTCTTAGCTCTATTCAAATTGTGGATTTCAAAAGCAGAAAAAGAGATGAAGTTTTCGAGACAGTAGATATTACTGGACTAAATTTAATCACAATATTGCCTTGCACTCAACATGATTCCTTGATGGGCATCAAAGTTCCTTTCTTATGGCTCTGCTTGATTTACATAGAATCTCTCATTTATATTTTTTTTAAATTTTAGCCTTGCTGTGTGTGAAAAATACTTTTAAAACTACATGCCTATATTTAAATCCCTTCAGCATAAATATAATTTATCTGTTCAGTTTTTAGGACATTACGGTAGAAACGTGTAAATTTTATAAGAAGTGCGTGTAAAATTAAAAATACTCTCCCTTTAAATTAATTGATCCTTTCATCGTTTACAATGAAGGTGCTTTATTCAAAAAGCACTAAAAAGATTGTTAAAAATCTGTGGGCCTAAAAGAGCAATAAATATTCAGCCATTTACGACGGGCAGTAAAAAGAGATACAACAGACACGCCCCCGTCAGCACTCCCCTGCATTCAAGAATAAAAAGGGCATTGTTGGACATTTAATAGTGCGCCTGATTTTATTGCACGCGTCTAAACACCGTGCATTTTATATGATGTGCCCAGCGAATCATTTTCCAACTCGTTTTATTCATGGGCCGGCCTCCCTCATAAAATGGCCTCGTCAAATTTCGGACGCACACATACATAATAATATGCAAACGATCTCAATCTCGCCGTGACTTCGCTCAGCTGGGTTTGCTGACGTATATGAATATTGCGGAGCTATTATTGGTTTAGTGAACGTGGGAGGACCGATTTTTTTAGTCTCATAAATTGATTTATTCAAAATGCAGGATCGTGATAGTGAAGGAAACAAATTCACAGAGGAGCTTCATCCTCCAGTAATCCATCAGAATAATAATTGAAGGATGATGTTGTTGATTTTGTATTATTCAGATGGTATTTGCAGAAGTATATTGCACGATGTAAATTTCCGAGCGCAGCTCGACGTCGACGAAACGTTATGAACATTATTATTATTGCGAGAGTGCGCCGAGTCAGCAAAGCGCCTTCCCATAAGACAATGCCTCTGGTGCTGCTGACAAATAAGTCTGTGTGTACATATGGTGATTAGGGGGCGGCAAGCGGGTGAGGAGTTCGCATAAGGGGTATAAGGGACGAGTCAACAACAATATCTGTGATTGCTGCTTGACTTGATCGCTTCCTCCTCCAGTTTTACTTAGCGAGCGGAAACAAAAGGTCTTGGCGAGAGGGAAAGCGAATTTTTATTGGAAGTGATGATTTACGCAAGTGCTTGATCTGCAGAAATGAGAAGATTTTCTCGAGAGGCAATATCAACTGGTGCGGCGGTTGATATAGTTTACACCAGACAATAATAGAATCATTTTTAGAGGGGGAGATCTAATTGGTTTTCTTCTTATATTGCTTTCCACTTGACCACAGATGCACATTATGATTTGAAAAAAATTACTCTCATTTATCCAGGAAAAATAATTTTTGTGACGCATCCTTTTTGAGCTCTGGTCCAAAAACCCAAAACTAAAAATATCTTGACCAAGCACAAAGTTCTGATTTGTTTCGAAGCATGATTTGTATTATTTCTTGTAATAAAACTTCCATAAACATATTGTTAATGAATTTTCTCGAAGAATTTTCAATTTTCGCTTCTAAAACCAATTATATTAAAAATACAAAAACAATCAAAAAATATTTCTGCCTATTTAATCTCATGTCCACTTAGCCTGAAACAGCTCGAGGAGTTTTCACGTTAATCGATATTAATCACAGCGCGAGAGCAAATTCAAAACATATTAATCTCAAAAGGCAAGCCCGTCACTCTGATTCAGGCGATAAATTAGCCGTCAGCGAGCTTTGAAGTCGCAGAATGAAATAAGCGTCACGCGACCAGTTTCATTTCGGTGCCAATCGAATTGCGATTGTACACGTTGGTGCAAGAGGACATTTTACGATAAGCGCCGCTGTGAATAAAACATTATTTTTGCGCTCCGGCATTTCGACTCAACACCTGCCACACATAATGAATTTCTCACTCTTCGCTTTGGTGGCGTAAAATTTTACACGCGTGTCGCACCATCGGCCGCAACATTCGCGAATTTAAATATTAATGCGCGCCGTCGAGCGGGTGGGTGGTTGCTCTGCCCATCTGAATTTCAAACGGTCGCAAATCTGCCCAAATTAATTTTCGCCAGAGCCTCCCGCCGACATTTAAACTTTACGGCCGAGCCCTGCGGCACCAGAAACACGATTTCCCCGCAAACTGATGTCGGCGTTCGCTCGAGCTGCAATTTTCAAATGTGTATTTTCGCTACGAGTGCGCCTGCTGTTAATTATTATTGTTTCGCTTCATTGTATACATATAGCTAAAAAAATATGAAAAATATAATAAACTCACTGCACATTGTATGTTGGTGATGTAGTGATACTATCGAATGAATTATTTTTACCAACAAAAAGCAACGAGAAAACATGTTCGTTTTGTCGACCAGTTTGTTAGTTAACTGTTTTCCTCGACTCTATTAAATACATCCACGGCTTCTCTGATGGTTTGAATGGTTTTCCTAAACGAAATATAATAGTTTGCTGAGGGCATACAAACTGTTACATCATCAATAGAGTTTAGAAGCTGTAAAAGTGGTAAACATTTAACCAGGAAAATTGTGTTAAACTCTTTTTATAGAAATCGTTCATCAATATCCTGCAAATGTGGGCAATTTTAAATCTCTTTTTACATCGAATTTCACGTGACACTCAACTTCATGATTCAGATGATCAATTTTTACGAAATGTTTGGTGTTAAATATATCTCAGATCATACTCTTATTTCTTTTAACTATTCCAAATATTTTTGGAGTTTTATCGAGTGCACATTAAAATTGAAACAGTGTGTTCCACTTTCCTCTCTTTTATTTCCATTCGATGCAATTTGCCTGTCCAGTTAAATAATTTTTGGTTAGGGTGGAATTTCAGGTAAAAACATCGACTTTCATCGTTTTCTTTTATCCGATCCCGTCTGCGAAAGCGAGATAATTCAATAATTCATTTTTCGCCCACTATTCAGAAGGCAGCGCACGATTATTGCCGCCTAGCAGCATTCAGAAAACGAGAAGAAACTCCCCACCGACTCTAGAAAACGTTGGCGGCAATAATAATAGTAATAATCATATTCAACGTGGTGCAACCCGCGGCAATGCAATTTATGCACCTCTCGCCCTGGTATAAATCGCACTCAGGAAATATTTATTACTTGGCTTTAGGAAATTACCTGATCTTCGATTTTTTTCTTTCAAGATCTTTTTTATCTGGTAAAAGAATATACAAATCGGCTCTATTTTAACTGTTATTTCTTACTTTATAGGCAAGAAAGATTTTAAGAAGTCCTTAATTATACACAACTCCTCTTTGAAAGTTTAACAAAAAGTACTGTAATCTTACTATATAAATGTATTTTGTCAATAAAATCTAAGCAAAAGTTTTAAGGGAATAGAACAAAGCTAGGCAGTAAAGTTGCCTTCTAAAGTCGTCTGTACCAACTATTCTGTGGGAATATACCTGCGGTGCTAGTGATGCGGTGGCTAATGGTGATCGATGCGTTTCCAATCCGCCTGCCAACGCCAAAACCAACACCTTTTCTCTCTTTTAAGCGCACATCATTACGCCGCGAATATAAATCTGGCAGGCGGTATATTGAAAACGCAGCCGCACGCCGAGGGAGAAGAAAGACGCGCACGACGGATTGAGAGCGAAAGGCGGTTGGTGTGTGCTGTGCGCGTGACACACACTCGTTTCCATTCGCAGCTGCCAGCCTATTCTCATCCCAAATAAAAAGCTTCCCTAGTGCTTTGTGCCTTAACAAACCGAACCCAAATATCTGAAACAGTTTTTAAAAACACATTTGAAAAATACTAAAAAATATTTAAAAATGCAAGAGGGAAACGTATTTATGGACGCTGTTTGAAATAAATCCAGTTAAGTCGAGTGACACCGCCTAAGTTATGGCACATTGCAAAAACTCAATTTCCAGGCGTATAAGTAAAAGGCCGACGTGCCATTATTTTTATTTCCAGCAAGGTAAGAAGCGTTTTACTCGTGTGCACAGGAGCGACTAAGCGAGGGCTGCCCGTGTAGCGGGCCCTTAAAAATAATAACGCGGAAAGTGCAATAAATCTTGGAAAGGTGTCTCGGCGGCACGCGTAACACACGGCGTGTCATAAAGGCAAACCTCAGTGCATCCTCAGGTCCATTCTTTATCAGCAGGCCCCGCCCTTCGCCAGCCAACCTCTGAAGCCATTTGTCTCCATTCCCTTCGCCCTTCTGTCCCTTACGATGCGAGTATAATTCAGTACTATGCAGCGTACCACCCAACCACCCTGCACGCATTCTCTGCTTGACACACAGGCGACTCTTCAGACAAGAGGCTAATATCAATGTTGAAATTGTGTCGATTTCAAAGCTTATATATACATGTATTCTCGCTGCAAAAGCCTTGAGGTTGTTTGCCCTAGAGTTGATGTGACAACGCCGCAATCGACTGAAGAAGGAGACTGTCAGCCATTCCCATCAATATCCAAAAAAGGATATATATATTTTGGGGTTTATTATTTTGACAAGATATATTTTTTTGAAAATTCTTCATTATTAGGCAATATAATAGTATGACATTATTTTAATTTGAATTGCAATCAAGGATATTCTTAGTTCAATTTTTATCTACAGGGTTAATAATTTAAATAACCAGTTTGTGATACTTCTTATTCTCTGTTAGATACCAAATATAAGCACAAATCACAAATTTATAAATACTTTAAAGCTCAAAAACCATTTTGTACTGCCAAAAGAGATATGTGAATCCCTCTTACTACCGTAAAACCATCAAAAATGGACGGGGAATTCATATGTATTTCGCTAAAATGATTTTTTACGAATTTTAGATTATACAGACGCTATGCGATGCCTCTTCTTTCGACTGTCCATTATTAGCCACTCTTCCGAGCGAAATTTCCAAATAGGATTGTCATAGAACTTACTTATTTGTTCAAATCAAATATACTATGTTTGTGCTTTTTTCATGATTTGAGAACATTATAAATTATAAAACAAGACTACGACTTTTATTGACCTCAACATGTTTTGGCTTTAACTGGCAATCTATTTTTTTAAAGAAAGACCTGTCTAAAAATCCTGATTTTATTAATATTTATTTCCATTCAAAGAATGAGAATCAATGTCGGTTCCAAGCTAAAAGAATCTGGTGATAGTGGTTGAATATTCATAGAATCAATACTCATCTTAATTTGAATGCAATATTGGATTCATGGAGTGCTGACGATGTGAGACAAAAAGCAAACTGACGTGAATATTCATGTGGCCAAAAACGAGCCCGCTGCTCCACTCAAATCTCACGTTGAGAGGGTATTTTGAAATGAGGCGGCGGCTAGCCCAACGGTTTGGCTCTTTCAATATCGCTTGCCGGTGTCATTTTCCCCGGGAAACCAATTCTTTGCCTTTGTTCCGCGTCCGCAAACAGAAGAGACGGGCGGGCAGCCAGGAATGCGTGTCTCCAACGCAGCAGTCTCTTATCTCTCAAAGAGGCTTTCTTCTCTGAGCACTTCTTCACCAAAGACCGACCGGCGTGTTTGTATAATCAAAATTGTATGCAAATGATGGCAGGCAGTCACGCAAAACGCTTTCATCCACTCACACGTGCGCGTGGGGCCGCTTTAAAAGCAGTCAAACTTTGTCTTTCGCTCACTCTGCGCACTTGGACCGCGCCGCACTCTCAGCGGCAGCAAGCGGATTCGCAAACTTGTGCACGCTCGGCTATCAATATTGCAGCTCACGAAATTTTATGCCCGCCGCCGCTGCCACAGCAGCAGCACACTCGAAAAGTTAAATTAAAACGGAACGCAGGTTCTCGCACCCCCCTTTGGGTCCTTTTCGAGGGAAAAGCAAACACAGCCGTCAGATGGGGTCAATCAATTAGCGCTCGCCTCGGGCGGAAATTGCCAAACTTCACCGCTGGCTCGCAGATATGAATCAATCGGCGATGAATTTGGAAGAGCTTCAACTTTTACGCTTTTCACTTTCAAACGTACACGGCGATACCATATAGATTGTATTAATAATTAGTTTTTTACGCGCAACTTAATAAAGACGAAGAAGAACTCAAATATTAATAAATGGCATATTGTACAATATATTTCCAAATCGGCAATGGTGGGAAATTGAATATGTCGAAGAAGAAGTTTTTCACAATTTTTTTGTATCGTGCAGCGAGTGGTTTCGGTCCTATAGACCTCGGATGAGTGGTTTTTGAAAACCATCCACTGCACTCATGTACATAATTATACTTCTTTATTCTAGCAGTCAATTGCACTCAGTTGGTAGCTCAGATTAAAAATCAAATTTCCATCAAATTAAAGATAAATTTTTTCGTAACAGGTTAACCTTTAATTATGACGACACAATAATGCATGAGAAGTAATTTAAATTTTTCTAATAAATATCACTTCAGTGGTGGTGCGGGTTGCATATCAGATTTGATTTTAAATGCAAACTGTCATTTAATAATTTTCCCTGGATTGGATGGAAATTTAAAGCTAAGATTCAGCTTATGAAAAACATCAAATTACATTCTAAATCTCCAAATAGTCAATGTTCCACCAAGTCGAGTGCAGTGCATTTTCCCCTTCCTCTTTCCGTCGCTGGGTCCACGCAAGCACAAACTGATAATGAAAATTGGGCAGCACAGCCGTGGCAAGCGTCGGTGGTGGCGAATATAAGAGTCTATATCTGATTGAACAAAAGGATCAAAGGGAGGTTAGTGGCTTTTTAAAAGGCCGCCCAACCGACCGACCGAGAGAAGAAAGGAACGCGCCAAAGAGAGAAAAAGAGACCAAAGTTCTTCCTCCTTTTTTAGTCATCAAACACGCGGTCCGAACAGCAATAAAGACTTCTTCTTTCTTTCAGCGGCGATATCCAATAAGGAAGCGAGCGTTGTCTTCTTTCTTCTCTTCCGCACTTCTTCTTATGCAGTCGCAGGAATGTGTATTTGCTAGTCAAAGAGCGTAGCCGGCCGCAGATCGAGATATTGCAATAGCAACGAGGCCCCAGCCAATTCGAGCGCCTCTCTTCCGCTCTTCGTCCTCCTCGTCGCCAATATGCATGCCAAATTATTTCAAACAACGCCTCTGCCTATTGCTCTTCCGAGAGCGCCTGCAGCGAGCCGAGGTATGCAATCAGCTCCACATCCAGGCCAGTCGCATGGCCTATGTATATTTTTATGTCTGCTCTAGAGATAAAATTTCTCGTATTTCAGGTTTCATTCTCACGTCACTGAATCCTTAGGTGGGAGGTAGATCGGAAAATGTGCTATTAAAAATTTGCGAGAGTAAACCATATACTAATTTATGCCAATTGAAATTTTAAAATTAATTCGAAAATATCTATTCAAGTGATAGGATGGATTTGAACGCACAAATTGCAGTTAGATAACCTGAGAGTTCAAGATTTCCCCAACTTAAGCAACGGAACGCAAACCGTCGTCAGTTTCCTCCTCCATATTTCATATCAAATGCGATTTGCGTGCACTCACAATGCATGCAGGGAGTCAAACAGAACTCCATTAATGACGAGAGCGACGCAAGACAAATACAAACTGCACGCTGGGGAGAAAAATGGGGAGGGATATTGTGAAATCAGGCGAAATCGGATCGCGAGTGGTGCTGATCAGCGCGCGAGCGAGCTGCGGATAATGAATGTTGATCTAGCGCCGTTGTGAATAGAAAATGAAGCTGATAGAGTAGTTTGTGTTTACTCAGCGCTGTGTGGTGATGAATTTGCGTATGTATTTTATATGTGGCTACCGATTTTTCATCCAGATCATCCATTTATACTTATTTGAAGAGACAGTAAAAAGAAAAAGGTATCTCCCTCCTCTTGACATCATTGATCTTCCGATTCGGCATTGCTGCCGCAATTACACTTCACGTTAAAATTCTGCGTGGCAGACAGCTGGGGTGCATCCTCAACTAGAGTCAACAAAACACTAGCATCACGCAGCCCTTGAGCCATTTCCCGGGGTTTAGGATTTTGATCGCAAAAAATGAGTATAGAAAAACAAGTTTCTGTAGAAATTTGATGATTTTTTACTGTTAACAAACCAGCACAATTTTAAATTTTCAGGATACTTTCAGCATGAAAGAATCCCAATAGTTTATTTTATAGCTATCTATATAGAAGAATTTAGATCGCGTGATGACTAAATATATAGATTTTTCGATTTAGTTTATAATGTCCATCAACCTAAGATTATCCTGGTTTAAGAGAATTTTCAATGTTTGCATAGTGTTATAAAAGTAATTCTTCACATCAGATACTTTTACAACGTTCACACAGTCTATAATTCTTCATTTAATCTGGATTGAGCGATTCAGATTCGCAACCCAGCAGCAATCACACGGGCTCGCCGTGTTTCCTCGAGCTAATAAAAAACAAAACGTGGTCGGCAATGATAAAAGTGTGTCCCCGAGGGTGACATCACTCCTCCCCTGTCCTTCCACAGACGGCAAGCGCGCCCTTCATCATCGCAGCAGAGAGGCCAGTTTGCATTCAAAACACTTGCTCTCGTTTGATCTTGGAGGAGCGGGCAAATGTTTGTGTTCGGATCACTCGCCCCAATAGACCTGTACATGTGTGACCCGAAATCCACACAATACAAATATTTTTAACCACCCATACGCAAGGAAAAACATTTGCTGGTTTGGACTTCAAAATTTTAAAAAGAAAAAAATTCCATCACGAAATAAAAGCAACGCTGATTGAGTCGCGAGGGGTTACCAGTCGCCCAAATTGGCTGCAACAATCCTCCGAATGAAAAATAAAAGGCAAGGTCACCACAGGGAAGAAAAGTAGAAAGAATCGCTACCTGCCAACGCACACTGAAAAAGGAGAAAAGACGGCGTGAGCGGCGTGTTCATTTAATGATTGTGCTGGCCGAGGCAGAAACAAAAGGTCTCTCGTCATATTACCGGCCGACTGGTCCTTGGGTGGGTGGACAATCACTCAAGAGTGAACAAAACGCGAGCCAGCGGCTTGCCCGGCCACACAAACTGCAGCTTTGGAAATCCCTTTCTTAATGACGGTCGAGTGAGGCCGACACGAATTCCCAGCCTTTTGCTCTGCTGCTCGACGCATCAGCTCAAAACACGCCCAATGCGCCAAATTGCCTGTCGAATGTGTCTACTGTCCTCACTTGGTAACAACGAGGAGGAGGCGCAGTGTGGCAGACTTGCCGACACCAACCTGGTCAAAACTATTATTCAAGAAGTTCTTTGAAATTTCTTCTTAAAAAATATTATTGTTGTTAAAACTTTAAGAACGGTATTATTGTAAGAAATTTAATTTTATTCTTTGCAGGATAAACTAATAATAACAATATAATTCTATTACGCATGTAAATTTTTATTTTTTATAAATTCAATAAAAATATCTTTATATAGTTTTGAAAATCAATTTTGTTAGTCGGAATTTTTTTTAAAATAAATGTATGAAAAAACGAAACATTTTATTAATATCGTGCAAATAACTACTCATATCATTGAATAATACCGTAAATATCATGAAATGAACTATCAAGGTCTCCTCCTTGTTTGGATACGTTATGATTAAAATTTATTGAATAAAAGTCTCTGAGGATCTTAAATTTTGAAACGAAATCATAAAGAGTTCCCCTACCAAGAAGAGCAGTAGCTAGTTCAAGTGTTAAACTCGTAATCACTTATTTCCAAAGAAATTAAGCTAAAATCTTGGTTGAAAAAATATGAACTAAAACTTAACGCTATCAATATTTCATTAATACCACCAACTATGTATACATATTATTTGTATGGTTACATCATAAAAACCAGGCTGGTCTGTAGCTCAAACCCGTTCATATTTTAAGCGATCGTTGCTTTAAAGAATATTATGAATGTTTCTGACGTTGTAACGACTCTTTTGAGCTGTGGACTTTCACAGGTCGAGCGACACAGCACATTTCGCACGCAGGGAGGCACGCACACCACACGTAACTTCTCAGCTGCGAAAATACAAAAGCCACGACACGACACTTGACGTGTGTTTGTTGGTGCACACGCTTTCGAAATACGCGCGTTTGATCGGGCGGGCAAATGTAATTAAGTGAGTCTTTGTGATGGCGGCATAGCAGCCGTGCCGTTGTGGCGTTGACACATGCGTGCTGTCAAAACTTTAGTTTATTTTGATTGAGAATTGCCCCACGTAGCCTCTCGCACCTTGCTCGTCGACTGGCCCTTTGCCAGCAAAGCTTTTGTTCGGCTAGCAAAATGTTCAGATGCGTATCGATGCCTGGGGCGAAAATTTATTCAAAATCGCTCGCTTGCTCGCTCGGCTGCCTGCTCTTTCTTCTCGCAGCTGATGATACAATTTCGTTGAGAGCCAAGCAACAGCTTTACTCTTTCACTTTCTTCTCAGATAACAAAGGAGCACGGAGAAATTATTTATTCTCTTTGAGAGGACAAGCAGAGCGGCTGAATGTGCTGAAACAAAAAAGGAGGATCGAGTGCTCTCCAGCACCTGCTAATCAAATGTTGATGAGAGCCTGCCCTGGATATATTGAGCGTGTCATGCAAGCACAAAAGGACTCTCATAAAAATAGGAATCTTCATTGCAATCTTCAGTACAATTCTGCCTCTCCCTAAACTTCCAAACAAAAATTAAATGATTAAGCTGGACGTTAATAATATTCATAGTCATTCCTTGTATTAAAAAAGTCATCAAACTAACTTTTCACCATTTCAAATCATATATTATGTCATGAAAAATTTGGGTTTTTTAATTGCAAAAAAAATAATTTGTAAAAGAAACAGATGATATACATAGATGCTGTTGGCAATAATGTTTCTATTTGGTAGTTTTTGTAGCCTATGAAAAACTAATTCATTGTTACAACATTTTATGTCAATTATATATTTGTAGATTTTAATCTTGAGATCTGAAATCATTTATCATTGAGCATCCATCCGTCCTTTCAATCATTAGAATGACGTTTTCTCGTCCATTTGCAGCGTGTGCACTGCACTCAAGAAATAAGAGATCCCACTCAGTCCTACATAATTCACGCCAACTAACGAAAAGTGCATTTGTTGCTCCCTTCTATTCACTGATCGCGTCTCGTCGCCCGCGAGAGACATTTTAAAAGCATTCTCGGTGCCAATTGACGCGAGTGAGCGAAGAGAAAGGTATCAATTTCGCCGGCGCACGCTGATGGCATTCGCGCGTTAAATATTTTATGAGTTTTCAGCAGCGAGAGCGAGCGAGCTAGAGCCAACGTTGCGAGAGGTGCGGTTTTAAAATTTTCACCAGGGAAACTACGTCACCTGATGAGCGAGCGAGCAAGCCCGACCGAAAACTAAACCACTCGGCGGCCCGCTAAATTCGCGCTCGCTCGTGTGGCCCTGCATGATGCCACTTTAAAATTTCATTCGCCGCGTCCCGTTCCAAGGGAGGCTTAATTCGTACATGCCACTTGGCCCATTATTAATGAGAAGCCCCAGCCGACGCTGCTCTCTCGGCGCACTCACTCTATGCATGCATGTGCTCTCTCTCTCTCTCTCTCTCTCTCTCTCTCTCTCTCTCTCTCTCTCTCTCTCTCTCTCTCTCTCTCTCTCGCGACACACACTCTGCCTAGCAATCAATTCCTCCACACCTCCACCACGCAGCCTAATTGAAATTTTTCTTTTGGCACTCTTCCAAAAATATCACATGCCTTGGTGGAAAAACATTTTGCTGTTTGCACTCCTGATAATATGGGACTGTCAACTGGGAATAACTATTTGTTCGGATTGTACAAAATTTCTCATTTTCCGCGCATATTTTTCATTAAACAACGATAGATACGTAGTTTACTGATTTTTTCGATTATTTTCCCAGCGGATTTATATGTAAATATTATCGCTGAAAAATTGAATATTGAACAATTTCTGCTATTAAGCTTTTCGTATAATTGAGATGATTGAAACAAACTAAGTCCTCAACTTGATCATGCGGTGTTTGCTTGTTCTAGATTGATTATGAACAGTTTTTGCCCATTCAAGCAACCTCTATAAGCAAAAATAACCAATGTCAATTCGCAATCTGCGCTAATAAGCTGTTTAACAACTTTCCCAACTTTCAAACCAAAGTAAATCGTTTTGAGTTGACAGCGGTTTGGTACAAAACCACAAAAAGAGGCAATATAAAAAAGACACTGGGTCAGTGTGCATGCGAGCAGAAAAATATGCCGAGGAGAAAAAACCAATCTAGTTCAATTCAGTGACGAGAGCAAGCCGGGCCGAATCTAATCTGCGTGAATTTAAAAACGAACTCCACCGCAGGGTGGGTGCCGAATCTGCTCTCCAGACTCTTCGCCGTCTCCGTAGTGCATGATGGAGAGCGGCACGATTGGATTTTTTATGTTGCCCGCCAATATTGTGCGAGAATACGTTTTTGCTCCTCTTTTTTCAATAGTTGACGGCTCTTGCGTCGTGCGACACACGCACGCACTCGCCGATACATACAAAGAAACGCTGACATGACATGAAGGCGAAAAAAAAGAACGACAGAGCACAAGCAAGCAGTTTTGCTGCTGAAGCAACCACGCACACATACGCACAGGGCGCCGAAATTGCGGTTCCTGCGCGGCAACAAAATCCATCTTTTTTATTCTCCAACAGACCGCCACCGCTGCCAGTTCATCTCAATTCTGTTTCATCTGCACGTGGTTTATTTATACGAAAAATATAAATAGGCAGCAGTGGTATAATACAAACGAAAATCGATCGTGAACGTTATATTTCCCGAGAGAATATTATTTGGTGGTTGTCAATGTTTTTTGATCACGCCATTTACCAGTCTATTAAAAAGTATACCTGTAAAAGTGCAGTTCTTCAGTGGATTTTTATATTTTATCCTTGACTGTGTATGGTTTTCTGCTCTTTGGCTAATTTTAAAATAATATTAGTTCTGAAAAAAATAAGGATGGGATTTTGAAATCCACCCGGTTTTGATATTCTCGTAAAAATTTCTGCATGGATATACTAAGCCGTTCCATCATTTCGCTTATAGCCCTTTTATAAGCTTATAGATGTGACCTACATGCAATAAAATGCAAATCTGCAGCTCAGAGTGCCCACATCATTTGCATCCAAACACTGCTCGAGCTCATATCGCCCGCTCCGGTGCTTTCTCTCAACTTATCGGATATCCATTGAGCAGAGATTGAAAAACAACTATAAAAAACCTCCTAACAGAGACTATTTTCTCTAAACCTATTAAAGTGTACAGTATTAAATTTGCATTAATTTCTCTTATTAAACCATACTCATGATTTTTATGTGTCTAATAAAGTGGTGTGCTGACCGCAAGTGTTTTTTTTTTGCCTTTGCAAACTATTGAGCGAATCTTAATAGAGTTTTCCGCAAAATCAATTTCCCGGAGACACGGGACTAAGATATGGAGTGCGAGCAGGAGTTGCAGGTTACTTATCTCTTTCTCCTTCTGCGAGCAGCAGCAGCACATCCAATATTGGCTGCAATCTTGCCTCCACGCCGCCTCAAATATATGCAACTTCATATCTCAGCGCCGTCCTTTCTTCATTGAGAGGACGAGAGCGCAATTTTATCGCTGAATACACTTTTATCCCCTGCTGCTACTTCTGCATTTTATGCTGAGCCAGTAGAAATTACTTTGCGTCCACCACAGCCAATATGGTGCATTTCAATGCTCCGCGTTTTGTCTGATAATGAATCACGTTCTTGATTGAAAAAATGAAATGAAAATCTTTAAGTTGGTGTACATCATTTCCCGAGAATTCCATTTAAAACAAAGAAAATCTGAAATTAGTGAAGCTTGAACTACGTGATATCACACAATTTTTTAACAATAATAATTTTCTATTTCTAAATGAGTAGTGACTGAAAATTGCAATGCACGCTGTGAGCAAAAATATCTCGCATGAGGAGTTCTATGGCTCTACGATTTGCTTTTTATTATTTATTACTTGTGACAATACTGATATTATTCAAGCCCAGTGCTCATTTAAAAAAAAGCTGTTTTGCTCTGCTTTTACAAATAATAATGCTTTCAGCTGTTCCGCAACGAGGGATAGATGAATACATTATTTATTCCTATTTGTAATAGTTCCATACATTGTTCAACTCACTGCTTTTTAATCTAGTATTAAAATCTGAAACCGAGTCAATGCACGAAGCGTTTTTCGCTAATGAATGCAATGTGAATAGTTTTAAATGTTAAATGGGAGCCATCGATCCTCTCGTTGTTGAGCAAAAATATGCTGAGAAAGGGAGCTGGCAGAGGAGCGTGTCATTTTCAGAATGATCCGCTAGTGTCTGCGAAAATCTACATTCATCCGACATGCTGAGTATTGGTGCTGGGGGGAAGCGAAAGGGCATTTCGAGCCGGATAATAACTCGCTCGCCTTCGGAATTAGCGAAACCCATCGAGTGTTGGTTCAGCAAGCGAGCCGGCGAAGCGTTTTCCCTCTCCACTCGCAGATAATCTAACAAGCCAAGGACCCGGCCTACGATGAGAGAGCGAGAGGCGAAACGCACTGGACCGCGAATGAAAAGCTTTAATAGCGTTAAAAAGGTTTGTTTTTGTAGCAGAGGATTTGGATGGATTCGTGGGGAGGCGCGGGGGAGCGCGATCGGCAGCGAATTTATTGCGTTTCGGAAACGCGCACAATGGTGCGGAAGCGTCATTTTTCCAACGCTCCTCTGCAGATTGGAGCATTGATCGAGAATGAGGTGAATATTTGCGTGGTATTTTCTTCTATATATATAGAAGCAAAATGCTGACGTCAAACCGTTCAATTTTAGAGTTAAATTACATCATCAACATGCACGCATCTGATTTTTCCTCAAAATAAAACCATGAACATATACGATAAAAAAATTTTGTGGTCTCAATCAAATCTTTGCATATTACAGAGGAAAAAATGTTGTCGTGGATGAAAGTATCCCCCTAAAATATTTAGGAAGTGGTTTTGTATAGAGCAAGTTTTTCTTATAATTTATTTTGGTCCTTCAAAGCAAACCTTTGCATGCGTACTCATTAATAAGGTATGTTAAATTTTTAATCTGGTATACTTTTTATATTTGCAATTTTGAAAATTTCCAAACTTATTTTTCTGATCGAGGAAATAATACCCTCTTTAACTTAGTCTTGTAGTCTTTTTACTCCCTTTTCTACCATGAAAATAACAAACACAAAAGTGAGACTTTTCAGGGATGAAAAATTCAAGGGTACAAAGGTTATCTCGGTTTACAATTATTGACAGCACAGAATGGCTGCAATTTGTGAAAAGATCAGATCACAAACCAGCTAGAGTCAGCTTTTATCACGCTGATCGAGTTAACCTCATTGCCTTTAAGCATTTTCACGTGCCAGTTGCGAAAGTGCATTACCAACCAGGCGCGTCAATTAGAGAGAAGTGTGCAAGACCGTCGACGACAATCACGTGTCTACTTTTCCGCTTAGTTTTTCAGCTCGATTTGACGTGACTTTCGACCCGGAACTCCTTCGCAGAGCGGCCGACAGTGGTGGAAATGGCTGCCGCGATAATTGTGTCGGCAGACAGGTTAAATATTAATTGACAGCAGCAGACTTTTTATCTGTCGCAGCGCGGGAAATGTGGCTGTGATGCAAGAACGCGTCTCACTTTCCACCGCAGACAGCCAAGTCCTTTCAGCTGGTGTCATTTCTTTCCCGTGCGCAACACTTTCTAAAGACTTCTCAACTTTGGCGAAATACTTGTCGGTTCCAAAAATGTCTCTGCCAATAAATTACCAAAACAACTTTCCCCCAGTTCAACCATTTACAACTCAGCAAAAATAAAACTCATATTCTTCAGTTATTTTCTAAATCATTACATTAAATTTTTTTTATTATGGTGAAATATTCACATAGACAACATTAAATTTAGAATACTGTCTGTCTAACATTATGAGTTATCATTAAAATCGCTCCGAAAATTTGTCATAGAAAATTTGGAACAATATTTTTTTTCTCTGTTAATTATTCTTCTTTATAAAAAAATCAAAACCCCTTGTTATATTACTGATTCCACAAAAGAAAATTTAAGGTTTTGCTTTAAAAAACGTTGAAAATATTAAAACCTTACCAGAAAATATTTTTATCAACGTTTATTTGACCTGTTCAACACTGATGGCTATTCGAGTGATATTTACTGATTATATGAGATAAATTCGTGAGTGCAGAAGATAATATATGCAATCTGAAAATTGGAAAATAACCAAATTTGTAATGTCTTATTTATATAATCAGTAGACTGACAAAAGTTAAATGTATATTATATTTCAATATGCTTATTACAATGACATCTTATTAAATGTTCCAAAATTGGCGATTTCATAAAATAAAAGAGAGTTGCAAAATGAAACTCTGCCCCCTTCTGTCACCAATCGATCATCGTGGCGCACAAAATAAAATTAAGCATAGACCCCTTCTTGCTCCGGCATTAATATCACCACTCTTTTGACACCCACACGATGGATATTATTTAATGAAATTTAGCCCAGCTAATGTCCGGCGAGTGAATATTGATATAGCCATTAGAAGCATGCGTGATCGCACCAGCTGACGCGCACTTGTTTAATGAAGGCTGCATGCGCATCAGCGGGCGTATGTACGAAACCACCCCCATCTTTGCAGACACAGAGAGGGATTGAAAGGGGTAGCGGCTTATAGCTAGTTACAACTAGCAGCTATGCGAAAGGAGCATCAGTAAAGTGGAGGGAGCTTCGCTAGCGCATTTTTATTATGGGACACTCCCTCGCTCCTATGGCTTGCTGAGGAAAGTGATAGAAAACTAAACTTGCAACTATAAAAAAGAGTACGATTAGCCTAGACTACATTTTAGAAAACATTTTTCAAGTCTCTTAGCTTTGATAGATGAGGTACAATTTAAAAAATTAAACGAAGTGAGTTTTTAAAATTTAATTAACTAAGCGTCATATATTATTAACAATATTGATAATAAAATAATTTAATTAAATTTTGTTACTCATCATTAATATATTAATAAATCCATATTTACAGTTATAACAAAAGGTTATTATAATCTAAATTTTAATAGTTTGTACATTTTTAAGATTTTGTATGATTTTTATTTCAAAAAATTTGCTGATAATCGACTTTTTGAGGGGTGCGAGTACTTAAAAGAGATAATTAATGTAAAACTATTAATTTTAAACCATGTATTTTTCACTGCCCTCTGTTTTCTACACGCATGTAACACGTGGCGAGTTCAGCAAATACATCATGTATGCTAGAATAATTCCATCATAGCTGCGGCTCGAGAGCGAAACTCTCACCCACCCGGCCGCCTGAAGGCTTTTTGCGCAGCTTTTTAGACACGCTGATCAAACTCTGGCGATAAGAGGGTTTTCAAGTAGACTGAGCGAGTATTACATTCGAAACTACATAGTTACACGCTGCAACGCGCGCCAGTTAGGGAACAAGTGGGAAAACTGCGGTGATTAGTGCGCGAGCGAGTAAGCGAGAGCGTACTATTCGAGCTGGCGGGAATCTTTGCAAACTGTTCTCTCGGCTCCCTCGATTCGGTTGAAATATGCATGCATGCTGATTGAATATTCAAAGTGGAGTTTGTCTAACAAGCAAACTTTGGATTGAGCTAGCGCAGATTTTTCCCAGCCTCAGCGGCAAATGTTTTAATAGCCTGGAATAAAATGAAGCTGACAATTGTATAAAATTTGCATTGCTCTTTTATCTGCGCAGAAAAATGTACTTGAGAGTTCTTTAAGCCAACGGTGTTTGTGTTTCTGAATAATTCGCCAATTTTTCTCATCGTATTTCCTATCAAAAATGCTGTTTTGAGGGAAACTTGGTTCATTGGCTCGCCTGGTCCAAGCGGGTCTGGCTTGAGGCTCATCTGGTGTCGGCCGGCTGAATGGGCCATTCGCCCGCGCCGCGGCATTATTGGAGCTGTTTCGGCCCAATTGGGGCGAATTAGCCGCTCGCACTATGCGGTCCGGCATTCATATCTTCATTCAACCACATGGAGGCAAAACTTTTTATCAGCCAAAACGGCCCGCTTTTCTTTCTAATGTGGCTGTTCCAATGAATTTACAGGCTCATTAAAAATAATGTCAATCTGGCGATAAGCCAGCTGCTCCGTGCGAGCGGAAGGGAAATTTAATATTTGCTTCCCGCTGAGTGAGGAAGGGGTGGTGAACATTTTAGCCTCTTTTTCCGTTTTACAAGTGAACGTGGATTCACGCGTTTTTCAGCGCTGTGTTTGATTTCTCTTTAATCAAACATTAAAAAACAAATCAAAAGATATACCTCGTGCAGAGTGAAATTATACCATCAAATATTTAAACATTTCAAATCAAGCTTTATAGACATCAAATCAAACCTTTCTAAATAAATATGTAGCGGTACAACAGCGTGGTCCTGCTTTTTGTTGGGAGCCAACTATTGTCGGCGGTACGAAATATTGTAATTTTGCATTATTGTTTAACAGCAGAAAGATGATTTTAAAATAAGAATTTAGGTTTCGTCCGTCTCAGCCACACGGTGCTGACGTGAATCGTTTAATTGTGCAGAACCCGATTCAAAGGGGTGATTCCAACCGTCAGTTAAACAAAAGAATTCGTAACTTATTATTGTAAACCATTTCAGTTCTTGTACTTGATTAAGTGTATCCGATCGGATTTCCAACTGTAACCAATACACGAACAAAATTCGTCATCTGATTTCATCGGTCTTCATCATTTCAACCCAGCATTCATTCCCCCAAAAATACATTTTAAACGAGTTTCAGCTCCATTTTAAATTGAAATTTAAACTAAACAGATAAAATCGTTTTTGGAAAATGCGAAGTAAATGTAAATAACCAAGAAAATCCTAAAACATTTCATGAAACAGGGAAAACCACAGAGAGCAAACTGTGTGGCAGAACGAAAAGTGCACTGCGTCACTGTTGATGATGATTGCCGCGCCCGCATTCATCGAAGCAAACGTTTGGTTATATATTTGTTGGATTTCGAAGGGTGGCTTTTGCCTGCAAGTGTGTGCACGTGTGTGTGCTCGGCTAATAGCTCTGATCGATGTTGATCCAAAATTCAACACGGCGGGCCAAATTGTTTGTGTAACTTTAGTTGGCAGCAGAGAGAGCGGGAAGCATTATTTGCGTGCGTGATTCGCACAGGCACATTCGCACCGAACAGCCAGAATATAAAACCGAGTGGAGGCGAACGAGTGGCGACAAAGTAGAGAGTTGTGTCGCTGCCGACTCATTTCAATTTTGAAGCACCGAGGATTAAAACAGCGCCGAAACCAAATGCAGCAGTTATTGAACGCGGAGACGCTCTTGTACCCTTTCACTCTCGAATGCCATTGGAGAAGTCCTTGCGCGTGGTTTTAGGCTCTCGTGAATACTGCCGGTACTCTTTTCAGGCACTTCATATTCATACATATAATTTCTATAGGTATCATAACAAAATTCATTTATTGTATGTGAATAAATTTTTCAGAGCAGTTGCTCTTGCTCATTAAAAGTTACAACTTTTTTAAAAGAAAAAAACCATCAACACAAATCACTGCAAATTGCTGCCATGCCTGGCCAACTAACACAATGGACCATGTTCTAAGTTCTAAAAAATAATAGAAGTAAAAAGACCAAACTTTTTGTCCACTGCAATTAAGATTGAAAACTGTGTTTACTGCGTATCAGCAGGACATATGATATACATAATACTTCATTAATTTCCCATCAAAATCAATCAACAAAAATCATGTAACAAGAGTTTTCTTTCTAGAATTTCCGTGATGTTAGGAGAATTTTTCACTCTTTGAAAATAGATTCCATAGGAAAAATAAAAAATAGTTTGTGTAGGTATCAAATAATAAATAATGTTTGTCCTCTCCATCGGTGTAATTATACAAAACATATGTCACAATCAGTCGGATATCATTTGTCTACGTCAATCCATTCAAAAAAGCAGACAAAAAAATCCACTTTAGCTGGCACCCGTGAAAAAATAGCTTTGCATATTCAATTTGCTCAGCGGCAGCGTGAGTGTGAGAGCGGGCGCAAAAAGCTAATTTGCAATCAGAGCCAGAACAGAAAATGTTCCTCGGGCGATGAAAACTGTGTGCCACAATCCCACCGCTCGTGTTATTTTTCACGCGGCGTCGGAAACCAACACACGCGTGCAAAAACACACTCATGGGTGTACATAAGGGAGGCGCGGGGGGTAGGGGCAGGAAGATGGGTCTGCCGAATTAGAGCGGGCCGCGGGCGAAAAGAGCGCCAGCCCAATCAATATTAAAACACACACGCGCGCAATGCCAATGTGTGCGAGTGTCTCTCATAACTTTCGCCTTTTGGGTGAGTCAGTCAGCGGAGGCGAGACCGGCCCGAAATCTGCTGCTGGATGGATGGCTGCCGAGCGAGACTCTATTTCTGCAGGCTTGTAATATCGCGCCCGAGAGTGCCGGCTGTGTAATAAAGTCGGCTGCCAATAAAAACGAATTTGCATGTGAATGGGAGATTAAAACTCGGCGGCTTGACGCAGAGAGCACAACTGCTGTAGACCTGCGCGCGGGTGGGAGCGTGTGAATGAACACAAGCTTCGAGTCTCCAATATCTCTACGTCTGATTCATCTGCGTTTTGCTGGGCCATCATTTGGGCCATTTTCCTCCGCGAGATTTGATAAATGTCGATTCTGACAGATCGAGTTCAAAATATCACGGAATATGAAAGATCTGACGCATGATAAAGTGAAATTAATGAGTTGCACTCATTTTATCAGAATTTTAGAGACATTTTATTATATGACCTGGCAATGAATCTCATAGCAGTCCATAAATAACTCAAGTGGAATTTGCTGAGCCAAATAAATTTATTCATAGATTTTCGCCGAAAGGATCGACCCCGAATTGATTAAAAAATATTTTTTAAAAGAATTTAAAAGAACAGAATCAAAAATGAAATCTTGACGGAAATTAAGCTCTTAATTTTCCAAAAAAAATAAAAACTAAGGTGAAAAGAAACATTGCTTTGGTTAGATCAACTCTACTCACCACAGTTAAATAATTAACTATTTTGGCTTTCAAATCTGGGATGAAACACTTTCCATTCCACAGCAAAATTAAAAATAAAATATGCGCTGCACTTGTGAGGAAAAGCTTCCTAGATTATGAAATTAGATCATTTCCAAAATAATTTGCCAAAATTTGCACAATAGCTACAGCGAATGTTACAATTTTCCGGTCTAAAAGCAAGGCGCAGGCAGGAGCGGCTGTAAATTTTTGGCAAAGTGCGAAGGCAGTAAAATATAAACATTTTCGCTGGCGGTCGCGAAAACTGTGCTGCGCAAAATGAAAGTTCAGGGGGCCTCCCGTCGCAAGCGGGAGGTTAGAAGGAGGGCTCCTTTACTGCTGATGGCTTCTCTAATTTCACACGTTGAGAAATAAAAGTGGTTTCGAGTGCAGCGACTTGGAGGCAGCTAGCTGCTGCTTCCCTCGAGAATTCCTGGCCTGGCACCGCGCTGTCAATGCGCGCAGGCTGCAAGAGCTTTCGCCGACGAGGTTTTCACAGCCCAGCTCCCCAAATCCTAATTAATTGTCTGCTACAGCCACCTCAAACTTTGGAAATCTTTCCTAATCCTTGTACCGCGCCGCCTCGCGCACGTGTGTGCAGTCGGTACGAGCTCTGCTCTCACACGCTCCCTCGAACAAAACGCTTCGTCATCCGCGTCGATTTATAATAATTCGCCGCGAAATTAACTCTGGTGCTCCGGTGCCCCTGAAAAGGCAGCCGCGTTAAATTGGAACTGACGCCGTAATTAATGGCGCACCGTTAATATCACTTCTGACGAGAAATAAGGAACAGAGAGGCTTTTCGAAGTGTGCCAGATTGATTGAACTCTAATCTCGCCTCTTGTTTCCCTCCGGATTGCCAAGCGAAATGGGCTGTTCTTCCCAACCCAAGGAAAAGAAAGGAAGGTCTGAGCTCCATCTTTTGAGAAAGCTTCTTGTAATTTTTTCATTCAACATTACAAGACAATTGTCAAGAGATGTGAAATTAATCTGAACAACTACTTTTTCTGACTCGCTTCATTCCATCATGGGAAAATTAACCGAGTGTGCACGTTTTATTGATACTGCCCAAACATGTATTGAAACCACAGATGCATTTTTTTAATCTAAGGATTTTGCGAAATAAAAAAGGTAAAATTTTCAATATTTGTAACTTAAGAACTTCAAATTAAAAAGTTCACTCTTAGGAAGGTTTCTCTTGCCATTTATACAACTTAAAATTTACATTTAGCACAATATTTTTCAAAGAAGTAAAACTCTCAAAACTATAACAGAAATTGTAAATTTTTCAGATTATAAACCTCTTTATCAAAATTGGTTATTTTCTGAAAACAGAAATCTAAATTTAACAGCCTTCATATATAGGTGAAATAAAGCATTATTTCCAGAATATTTTTAATTTTAGGAATATGTTAAAAAGAACATATAAATCATTTCGAATTCAGCTCAAAAGAGCCATTATGCTATTTAGCTTAAAATTACGAGATTTTGCTCTACAATCCACACATTGGGGGAAGCGGAATGTAAATATGCCTTGGCTGTTTTCTCCGCGTGAATGTAATGTGTGCAATTTTTTAAAAGCTGAAAGCACGCGAGTGAAAAAGCCCGAGCTGAGGCGAAGGGTGCTTTCAGAAGGTCCTCAATGGTGGAGGCGCGGCTCCAGTGGCCAAACGCTCATTTCATGCAGGCCCGGGGATTTAATTAAAGCGTACGCATCCAAATGAATAAAGAAGAGTTTGTGCAGACGATATGTTGGGCATGCCGAGCCCTTTTTGCGAGAACGTTTAAGCCACACGCGTGCACCAATTGAGTTAGCCTGCCCACCAGACCGTAATTCGGTAAATAATTTATTCAAATTTTGATGCGCGTTCTCTGCCGCCCTCGCGAATATTTATTTGTTGAGTCAAAGGCCAGCCTTGATGAATTATTTCATGGGGGAAGTCGACGGTCACCTCTGTGAATTTCAGAGTAAAGCAGTTTTTGCTTTCAACTGTTATTGAAAATTTATGCTTGCGAGAAATTTTAAATGCATTGTTCAATCTTTGCTCTCTAACGGGAGCACAACATATTTTCTGCCCAGCAAATATTTCAGCTGTTTTAAATCAGCCTGCAAATTCCACGGTTCATTTTCCATGCGAGTAAATTGAACATTTTGGTTTTGGAAAATGCTCTCGGTTGGCGAATTTTGCTGGGTGCAATTCTCCAGGGAACGCACCCCAGCAATGAAGCAGGCTTTGGCAGGAGCGGAGGTTATTGTGAGGTGTTGGCAGCGAAAGCCATGCAATATTTATGACCTCTGCTATTTTCCCTGCCACGCTTCAACATCCGCACACGTCTGTTTTACATATTTCTCCTTGGATGCGCCGCTCCGCTTCTTCCCAGCCAAATTCGGCTTGAACGTGCGAGCATAATGTGCGCTAGAAGTGTGCCGCACATGTAATATTTATGCCAAATCTAAACTCCGCTTGCAAATTTTAATAAGATATATCGTGCAGGGCAAAAAAGGTGGATTCTTTATGTGGAGGAATTTTCACCGTCAAGTTTCTCAAAGTTGTGCTGAATAAAAAAGGTGTCAGTGAGAAGTCCTTGTCCTCAAACCACCTCATTCTCAGCTAAATATTAACTTGTGGAAAGAGCAGCAGCGGCTCGGCAGGGTTTATTCGCAGGTCAGCAGGCGTGATGGCTGACAAGATGTTGCTGACCGAGCAAATAATAATATTTCAAGCGTTAAATTGCAGCTCGGCGGGCAGCGAACGTACGGACGCTCGGACGGATAGATGTGTGTACTGGCGAGAGTGTGTTTAAAGCAATAATGCCTCACTAAATAACAACGCCACTGTGCTGACCAAGCAAATAATGGGCAAACACGGAGGAACATGGGCCGCCCGCACGACGCTGCTTCCAAGCGGGTTGCATACTCACTCATCGGCCAGCTGACGCTCGCACAGACGGTAAACACAACTTTATAACCAAATTAGAGACGTGCACGATGCAATTAGGCCCAACAGAAATTCAGCACTCTGGCCTACCAAGCTAGACGGCAAATCCTTCGATCCTACTTCGCACGACATTTTTAATTTACAAAGTGTAATCTGTTCCTAGGAAAATATGTGGCGTGTTATATCCGCTGGCTTCGTCCCTAGAATCCCGCGTTATTTTATCCTTTTATCTCCACTCTCTTGGATGGACAAACTGCCATTACAGCTTCGAAGTTTTCCTTTTTTATCTCGCTCTCTCGAGTACATATATTCACTGCAGAGTGAATAAAAGAGCATAACTCTCGGAAGCGGTGGCTTCTTTTTCTCGTCCCATGCAGGCAGATAAAATGCGAGAGCGGCCAGCAGCATATTTATTATTGGGACCGACAACGGGCGATTTATAGAGCGGGAAAAAGGAAGAGACAACGCCCTGATTGTGTGTGACTCACATTCACTCAGCCTCAAAATCAAAATAGATATCTGTGAAAAGGGCGGGACTTGGCAAAACCATCAACCGATGAAAATTTAAAAAATCACAACCGACTTCTGGGATTCGTGCCTCAAATAAAACATTTATCAAAAAGATGAATAATTAGTTCCTTTTTTCTATTCACATATCACAAACAGAGGCTGTATATGATACGCTGGCGACCTACTTTAACTGATGAAAGCCGTCGTTGAATGTGAATTATAGATGGCAGCGTGGGTATTAGTGGAACGCTTTGAGCTATTTGCGAATATGCCTGTCGACCTCAAAACAGATAAACTACACGCGCGCACGATGCATCATACACAGAGTGAGTGCGGCAGAGAGAGAGAACGTGCAAAAGCGCAGCCACATTGAAACGCAATTAAAAGGGCTTGTAGTTCGCTAATGGAAATCGGCACCCTAATAAGCTGATTACACTTTTTCTAATTGCCCTCGGCCGCCAGCATGATTTATCCGGCCTGATTTATGATGAACGACACGGGTTCGCAATCACCCCGCGACGTGTTCCACGCAGCCAGCCACCACTCGGCCGACAACATTAAACGCTCTCTGCGACACACGGACATCAAAGGGCACGCCTACCACAGGGAGCCTCTGATTTCCCAGGGTGAGCTACACTAGCACACAGTCGGCTGCTGTAGCAATTTCTCTACAGTTCTAGGAAACAGAAAATTAATTCAATTGAACCACTGCTCGTGCGTATTTTTTCTTCCGTTGATAAATTAAATTAATTTACTGAATTGTAAATATTTATATTTTTTACCTCTCGTATTGTTCACTTGTGTACGGTGGGCAACTGTCTGATTCACTTCCCTTGGTAGAAATCTGTTAATAATTCAGGTTAGATTTAATACTAAAATTTATTTTACAATGGTTACTCCCATTAGGTGAACAACAAGGAACGGCAGGTTGAAAAATTGTAAAAAGAAAAATAATATCACATGCTCTCGCACTGTATATAGCACTGTTTCGGCCTCATCAGCAGTGTTTTAGCTCTAAAACAAAATTCATACCGCACATTATTAGCTACAGCGAATTTTGAATAATTAAATTCATTCCCTGGCTAAATAAATGTGCATCTATGGTTGTACTACTTGATACTCTTCGTTTCCACACAAATTAAAATCAGTTGTTCTGCCTCGACTAGAATCTATTTGTGAAATTTCTCTTCCCTCCTAGGCAAATGTATCAACTGGAGGGGGGACGACGCGAGACATACGCGCAAGCAAGCAGAACGGAGCGGAAAGGGACCTGGGGTTACTCGGGGGTCAAGGGTTTTTCTAAGTAAACTATTTGTATCTCCCACACGTACATTCCGCGCGGCCGACGCGATATTTAAGAAGCAGCGAAATAATGCTTCCTCGCCCGCCTCTTTTTCTCTCGCCTGCGCCTTTTCTATCAGACGTGAAGCGGCGGCCGCCTATTAAATCTCTCTTTCTCGTCCCGCTCGCTACACGCGGCAGGGTCGATTGTGATAAATGGCACTGCAGCAGGGCTATCAGTGCCTGTTCAATTGGTCCTCTCGCCTCTTATATTGTATCACGTGTAGCCGCATGATTGAATTATCAAAAATTCGGCTCGCAGCTCACTCTGTACGAAAAATGAGAGCCATTTTGCAGCTCCAGAAAAATTGTGACGCCGATCGCAGGCAGTTCGTTTCATTCGAACAGCAATTTGTCCTGTACTATTGATGGACAATTTTTCAAGGCTCTATACTTAGACTAAATCAGACAAAATCAGCTCAGGAATTTTTACTTTCAAAAATAATTTCCTTGAAATAGAAAAAACCAAGAGCAATAATAATACCAAATAAATAATGGGATTGAAAATAATTATTTCACTTTTTCGATTTTCAACTGATCAACTTGTTTGTGCACCTCATTAAAAAGCATCTTGCTTCTTCAGCAATTTTAAATTCGTCGAAAATCTTAATTCAAAGCTTTCGGGTTTGGTAACGTATTCACTTCTTTACTCTGGAAAAAAATATAATTTTTGGTTTCATTATTTTTTTCCATTTTGAAAACGATTTATTTTAATATCTTTAATATAGAAAACCACCCAGTATAAATAATTTCAAGATCAAACAAATAATAAATAGTCTTCAAGGAGTATTTATTCTAGCATCAGACGTTTACGTAATAAATATACTGTATGTATTTCAAATCAGATGGAAACCTCCACAACGCATTGATTTCCTGAAATATGCATAAATCTGAATGAATCTGTATACTCACAAATAAAAGTCTTGGGGTTGCTCTTCAGGCAGACTCTTCGCTGATCTGAAACACGGCAAAGAGAAAAGGTTAGAAAAGATCCGATGAGAACGCCCTTATGTGCCACAGGAGAAAAATATAGCAGCTCCTGTGCAGATAAGAGTCGAATTGTTTCATCTGGAGGCGGTGCGGAATTAAATCGTAATAACGGCAAATTGCATTATAAAGGAGCGAGAGTGTGCGAGAATTAAGCGTCGCGTGTGTGTCACTTTCATTTTGAAAGCAAGTTATTTCTCACCCGGGTTTGCTGCTCTCTCGCAGGCTGAAGGGAAAAAAGGCGCCGAACCCGAGGGAAATACATTTTACGACGAGGCAGCAGCTTACTCTCGCAATTCGTGCTTCTTCAACTGGCTAACTTTGTTCGCAAACGAGACGGCAAATGAGAGCTCTTCTCTGGGCGCCGAGGGGCCCGTCCGGCCGCGATTTTGCCTCCCCGACACGCGATAAATCCCCGCTCAGCACGCAAATTGCACGCCTTTTAATTAGTCGCGCGGCCATTTTAAAAGTTTGCACATTCTTCGCCCAGGCGCACCTAATGAATTCCGCCTTGATTAAATTTTAAGCAGGTGTGTATGTCGCCTCTTGAAGCAACAACACTCCGCGTTGACAAAAATTGACGCACGCCATCAAAACTGGAAATTACGGTTTGCGCAATACGAAAGTGAAAATAAAATTTTGAAAATCTCTGTGGCGAAGTTTTATTTATTCAGTCAACACTTCATTTTTAGCTTTTTTCTCGACTGACAGAAGGTTTTTTTCAACATTTTCACTTGTATAAAAAATTGAAATAAACCTATGTCATATATATAGTATTACATTTTCTCAATTGATTCAAATCCTTCAATGTCATCGTGTCATTGATGAAATTTTAAATACGCCCAAAAATACAGGTTACATGTTTTAAAAATCAATATTCAGTGCCATGGTTCTCAAATTAAGTTTAGGTCTGGAAAAAATCAGAGTTATATTTAAATGCATGTATATCAAACCAGAATGCCTATAGTCAATTGTTTCCAAGATTATTCGATTTAAAAATTATCGCAACCTTTTGATACTTGTTTTCATATGCTTAAGTCGTAAATATGCATTGGTATCCAGGCCAAATTTGAGCTCTAAAAGCGTCTCGTTGTTTGTATGCGAGTGAGAGATCAGCAATAAAAGCTCGGGCGCGAATAACAGTGTGATTTATGGCGTCTCGGAGAGCGGTCTAATTATAATAATAGACATTACAATGCTGGGTGCCACTACACTGTCGACTATAAATTAGATTTCACGGCACGACAGCAACCTCCTCGGCCGCAACTCCCGCCCCCGAGCCGCCCCCGCGGCACTTTTGCAGCCTTTGAACGGCCTGTGGAATGCGGCCCGCAACCAGCCACTGCATCTTTCAGTGCAAAGCGCGTTGCGTGCGAAACCGGCGTGGCAATTTCTACGCGCCGAAGAGCCTTAATTACACCCCCGCTGCCGCCACCCACCCCCCTGGACGACGGTGGCACTGCTATTTTATAATTGCACATTTGAAATGAGCGCCATAATTTATTGCCAAGCAGGAGTACAGCTCCTCGGACTGTGAAAGTAGCGGGTTCACCCTACTTACCCTCAGCGTTTAAACATTTTTGGCAAATTAATTCTATGATCCTTTATAGCCTATGACAAATTTTCAATTTGTAAGGAGTGATATAAGTTTAATTTGTGTGAAATCTAATAGTTACTACTCTAAATGCGTTTCTTTTCCCTAATTTAAAATAAGTTTTTAATACGAACAGAAAGTCCTAAAAAATGCAGAGAAAAGCACAAAACTCGTCAAATTTGTATGGATTTGAGTACACGTTTTTGAATTTTTTTCCTCATCTCGAAGTTTTTCCGGCTGCGCAAAAAAACACATTGCGTCATTTTAACAAAGGATTCATATTTCGTTCATTGTCTGAAATATGAATTGAGAGGCAGACATATTTTCGCTAATGAGAAAAAGTTGAAAATCACGACATTCCAGATAATGGACATGGTGATTCAAAAGCCGCACGTATGCAACTTTTCAATGTTACTCACGTATTTTCATGTATTCAAAACATATTTAAGCCTTGGGAGAAGAGAAGTAAATTCTCAAAGTTTTAATGATGCGGTAAAAATTGGCCAATTTCGTGGAAAGTAATTTCCACCGTTCGCCAGCGCTTCGTCGAATTTCAATCAAAAGCAGCCAGTGAAGCAGGTGGTGCGTTGAAAAAGTAATTTCAGCCGGCAGACTTTGCATTGATAAAAAAAGACGCTCTTCCCCTTTCAGTCCCCCGAAAATGCATAATACGTGCCCGGGATGCAAATCGAGAGCAAAAACGGTAAGTGCACTCTGCACTTTTTCACTAAAAACGTAGAGAAGAAAGGTCGGTGCGGATTCTGCACGGCAGTTTACGAGGAATTATGATTTCCTCGCAAGTGCTCGGATATTGCCGGCCATTTAAATACACAATGAAATTACCTCGTGCCTGCCGGGAAGTAAGTGCATCAGTGCGACTATCGCCAAAGAGATAAGGTGAAAAGTGGTGCAGGAAATGGTATGGAAGCGAATTTATTTCGACGACGAGATAATAAAACAAGCGGCGGGCGCACTCACTTAGCAAACTTTAATGTACCAGCGTCTGGCTCGCCCCTTTTTTATGTATTATTTTTTCTCCGACATGGACGTAAAATTGGCTTCTTTTCAATTGGTTATTGCTGAATAATTCAATACATTCACTACTTGTCATAAAGCTCGTGAAGTGTACAGCTTTTTGCTGCTGACAATGAATTCGGTCCTTCCAGACAACACTGTAGCGATGAAACTACATTATTTGCCAATTGGTCACTCGGCAAAATGTGTGGTATTTAGTTGGACCAGAGGATAGCATTACTATAATGAAACCCTTTAATATTATTAATATTTATTTAAATAATATTGGAATTAGGTTTTAGATAAAACTTTAAAGAGGATTATAAATTAATTCGAAACAATTGGATATCCAAAACGTTTAAAAAATCATGGATTTCTATCGCTTAAAAATTGATATCCAAGAAAATAATGCTGGTTTGTAAATTTTCCCTGGATAAAAAACAGCTCGGTTTATTTTCTTCTGAACATACTCTCTTTTCATGGTGTGAACAATGTCACACCTTTCCGCTTGCTTACCCTGAACAAATTATTTGAAAAATGGTAATGCGGCAGTCAAGAACCACATTACAAATACCATTAAAGAAAAAAATCCATCAGATTCAATTTCAGCGAGTATGATATGCATAACTGTAATAAAAGCGATTGCCAACTCATTTCGACTCCCAACTCCATCACGAACAAACGCTGATTTTTATGCAAATGAGTTTTATTGGCCGATGATGAGAGCACGCGAGTAGCACATATACGCAGACACAAAATAAATTTCCAGCGGCGCCGTTGTCGATCTACAAAGTGCATTGGCGTCGGTGAATTGAACGAAAATCATCATCATCAGTGGGTGGGAGTGTGTGAGGATGAGGATGCGTCGGTCGTCGTGTGTACAAATAGGCCCCTAGCAGCCAGGCGCAAGAGTTATTACATCCATCACACATTGTTGGCTGCGCGCGCGAAATGGATAGCTGACGGCTGATAACGGCGGCAGAGCCAGAGTTGCCAATTTATTCGCACCTCTCGCCAGCAGCACTGCGAGACGCGACTCCTTTGCCACCGGGTGCCCAATTAAGCAGCCGCCAATGACAAAGCTACAACCCGATTTTTGGGGGCTGCCGTCGACACGCCATTGGCGAAAATGTTGAAATGCGCCGTCCTTGTCACTCAAGGACTCATACGGAGAGCTGTTCTCCGACAACCGCAGACAAATGGTTTTATTTACATTTCTTTTGTTGTTGTTTGTCTCATGTACTCGATACTTTACTTTGCTTTCGAAGACATCAATTTTTTTAGTGTGATAACTTATAAATAAAACAAACAAAAAATATTTTATTTTGAAGTAAATGTGCGCCAAGTCATTTTTGCGGCTAGAGACAAATCAAATTTAAAATATAAATATGAATTAATTACATTTCCTTAGAATTTGGATGCTTTAGTCGTAATTTGTTCATACAATCTTTTCAATTCACACTGAAATACTAATAGTACCACATGCAGGTTCGTAAAAAATGTGTGTGTAAGGAAAATCAAAGCTTTATTATTTAAAGTTTGATTGACCATCGCAAAAAGTTGACTTAAGGAACTTTTGTTCATTGATGTATCAGTTTTAAAAAGTGAAAAATCTTGACTGCCTGCTTTCAGCTGTGACTCTCAATTTATTCATCTCAAGGGTCGAAAGTTAAGAATTGAAAGAGAAGTATTTGGTTAATTAATACATAAGGAAGGTCTTATCGGCAATTCAGCATTGAAGGTACACAGAGAAGGTTCACCTGAGTTGTCTCATTTCTGGCAGGGGTGACAGTACAAAAGAAATAATTATATGCCCTGCATTTCGTAAGCAAGCGCTGCGCAGGGTTGGCTGATCCCCTTAGATTCCATTTGTGTGGATGATTCACACGATCAACCACATGTATATGGTTTCGTTTACATGATTTAATTTATATATTTTCTCGCTATGAGCGTTAGTTGAGAGCATGTCATGGTAGGGGAAGTACCCGGACACCTCTAATACCTATTAACCTGTTTTTAAAGAACTTTTTGGAGTTTTTTTCTGAGAAAATTCAATTTGAATAATCAAATAAAAAACTACCCGGCGTTAATTTATTTCCAACCGAGGTATTCTAAATCTTCTCGAGTTGTAGACAGTATGGCCTTGACAGGTTGGTACGATCGAAACAGAGTTGGGCAGACAACTTCGGAAGGAACAAAAAAGTAACAAAACGGCGTTCGTTAATCCAAAATAAACAAAACGCGCACCGGGTCCACGCGAAAACGAAAGGCGCGACACGTGATTGTGACAAGCAGAATTGTATGGGAAAGGGAAAAGAACTGCAAATGACTCGTCGCGCCACGCAGCCTGCGAGAGAGAAAAATAATAGAAACGGCAATGTGTCACTTTATACACAGGCGCGCACGCTTTCGCCAAGTGACGAACGGGATGTCGTTATTTTTATTAAAAAATGGCCGCACACCTCTCACCAGCGTGGAATTAATTTTTCCCTATCCTGTCTTTCAGAAGACAATTTCAGGGGGAGACTTTTTTCTTTTGCTCCAGTCGGAAAATTTTCATTTATTAGAGCAAATATTTTTGTTTAGATTATTAAATGTTACCAACGGTGTGCAAAATATAAGCAACATAAGCATTTGAAATGGGGTCGGTCCTTGAGAATGTCCGCAGACTTTTTCTTTCAATGACTTGTTGGTTGTATTTTATTTTCACGCAAGAAAATTGCAGGTACTAATGTGAATAAAGCAATAATTACAAAATTTTTATTCGCCCGATGGAAGTGATTTTTGGTTAAATGGACAGCTTTAAATTAATTTTGTAAATGCAAGCCATGTGTATTTAAATTAGCCGGCTTCCAGTTCTCGTTTTACATAGCTCAAGATTCACGTCATACAATTTAATCAATATTTTGAGCTTTGAAGTTTGAAGAAAATTGGGATAATTGCATTTAAAAATTTGTCTTACGATAAAGAATGTCATAGGTTATTTACGAGAAAAACTCTGTAAGAATAAAATTGAAGACGAATCATTTGTTTCGTTCAAAATATATTTGACAAAATTTAATAAATGCTTGAATTAATCGTTATTGCGCTGATTGTTGGACTCCATACCATATGTATTAATTGCATTTTAATTTTAGCGGATATAAATTAATAGTAAGGGGTTTTATACCTTTCGCTTTAGTAAAAGAAGAAATTTTACTAAGAAGATTAATAATTATGAGCGTTTTGCAATCAGTTTCTCCACTGGGTAAATGTTGAAGTTTGCTGTCGAAGTTTGTTCTTGTTGTTTGAAAGGAAATCGGCATCCCCAACGAAAAACTTTCCATCATTACACAGGGTAAGAAATTCAAAGCCGTATGGGAGGCGAAAACGAGGTCACTCGCTGTGTGGAGGAGACGCATGTTTCACCAGGAAATTATGCACCTTTCGGAGCGGAGAGGGCACCGAAAGTGGCGGGCAAACTCGAGATAAAATTTCTAATGGTACAAGTCGGAGCGGGCTTCTCCAGCATCGCGCAGGGGCGAAATTTGCAGCTGTTTCTCACTCTTTATTTCTCGGCCCATTTTCCCAAATTACATTCACTACTCTCCCTGGCTCAATATGGCCGAGCGAGAGTGTAACAAGATTGGACCGAAATATGCATGCAACGCGCCCAAATTACAAATGCAAATTCGTCTCCCTCGGCCGGCAGCGCAGCAAATTTTCTTCTCGTTGAGCCTGCTGGTCGCCGCTGCTTTTTATGAAATTTACGACCGCGCCCACCACACAGTCTTACTCGTCTTAAAGCGGCCATTATAAGTCTTCATCATTTCGCTCTGTGGCCTTTATTACCCAAGCCCCGACAACAAAAACAACTTTCTCCTTTTTTAACTGTGAACTTAACAAAGTTAACTACTCTTTTTAGTGCGAAACACGCGAATGCCCACTCGCCCGCACAAACGCTCTCGCCGCAATGCTCGCTAACTGCTAATTTAGCAGCAAGTGAGAGCAGCAGAACATAGAGCGTCGAGAGAAAGCACGCTTTCGCGTGATTTATGCGACTCGTGGTTTGCGTCACACCGTGATTTGATTTCCTTTTTTGTCGAATTCAAGACCTTGTATATGTGCGCGCACATAAACCTGAATTAATGTACTCAATCATCGGTTGATTGCAAAGCCTCATTACCTAGATTGAGGCCAATAAAATTTCGTTGAATGCAAATAAAAAAAGAGTCATTGATTTCTTATGAAAGACCTATTAAATACTTAAAGTGAACCACAGACAAAACATTCACTGCACTTTTTTGCTCTCACATTCATAATCAAAGAAATGTAAGGAGTCAGTTTGTTTATAGAAAAATTTGCATTCACAATATTTACTACCCATGCCCAGCCATGTACATGCATCAAATTTAACTTAGTCTATTTATTTACTTCCTGTCTGAAGTTAAGCCAATTATTCTGCGGTTCTCCTTTCAACGAAACTAACAGCTATTACTTGAAAATTTTTAAATAGCACCCACCAAATGAAATATAAATAATATAAAAATTATTCTATGGGCACCTTATACCAGCATTCCTGCGAGCAAAGCAATTACTCATCCCCTCATTAAAAGCAAAATATTCCGAGCTCTTTTAAATCCTTTTTCTACTGAATGCCTGCTCCGTGTCCCAATTAACCTTTTTCGCAAACAAGCAAAGTGAAATAAGGCAGCCAAATTTCGCTGCGTCTTCATGCGAATATGCACTCAGTATACACGCACGCACACGCACATAGGGAGGCAGCGAGAGCACAGAGAGGTGAACAATAAAGCAAGAGGGCGGAGAAAACGCGCGCGCGCTCTTCATCTGCCGTAACGTCGGGTGTCTTTCAATCTCATTTCAAAATCACTGTACCGTGAAAATCTAGCCGAGCCGGAGGTAAAGCCTCTTTTTTCTCTCTCTCTCCTGCCGTTTTCCGCCGACCTGACGTCACTTTATCGAGCATCATTCACCAAATTCCACGATGATGCCACCAATAAATTTTTACAACCGCCCGCGCGGTGTGTGTGCGCTTCGCTCTCTCGCCTGCCGATGAATATTTTAGCGGTGCGCTGATACTTTATTGATTGTCCCTTCGATACCTGCTCCCTCGCAAATCTCTTTTTTACCCTTTTCTTGCTTTTTCCTTATCTGTCTAGATCTCCGCTCGTTTCGCAATAATGTCGGGCTCGCCGGGGTAGCGCAGAGCTAGCTCTTTATTAACAGCCGGGGCCACTTTTATTGTAAATAAAGACGCCACTCGCTCTCTCCTTATCAAGCCGAGTGGATTTTGTTGTTTATTTACAGAGCAGTGTGTGCACCAGCTTTATTTTCCCTCTACACCGGCTAATAACTCGCGTGTGCACCCACGCGGACATGCTTCCGATTCGTCTCGGCCCGACGTGTACCATCGCTCTTGCCTGCTGATTTACATCTATTGTTCATGCAGAGTGGCTGACACAGTTGTGCATGCCGAGTATGCATATGCATTTGCTCGAGTGCAAGGGTCATGGACGTGGGATGGAATAACGCATCATGAGACAGCTTTAGCGGTTGTAGATGACAAGCACCTTGAGAATACTTTCAGCTGATAATTATTCAGGCGTCTCGAGCAAGTACGTACAGCTTTGCAAAATTATCCACAGTTTAAAAATTTATATAGTGCAGCTGAAACAAAGGCTATTATGATAGGATTTAAAAGAAGTATTTAATAATTCAATTATTTAAAACTGTGGAACAAGTTATCGATTTTTCTTTTGGCAAAAACAACAGAAAAAGGAATGCGACAGTGTGAAAGGGAGTATCAAGAAGGACAGAGGAAAACGAGTTTGTTGCCGCTCTGACAAGAGTTTTTTGTCTTTGCTCTGGAGTCAAAACAATTATTTTCATTGTTGGTTGTCTGCTGGATATGATCTTTGTTTGTGTGCAACGGTGGCAATAATAATTCCTCTAGCGTTGAGGCTGCGATTTTTTTATTTTATCAGAGTGAGCGAGCAACGGGCTTAAAAGCGGTGCTTAGCGTAATGAAAGAAGCGAGGCTAATGATAAATAATGCAGCTGCAACTTCAATTACCCACCGCAGCCATCAGCGGCTGCTGCGGCTACCGCGGGATGCTATGCAATATCTGGGTCGCAGACACGCAAAAAACTGGCTCGCTGTCGGCAAAATTGCTCTTTGATGACACTTGCTTATTTATTAAAAGCGCGCAAGCGGATAAATATTTGCAGCGGAAAAAAGGTCAACGAACAAGTTGTGTTCTCTGATTTGTTTTCCTTCGCCTGTAAATAGAAATAGCAAAGTTTACTCTCAATTACTGCGTGTGTGTAATTTTACTATAGCTTTGTGTATTTTTCTAGTTTTTAGAAGTTATATCAAACAAAATGGTTGAACCACCTAGAAACAACTGAGGCCACGTCAAAAAATGTATCTGTTTTTCACAAAATTTTTACTTAATTTGCATATTGTGATGGAAAAAATTATTTGAAATTCCACAACACATAACTTTTTTTGCTGGCAAAAAGGGTAATTAGTCAATGTTTAAACTAAAAAATTATTCAATCAAAACTTGTGATGAACAACCTTTCCCAGCTCATGCGGAAAACCGTTAGATTCTCATTAGCCGGAAACAATTTATCAGTTGGCGTGATTGATTATTTTAATTCAGGGAGTTTTCGATGCAAGCCACGCAGCAAATGCTGAGTATCGCAAATTAAAACTCCGCACCGTGTGTGCGCGCTCATTTTCCTTTGGCCCCCTCCTTGTTCTTTACTCTCCATTATTATTACTTCTCGGGGCGAAAAGTTTGTTCAAAAGTCGGTGCGGGGTGATTGCACACCCTCCGTTGCCTTTCTTACCCCCGCTCACAAGAAAGCAGCGTGGCACCTGTTAATATTTATTGTTTTAATCGTCTAGACGTTAATTATACATCTGTGCTTTAGCGCGCGTAACTGCAATAAAATCGGAATCTTTAGAGGGTCGAGTCAGATTTATCGAATCGTTCATCAACCGGCGGTATAATTAGGGGGGAAAGGTGTGGTTGTTACGCCAAGAATCAAGTAGATCTCCGACAACGAGCGTTCCATTCGGACCTTGATGGTTAACTAACCAAATTTAGATTTTATTTTCTGAATATTATTTTATTTTAATAAAAATGATCTCATAGGATCCGTCAACATTTTTTTAAATGAGCGATTGACTTGTTAAATTGTTGGATTGGATGCTACTGCCGCATAAAACATTTACTGATTTTAGTTTTATGTTGTTGCTAACTGATTATAGATGTTAAAATATAACACAAATTCGGTCAACTAGGTTCCCTTGTTGTATTCAGATTTATGTTTCAGAAAGAAGCTCTTAACTTTTAAATGAAACAAAAATATTTTTATTAGAGAGTAATTGGAAAACAAAATGAAGGTTATTTTTACTTTTTATTCCTGGCCGGGGACCGCGAAGGGCATGCCCTTTGTTTATAAAGCCTGGTAAAACGGTTAGCAACATGGATCATATCGCTATAATCGGATTCTTCTAGTCGGAGATTCTCGTTGTCAAAAATATCTGTTCATAGCAAGTCAGAAACAAATAAATATGTGGACCAGTGGACCAATCCGTTTGTCAAGAAGTGAGACGGTCGGTAACCCATTTGCAAGCAGAATTGGGTCGGCCACTATATGATCATGGGCGCTGCTGGGATTCGGCAAGGCGCGTGTTGGAGGAAAACGCCGTAATTGGACAGCCTGTGGAGTGAATATTGGCAAAGTTGATGGAGCCATCGGAACGTAATAATTATATTCCTCGCCACTTGAAAGTTATTCGTGCAAAGAGTTGAATGCCGTTGCTTGGGTGAGCGGAACACGAGCAGGCCTTTTGGCGCAAAACTTTTTCAACTGCTCTCCACGCCAGCTGTCCGTGTGTGTGTTCCAATGTAATGAATAGCGGCATCGTGGAAGAGCGCGTTTCTGGAGCTCCTCCAGGTGAATCTCAATGAGCAGATATTGTTCCATTAGTCTAATTAAATGGGATTTCCTTGAGATTTCGAACCGTTTGCGATGGAGATAAAATAGGGAATTTGACATTTGAGATAAGCGAGATAAGTAATATTATAATACAATGAATTCAATTGTACGCCAAAGGCGTACCACAATAAAGTCTTCCGTCGTAATGCTGCTATTTATTTATGACTCATTGTCTTGCACTGAGATTTTCCATGTGATATTTTACACATTTTCTGTCACAAAATTTATAAATACATTCTTCACATAAAGTTTACAATTTTAAATAAAAATATCAAATCAATTTAAGGTTAATATATGTTTTTTTTACTTTTTTATTGCGAAATGAAACATTGCAGTTGTTTTACAACTCTTAGGCAGATTGGAGGGGACACAGAAACAAATTCTAAATAAAAAATATAAAACTGAAATCCGGCTACGAAATTCTTCCCCGTTCCTTTTTTCCAATAGCCAAGGTAGATAAAAACTTAATCGATGATGGAGCTCTTTACTTAAGCAGCTGGGTTGGTGAATAATTTTCCAATTACCAGGTCAAAAGAGCTTCAAGGTGGCACGCAATATTACCCTCGGGCATTCCAATAAAAAGAAAAATTGAATGAATGGCTGAGTCTAAAAATGTCGTGCGCCTCGTGAGCCAATCTTCGTGCATGACAAAAGGTATCTTACAAAAAGCCGGCGTTGGCGTCTTATTATTTAATAAATAACACGACGCTCGCAAAGGCAGCCAGCGAGAAGAGAGAGGGAGCAGGTGTGGAGAGCAAAATTATTCCGAGAGCTTGCCTCTTATCGCACAAATAGGTCAACAAAGTTTGTGGATGAGAAAAGCAAGTGGTTTCATATCTGTTCTAGTGAATCTGTACCAACAACACTGTATATAATTAAGCCTTCAATGCTTTCATAAGTGGTTATTAAACATATATATAGACTAGTGATCAATATACAAAAGACCTACTTGTTTTGATCATAAATCTAAGATGGCTGCTATGGGAATTCCCACGAATGTAAATTTCAAAACTGTCGTGACCTTTTATGTAATTTTAAAAAATAATAATAGCAATTCGGTTATAATATACAATTTAAAAGTCCGAAATGAAATCCGATCAATGACTGTTATCATTGAGTCATATTTTCGCATTTTCCACTTTTTTGAATTGTTTTTTTCTAATACGATCAATAATTTGAGACATCAATATATATATCCGATCGAAACTAGAAAGGACGATCGCCCAGAGCACGCTATTCTCTTCATAGATCTGGCGTAGATGATCAATCATGAACACCCCTCTTGAGTATAGGGTCTTGTTGTGCCGATCACAGTCCCGTGTACTGCACAGGGTGCGATGGTGCTTGTTTCCATTTATTCTGAGCGCGGCCCAAGGGTCTGCCACCACCACTATTTATTCGGCAAACAATAAATTTGCATTAATGCCGCCGATCGCACCTCCGGCTCTTTCGAGAGAAAGTCAAACAGGCTTTTAATCAAATCGCAACGTTTTCATTAGCACAGCCGCACGAGACGAGTGATGGATTAATTGCCGGTCTGCTGAGTCACCCCCGCCGCGCCATTGGCCACCCCTTTCGTCCGTTTTTGCGACTTGATTGTGCGGTGATGCACGCGTCGGCCCATCTACTTCAAAGTTTCACGCGGGCGCGCGTGTGTTCCAAAGTTCATTTCAGGCCGGAATTTGCATAAGTGTATGTTGATAGAGTTTGCTTTCAAAGAGGTAAAGATTTGCTCAACACTTTAGCCGCGGCCATCCCGAATGCATTCCATTTATCTGTTGGTCATGAAACATTCAAAGTGGCAATTTGTGGTAAAATGGTTTTAGCTTTGTTGTTGCTGCCGCCTGTTTTGATCCCTGTGAATAATTGCAACAATTATAAATTATTATATTTTGCTTTATCCGTTACTGAACGGGTACGCATACATGAATAGTTTGAACTTTGAATAAATCTTGAGCTAGCTCCGTAAATAGGCAAAAGCACTCTTGGGAGTTGGGATAACAGTTGTAATTTTTTGCATGCAAAGCCAAGTACCCGAATTCCGGCGAGCTCTCCTTTTAACAAGCGCTCTTTGCAATAACGATGGCTTTTGATCGTGAGATCGAGTGGGCCGGCGGCGGGGGCAGGGGCAAGGGGGGCGCAAGAGGCCATCAGGAGGAGTTTCGTCTCAAGAAATTCCGAACAGCAATCTCGGCCGCATTTTTTCGCCGGCTTTCGCTCGTCTTTCACTAAATTATTATCGGAAACTGCTCTTGTTCGATTATACACTGCGCCACGCACGCTGAGCAAGCAAGTGAGATTGCGAAATTAATTAATGATGGAAAGTTTGAGCAACTCGTAAGTTTCAATGGCTCTTTCATCAGCAGTGCTGGTGCACGGGAATTTATACAAAGTTGCTTCAGCGGCAAGAAGAGACGAGAGATTCTGCTCCGGGTTGAAACCCCCGCGCCTTCAAACCGCCCCCCTCTACCCTTCGTGCCATTATCACGGAGCGTCAGTTATTTTTTGGTGCCATCAGTTCGGCTCGTGAAAAGAGTCCATTATTGGCGCGCGGGCGAAAATAAATTCATTATCAGCCGCGCCTTCATTTTTCACACTGTGTGAATGAGGTGGCAAAGGCGGCGGCGGCAGGGACGAAAAAGCAGACTGCTGATGAAAACACGCGCTTTTTACGTGAGTATGTGTGTGTGCGTCATGAATAATCGTGAGAAAAACACGTGTGTGTTAAAGAGATGACGTGAATTTAAAAAATAGATATTTCCTAATGTGACCTGGAATGATCTAATTTGATTTTTCCGTTATTCACAAACAAATCCAAATTAAAGTAAAATTAATACAAATTAAAAATCAAATACATAATGGTTCATAATTTCTCTTTTCATCGGCAGAAAGTGCTTATGCAACTGTTTTGTCGTGCGCGTGGAGCAGGTTGCATAACTCTCTTAGCACGGAGGATGAATAGGACCGAGGCCATTCGTTTGTCGGTTACGCGGACAGACAATTTCCAGGCAGGCATAAATGCAGCCTGCGTCTGCCGAAATTAAAGCCGTAAATTGAATTTTAAAATGAGACCCGAGCCTATTACGCTGGAGCAAGAGAGAGAGAGAGAGAGAGAGAGAGAGAGAGAGAGAGAGAGAGAGAGAGAGCGAGCGAGTCGGTTTCAAATTATTAGCCGCCGCTGGTGGAGCAGAGAGAGAAGAGACTGCTTGCTATTTTCTTGCTCTCGCTCTATTTTATGGCAGGTATTAAGGGCGGCTGCACATGCGCTTAATTGCAATAAAAAAGATTATTATGCTCTCAAGATGAAATTTATTCAGACGCTTGTAATTAATTTCCAGCAAGAATTTGAATTTATGCGTCCGCTTTATGGCGCTCTCTCGTCGCGCTAGACGAGTAAAAAGCGCGCCAAACAAGCTCAAAAAACGACTCTGCCACCTCCGAATTACTTGTGCTCGGCCACGCTATCTTCCATCTTGTCGCAAACGTTTTTTGTTGTAAGGAGGAAATTATTTTAAGCGGACGACTAGCAAACACAAAAACTAGAACACAACACTAGAACCTTCTAACATGCTTGATACATTGAAGTCTTTTTTTAATATTTCGGGCGAATAAACATTCATGCTAATTTATCCCGTGGTGAAACCCTTAAAATAAAATTCATGCCACAGAATTACTTACTGAGAATTTCAAATTTATAGCCCAGAAATATATCATTGGAGAAAGTTTTTTTTAATTTTTTTTCTATTTATTTCTCTAGTAAAATTGACAGAAACGATTTGTAATTCTTCTCTAATGCAGAGAGAGAGAGAGAGAGAGAGAGAGAGAGAGAGAGAGAGAGAGAGAGAGAGAGAGAGAGAGAGAGAGAGAGAGAGAGAGAGAGAGAGAGAGAACGAATTCAGCGAGAACCGCTTTAGGCAGAAACGTATTTCATGAAGGGTATTAAGAAAGCCCTTTTACGAGCTCCCACCGATTTTGAAGACACGATTTATTACCCCTCACGCTCAGCCTACTATTGAGTTCCTTTAATTTTATTGCTTATGATTTTGTTAATGTGATTAAATTACTATAAGCTTAAAAGTGATGCATGACACATTTTTTTTAAATTTTGCTTTAATGAAGTTTCTGTCTCTCTCAATGCGATGATTGTTTGTGAATATCTAATAATTTTTTCCAGACATGTTTTCACGTTTGAATAATATACAACAACATTATTCTTCCGAGCCGAAATTTAAGGGTTGAACTCATCTTGATTTCCTGACTATTTCCGCAGCCGCTTGAGGCACGGAGAATGAAGAAAATGTATGACACAAGCGCGCTGACGCAGATTTCGGTTGAAGATAATTGGGCTAAACGGCGAGAGCGAAGCTGGCCGAGAGCTGCATGGTACGTAACAAAATAAATGTCGTTTATTACCGCAGACTCGGTTGGTTGACTCGGTGCCGCCTGGTAGTTAGGCCACCCGGTCGACAACGCGAGCGGAATAATGAACGTTGGTCGGCGGTGGGTCGGCCGGCCGGCAGATCGAGCTGCGTGGGGGTGGTTGGTCTTTGAGAGGGTGACAAGCGACCCCTTTTGATGGCAGAAACATTTTCACAGCGGCCGCCCGCCCGCCAGCCAGCCCAGGGTCAATACACTCTTCACTTCATCGCGAGAGAGTCGAGCGGCCAGCAGGCGGGCCTGACGTTTTTATTGCATGCATGCAGCCCGCCGACGCGTCTCTAGTTGCCACTGCATCGAAAGTGGGCCGCTGACCGGACGCGTGAATAGTCAGGGTGACGGCTGATGGCACCCGGACCGGTGGCGTTTATTGCGTTATCGCCAACACCTTGATTTGCAATGACAGTGAACGTGGACCAACGGTTGGAAGCCGGTCCCTAACTCGTTTGCATGTCAACTCGATAAAAGATTTCAGTCTCGACCAAAATGTTGCAAAAAAAATCTTGAGGTATTTCAACATAAGTGAAAATATGGCTAAATGAGTAGTGATAGAGCTCTATATTTAAAAGAGAAATCTATGTGAACGCTGGCCTGATTTAAGAAAAATATTTACTATTTTATTAATCGTGAATACTTCTGAAGATTTTGTGTGCAGTCCTAAAACAATTTTAAATATTTCCATCATTGAGAGAAGGAACACTAAATTAGGGAAAAATTCGCTTGTAAAATAATTTAATTAAGATAAAACATGATCTTCTATATTTAAATAATATCAAATGATTCTTGAGAAAAGATTTTTACTCGAGTTTTGTTGTAATCTTATTAGGAAAATGAATAACATGACTTCATTGTTGTTTAACTTCATTATTTCAAACTAACAGCTTGTATGATCATGTGTGGTTCTCGATAAAGGTAATACCCAAAGTGATATAAAACGCCGGTACATTTTTTTGTAAGGCCAAGACTCCCCTAATTTAATTCGAATAAAATATTTCCAGGCGCACCTTGAGTTTTTTGGTCGAGCAGTAAGGCTTTAGACCAAAAGTTGGTAAAAATTTTATTATATGTCTAATCAGCAGCTCTTTCAAATAAAATTTAAACAAATCTATTTTGTTCGATCAAGTTGAACTTTGTAACTAAACTTCTCAATTTCGTAATTGGAGAACATCCCTGTGAGACTTGAACAAAAGAGCGGCCTCAATTTTATTTACTCTTCTGCTCCGGCGTCTTCCTGCAAGTTGAAAACACCGTCGTCAAAGCCACAATCAAATTGCTCCTTGGAGCGCGAATTCCTCGAGGCAGGAGCAGTTTTTAAGCGGGAGCTGGCCGGATTGTTTCGCCGGCGGCAGGAAAGCAAGAATGTCGAGCACCATCATCCCCGTAAGAGGATCTCATTGTGTCTCTCTCTGCCTGTGTGTTTTTGCAGCATTATAACGCGTACATAAAGCTGGTGCTGGTGTAAGTGCCGAGCTTTAAGTAACAAGCCAGAGAGCGAGAAAGACACAAACACACACGTGTGCAGCGAACGCCTGTGTATTATGCAGCACGCTGGCTCTTCCTTTTTAATGCCAGCGCGCTGTAGAATTAAATTAAACCGTCACACGTGTGCTAGCGTGTGTTCCGCGCGCGTCAAATTAAATAATCGCACCGCGCACACACACATGCACGAGCGTGTGCTGTATTTTATTGCACTTGCGAAATTATCCGCGTCGTTTTTGCCTAAAGACTGGCTTCCTGTAACGTCTTTGGTTTGCCAGAGCATCTTGCTACTTATGTCCGTGAATGTAGGAATTTGAAACTTCCCTGCTTTTGAAGTTTAACTTCATTAGGGATTTGTATATAAGTGGAATCTCTGTTTTGGCTTGATTTCAAAACAAAACTGAGAAAAATTACACCTGTTCTTGAAAGTATTCCCAAGTCCTAAACATATTAGTTGAATTTTAAAATGTTCGATGAATTCAGTTTCCTATAAAAAATTCCTTTGACACTGTAAAAACATTTATTTTAATCAATGTGTATACACTTTCAAGATAAAAATACTCGCTTATCTCGATTGGCCTAATTGCATAATTCCCTATCTCATTAATTTGGCATTTTATAACTGCAGCTTTTGGATAGCTAAAAATAAAACATTGGCTGTAGTAATCCGAGCGATAATTCGTGGAAATGAGCCGTTAAAAGTGTGAACGGCTCATTTGAATTGGTTGGAATTATGATTATTGCCAGGCGTGAATAAAGTCACGGTGCAATTTCGGTGTTGTAAATCAGGCAGTGGAAAAATTAAAGCGAGTGTGCCGCTCCCTCGTTATCAGATGCACGCGAATAAATCAGACTGGATTGCATTTATCGCGCACTTGCATTGTATCATGCGTGATTTTATCACCGGCGCTAATTGCAGTTCGCGCGGAATTATGTGCTGCCATTCGATTAAACCGACACCGTCGAATGCGGGGGAGATGCGGAACAGATAAAATTGCAATTAACACACGTGAGATAGTAGGCATCAAAGGAAGGACGGTTAACAGATTGATTGGAGGAAGACAGTTTCGAGAGCAGAATCATTAATCGGAATTTGTATCTTAAAATCAATTTAGCCTTGGTGAACTCAACAAATTCGAACTATGTATTGAGTAAACAGAAAATCTAAAATAATGCGTGCCGCTCAATCAAGAAATTTTAATTATTTTAGAAACTCTGCATGCTAATTTTAATTATATTTAAAAAAATATTTCATGGAAGTTACGCTGCCATAAAATCCTTTTCATTGGACAGCAATTTTCGTAGCGTTCATATTTTTAATTATAGTGTAATTATGAATGATACCGATTGTTTTCAACGAAAGCAGTGATTCAAAGTTTCTGCAACTCACAGTGTAGCATCATGAATTTTGTTTTGATGGGAAATTGCCGCTGATGAGTCTTAAGGAGCAAAAAGAACTAACTAAACTGTGAGATGATTTTTCTCTTCAAATTTCACTTTCAGCCGTCCTTCTTGATTTAAAAGCTGCGCAGAGACGAGCCTTTGGTACCAATGTTTCATTCACTGCATTCACTCGGAAAAAAAAATCATTTTCAATAGAGAGGGGTTTGTGATATTTTTTAGTTTTTAATAAACGTCTCTGTTACGTTTCATCCAGTTCGAAACTGAAAAAGGCAGTCGTTGAGAGTTGAATTCGGGGAAGCTATTTGAGCTGGCAAGAGTTGTTGGTCGGCGGTGGTGTAGGTGGCCATTAAGGTTGGCGTCACCGAAAGTGTCGGTGGGCGAGAGGCGGCTTGATTTATTGGTCGCGGCGGCGTCGGCCAAAGCGTCCATGCACGTCGGCCCGCTTTGATTGAGCGAGCAGCCGTCATTTGTCACTGCGCGACAATGAAACGTGTGTGTGCGCGCCTCGTCTGCTCTCCGCCAACTGGCCAACAGCTCTAATTATCCACCCCGTGCACCGATTTTATTTCCAGCATTTGTTCTTTTTCCAACGCATATTCCCGCTGAATAATTCCGCCACGCACCCGCCCCGAGCGACGTTTGTTTAAATTCTAATTCACTCTCATATTTTTTCGGGATTTGCACAAAAGCAATTTTGTGTAATTTATGAATTAAAAATATTTTTTCCACAAAAAACTGTTATTTACGGGAGTTAATTTTTAAAGAGCATTTCAATAATTCCGGGACATTTTATAGTTGGTTTGGATCCCTCATTCCCATTGGTCAATTTTTTTAATGTAGCATTTGAACTAATAATGAAATATCCGGAAATATAGCACCCTAACAAAAAACCCAATAAAGGGTTATACAGGATCATTAACATATATATGTGTGTTTCTCGTGTTCAAGTTTTTCAAACAGGACATGAATCCTATTGGCTACAGAGGCTTTGTAATATAGATCGATCCCAGGATTTAGTATGGATGAGCAATCTAATCACTTGAGGAGTAAATTTGCTAATTATTTAACTGACAAATGTGTTGTGAAGCGAAACATCAAAAAGTGGCTTATTAAAAATCGAATGGACTCTCAATGACGACACTGCATTAAAAAATAATTTATTGATGTAATTTGCACACTGTGTAGCAGAATAAGCACCAGCCGTTAATTCTCCGGAATTGGCTGGACTTCTGTAGCTTTCAAAATAAATATATTTCTTTAAAAAAAAAAAATTTGCATAGTTAAATTATCTTGATGATTCTTGATAAAAAATGTTGTAACCAAACATTTTGCTTGGCTGCTATGCTTGGCATGAGATTTTATTTTTCTTTAAATTGAAAAATAAACTAAAAACAAAATCTAAATGGGGCAAAGACATAGTTTTGTGACAGTTATTGCTATGATATTTCCAATATTTTTGGGGGGACAAAAGCAAGCGCATATAAGAAGCAAATTGCGTCGTCGCCTCCGGTGATTCGTGTTTGTTTACCCTGTGTGCCAATAATTCGCGTCGCTCCGTGTATGAGCGTAGCTAACAAGCGCAGAAAAGGAAATTGCTTTTGTGTTTAGCAAATAAATTGATTTCTTGGCACGAGGCCGCAAAATGCCATTTACGAGCGACTTTTCTCTCTGCCTTATTTTTTGCCCAGCCGCCTTAGCTCTCGGATTCCTGCGCGTGAAATAAAAATCGGGCCTATTGGGGCGTGTTATAGTTTCGGTGGGCGTCTGCATTATGAAGTTATAAAACGATATCTGAGATGCAGAACGCGCGGCTGGGCGAGTTATGTGTAGCGCCTGTGATGCATAAAATGGAAAGTTATTCGCCGTCACACGCCCTGAAAAGTTGAGTGGCATTGCCTCTTTGTGCGTAGAGCTTAGAAGAAAGAGCGGAGAAAAGGTGTGGAAACAATTTCCTCTCCGCTCCTCCGCAGCGGACATCAAAACACGAAATGAAATTTTTCATAACGCACGTGTACGCTGAAATCGACTCGCTCGCACACACACAAGATTCTTTTTAATAAAGGCCGCAATCGATCTTTTATCTTGGTAAACTTCAAGAGCGCATGTATAGTTTTTTATCCTTTTTCTAAGAAAAATTGAGATGCCTGAATCTGCTCTGCTCAAAATGAGATTATGAATATTCTGATTAAATATAGGATGAATTTGAGAGCTTTAAAATTAGAAATTCCCTCGTTTTAGCATTTAGCCAATTGAGCGTCCTGCCGCAAAACAAATTTATTTATAAACTAATCAGCCGAATTCTGAGAATATGTATTATCAGTATAGATAAAAAAGTGAGGCATGGTATATATTGATGTATATAAATCCTTATTAATTTTGTATGATATACAAAATTTTCGTGCTTATAAATAATTCATTCATGGCTTATTTTTAGAAAATTAATTAGACTCACTAGAAAAACCAAATAATTCTATTAAATATGGTTAATAAATGCTTGCAATGAATTTGCTAGAGTTCCTAGCGTTCCTTGCCTGAATCAGCGACTGGATGAGGTTCAATACTGGTTTCCTCCATTTATTAAGAAGAAAGACGCTTGCCAACTCAAGAGGAGCAAGATGCTCAACAATTCTAGTTAGAAATTTCAATACGGGCTTCCAGTGCAATACTACTTATCACACAGTTTAATTTATATTTTGCAGAAAGTTGAATTCAAAATAAAAAGTGCAACATTAAAAGCATAGAAATGTGAGGGAAAACACGATAAACATATTTGGGTATCCTAACTTCAAATTTCTATTAAATGAGACAGGAGAAGTCATCATCCAGAAAACAATTAGGTTTTCGTTTTGTCAGAAGGTTTCAATAATTTTAGTCACCACACATCTAGTCACCAGTTTATGCTCTAACGATTTTTGCACTAAATTTACTATTTGCCAGAGCGATGAAGAAAGCGAATTTCCGCAGGGGTCGATTTCACCAGTTTAGTGGCCAAACATGCATCTAGAGCAGCAGTGCTTTGGGCCGAAACGCTTTCAGCATCCATTACTCGGTGCAGGGGGTGCTCTCGCTCTCTACCTCTTTCGCTTTATTCAGCGCATAGCGGGAGTGCGCGCGATGATGATGAGATGCTCTCAAAGCAGCCACCGCTGTGCTGCTATGAAAAATAACGTCCCATTTATTCAAAACTTATTTGCCAGGTGGTGCTCTGGGCAGAAAGAAAAAGTGCATTTCAGCACCAGCAATCCGCTCATTTGGAGGAAAATCGATTTGCATGCTACTCTGAAAGCAGCCGTGACACAAAGCTTCATATAAAAAGAATTTACTTGCCTTAGAAGGTGCGAGATACCAAAACTTTGTGCTTATCAAACTTGCTGAAATAAACTGAGGGCCATGTTTTATTAAAAAGTGCTTTATAAATGACACAATCATTTAGCGTGTTTAAAATTTCAGTGGTTTTGTCAATGACGAGAAAAAATTGTTTAAACCAATGTTCTGCCAGGTCAAGGGAGCGTGACTCATTAGCCATATGGTCCACGTTAATTTCAGACGTAAATCAATGCGAGTGAAACCTTTGGCCGAGTTGCCAAATGGCATTTGGTGCGGAGCCACGTTTCGCCGCTCGCAGTCGTAGTTCAGGTGTTTTAATTGCGTTTGGCAATTGCGGCCGCGTGTGACCATGCATTCGGCGCGGGTCACGGCTTGTGTATGTGTGTGCACGCTGGAGTGTCGCTTTTGGGGCTCAACGCAAACAGAGTGTTAATGAAATGCCATGTCGGCCGATCACAATCCAGACGGGCCAAGTGAATTACTGCTTGTGATTTGCGAGGCAGTGAGTTTTGACATTTGCACAAATTTACTTTTACTGCCACCGACATCGAACTAGCATTGAGTTTCATTTGCTTATCGGAGAATGTACTTTATGCAATCGATTCAATCATTTAATGTTTGACGCAGAGGTCCGTGAATTCTTTGGACAAAATTTTTAAAAGTCAAAATTTTAAAACGATTGCTGCGCATTTTGAATTAACTCATTTATTTCTTCTGGAATAATGTGGCGATTTTGTCATGCAAAGCTCTTGAGTGTATCAAATACATTTCCAAGACTTTAGATATATATTTTGTCATTTTAGATTTTACTAAACTAAAAAGAGGAAAAAATAGGGAAATGCCCAAATGACAATTCTATATATGTTTTAATTGAAATTATAAAGTTTAATATAGTTTTTTTCGGTCAGATAAAAACTTAGTCTTGTCGGTCTGTGCCCTTCAAAACCAGCGGTGGTCAGATGTGCGATAAAATTGGTCCTACTGCGCAGATCCAAGATGGCGTCTGAATGTGGGAAACAAAAAGCTCTCTTTGTATTCCCGTACGAGTGTCAAGAGTTTGTTTTTACGATCCAAAAGACACAATTAGTACAAGTAATGCAAATTATGTCACAATATTGACCAAAACTTGGTTCTTTTCGCGTATTTTCACGTGACAGTTTTTTACTCCACCGGATCTGCGCGTCGCACAAATCTGGCCCCCGCTGTTCAAAACATTTTTTAGATTTGATTTTGTATCTAATTTTAAAAAAATCATTTCATATAATTTCTTAAATATCATTATTGCTTATTCATCATCTTCTTTCTTGTTGTAATCAGGGTCGTCGTTCTGGTGTTCGTAGTGAAGGGTTTGCTGTAGGAAACCTCTGTAGGGAGGGTAGTGGCGAAGAACAAGAGAAAAGATAGAGAATAGCACGCTGATATGGTTAGAATAATGATAGCATTTATTCTCTAATATAATATTTAGGTTAAGCTATCTAAAATTAAAAGTGAAAACGAATCAAAATTACCTTCAATGTCATTTTATTATTTTTGATCGCGTGAACCATAGAGCAACAGTGGAGGACAAAATGCAATGAACAACCCCAGTTTCTCAAAACTCCGCTCATAAATCTATGGGGTTTTAGTGGTGGCAATGAACCTGAGTATATATCTTGTCCTCCCACTTTGACTCACTTTCTCCGGTCGTTTCCAGCTCTCCGCTTTGCCACTAGCTAAATTTTCGTCGGGACACAACATTTTGGGCGTTTGTCGCCTGAGTGTATTTTTCACGGCGGTATCGAATATGCGAGGCACGATTTTCGCTTTGTCCAACTTGGTAACATAGTGCCGCACTCGTTTAAGCCCGCACACTCTCACTCGACTGCGAGAACGGCAATTGGCGGGCCAAAGTCCCACGGCCCCATAAATATCGAACACCCACTAGCAAAGGGCCAAAGTTCAATTAAAATAAATCGCAAATTGAATTCATTAGACGGCGTGCCATTGAGCGTTAGAAACAATGGGTTAGAAACAAAACCTATTCAAGGGGATGTGCAATGAGGTGCTGATCCAATTTGATTTTCAATACGTGATCGTCCGTTAAGGTTCATTTTTAAGTTCGAGCAGAGTTAAAAAATAATAAACCATACAATAAGATTCATGCGTGCGGAATATCAAAATTTGCAAATTCCTCCTTCTTGAAGAAGAGAGAAAAGAAGAAGTGAAAGTTTTGCTTTGAACACAGAGTGACAAAGAAATTTATGTCAACTACAAGGCCCGCGAAGGGAGATATATTTCTATTTGCACCTCGCGTACGCGCGGAAGAAACAATTCTTTTACATTTGTATAGGCACGCACGTGTAGACGGCGAAATGATGAAATAGTATTGTTTGCGTGAAGATTTCATAACTTTTGCGGTGGCGTGCATACGCAAACATTACTTAGTGTTGCGCGCGGAGGAGCGCAAGCGGCCGCACGCCGACCGCAATGGAATGCTCGAATATGCCAAAACCCCAAAACCGAAGCCGCTTATACGCGTGCAGTTATTAAGAATTTTTGGGGCTTTACCACCAACGCACGTGCTTCCGATTGAAAGTGAAAGTAGTGATCTATATCTTAAGAAATTACGCTCGATATGGGATTGTTGAAAATTTTGAATTGATTTAAGTTTTATACCTTCGAAGATTACGATTTTAACTATATTATTTTTTCTTTCTGGTGAAGTAAAAACTAAACTAGAACTGGAGGTCTCAGCCGCGAGATTTAAAGCGACGGCTGGCGGGACCGGCTTAGCAAATTTTATGCTCGGCGGCGGCTGGCGCGGCTGACAATATTTTAAACACGAAGTTTGATAGTGCTTAACGGCCCGAAGAGCCGGGATACATTTTTTTTCTCCTGCACATTTTAATTTTTGAAACTCTTTTACCGGCGGTTAGTGAAGCTTAGCCAGATTCTCGACGGCTGGCGACCGCCCACGTGACCCAAAATTTGCCGACTGGCGCGGCACAGCGCGGCTTACTGACAATGAGACCTCTAACTAGATCTCATTGAGTGTAAAGCTAATGGAATGGATAAATGAAAATAAAAGGAAAATAACTATTCAGTGCCAATAGACAAAAAATCTAGTATTTCGATGATTTAAAACCGGCAAAACTTATAAAAAATATTTAATGTAGTTATCAATTTTCCATCTTTCATAAAATTAGCAATAATTTATTTACAATATCTGAAAATGTTCAATATTAGAAAAGGAAAATCTCGTGATTAGGGGTTGGTGCTGAAATATGTCGAGAATAATAAAAATCTCAACTTTAACCAACGAGGAAAAGTCCGTGTAGTTTTCTCCATCATCAAAAGTTCCTTCTTCAAGTAAAAATTTCAAGTCGTAAAATATTTTGCTTCAGGCAAAGTTTTTTGTCAGAGGCTGGATAGGTACAACATTTTAATGGGAATCCACTGTAAAATTGAGTCCTACCCTTCATCCTCTTTCTTTACAATACTGCAGAGCTGCCCAAGGGCAAATATGGGAAAGCTAATTTAATGACTGAATGCCCTTTGCGAAAGCGGCACAAAGGAAAATCTGCTTTAGCAATCACGATTGAGTCACCTGGCCTTTTTGCTGACCATCATCGCAATCACAAACAGTGGGGAAATGAAGACAATACGTCAGGATAGAGCAAAACGTGACTTCATCTGAATATAATCCTCACTGATCCTCATCACGTGATTTTAGTTCATTCACTTTTCTGCCGTAATTTGACGTCAAAGAAAGTGCCGCAGCCGCTTTGACATTACTCCCTTTGACAATTGAGAGAGCAACCAGTCTGGCGTTACTAATTAATTCTCACAGAATTCATATTTCCCGGCCAATTTTCCCCGCCAGTAAAGTCGCGCCCTGATCACTTTTGCCGAGCTACCGAACCAACTGTTTCGCGAAAGACTCTTTAATTGGATCTAACGGATCTAACTGAACGGAAGAGGCATTCAGAAGCGGATGCACAAACTTTTAAGTGGAATTAAGCGCCGAATTGAATATAATATGCCAACTTTCCTTCACGTTGAATTTCAAGTTTTCTAAACTTGATAAAAGAAATGGCAAAACTGTACATAAAATTTTGAAGAAAATTCATTCATTCCCGTTTCATTTCATGCTAAATTCTATCGATCTGTTTTATACGTTTATGTGCATGAAAATCTGCCTTTGGTGGTGATTTATTAAAACGTTAGATGTGTGAGGGTGAAGGAAAATTCCCTGGTGGCGGTGGTGGCAGCACCAAAAAGCCACTATCGTCCTTTTCGATTTTTCGCTATCTTTCTCGGCACACCACTTTCGCTGTGGTGCGCCTGCAGAACACATTGATTCTTCATTTAATGTGACAATGAATTAAATATTGCGCCAGTCTCTCCGGGATCCCAACTTATGGTCCAACTTTCCGGCTTATTTACCACTACGTCGTATAGCGTTCCAGTTTATTATATCTCTTTGCCACTTCATTTAGCTCACCATCCGCTCGGAAACGTCATTAGGCTCGACAGAAAACTTGAAAAGAGAAACTTTGAAAATTTTATTTGGTAAAAGTTAACTGGTATAGCACCGAAATTTGTGTTTCCGAGGGGGGATCCAAACTGCTTCAAATGTAAAATTTTGCTTTTTTTGCTTTTTGAAACCTGGGAAGAAGGCCTCACACAGTATATACCGTTAATTTTTTTGAGATTGTTTTTTACCTGAGGTAGGTTTATTTATTTGATTCCTTTTTCCTCTCAATACATCAATTAATTTTTACCTTTAGATCAAAGAAGATCAGATTAATTAACTTCCATGTCACGAACAACTCAGGCGATTACTTGGGAGCTGACTAAACGACGCGTTTCCAGTTAGCTAGCAGCTGCAATATTTTCTACCCGCGCGAGCGACAAACAAGGCAAAGAAACAAAGCGGCGGCAATGGCGGTGCAGCTTCTTTTCCAATAAGCCTGAATGCGATAGCTGCACCTGAAGCCCATTCATATATCTGCAGTAGCAGTAGTTGTCGATCGGAAAAGTGGCTGGAGGAAGATGCAAGCCACCGATTCAATTACCGACGACTCGATTGGCAAAGGCAGGCAGGCTGCAAGCGACACGGATGCGATTTTTGCTGGCAGCTGCATCAGCGCAGATAGTTTGGAGAACAATGCCTTTCTCCTGCGACTCTGACTCGCTCTCTCTCTCTCTCTCTCTCTCTCGTGTCATAATCGCACGTCTTGGGCGACGAGCGGCGACTTCAAAGGGGAGTAATCGCACATTCACTCACTCGGCGGCGTGAATTAATTATATTCCAGCTCTACACTGTGTGGAAATGCTTGAGAGTAAATAGGTCGGCCGTCCTCTCGCAGCGTTCATAAAAAGCAGCTGTTGTAATTACTCATGCGGAAAAGCTGCGCGCGAAAATTAGAAATGGTGTTTTTAATCCTGGAAATGAATTTGCTTGACAAGAGAATGATGCTTATGAAGTGGCGCAGTGATTTGCATAGGCAGCAGCGTTTGTTACATCATCAAATTTTAATCTGACTCTGAATAATTTAAAAAGTTACTTCACAGCAGATTTTTTTAGAGTGATTTGAGGATTTGTGATATAATCACTTATAATACCATGGATAAAATATTATGTGTTCGGTTCTCGATTTCAATAAAATGCATGAAATCAAAAATGTAACGCTAGTTTTAACGCAAAATCTTTGCGATCTGAAAATGTCTCATAACTCTTAATCCACTTGATTTGCAGACATTTTATGCCAGAAATCAAATCAACGCCGTTATACAGTTGCTTGGAAAATTTCAATTTCTGCGACCATAAATTATTTCTAAGCTTCCCCGACAAGCCTTTAAGAAAATAAATATTTTGACTGCGAGAACATGCAATGTACCCCAATTTCATCGGCCGCAATAATAGAAAAATAACTCCCTCTGCCTATTGATCTGAAAGGCACTTGTTGCAAAACTGCTTAACTTTCTTCCTCTGATGGCATGCACATCTCGTTTCTAAGAATCCCAAATTACTCAATTTTCTCTAGAATTTTGCCAAACATCTTATAAGATGAGACATGTGCAACTGTCATACAAGCTTTAGAGTCTTTACAAATACTATCCGTCATGATCATATTTTATACACAAAATTATACAGACCAACGTCGTATAGAAGGTATTTTTCAACTCTTAATTCATTTCACCATGTCTGTCATAATGTTAGTTTCTTTTACAAAGAGGTATTGCTAGAGTTATTTTTCGTAAGAAAGTAACGCCAATTGATTCATATTGTACAGTAAAAAAGCTAGTTTATCCATAAAATTCAATAATGTTAAAATTTCAAACTTTTAGATTGGAATTGTCTCCCTAAGTGGAAACTATTTTAATTTAATGCAAAAACAATACCTATTTGAAAAGATTTCCTTTTAATATATTTAAAATCCTTTTTAAAACGTGACTCTGTTTCTTATGGAATATCATCCCTTTTCATAACCTACCTCCAAGCAATTTTTGGCACACACAAAAAATTAAAAATGACTAACTTTGAATCAATCAAACTATCCTTTGGATGTATGGCAGCCTATTTTTTAATTAATTTATTAGTAAGCATAATATGATACTGTTTAAAATTCATTTCTTTCGTATATTTTTTTAGTTCGTGATGTGTATGTGGTATTTAAAAATTTATTGCTTGCTCCCTTCGCCTGTAACTTAAGAAAAGCCAAGCAAATAAAAAAACTTGGTTTTTCTTCTACTTTTATTCTCCCTTGGCTAATTCAAATTTATCATGTAAGATAAAGTATATCTATCAAAAGTTACTAGAAGAATGAAAAAATATGTATTTTGGCAATAAATTTTAGAGGAAAAGGCGTCTTAAAATTTTGGATAGAATTTTATATATCTGCAAAATGTCATACCTTAATTTTTTGTCTACAAAATGCCTGACTAGGCCCAGAACCAACATTTTTAATCATGCAGTTCAGTTTTCTAATATCAGCTGGACTCTATAAAAATCTTACAACAAATTAATTTCAATTACAACAGTAAAATTTCAAATGGCAGTAACAAATTTGTATTCATTTAGTGACAGGTCAGTCGCGCACGCAACGATAACCTCCGATTCGCCCCACAAGGCTGAAGTGTTTGCAACCCCCATTGAACCGAGCAAAGATTGACAAAAACTCCAATTAGAAAATGCGGGTCACTTGGTCTCATTTCCTACCTTATTTGCCGAGAGGGTGTCGCGGGGGATGCGAAGGGCTGAGCACACGCTTTGGAAATTACGATCTGGCTTTCAAGAGTCTGGTCGGGCCGAAGCCACCACGTGTGCACAAAGCAGCGAGTGCCGACAGATGGAAACAATCCGAGCTGACTTGCCGAGGGAGCGAGTGGCAGAGTGGGGCGCGCACGTTGGCGAACGAACGCCAAGGAATGAGAGCAACGTGGTGTTCGCCACTCGGTCGGTCGGTCGGGGCGCCGCTCGCAGCGGCCAAAGGTGACTCTCTGCGCAACCCCCGCAAGGCTCTGTCTCTCTCTCTCTCTCTCTCTCGCCTGCTCAGTGGTGCGCCCTCCGCGCGCCCCGCTTGTTCTTTTCAAATTATAATCGCATTTGAAGCGCGCGCAAAAAGTGAGTGAATGGCAGATGCCGCCGCCACCGCAAATTCATGAGCGAAAAACGACGGATTTTTGCCGCTTTTTCGCCCGGAAAAAACCAACCCGGGTGGTTTCCCTTGGTTGCCCACCAAATGCAAATTGGATTACTGCCTGCCGGTCTAGAAATTTTCCGTACGGCACATTCGCTTGCCTCTTGGCCGCCTCTGGAGAGGTGCCTAAGGCACTGTTATCGACTCGTAATTATTTTATTAGCTCATCTTATGCAGGAAAATTATAATTATTGTATACATACATATTGTTTTTAAATTCTTACAGTTATTATAATTCGATTATTAAAATTAACAATATATGATATTATCAGATCATCTGCAAGTTTAAAAACAATTTGATTTTTAAATAAAACGTTTTCAACAATCATTTACGACGCTTCCTTTTTCCCTCGATCCATCAAATTTGTTTTCAATTTACAGGCTTTAAATTTCTCCATAATTTCTCCATTATTCTGGCAAGGGTCAATACAATAAAATAATACATTAAATATGAAACTTTATACATTGCATCAATTTACTAAAGATATGTATGCAATTCATGAAATTTTCATATTTTACACCAATTTTAAACCTTTCTTAAATACCATAGTAGCGTAATTTGATTGCTATTTTTTTCTGAATTTCTGTGAAAACTGTAGTGTTTCTGTTTCCGCTGACACGCAAAAACTGAGTATTTTTTTCAATTTAATGCAAATTACTTAATTTAAAAGACATTATTTAAAAAAAATACGAGAAGTTCAAATATCACCTTTTTTACTGACACAAAGCTTGCATTGTTTAGTGCATGAATGTATTACGTGAATTTTCAATTTGAGAATTCGAGTGATGTTTGGGTTCTGGGAGCGGGCTAATCTGGACCTACATTTGATTCTCTTGCATTGCAATGATGATTCCAATCGGATTTGGGAGGATTGCGAAAGCTTACGGACTCCCTACTTGCTAATTTGCACCTCTTCAGCATTCGTGATATAATTTCACGGGACGAATTTCTTGTGTTTCAATAATAGACCCCGGTGCGTGGGCATCAAGACAAGCTGGTTTTCTGGACTAGGCTTCTTCCGATGAGGCCCGTGCGCCCATGTTATCTGTTCGCGATTGGGACACGTAATTTCCGCGAGTTGTTCGCTATATTAAGGGGTCGCCCATCTCAAAAGAGGTGATCCGATATAAAAGTGTATTTCAACGCCCGATTTGAACGAATTGAAACTCCCACCTACATAATAATAAGTAATATATTGCCTCAAATCCATTGCTGGAATATTCTTTGTACTTCACTTGATAATATTTAATAACTCACTTATTTCTCGTTTATCAAGTTACTGAAGTTTATTCACGTCGAAAGCAGAAAGTACCTTACCGCAGAAAATAAATTCCACTTCCATATATATATAAATGCAATTTAACAACGATGAATTGCGGGATGAATGAATGCATTTAATAGAGTCCTTTTATATTAACTTGGAAGGTATATGAATTCCAAGAAATGAATTTTCTCTCACTATCGCGAGCAAATTTAATAATAAGCTGAGCTCGCACGCTGAGAAATCTTTAGAAGTCTTGCGCACAAATCAGATTTTTCTTGCTTTGCTTTAAAGCGCGCGGACGGACGAGCTGTTGCTCTCTCGCAATATTACTTTTTTGTCATCGCCCTTAGCTTCTGCAGCACGATATTTCAACGCCTTTTGCTACATGTTTGTGTGGTGCGAAATTAAATAAAAATGTGCTTCAAACACACAAGTAGGGATCTGCTGGCCGCGTGGGACCAGCAGAAATTTCGAATTTTCTAAGTCAGACAGGAGCAATAATGCGACACAAGATGCTGCGAAATTCATTATTCCGCCTGCGCTGGTTTTACATTGCATTGTACAAAGTCCTTTCTATATGATGAAACGAACTGGGAAAGATATTATAAGTAAACAATTAGTCACTGCTATTTCGACCTTAATTAATTTTTATTTCTTCAGCCTTTCCCTCGTTAGGGTTCTAAATGATGTATATTGTATTGTATATTTTAGATTAAATTTGCAAGACACTACTATCATACACTGATGCCAACTGTTAGATATTTGTAAATGTTTAAGCTGTAACAAAGCCTTCCTCTTGGGTTAATTTTAATTTAATTATTTAAATAAACTAAGTAAACTATTAAATTAAATTTTAAATTAAAGTAAATATGTTTTAACTAATAAAAAATGATTTAAAAAAGTATTTTGTAAAAAATGGACAAAATAGACACTTTGCTTAATAATTAGAATAAATGTGATCTTAATTTAAACAAAATTTGTTTTTTATTTACATAATTGATTTTGAGTAACAGTTTTAAATCATTTTGATGTTGTCAATTAATATAAATTTTGCAAATTATCAAGTCTCAAAGACATCGATCACAAAGGCTGTCCTCAGGTTTTGCGTCAACGCTTGGTGCTGGTTTACCGTGTAAATTTTGCGTGCTCCCTTCCGCTTGCGCTTTTGTGTGTTTTACCTGGGGACTCGTAAAAGTCGCCACATTTCACACTTACTGCCAGCCTGACGTATTTCTTTCTTTCGCCTGCTTTGCATGAAACTCGTAGTCGGCGTGTTGTTTGCACATCTCTTTTGCTGGCCGTGCTGGGCATACACACACCCGAATATTTTATAAATCTTAAAAGTGGCCTTAACTCAGTCAACTGTCCCGCCGGCCTGCAAAGTCAGACCCGCTGAATAAAAGTCAAAGGCGAGAGAGCAAGCAAAGGTCAATATACACATTCCAGAACGCAGCATCCACATCAAAAGTAAAATGGATTCAGAAGAGAGGCTCTCATTTTTTTCTTGTGGTCTCGAACCAATCATGTTTTCAAAAAGTGTAGATGCTAAAAAATAATTTTTTGGCTGTAAACATGCTGAATTATTTTCTCTTGGAGTCAGGTTGTTCATTACCAGGCACTTCCATGAAAGGCATTCTGAATAGCAGACAAAAAACAAAAGAAAGTCAAGGAGCAGGGCTGTTGTAGCTTACGTTTTGGCTACCAGGTGAGCTGAAAAGAGTACGTAAAAAACCGGCTGAATAGAAGCAGAGTGGAAAAGAGCGAGGCTGGATTTGGACTTAATTATTCCGAGTTCTTAATAAATACACGAGCCGCACGCTCGAGCTGCTGCCTGCTCGTGCCTTGTTGAGTACAAAAAGAAAAACAGGCTGCGCTTGTTTTTCGTTCTGACTCGGCTAGCCTGTTTGGATTTCAAAATGGGTTAGTTTGCCGCGCGCGCCGAGCTTCATGCACGATGCCGAGCCGGATAAAATGTCAAAGCGGTGCCGAGATTTTCTTGAGGCCCATGAGCGGAAAATCGTCTCTCTCACTCTCTCTCTCGTCATGAGCCGCTTGTTCCTTTTTAATGGTCTGGCCTACTTCTCCCTCGTCGCAGCTTTTTGTCCCTCTCTCCGCTCCGATGCAACATGCATTTTAATTACAGCCACGCGGATTACAAGCGCAAACAATGTTTCCCTTATTTTAGTCAAAGCACGGAACAGAGGAAAAAATGGAGACTGCTTGCGGCAGTGTTCAAATCAAATCAAATATTAATTTTTTGAACTATGTATGCCTTGGGATGACTTTCACAGTTGAGTATGATTAAAATTTCTGGAATGATAGGAAGAGAGGTGGAAACATTGCAGTAAAACGAGTCGAGCGTGAAGGATGTTGAAATACCAAAAATGTTCTCAGAAAATCTTTCATACCGGAATAAAAGTGTGCGAAATCTCAGAAGAAGTCGTAAATTTCCCATTAATCTGTGAGCGGATATTTCCCACAATAATGAGATTCAAAGTTGAAAAGTTTCCAACCCTCGGTCTGCTCTCGCCGCATTTTTGCGAAATAATCCGCTCAAGGAAATGTGCACGGATGATCAAAAAGCGAGAGCGGAATGAGCGCATATGCGTGAGTCTCTCCCCCAGAACATAGTAATATCGTAATCCGAGGTCGGCTGCCTTTGTGTCCTCGGCGGCAAATCTGCCGTCTTGCTTCTTTGCCCGCTCTTTTAATGCCGGCCCGTCAAACTCATTGCGCACGCCGCTTGTCTTGTTAAATTTCGCGCTGCCACAGAGATATTATTATTGCTGACTGCAGCTCTTCTCTCCGCCGGCTTTAATACTGCGCCGACGACCATCATCTCATCCCGGGGCAGGTCTCTGTCTGCTCAGCTTCGCGCGCGGCTAGTAAGCGACAAAGGTTTTGTCACTTTGTACATTTTGACGATGGCAAATGAGTAGCGAGAGAGAATTGCAGCAGGGAAAGTTCAAGTAGAAAGAGAAGCTCGTGTCTGATTTTGAGTAATAAAGGAATATTCTTGATACCTAAACTTCATTATGATTAGTGATTAGAGGTCTCAGCCAGCCGCGCTGCGCCGCGCCAGCCGCCGGTGAAAAAGCGTCTAAAATTGAAAATTGTAAGTGAAAAAAATATCTTCCGGCCCGTCGGGCCGTTAAGCAATATCAAATTTCACGTTTAAAATATTATCAGCCGCGCCAGCCGCCGGCAAAAATGGCAAGCCACCGGGCAAAAAATTCCACTAATTGCATTAAATCACGCGGCTGATTGTGAGACCTCAAATTGTGATTCAATTTATTTTTTTAAACATAAAGTTTTCACTGTTTTTGGTGCATTATGGTGGTGACTTAGTATTCATAATCAATTAGTGGCCAACCCGTGCCAAAATTCCATTCATGCCAAGACAATACTAACAATAGGACATTGGCACGAACGGCACTTTTAGTCTGGCGAGCATTCCTTCCGGCGAGTCTATTTGCGCTGGAGCTGCTTGTCCTCAGGAGACGAGCCTAATCTGGCGGCGTGCTAGGAATTAAAATATCATAGCCACGTCTGTTCTGTGTCACACTGCCGCCGATAACAAATAAGAGCTGCCGTGCCAGACGCTTTTTTGTCCTAATTGAGAATTAATTTGGCGGGCCGTTTGTGCGCGGAGGGAGGCGATTGCGTGTGATTGCGGAAGGGGCGGCCGGGGAGGATGTTGGGGGTGAGCAAGAAGTTTTCATTTCACGCTCTGTGATTCGCCGTGCAAAGCACTTAATCGAGTTAAGCCGCGATGGGCCCGGCCAACCCTTCCGCCCATGGGAGCGACCCTTAATTGGTCACTCGCTCTCTCTCCGCCGGTTGTGCCGGGGTGACGCCAATTAAACGGGGCGCGAATTAAAAAACGACTGACGCGGACGAAAAGTTTTGCCAATTCGTTTTGCGGTGGCTGACACACGACTCGATTTTGCGGCTCAATTGTTTCTGCCCGTCGCTCCGGAAGAATGGTCTATTTTTAATTGCGTCTGCCATGCATAAATTTAGTTTCATATTAAGTTGTATAAACTATAAATCTGAATTAACAAATTGTGCCTAAATGTTCACAATGCATATGGGCTCAAAGCTTTAATTAATTCTAAACTTAATACATCACACTATTTAAAAAATTATGAAATGCGATTAAAATAGGTATGTAGCAAAGAACTACAAGAATTCAAAGGTGATTTGCTTTGTATTTTCGAAGGTTTCCAAATGCTTTTAAATGGGAAAGAAGTTGGAGAGAATGTATTTCCTACAGATGATGTAGAATACTTAGAATACCACTTTTAGTTGATTATTCGTGTTAGTTCAATTGACTCGCATAGACATCATGTCTCGCACTTGTCGCCTTTGTGGCTTTGATTCTGATTCAAATGAAGTCACCCTTATCGAGGCAACCAAATTATATCCATTGGACGATTTAGGAGACTCAATTTTTGGACCTGTACCTCGCAGACTGAACTATGCCATTCTGATAAATCTGGAATTGAGTCACTATGTTTGTACAGTATGTATCGCACATTTCAAGTAAGTTTGCGAGAAAACATTTGTTTATATCTGTTACTTAGAATTTACAATTCTTCAGGTTTACGGTTATGGATCGGCCACGCGATCAGTGGATGCCACTCAATGCAGCTCAACGAATTTAAGGATTTTGATCCCCAAAAAGTAATTAATGCTATGAATAGTAATTTTGTACTATACTGTAATTATTGGGTTTGTTTTGAAATCAACGTTAACATCTCTTAGTCTGCAAAAAATATTTCCAGGGAATCATAAGCAAAATGATGCCGTTTTATTGTTCCCCAAATATTCAACGTCCCACTAATTTAATGAAATAATTCAAATCATTTTATAATTTTTAAGATACAAATCAGTCTTCAAATTTTATGGGAAACGATCTCTAAGGAAAAGTATGTTTCCAGTTGAAAATCACATTAACTTATTTTTAATTCTTTCAGCTACCTGATTCTCATCAGAGACCATCTTCTATGAAGAAGAGATAATTCTACCACACAAATCTTTTAAAATTAAGCCTCCTGCTTGCAAAAACATTTGAGATAGGCTATGGAGATTTTAATTGTCTAATTAGAAATATTTTAGAATATTAATTAATCGATGACACGCAAACTATTGTAAGAAGAAATGTGATTTGACAAATAAAATAAACGCTCCTCAAGAAGCTAGATTTTTTTGTTGGTTGATTATCCTTACTCTATTTCTGCTGCATTCTGGTCGGGTGGGAAAACATCATTTTGAAAGACTGCTGCCTCATCAGATTCGACCAGGTCATTAATTACTCGGCGCGGTAGAGATATATTTTGAGACGCGCGGTAATGAAGCAAAGGAAACGCAAGGAGATTATGATTGTGAAAGGCCCTTTGGCCGAGTCAGCGTTTTGGCCCGCAATGTTTACCATAAACACACACTCTCGGAGAAATAGACTCGTGAAGGGCTCTTTATTGCAAAAGCAGAGCCCAACAGCACCCAGCCAACAGGCCAGTCCAGATTGCAGCTGTCAATGGCTAACCTCGGCCACCGACCGCTCTTTGCTGCCTGTCCGAGTGGCAGCAATTCTCTAATGAATTGCGGCTCACTGCCAGCCTTTAATTTCTTAGTCAAGCACACGATCCCTCGCTCGGTCAAGCCGGTAGCAGCGGCAAAGCCGGTACACAGCAGTTCTCCGTGAAGTTTGGCTCGCAGGTGGAAGAAGGAAGCCAGCCAGAACATTATATATATCTCGGCTCTGAAAGTGGAGGCGGATTTCAGTGTGCTTTGCGAGAAATCTGTTGAGATTTTCCAAAATGATTGCTTTGGTTTCGAACATTATTACAAGTTTAAAACCTTTTCGCTTATAGAATTTGTTAATATTAAAGAGTCATAAATTAAAAATTAATATAGAGCCTGATTTGCTGCACACAAATGGAACTGAAAAAGTCAAATTTGTTTAAAGAATTTCGTAGTAAGACCCGCCGCACAACTCTAACGTTTTGCATAAGTTTTGGGTTGAAATGCACGTTTCATTAAGGCTGCACGGGCCAGGATTTTAGTACCAATCAAAATTTACGACAAAAATAAAGCCCGCTGATGAGGCCGTGTCTGCGCGCCAAGAGAACGAATTCTCCACCAATTTTCTTCCGAAAGAGGGCAGGAAACTTATCGTATCAGCGGCTTTAGCGAAAACGAATGAAAATCGTTGCAGAAATTTGCACCATTAAAATATAATGCCGAGAGAGATAAGGCGGGAGAAATTCTTCGCCATAAAGCCGGCAGCACCACGCAGACTCCGCAATAACGGCTGTAAAAAACGAGAGAGAAAAAGTGGAAGAAAGGAGCTGCTGGCTCAGTCAATTCTTCCATACTTATTTTAACGAATCTCTCGAGATTGAAGGAAAATAATAAAAAAGAGGCGCATGAGAAGATGAATCGTGGCTGCCGGCTGAATTTATTTATACCACGCGTGAATGTTTGGCCAACTTTTCTTTTCCCTTTACTTTTATACCACCGCATTATAACTATGCACGGAGCAATTAAAACATTCTGTGCGGCTGGAGTAATAGGCAGGAAATGTTTTATATTATTTGCCGAGTTATTAAGAAGAAGTTATTTAATTAGCAGGCTATGCCTGCCGGGCCTTTATTTTCCATCGCGTGTACCTCTTTCGCCGTCGACGAGATCAAAGCATTTTTCCACAATTTACCTGCTCGAGAGTTAATTAAAGGGGCCTGGCGCGTGCATATGTACACACTCGGGCGCAAAATCGATGTGGTGCGCCTCCTCTGCGTACATAGAAGTGTATGTAAAGCAAAAGCCGTCCGCTCCCAGCAATCTGATTAATTACCCTTAAATAATTTCGGCTGCTGCACACAGACGACACACGCAGACAGGACTTGTGATTAGAGTGCGTCGACTACCACCTAATTAATCGAAAGTCGATAATTTCGAATCGATGATTATTTGCATATTTAACCCATACTTTGAAATGGGAACGGAATTTGGCACAAGTAACCAAAGCAGAACTGAAGTAACTTAGAAATTGCAAAAAGGTTTTTACTTCTTTGGATTAGACTAAAAATGAGAATTCATTGAAAAATGTCAAGATTTTCGATCTCGATTGGAGTTAAAACAGTATTTCTAAGATTTTTCCAGTAAAAATACTGCAAGATCCTTTTAATGACAACAGAGGAGATTTTTTAATTCGTTCATCTCGTTTTAGATGGGAAATCCCCTGAAAGCGAACAACTCGCTAAAACTCCGTGTCCCGATAACATCGCGTACGAATAATATGGGCGAACGGCCCTTAAGAAGGAAGTTCAGTCTAGAAAAGAACCAGCTCGTGGTACTGCCCCCGCACCGAAGTCTTTATATTTGAAACGCTACACAATCACCTCGTGAAATTAATTCACGCATACTGTGCAGAAAAGTGCAAATCAGCAAGTAGCGGGTCGGAAAGCTTTCGCATCCCTCCCAAATCCATATAGACTCGTCATTGCTATGGCAGAGTCAAACGTAGGCACATATTATCAGCCCGCAGTCAACCCCCAAACATAGTTCGGGTTCTCACATTGCAACGTGCGCACGTAAAGCATTTTTTGCTCAACAATGCGAGCTAACTAGGTTTATATCGACCGGTAATTTTTTTTCACTCTCAGTCTACAAATTTGTGCCTTACTAGCTAAAAATCATAAAATTCGAGTTACTTCAGACTAAAAAAAGAGTGAATTAACTTTGATCCTCAAGATTGGACCAAGTGGCGAGAAGGATGGCATGCCACATGACAGATCCACTTTGCGCTTCCTTAATACATCAATCCTCGGCGGAGAGAGCCCCATTCTTAATCAATGCGCCGCGCGCACTGCTCTCATTCGAGTAATGGACTCTGCTTTCCGCAATTATCGCACTGAAGAAAACTGCCGTGACTTTGTACTCTAAGGAAGTACTTCACGTGTGTAATTCTGTAAGCGTCATTGGGCAAAAGGGAGCTGAGAGGCAAGAAGAAAACCTTTTCCCCGAGATTGCACAACTTGACCACGAGATCGATGAAACTGAGCGTTATAAGAGCAGATGAGAAACTTTTTTTTAAAAAGATCTCTAACGTTGACTTAAAAAATTATTTATTAATGAAAACAAAAATAGGCTAAGTTTGAAATCTTCGTTATTTACAGTAAACAACTCAAAGATAGGAAAGCACAGTGAAAAAACGTGCAGAGGCTTTTTGAAACACACTGGCACGCATTCTGTGTTTCAGTTCCAAGTGTGTTCAGGCCAGTCGGCTTGTGTCCTGATTTCGGCTGAAAATGGAATCGATGCTGCGAGAGTGTGTTTGGCTGAGGCAATAAAATGTGCGCTTAATTGAAGGCATGAACACTTTTATTGTTAGGGAGGCACGTTGATAAAATATTCATCCGCAGCGCGTCCAATATTAATGCGGCCATCGCGCGAGGAGCAAGCCGAGGAGCCGATATACCTTCGGATGCCAATCAAACCATAAAAGCCGCCGACGAGAGGCAGGAAAAAGAGTACCTATAGATCCAGCTCCAGTCGGTCACGCGATCACTTAGTTATTTCTGACTTGGTGAAATTTGCACTTCCATCACTCGCAAGCATGTTGATGTCTGACGTGGCGTTTGAGAACTGGTGTATGTATGTGTACATTTTGACGGCAGCTTCCTGGCCCCGTTCGCATTTGTAATTATTCCGCTAACCGCACCCTACAACGCTAAATAAATTGAATGCAGAGACCTCTCTATAGAGCAATATGATTTTCAAGGATGGGTTTAAATTAATATGATTCTTTCATTGTGTAATGTAAATTAATGCCGCGTAAGGAATTCCCAGGATATTCCGGAAATTCAAAATTCATATTTCCCAAATTAAAAATTAATCTATCATGCACCGCAAGTATAAACCTACTATTTTTATAGTCCACCACACTGCGTTTTCAAAAAACAATTATATCTTCAATCTTTTATTTATGAAAGCCTCCATAAAAATTATTTTTAGCTTATTGGTGCGCTAAAAATCCGAAGTTAAGTTTCACACTTAACCATCTCGTGTTTCATTTTCCTTAAACTTACAAACAAGTTTTGCTTTTAATACAAATCTTTCATTTTCATACCATAGCTTTAGGAATCGTCCATTGTTCGTATTTCTGCAGTGAAGCCCAACTCACTCAGTAAGCTTGCAGTACACACTGCTCGTGCACTGCGGTCCAATTTTGATCCTGCCGCAGAATCCGCGGGGTCATTTCGCCGTCGTTTGAGCGTCGGGCTTTGACAGACAAATCGGTACGGGCATATTCAAGGCTTAGCAGCTATTAATACATATCACCGTGCGAGGGCAGGGAGAGATAAAAAGAATCGGGGGTGGCCTGCGCTTGATTAATCAGGATTTGGTCCTGCGAGGGTAGTTAGAGTCGCAAAATACACATGCTCGAAATACACACACGTGTGTGACTGGTGCAATTAGACACTCGGAACGGCCACAAAGTCGTTAGTTAGAAAAGGTGGTCGGTGGGATCGTCGGCCGGCTGAGCGTTTTCTCCTGAGAGCTGTCCCGAGAAATGGGAAAACAGCCCTCACAATGCTAGAAATGCACACGCGTAGAGTGTAACGTTGCTGGTCATTTCATGATGAGTTTTGCCTTTAGCAACTAGGCATTTTTGCGCATTGTAACGACAATAATTCTGAATGATGATTACATCTTAACTTAATGACTTGATGGTTTTATTTTCATGTCTAGGCATATTGTCATTTTAATTTTTTTAAATTTATTAAAAGCACACATATTTGTCCACAATATATAAAAAAAACATATTCATGGTCAAATTTTTGCAATTAACAAAATTCAGATTTTGTCCAATGCTAACAATTGATTTTTACTAAAGATAAGTTTGCTATACATTAGTCGCCCTCTGGGAAGGAGGAAAGATATTGATAAAGCCTTTATAAAAGTTATAGATCAGAAGTGGAAAATTAACGCAAATATTTATTTCAAACTGTTTAATGTTAAAAATTGACTCGTTACTTTGGTGGAGTGTGTAATTCTGCCCGCTGAAATATTTCCCCTCATTTGGTTCTCTCAATTGTGCAGTTCTGTTTGCTGCTGAATATAGAATTGAGAGGGATAAAATGTTAGGTACAAGCAAGAAAGAAAAGGTGCACTATAAATAAAACATCCAGCCGTGGCACGCATATTTGCAGAAAAATAAAAAAGGTTTCCCCCTTCCCGAAGCAGCCGCTTTATTTGCCTAGCTTGTGTTTTACATTCGCCGTTGCGAGCTGTTGACGAAATATACAACACAACATAATAAAAGGAGCAACTCAGAGAGGAACCAGCGTGGTTGTCCAGCTCCTGCTCATTTTCTTAGTTCGACCTGAATGCTTTCAGAGGACTTCCAAACTCCAATACGTGAATTAAATTATGTCACGCTAATTTTTGAGTAATCAAAGAGAGTATGAATTTTGTCCCCTTTGAAATTGCATTACTACTACATGATGTCATTTTAGAGTGGCAAATAAGATTTATGGTCATTTCCTTTAAGACAATCGATAAAATTCTTGACTTTGTTAATGATTTAGATTCTTGGTCAATTGTTTGAGCCTTTATATTCAGGTTTGTCAAATTCCTTTCCAGCACAATATATTTCAATTATAAATATTTTTTACTTCGCCAATAATGGCTGAATTGATAAAATCTCATTTACCGTGTTTTATTTTTATTGCTTTTATGTAACAGCTAATATGATTCGCAAAAAAAGATCTGTATTTTCCCTCATTCCAGTCTCCTAGTTCGAAACCAAGACAAGCGAGAATGAAGCACTGGCCAATTCAGACTTTCAGGGTATCCCGGCTTCATCCATTACAATATGTATAATCACTACAACATAAAATTCGGTTAAGAGGGTTAAGATAAAATTTATCTGATATCATCTCAATCGATAATTGTTTCAAGGTCCTAATTTCAAATTTCCGACAAAATCTGGAATCTGCACCAAAAGGAATGAAATTGCATAATTTAGCCAGGAAACAAATCCTCTGGTGCCGATTCGACATAAAAAATTCAAAAAGTTGGCAGCATCGCCCCTGCTCGTCTTCGCTCTCTCTTCATCCGCGGCTGCGGCTGCTTTACGATCAGAAATTTTTATTGCCAGGTTCAATTTGCGCGGTGATATTGTTTCCCGGTCGGAGAGATAAATGTGCCAGATTTTTGCTGCGGTTTTGTCTTGGAATAAAACGAGGGTGTGTTGGGGGGTGGCGGTGCAGCCGGATGGCCGGGCGTGTGTATATTTTATGGAGTGTCGCCCCGCACGTCTTTCTATGATGCAAACTCGAAAGAAGCAGCTAGCAACTCCTGCGAGACGAATAAATCTAAGCGCACGCCTGCCTCCCGAGAGGAAAAGAGGAAAGAGACACTTCCTTCTGGTCTCCCTCGGATAAGCCAGCTAAATTCTTAATATCTAATCTTAAAGCATCAAATCATGTGGACTAACTTTAGACGGGGCGGCGCCTCCTCGAGCTTTTGTTTGTGCCAGACCTCTCCTCAAGATGGCTAGATCAGCCAGATGAGCATTATTTATTTAAGTGACTGATTTCGTTGTATTAATACTCAAAAAGTCTTTTCTACAAATTAATCTATTTGATTGGTCTCTTTCCATGCATTGCTTTTAATGTTTTAGCATTATGAAATTTAAGGAGAATTTTTAATTATGAAAATTTGGTGGAATAAATTATATTTTTTCGAATTGGTTAGTCTATAGTTCAATTGTTTTGTAAACTGTTAATCATAATAAATCACATAGCATAGCGAGGTGGTTATTGTCGTGATTGTAATGATGTTTAATCCGTTAGCATTTATATTTATTTTAACACAAAAATGTCTTTAAATTTTTTTATAGCTGTTCTCGAGTGTCATAATACGAAATTTTACGTCTTTGTTAACATTTCTCCATCACCAAGCCTGGACTTGCGTAAACATAAAATTAAAAAAAAATCGGAGCATTTTACTCACCGGAAGCGTAAAATAGTTTGCTATTTTGTTTTATCCCATCAAATTGGAGCAAAAAATGAAATTCAGAAGCCGAGATTATCCTCCCTCACAGTTAGAATAAAACGGAGTTGTTTTATTTTGGTTTTAAATATGACGAATGTTTATATGTCGATGAGAAATCATCGAAAACTTAAAAGCATTGAAATAGATTATTGAGTTCAGTTTGATCGCTAAAGAGTTTATGCTTCAGAAAAAAATAGTCTAGATAAAGAAACCTATAAATCTAGAGTTGACATTTTTATTAGCGTGTGTGCTGGCGATTTTCGCCGCTCGGCTGCCGTTCTGTTCTCTTTCCAGCAGCTCTGTGGCTTGACAAATGAAGCGTTTATGGGTCTTGCAGATGATCACACACGTGCCCGGTAATCAAATCAGGCAGCGCTGGCTGGCCAGCGCCCTTCAATTTAATTCATTAGAAGGAAATTTGCCGCACAACTCCTGCTCTGAATGACTGATCCCTTCTGGCTTCGGCTCGCAGGCTGACGAAGCACCGTGGCGAGGGAAACCACGGAGCCATTTCCAAGTTGGTCCACCTCGCAATTTTCGCCCTGCAAACATTTTGAAGCCAGATCTGCCTGCTCTCAAATGGTCAGTTGAAATCCTGCTGAGTTTCCATAGCGAAATTTTCAATAAAACATTATTTAATAACGTCAATAACACAAGGTTCTCAAACGATGCGGAGTGGAAATAAGAGATTCTGACTCAACGCATCACAAAGCAGCGGAAAACAGCAAAATATCCCCATGTTCTTTGTTTAAAGTTTGCCTGTTTAAATATGACTGATGAGAAAATCTAACCATTTTTTGTGTTTTATTGATCTAGTGTGTTATTCAACTGATGTTCAGGTGTTACGATCACAACTGTCGGTCGAAAGCCCAATCAGAGGGCGGACTATTGTAATACTGACAAATGTCAGAAGTTTACACGCATCCAGTTTCCATTTCCGACAATTGCCTTTGGTGAATTTTGTGATAAAATCAAAGTGGATCCTGATTATATCTAGACTGGCAAAAAAAATCCAGATTAAGGTCATGACACCTCAAAGAATGAATTATATTTTTTGAGTAAGTGTATCAGTATAAAAACATACGCAATGTCAATAGACAGCTCAAAACAGGTAATGAAAGTAAACCCGGAAAATTTTTCCAAATGAGAAGATGAATTCATTTTTAACTTAAAATATAATTAATTACGATTGTATTTTTCGTATTTTTTTATCAAAGATGTCGTTGCACATATCTTTTGATGAATTTAACTATGTATCCTGCAAATTTCAGAATAATATAAACAATAAAATAAATAATGAATTGGTAATAATATCCTTTCTCACAATTATTTGTGATCAACTTTGGAGCAACTCCAAAAATCTGCTTGCCTTAAATTAAGGAAGACTCCAAATACAAGCAAAACTCCGGCCATTCAACCCCATTTACGCAAACGGAGATGATCGTTTAAGTAAAGTGCGCGTGCAAAATCTGCATTCGAATCTGAGCAAGCGGACGGGAGTTCTGGCGGGCCATTTCCATTATTTTTAATCTGCAACATAATTTCTTACACCTCGGCGCGGCCTTTGGAACACGGGGCGGCTATTGCCTATGACTATTAAGAACATTTGTTACGGCACTTAATTGTGACGAACTGAGTGTTAATTGCCCCTTTGTAAGGTAATTACACGCTGGCTAATTAACTAGCAAGAGCACTTGGCCCGCCAGAGGGTGACTAAGTTAGGCAATATTGGCGCTTTTTATTTGATAAGTTTTGGTTTATGGCCTGGCAAAAACTTCTAAAATGAATGAGTTGGGGCAAGCGAAATAAGCATCGTTTCTGAATCAAGCTATTAAAACTTAACTTTTTCTGAAAATTTGAATCAAAATGAAGTTTCAAGTTTAATTTTTGCCTATTTTGTGATTAATTTGTAAAAAATAACTGCTTGAAATTTTAGATAGCGTCAGTGAGCCAGACGCTGTCCCGGGCAATTTTCTTTTGCTCGTCAAACTGACAACAAAATTGCGGAAGTAAATATTTGAGCGCTTTTCACAGAAGAAATATTTGCTGTTGAAAACTGACTGAACGTGAGTGTCTTTCAATTTAAAGTGCACGCACGCGTTTTCTCTTCCATTTTTCGGTTCATGTCATTTCCCGTCAGATAATCAATTCTCGGATATTGGATTGCGCTTTGCGCACATGCATGCGAAAAATACTATTTTCCTCGTCTCATCTCAGTCATCTCTCTTTCGTCTTATTCGGCTGCGAGAGAGTGAGAGAAAGCGGGCAGAAGAAGAGCATTCGGGGGATCAAAATTGTGTTAAAGGAAACTCGGCGTCTGCAAAAGAGAAAGAGAAACTTGATGAAAAGGCAGAGTAGCAATGAAATGCTCTCTCTCTCTCAAAAGCTTTCTTTTCTTCCTCCATTCTTTCTTCTTCATCTTTGGCCGAGATAAGAAGAGAACGTCCTGCTGCAGCTAGCCCGCGTAATTGCCAACAGGCGCGCAATTACTTTTTGTCGAATGGCCGCATTTGACGGCGATTTCCTAACCCTTGAAATTGTACAAATAAAAACTACGACTTTTCCTGAAGAACGTAGAAGAATGCAAATTGCGAAAGAGATATAAAATCTTTCAAGCCGCTATAAACCAAAGAAACCCACCCACATCATTCGATTCAGGAATCCTTTGACATCAATTTTTAAAATCGGGAGACACCTTGTCATAATGATAACTATTTATTTATTTAGAGATAAAATCGTGTTGAATCAGTTTCGTTAAAACCTGTAGTTCTAATAGGGTGAAAAATTTACTCATTCAAAAATGACTCATTCCCTTCAATTGATAGAAATGTATGTTATTCAAGTCACGCGGTGACGTCGAACGAAGCGTGATTTTATTTACTGAATAAAAAATTAGAGAAAAAAGTCATTCTAAACTTTTGCACTTGTGGAACAACACTGGAATACAAATGCATTCCGCGTCATTTATAACTCGTACGAGAAATTCGCACGCGCCGTAAATTTCGGCAACAAAGTGCGGAGTAGGCGGAAAAATTCAAAGCGAGTCAGCACGCGTTACGGCTTCTCTCGTAAATCAATTTATTAATTAACCTATCCGAGCAGTTGGCGGCGGCCAATTTATTCATTCTGCGCAATAAACAGCGGGTGATTTATCGAATTAGCATTTCCATAATAATAATACTCGTCGCGGCGTCCAGTTGTGTGCCGGGCGGCAAAAAAACGGCTTTGCCTGCCCGCGAGTGAAATATGCGCCGTCCGTGTTGACATTCTGTGTTGTTGCCAATTGATTATTCACCGCTTTCCGATTGTGTTTCGCTCGACAGCCGACACACGCGAATGCGAATTTATCAGGCGCGAGACACGTATGCTCGCAATTCCCTGACATACTGGCCGTCCCGAATTACCGCCAGGATTTTGGAACCGATTTCAATGGACTTGAGAGCTTGTAATACGTTAACAAAATTTAAAAACAAACATCCAGTGAGTTTCTCTTTTGCTGCGCGTTTGCTTCTCGCGGAGGGCGAAGAAAGTTTCGGAACAAAGCGAGCAGCTAGCGGCTGCAAATTAGCATTCCTAATTTGAGACTTTTCCCCTTTGTGTCGAAGCCTGCTCTTTGGCCTTTCCCCGCAGCAGCAGGCCTCGTTAAGGGTGCAGCGCGCATTCAATGCCGATACAATCGCCTCGTCATTTATTTCATTGGTATTCCAAATTCATTATGATACAGAGAGGCCTATTATGTATTCTTCCTTTCCACTGTCTCGTTGGATGCAAATTAATGCAGGAGTTTTTCAATTACCCGGCGAGAATTTAAATTCGAGAGCAGACAAAAGTTTTACGCCACAGCTTATTTTATGGCTCTGTTGCGTGCAACTCAACTTTCTTTGCTCGCTGCTGCTTCCTTCCTTCCGCTGCGGTGTCATCCACTTCATTTTCACTCGCTGTTGGCGACAGAACGGAGCAGCAGGAGGTTTTATACTTTAAGAGCATTAATTGATAAGGCGCTCTTCCTCACATTTCGAGACGAATTTTCCTCCGCCGCCTCTCTCAACAGCTCGAGATTTAACTCGGCTTATAATTTGCTTATTTAATTGTCGAGATTATGCATTAAAATATTCGTGTTCGCCGAACTGCCGCGCGTGCTAATTAAACTTTTAGCTGCCGGAGTTTCTGCGGGTAATGTGAGACGCCAGATTCGCTTAATGCGTGCATTCTCTACAATAATGTTCATGCACGTGCATAGTTTAGGACTTTTAAGTATATAATATAATGCACCATGCACTTCCAAGATTTTTCTTGACTAAAAGAATTTCAATTATTTCTAGATAGCTTCTATTCATAAAGTATTAAAGATAAATTGATGGATAACAAGTCATGAATAAATCTATAAAAGGAAAATTACAACTAAGTGCTCTGACGAACATAATAAGCTGTATTTCTGAATCATGAGCCGTTGAACATGGTTAAAAGCCAAGTTCTATTAAAAAGGAAGAAAATGGTGACGAATTTCAGAAAGTAACCAATCCCTTTGATTGCGAAACAATTTGCGCAAGAACAAAATTTTCAACGACAGTTTGAAGTAATGGATTATTTAGTAAAAATATTATCGACTTTAGTGAGTGAATCTGCTTTGACGTGCTCTAGTCTGCGTATGTGTCTCTCACATGTTCAAAGATCGCATCACTTTCCCCCGTGAGCAGAGCGAACTTATTTATTGAACCAGCAGCCGCCAGACAGAGAATCCTGCTCTCTGCTCTGCCCTCCGCTGGCTCTGCATATATGCCGGCGTATTCGCAGCTAACGAGCCGCTCAAATCAGGCATAAACTGCATTTGCCCGTACATTTAGCACTCCTCTGAGGATCAGTGGAAAGTAATGAGACGGCGGCGGCATCTTTGAGCTCCCACTCGGAAGCCGGCAGCAGAGAGTGGGAGAGAGGAGCGGTATTAGGCAACCCGTGCCACGCACCGCCTTGACAAATTGCATAACCCTCGAAATTTAAGGCGCTCATATATGCTCGACGACCAAATTACCCGGCAGACGCAAAATTGAAATATCTCACTGCTCATCGTGTTCATACAGTATGTTTCCCCTGATTTGACTGCACGAGTACAAGGATACACACATTACAGGAACAAGCATTGGAACCAGTTGGAAGCGACGCTCGTAGCTGTCCAATGATTGTCCGGGCGGCCACATCAAAGTAGAAGGCGTTGGAGTAATCTTCAATATAATTGGACCTTATATTTTAACTGGACATTATAACTGGACATCTCGGAGTGAATACTATATTGTCGCTAGTCAGGGTGCAGGTTTGTTGATAGCGAGGCACATTTTAAACACTTGACTAGAGAGACCAGAGTATGGGTGAGGAATGTGACGGCACTTCGCTTCTATTCCTGTTTAAATTTGGTTTAAACGTATTTCACAAACACAAATGTTTAAATCTTCCACAGAAATAGCTTAAAAACATTTATTTCATTAGTCCTTCCAGAAGATTGCAAACAAAGGGCAGCATTTTCAATGCGATCAAAGTTCAATATTTCAAATAAAAAAGAGGGACCTTGGTAAAAAATATTAAGTACATATATCGGATGTAAATAAATTTATTTTTAGATCAATCACACTTTTATAAAACCACTTCTCACACAGATATTGCGTAAAAAAATTCTATGATTTTTTTAGGAAATAATCCTTTTATATTTTTACTTTGTTTTTTTTCATCTCAGTCAATATACATATAAAATGCAAAGGTCAGGTTTTATATATACAGATGAAAAAGGGCTACTAAGCTTGCGAAAAATCGATAAAACAGACCGTAGTCGTCGCGATGCGCCTGTTGTAATTTCAAACAATAAAATTTTTCATACTTATAGAATTTAAAATAAATTTCAGAAAATGTAAAGCATTTTTTTAACACTTTCACCTCATCACAAATAGTCCAGTCTGAGGGCACAGAGTTTGTATTGATCTTCACAGCGCTTGATCCAGTTTTGTTTAATAATGCATTTTTCATGTGTATCTGCAGAACGCTACAGGAAATAACAGCTAGAATTAAATAGTTTTATCAAATTACCACGCATCAAGCTTTGAAATATCAGAATATCACCTAACAGCAACCAATCAGAATACTAGCATTGATTTAAACGATAATTTCCTTTAAATATACTCATTTTAAATTTTAGCAGAAGTATTTCGACAAACTTTAAATAACTCTATTGATGTGCTTTTTCATTCTCAATTGCTTCGGAAACAATTATTTCTGTTTGATCACACAACCCAAATCGCAGCCGTTTCTGCGCGGTTGAACCTGATGCGTTTATATTATATCTATCATTACAGAATTTTGTTAAACTAATGCAATTCACTATTGCTTAAAAAAATTGTAATCGCTCCTTGAAAAATAATTTTGGTAATGTGAAATAAAAGTATTGGCTAATTTATTATGTCGTCGGCCTAGATCATTTGAAGGTTCATGTGACAGGCGTTCCACACAAAACGGTCCTCTTGCTCTCTCTCTCTCTCTCTCTCTCTCTCTCTCTCTCTCTCTCTCTCTCTCTCTCTTTCTCCCTCGTCTGTCAAAAAGTGCCCGTCGAGCGAAAATGGGCGATAAATTCGCGCCAAATCGCAGCCATCGCCGAAAAGCGAGAGATAAAGAGTGTCAGTCAGAGTGAGCAGGCAGCTCTCGTTTGTATTTTCGGGGCGAACACGGGTTTGATCGAGTCAGCAGTGGCGGCGGTGACTGCACAAAAGGCAGTCATTATCAAAAGCTAATTGGCACTGCTTGTCCTGCAAAAATGGCATGACAAATGCCCGCACTTTTATCGCAGCTTTCATTATTGCGCCTGCTGACGTGTCAATCACTCTAGACCCGCACGCACGCACCCATTATTCACAATCGAAGCGGCAATTAGTTCTGCGCAGCATTAATTACGACGATACATTTCGTCCGAATTTTCCATTACGCGCCAAATAAACTGCCGTTTCAATTGGCGACGTCAAGTTGGGCCACTGGTCAATGTGACAATGTGACGTTTACGATGTTAATTTAGATAATTTAGCGAGCGTGATTTACACGCAGAACAAAAATGTTACAAAGTGCATATGGCATTGCCATTATTGAGAGGATTTACTATAAATTTAGTGCAAATCCTTTGAAATATCACTATATAAATAAATAAATAAATAAATCATAGCAATCTCTCCAATAAATTTCGATGGTGTAGAAAACCTCTAGTTATTTTTACAAAAGTTTGCTTCAAAAATCAACTTATATCTGGTTGCAAGTTTTATAAAATAAAGCTAACACTCCGTTCATACTAATTTTGACAGCCACAATTTTTAATCAAAGCCGAGTTGATTTTCAAAAATTAAATAAAATAAATTGTTACCAGGCAATATTGTTTCCGTCGATAAGAATTTGGTTCGTCGATATGTAAAAAATTAACATTGATTTTAAATTTTTGATAAGACATTGACGTCTGTTGAAAATAGAAGGAATTATTAAAACTAGTTGTTATGTCTGATAAAATGGTAAAAATTATCAAATCATTGAAAGTGCTAAATATAAACAAAAATGAACCCAATTTTACTGAGGAATTCTGCTTCTCACTCCTTTTCTTGGTTCTGAGGGGCCCTAGCTACTTTACCAGTAGTCGGAGAAGTGGAAATCGCTACGGCGGCGACGGCGTCAAATTTGATCGCGACAAGCTGGTTTGCAGCGCGCAAATCGCGAATTTGTCTTATTTAGTAGGCGCAGTAAAAGGTATAAAGGCGCGCTTGAACGGAGGACGATGGAAAATTTCGCAGCTCAATTGCAGTTTAACAGCCCTAAAGGGAGCCGGCGGCGAGGAGAGCAATCATAAAATGCAGAGTGCTGCCGCTTTTTGATACAAAACGGCCTCCACCGCCAGCAGCCCGCCTCCGTTGTTAATACACACTCTCTTGTATTCTCCACAATGAAAACGCGCTCAATTTGCGAGACGGCGGCGGCGGCGAAGAGCAGAGGTGGGTTGTAAAACTTTTGTTGCTGCAACATAATTTAATACAACAACGACCCCTTAAGCAGCAATAAAAATTCACACTGTGGCAGCGTAAAAGTACAATCTCGCGCAAATTAAAAGTTTAATCTGCTTCGACCGCGCCGCACGCTGTGCATGGCAATGCACGCCTTGCAATTCTTGTATATTCATTCCTCATCCACTCTGTGCCAAATTGTAAGAAAAACCATTGCTGAGCAGTGAGCACCCCTCAAATTCTGCAAGCAGAAAATTTCCATTTCAACATTGGAGCTCTTAGTGAAAGTCTATCGCTGAAAGCGTTTCTCGCTCTTATTGCCAATCCTTGGTCGATGCCAATTTTCGCGAGCGATTTGCGTTTTGCGGGAGGCGCCCCGCCCCCTTGGCGCGCGCTGGGTGTTAATCAGCGGAAGACGGGGCGAGGGCGGGCTGGCCTGCTTGACTTGTGGCCTCAGGCAGTGCGAGCACCGGTAATGACACGTCGACGCCTCTTCCGCGACTTAACAGGTGCGTGCGTGCGTGCAGCGGTGGCGACGGCTACGGCGGCGGCGGTCCCCTGCCCTCGCGCTTGGAAACAACCCTCGGGCCTTGCCAGGCCCTCCATTGGCCCAAATTAATTTCATATAACATTCGAGAAGCATCGCATATTCACTAGATTGGATTATCAGTCTGGAAGGGGTGAGGTGTCGATTTAAAATGTGGTAAAGGATTAAGACAATATGTAATATATTATATAGATTAGAAATTATACTTTTTATTTTTCAAAACTTAAGTCGTGATTGTAAAATAACATAACCTTAATTTTTTTAAGTTAATGACTAAATGTGAGAATAAACCAACATATAAAGAAAAATATAAATTGCAATTACATACTCTCCATTTTGTTACAAATAGCAAAATTTTACACATAATGCCGCATCACATTAGGGACACTTCAAAAGCACACATCAACATTAAAATATATCCCATACGTAGCTATAAATTATACAAAAAATGCGAATACGATTTTATTTTAATTACATTTCAATTAACATTACCTGAAATAATTTCTTCGGTTTATAAAAAGTCACTTTTATTAATTTTATAAATTACAAGGCATAAATTAACATTGAAATCTTACTTTTCGTTAGACCAATTTTTTAACAGCAAACATAATATTATAAACACATTCAATTAAAAAATTAAACATATCTAACGAATGTTTAATTATTTATTATAATTACTCACGTTTTCGATACCTTTTCCAGACACGTATCAATCAATAATCAATTTCATTAGCCTAGTGTGCCATACAATTCATTTTCTACGTCATCATTTCCACATCTTGGTCCTGCTGACCTGACATGGCCATATAATTCATTTTCCTCCGAATATGCGTCACTCCTGTTAAGCCCTGGGACGGTGCCGTAAACGTCATTTTCCTCCATCACGAAAGTTTCCCCTCCTGGTTTCTCTGAATTTTTGCTGGCAGTGAATTTTTTCCACACAATCCAAATTATAACAATAATCGGAATTATCAATAAGATAAGTGCAAAGTAAGCAGAATTAGTTGGATTTGTAGCATCTTGACTCTTCTCTGTTACCTTTGGTTTCAGTTCCCACGGCGCTGTTGTTGAGCTGACAACTGTGTTTTTGATAGATGAATGATTATTTAGAGTCCCATTTTCCTTACTTGTCGGTGCCATCCCTGCTACCGTTGGTGGTACATTTGTTACTTCATTATTTGTATTCATTGATGTTGATCGTGGTTGACTTCTTGAACTCAGCATATTTTGAGTGGTAGTAGTGATTTGGGAGGTTCCACATATAGATTCATCACACCCAAACAACGGTTTGTTTGGGTCATCTGGACAAATAGGATTTCCCGCTAAAAGAGAAAGCTAGTTTAAAAAGCTATGCCCATTTGTAGAAAAGCGAGCTTATTCTGATTTATTATTCCTGAATCATTTTATTCGAGTTTAATGATCCTATGTTATATTTATTCAATAGTTGCTTCGTAATTATAATAATAAATTCATTAAACTTATCTCTAGTTTGAAATTAATTTTGCACAAATTAATTCAAATAAATAATATTTATGATAATTAACAAAGTTCATACTTAAAACGATAATAAAAAATGAGCTTATTAAGCAATGCTTAATGCAAGGGCACATACCGACAAGACCGACTCATAAAAAAACTTTTCTTGAACTTTCAACGGCATACTTACTATCAGCACTGTATAGATTTTGAAATCTATTGTTCCAGCAAATTATTTTTAATTTAAGTTTCAACGATTCGCAAAAACAAATTTTGGACGAACCACATGGATGACATTTGAAAAAGCCTGTTGGGCAATTCTGAAGATTTCCTGGATTGGTGCACAGGATTTAAATGGACGTTACAATAGACAAATTGAATCATAGTGGCCTTTTTACCTCTTTTGTTATTTTGAACAGTATATTTGTATATTTGAAGACTTAAGTTGATATTTTGGAACCGATTTCTCCTTATATCCAGGAGGCAGTTCATTCCAGAGCAGTCACAGTCGTTCATATCATCGCGTGGACAAATTAATCCACCAGCTGCAAATCATATAATATTCTTAAATTCACATCATTTTCTTTTATTAATTTTACTTGTGCTATCAAAAAGGTTCAGTTTTGAACCGGAACACGATATATTGGTAAGTTTTCGTGTAGAAGTGCAATAACACGACAAATTCTTGGAGCATTTCTTTGGCATAAAATCTGTAGGACACATTTCCTTGGAACCACCTAGAATAAACATACAGCTCGCATTTTCAATTAAATTGTTTGGCTTCTATAAACTTAAAAAGAAGAACTTGAAATATTGCTAGTAATAGTTTTAATTTACTTTACACAAGACAAACGAGTAACGATGGACTATATTGCAACAAAAATAGAAAATATTACGCATCAAATCAAATTAAAGCATCACAAACAGTCTGTAGTACAAAATAAATTAAACATAAAAGCCTAGCTATATTCAAAGAGCCACACATTTGTGTCTCATTGTCAGGTAAGCTTGTAAGAATAAGGAAAAATGTAAATTTCATTTTCTGGTCTTTAAATAATAAAAATTGCATCTTACCTTGATCATAAGAAGTGCATAAAAGAAGCAGCTCCATAAATATTGCAATGTATAAGAGAACCATTTTCTTGGCCCTTCGATCAACTTACTTGATTGAAGAAATACAAAATTCACTTCCATGTCCTGTTCCTGTGACGCATGTTGCGAAACGACCGCAATATATTTTGATTTCATGATCAAAAACCACTTATCAGAACTTTCTTCCTGACTAGCTTTATGTTCGCTGATCATATTAAATGTAGATTTAAAAATGTTGTGGTTAATACTGTTGATATATGAGCCAGCCAAGTTTAAATGTACTGTATTTATTTCAATAGAAGAATTTCAGTCTCTTAGACTGGGAATAAAAAAAATTGCACTCTCTACTTCTAAAAATTATCTTGGAGTCACTTTCCAAGCTTCAGGATTATGTTGCAGTAAACATAGAAGATTGCATTCAAACCATCAATTTTCGCTGCGGGGGCTGCGGGAAAAATTAAAAATTAATTAATTAGTATAAAAAGTGTTTCCCAGCTCTATCAATGTTGTTGTACACAGCAGGTGTCATATAGTTGGACTTTAGATTTTGCGTGCATTCCTCGACGTAAACACATCGAGTTTATTATATAATATTTGAGTCGTAGGACTCGTAGGTCACGCTGCGTGTTCCATGGAAACGCCAAAGCGCCAAGCGGGTTTGAACTCTGTGAAAAGCACCACTTTAAAAGTGGCACTTTCTTGAGAGGTGGACTGGCTGCGTTGCGGCGCTGTGACGCTGTGACGCACAACAGTACACGCGCGCCGTCACCGGCCTGCTGTTCTTTAGAGAAGCGCTCGCCTGCATTCGGTTGTGCAAGGGAGGGGCAAGCGTTGACGAAGCATTCCCCTCTGCTTGCCTGTGCATGTCCTCCGCACGCAGGAGAAACGACAGGCGCTTACTCCTCCCTTGCACAGCGGAAAGCAGGCGAGCGCCTCTCTGACAATGAGCAGCCAGCCGGTTGTGACGCGCGTATGCTGTTGTGCGTCAGAGCGCTGTAACGCAGCCAGCCCGTTTCTCAAGTGGTGCGTTTCCCCTTCACACGCAGCGCGACAGACGACTCAAATATTATCAGCGTGATGTCGTGATGTGTTTACGGCGAGGGATCTTTATAGCACGCAATATTAAAAGCGAGGTCCTCCTTTGACCACTGCAGCGACATAATTTTAAATAACATTCAAGTAAAAGTTATGTTCTACTATACACCTACTTTTTATTGGACAAGGGCTCCTGCAATTCTTAATGTTTTTCGTTGCTCTGTGCTAAGGCCCTGCTGTCAGTCCCCTTATTGCTGACGTCTCAAGGAGAGTGGCTAACAATGTAAAACAGAAACCGAGAGCAGACGCAAGTTTTTTTTTATTCTTCCTTGACGTACGAAATCCTTTGAATTTCATGAGCGCGCCACAGAAAAGAGCCGTCGGTGTGTGTACGATTCTTCTTCTAATATACACGCGCAGCGGCAGCGTTCATAAATGCGGAAAAAACAGAGGCGGAGCAGTTTAAAAAATTTGAGTGAGAGCTTAAAAAGTTTTTACGCCACAAAATTTGCATCTTGTCAAGCAGCCATCCATCCGTGCGACCATTTTTCTCTCTTTCGAGGCGAGGAGACGCGCGTGACTGCCTGCCTTTGGGAGACGGAAAAGCGAAAACGCCATTTCCTCATTATTGCGGCCGAAAGGAGGGTCGCTCGGAATTAGATTCCTGAAATCATCACCTTGGAATAAAGGAGGCGTGTGGCCGGCGCACAAAAGCTGCTCTAGAAATATTTTGTGCTCCGATGATCTCGAAAAGCCTTCATTCTATTCTTCCTCCTTTCCCGTCACCATCATTGTCGCCAAAGGGAAACAGAGCTTCAAGTTTTCATCTTGAATGTGTTGTTATAGTACCATATTGCTTAATAATGTAATTTTTCGCTTTTTGATAGAACCCCGCCGTTTGTATTAATTTTGCAATCCAAATATTTGATCTGCTGGAAACGTTAATATTTAAATTTTCAGGAAATTATATCAAATTATGTCAAAGCACACGCTCGGCAGATTAAAAATGAGACTTTACAAATACCAAGAAAAGTTTGTTATTTGCATGGAGCAATAAAACAACTTGATTATATTAATTAAAATAGCTATAGGCTTCCCAAAATATATTTAGTAGACCATTACTTTCTGTTCTTGAAATTAATATTTTTGATGGATAGTTTCATTTGAGTCAACATCAAACTTTGGATTCCAGGCCGGAGAGCATGTTTATATCGCTATTGTCGTCAGCAGGAAAAAGGATCCAAAGAGTAGTTCCGCAAGCAAAAACCTCTCCCCTGAATCCGCGATAAAGCAGCGTGCACGCCGTTTTGAGCCAGTGTGGCGTGAATAAATTAATGTGCACATGTGTGTAGAGCATACATATATCTAATTCTGCAGCCGTAATTCGTTTTCACGCGCGACGTGAGTTGTTTGTTTAGAGCGGTGGCGCGGCTTTGGTGATGTGTTTGTGACTTTGCCCTCTCTACCTCTAATTCCCTAATTTATGACCCACCAACTATTTTAATGAATACAATTATTATCAAGCAGGACTGACAGCAGGAGAGAGTTATTGCCCCGAGTGTGCATCTGCAGATCCCGGTGCGCATAATTGCATCACCTATTAGCACCGCTGGCTATTTAAGATAAAAGATAACCGCAGCCACGCGCCGGCCACCAGCCCGGCCGTTCCACCGGCTAATTATACACCGAGATCTCTGCTACTTTGCGCGGAGTTGGGCTGCATTCGCAACGCACGTGGATATGCAGATGGCAAGCCGGCAGCCAAGGTGCATCGCTCTCTGCACTGCAACATCGATTTTCGGTCGCCAAAATTAAAACTGGGTCAGCGGCCACTGTGCGGCGTTGAGTCTGCAATGCCACCCGGCAGTTAATTCGTCACCTCAAAGCTCCAAATGTGTTGCATTTCCTCCAGCAGCGAACATAAACTTCAAGAAAAACGTAGGAAATTTGATGAAAATAAAGAAAATCAGCTCAGTCAGAGCGATTTGGTAATTTTTCCTAACATTTAACTTTCAGTATTCAAATGATTTTTTCCACACCTAGATATTGACAATCATGGCAACCTTGCGTGCCATCTATCAACAGATTTAATCGCAGAAAATAAGCGCAAGTTTTAATATCCGACTCAGTCACTTGCAAGGACTAAATCAATTTTATTCGCCTACCTGGTGTTGTCGGAGTTGGAAGCAACAACCGCTTGAAAGGGTCTGTGGCTCCTTTTGAAAGTGTCACCTGCTACCTGCTCTGTGTGACATGAGCATTGAGTTCAGAGGTCGTCGTTAATGGCGAGTCATTATGCACGTAGGCACTCGCACCCACAGTGTCGGCAGAGAGGAATAAATAGACTGCGGGGTGCCGTGTTTTCGTGTAGACCAGATCTGCGTGAAATTGACATTAGCGGCGAAGAAAAGGGCCGTGAGAGAGCGTGAGACCATCCGCCAAAATTGTTGTCGGGCCGCAGCTTCTGGGGCGAAAGTGACAAGCAGCAGGCAGCCAACGATCAAACCTCATTAACAACGCACAATTTCTTTCTTACCTGCTGCTGCTACTTTGATTAAACGCAGCACCCGCTCTTTCAACGACTAAGCCCGAATAAACAACCTTACATCAATAGAAAAATACCGATAGTAAGGGGTAAATAGCCTATGCATACAAAATTCCCCATGACCTCGTTATTGATTTTTCTGGGTTATTGTAAAAAAATAAAAATCTATATTAGCCATGATTTTAAATCAGCTAAGACACTTTGTGTTCTGCCAGCCTTTAAATCTATATTTCTTAAAGGAATTCCCAAGATCGCTAATCGCTTTAGAAATATATTTAAATTAATAATTGAAAAAGCTAAAGAATATGTCTTTGAACTATTTATTTTATTGAGTTGCGAGATTTTTATAGGAAACAAAACGACGATTGGAACCAGTAGCAACTTACCCTGCGCTAGTGGCTAAGTTTGAGACTAGCTGAGGAGAGGTTGTTGGTGAAAATGCTCTTTGCACCTTGTTAGCGCCTTAAAACAAGCAGCTTAGAGCAAAAGCACTCGTGTTTTGTCACCTCTGCATCTCTCTCTCTCTCTCTCTCTCTCTCTCTCTCTCTCTCTCTCTCTCTCTCTCTCTCTCTCTCTCTCTCTCTCTCTCGCTGCTAAAATCGACTCGCTCAGTGGTGAAACAAGCCTCTCACTCGCCAGCAATCCTATTTTCTTAAAGCAGCTTAATGCACTTTCTTGCAGCTTGCCCCACTGCAAGAACTCTTAAACTCCAAACAAAAGCACACAATCACCTATCTAGAAAATTTTAACTAAAGGCATTGTTTGCGAAAAATATTTAAATTTTTAGAAATCACTTGGACAGTGCAGACACAAAGGAATTGTTATGTGTTGAGAAATTTCAAAATAAAAATTGTTTGAATTAGACAGAAATACTTACAAAAGAGTCAAATTATAAAGTGTCTTCTGGTTTGTTGCATCCTTCGAGGTCATTATGGAAATAAAAAATGATAAATTTATTTTTTGAGGGCAACCACGTAGACTTATTTAACCGACTAGTGGACCCTGTAATGTAAAAAATATATTCCTGAAAATAACGTACCAATATTACCCTGAAAATAAAGTGAGCCCAACAGACACTTGAGAAAAGTGTAATTAGAAGATTACGAAAGAATGTCGGAACGTGCGCGTATCAGCCGCACAGAAAAAGAAGGAGAGAGCCATCCAATTTTCCAGATACTTGATCTGATTATTTCCCAGAGCGGATTCAGATGGCCTTAATTCTGAGAAAATAATTTATCATTTTCGCCGCCACCAAGGTTGTGTAATAGGATTAAAATCGTGTCCCTCTCGCCGGCAAAAAAGAGCCGACGCAGAGAGCTGTGTAGAAAAAGGGGAAAAAGCCTGGCGCGCCTGCAGGGAAAATTCGCACGCTTTGAAGGAATTTCTCCCAGTCTTAATTAATGATTGCTGCGTCAAGCTGAAAGGCCTGCCTCCACGCGAGCGAACCATAAATCTAAAGAAAAAATTCGGCGCCTCGATGCTGTCGCGTGCTTATCATTTTCGATTTTCGGTTCGGACGCCGCGTAACTTGAACATGGACATTAATTTTTGATCGCGAGGCAGAGAAAAGATTCAAAGACCAAGCTGGGCGCAAGAAAATCTACGTGAGAAACTGAAGCTGCTGTGCCAACACAGCGCCAACTCTCTGCGCCTAATCCGATCTGGAAAGCTCTTCTTCCTCGCATCAAATGAACGAGGACTCGCATCCATGGAAACTCAAGAATGAAACTAATTATGCACTGCTGAGGATATATTTGTCCGTAGAAAACGTTAAACGCAATTGTAGGCTTCAATATTTTTCTAGGTTGACGATTATTCCTATCGTGTGATCATTATGATTTATGATGATACTAAAACTCACTGAAGAAGTGTACAGTCGAATTCAGCACAAAACTACAATTATTTTTAACCATTGGCTGGTCTATTTTTTTCATTTTTTTGGGTTTGTCATGAATAATTGGATGGTGATTATACCCCCTCAGAAAAAAAATCGATTTCTAGGCAAATTTCTATAGAACAGTATATTTCATTTCTCATCCCTTGCGGATTTCCTCCTTTCCTGCTGATTCCTCAAATATTGTCCAACAAATAACGAGAGTTTTTCCTGCTTTGTGATTAATTAGTGCTTTTTCTCATCAGCTTTTTCTATAGTTATCAGCAGCTTACAGCAGAAACAAAAGAGTAGATACACAATACGCTGAGAGGAAATAACAAAAAAGACAACGGGAAAGAGGGAAAATCGAAAAGGCATCAAATTACTGATTGATTAGTTCTGATTTTCCGAGGAGGGGAAGGAGCTTTTGTTCATTAACCAAAGAAAAAAGTAATTTGCTCTAGCAGAAATGTTCATCAACTGATATTAATCGCCTTTAGTACAAAAGTGTTTTGTTACTTCCAAACAGCTGGCGCACTGGCTAAATAAATTTTTACACAAGATGTAATAAAAGTAGTTGCAAACATTTGCGAATAAGAGATTAAAAAATGACTTTACTTTTGAGAAAAATCCATTGTACAAATCTTTCTTGCGTATAAACTCTTCTTTTTTTAAAGTATAAAATTATTTATTCGTCGGAAAATAGGAGGCCATTGTAGCTGCACGAAAATATATTTGAAAAGAAAAAACGCTTTTTAACTCTTGATAAGCGATCTTAGATAATGTTAACAGAAACTATTCCCTTCAGGAAATATACGCTCTATACAATGTGAATGTCAGGTATGCAAATATGGCTTGTTAAAAGTGCGACAGTTTTTATATCCTGTCGCCGTACCTCTCGTTTATTGCAATATTGGATTGAAAAAGCCATTTCCGCTACGGGCTGAACTGCAGGCATTGCAAATTGAAATCAGCAGCTTTCATCGCTTGCGCATACACACAAAGAGCACATGCTAGCTCGTGTAAATGCACTTCTCAAGTGTAGAAGTGACACGCCACATCCACTACCCATGCAAACGACGTGCAATAGAAACTCGTTTCTTGCGAATCATAAAGCACATGGAATATCGCCTGACGTCGCAAATGCATAGTACTGCGCGCAAGCCGCCTTTTCCGTCTTCGTTGTTCGCTTCCGCACAAAGAATGTGTACGCCGTTTTGCATTTCTCGGCCACAGGCTGATAATAAAACGTAATTGAGTTGCAAAGAGTAGCGGAATGCCATTTCATACTGAAAATGAGTATCTGTTGAGCTGTGGAAGAAGGGAAAACACAAGCAAATAGAAAAAAGACCGTTATGTTAATATCAGCTCTTCGCAGCTTCTGTTTGCTGCAAATTAAAACTGGGTTCCCTTGTTGGAAAATTTTTGAAATGTTTAGCTTTTAATCATGTCGACGGCGGTGGTAAAAATTAACTAGCAAATTGGTCAAAACTTTCTCATCAACTTCCCGTTTTTTCTTTTGCTCCCTTGCTTTGTTTCTTCAGCTAATTAATCAGGGTCTCAGTTGCAAAGTCAGTCTTTAGCAAAGAGAATATCATTAAAATCCAGAGTGCAGTGAAAGAAAAAATAGCATCCTTCGTGTACTTTTCTGCGGCAACGAGACTGAGAACTCGATGGCACTTGAGCGGAAAAGAAGAAATCGTTCATTTGCATTCGCAGCCAGCGCAAATGCATTCCAGTTTTTTTTGTCGCTTGTGAAAGCGGTTTTCTGTGTTTTTCTGCAGACGAGAGAGAAGAAATAATCACGGACTAATGAAGGAGGCCGTTGGTGCCAGGCGGTAATTCAAATGAATTGGAGCGAATGCGAAAAAGCAGGAAAAGACGGAATTTTTGCGTGCCCTCCGCTCCGTCGTTTCCTTCGCCGAAAGCTGTTTAGCAGTAAATAGAGAACCAGAGCGCAGCGAGAGGCGAGAAAAGGAGGGCGAGCAATAAAAAATCTCACCATTCCTTTTCAGGAAAAAATCTGAAAATAAAATATGGTACAGTTTTTTATCTCTGTCGAGTACAAGGAAAAAATACACGGAAGTACGTTGTTGGGGCTTCCACTTTTAAAAATAGAAGTTGCCTGTTGAAAATTTAAATAAAAAATATCGTATTCGAAGCCCATATACTCCCTAATGTTTAATGGTGAACTCTATTTCCACCATTTTATACAGTTAAAACAAATTGGGATACATTATAGAGCAAAAACCACTTGTCAGAACGAAATGCCAGACGATTGTCCCCAAGCCGCTGGAAAGGTGCGAAAACCAGCAAGTGGCTGCGAGTCGTTGATCCTCCCAGTCCGTTGATCTATTTGAGCATTTCGAGTCACCAAATTAACCACCTACAGCCATCTCTGACATCTGACATAAGGCAGCCAATACTTATCCCCATATTGCTAAGATCTCACATTTCCTTGAAACTCCTATCAAGCCTTAACAATGCGAGCCTAAATTATCAACCTTTTGCCATCTCTGAGATTGGGCAGCCAGTAAATGCTCAAATATCTCCCATCACCTTGACACTCCTACGAATGCTTTACCAATGTGTGCCAAAACGGGCTGGCTAAGGTTGAAGGTACTACTGCAAAATATTTTTACGTATCTCTTTAGCAGGAGTTGTTGTTTGATTGCCATCCTTTTCTCGCTGTGTATTTTTAATGAATTGACTAAATGCAGCTAAAATTTTACTTTCAGATTAGTTTTATGTTAAATGAAGAACCTATTTCCAAAAATTTTCTTTTCGCTTCAAAACACAATTGGTGCAATTTTCTAATTCTTGCTGCGGAATTTGAAATGCGCCAATTGAGCAGCACACACGACTAACTCTGAGCCATCGGCGCGTGTGATTTGATCTATTAATCAGGCCGACGTCAAACGCGCGCAATGATATTTCACGCGCCGCCGGTCTGCGTGGCGATTTAAATATGAAACGCCGGCCTAATTGCCCATCGCGCAACCGAGTGCGAAGTCTCCGCGCCTGATGCAATAATAACTCCATCTCATTGTGCGGCACAATGTGTAAGAGGCGTTCATCCAATAAATTAAGTAATAATGCACACGCAGGAACGAGAGGAGAGAGAGTCAAACGCGCGAGAATAAGTTGGCGCGGCGGCGGGCGCAAATTGTCCGCATTATATTCCTAGAATATAAAGTAGCTATTCCACTCGCTTGCCTGCTTGTGCGTCGGGGGATGGTGGTTGCGTTCCGGCGGGGGTGGTTTCAAGCCGGCTGATTTTATTATTCTTGCATAACGCCGCCACCACCACTGCCGAATTTCCATCATAAAACACGCCTGTCGCGTTGAAATTACTTACTGTTCAGCTCGGCTTAGCACCTGCCACAAATTACTGTGAAATTCGCATCCCCCTCCGCAGACCCTCTCTCTCTCTCTCTCTCAGCCCAACCGACTTTTCTGGTTGTGCTGAGCGTCTGAATTAAATTCCTTGAGACTCTCACCAGCTATGAATAGTCTACTTGTTCTCAATTTGATTTGTATATTGATTATTTTTATAAAGTCCTGCTAAACACAAATAAAAATAAATATTCAATATATATTTTAAATATTTTCAAAAACATTTTGATATTTTCCAAGCTTGAAAACTGCTACAAATTCAGTAAAACAGAGCTTTTAAAATTGTTAAATTAAAAATGTTTTACCACCATAGAAAAATGCTAAACCCCATCACGTGCTAATTACCGCGGGTGGCTACGAGAACACCGAGGCGAAGCAATTACACGCTAATCGCGGCAATTAAAATTCACGGCGGACGAACAAAGAGCTAAAAGTTGCTTTCATGCTGTGTAAGATGTATAAATCTTGCCGTTCCGTTGTGTTCGTCCTTGCTAATAAATTGTTCGGCCTGCAGTTTAAATAATATGCAGCGCGTTTCTCAAACTTTAACTTGTTAATTCATCCCTCATTTGTGGAGCACACACATAACTTTTGCATGAATCTGAAAAGGCAAAACGTGTTTGCAATTGCTTAAGTTGGTCTTCCAGTGAGAACAAAAATTGCGGATAACGGATAAGCGTACAACTGATGTGACTGAACTTCTTAAGGAGAACATTGTTGAAACTACTCATAAATGGGGAAAAGTGAAAAAAAATTCATTTTGAGAGCGCTTGATTTGAACTAAAATAGTAATAAACTCGAATCGGACTTAAATTATCTTGATACTGTGGCAGCTTCAATTATTTTACTCGAATAAAAATCGTAATGGGAATGAAAAATTGACTGACGCAGTCTCTGGGGTCGGACGCAGTTTGCGGAATGAGATCCGTGGAGCGACGCGCGCGATTTTGCCGTTCCGCGCTGTGCGCCGTCGCTGCTGCGGGTGTACGTAATAAATTGATCAAATCACGTTGCTAACGTTGTCCATTAATCTGATTAACTGGTAGGCGTGCAAGGAGAGAGAGAGAGAGAGAGAGAGAGAGAGAGAGAGCACTCGATGCTGCCGAACAGATCACTGCAAATAAAACGAGCGATTTTCAACCTCGGCGAACTTCCATTTTTTCTGAAAATAAGCACAGAGGCGACGCGCACGCACTGATATACACAAGGAATGGTATCTACACGCTGAAAAATTGCGAAGAGGGATGAAAGGAGAAGAGTTTTATCATTGAATCTCTGCTCCTTCAGAAATTGTTTGTCAAAGTTGAAAAAATGGGAAGCAGCCGAGGAGAAAGCTTTTCTCTGATTGGGAAGAGACTTTTCGGTCTGATTTGAATTGGAAAGTTTTTCCTTTCATGCATTTGACATGATGCTTTTCATTTTAATTAATTGAGAATATCATCGAGGTTTTCAAATAAAATATATATCTTCTTTGCTTGCATGAGAAATCAAGTCAAATATGAACTAAGCAAACTTAGTGTCTAAGCAGCTGATTTAGACAGATTAAATTCAAGGTTCAGCTTTTTGTTTAAGTTCGTGCAAAAACTGTGCATCTATCACACAACACCACCCGTTCGCCCGAGCACTATGCAACTGCCAACCAACTTCTCATAACCAGCCTTGGTGGCGGCTAGCATCTCTAGCTCCTCTTCTCGCTTGACGTCTTGACAATACAAAGGGTCTGCAGCTTCTGCTTAACGCCCGAGTGCACCCTTTAAGACGAACGTCCGAGAGTCATCCTAACCGCGCACCGAACGTGACGCCAATTCACAATTATCTCTCGGCAGCCCTCGATCACAATTCTGCGCCAATCGCCTCTCCACTTCTACGAACACACTCAACACACGAAAAGAAATAGATTTGATGATTTGTCTGTATGCGGAGGCGAGTGAAAATTGTTAATTTAAATAGTTTATTAGAATTTTGAATGAATTTACACATTGCAAAAGTTAACTAAAAAGAATGTGTCTTATCAAATTCAAGTTTAAAATTCTAGAAAAAGCTTTTTCATGGCCTTAATAGACCTGGTGATTGATTTCCAGAGAAACACAATGACATAATGAAACGTATATTTATTTCTTCGTAATTGATTTTGTGTTGCTAATTGCCAGAGTGCATTCCCTAGTAATGGCATGATATTCAAATTTATTTATTGTTAGATTCAAAGTGCATAATTAAATAAACCCGTCAACAGCATACTAACTACAATGAAGAATAAAAAATGTGTTAACTTCCCGTAACTTTCACTGCCTCATCAGTTGAATTTGGAATAATTCACAAATTGTTCCACGAGCGAGCGAGGAAATGAGTGCAGCAGTCCCATGGTGCGCGCACGAGCGGCCGCGGCGGTCTGTCATTGGGCCGCAGAGTAACAACATTTTTAGCAGGGTTCGTCGAGCACAAAAAGTGTCAGAATTATTTCACGGGGTGGCAAGTACACCCCCGGCTGTCCGCTCGCCAACCAACCCCGCACTGACTGGAAAGCAATTATGCGAGTGGAAATTACTGTTGCTATCTGATTATACTCGCCTCTCTCCATATGCCCGGTTGCCGCGCGGCGGGGCCAAGGGGTTGCCTGCCTGCCCGCGTCTTGATAAGGGGGCAAAAACGGCGGGGATGAGACCAGTGTAGCGATAAATGCACCAAGGGGTGCACAAGGTGATGCGCCCTTGGGGTTGCAAAGAAGAGAGGCCGGCGCGGGGTGCCACACTTTCGTCCGTCTAATGTCACTACTTTTATTGAATTTATATCAAAACGGTCTGGCGGCCGGCTTACTTTGATTTTATTATGCTGCCCCTAAAGCCGTGATTGACGCTTTCCAAACTCGATTTGCCCTTTGAATGGTGGACACTGGACATCCATAAAAGGATGAGAGATCGGACTGTAGGCAAGACGTTGGGCATGGCAGACGAGCGGGTTGCATATATATCTCTAATGAGTGACAAAAAATTGAGCAATCATGACGAGACAAATTTTGTGATGGCAACAACAATAGGAAATGTTAATTATTTTTTAAGCTTTAACCTGCTAAAAACACTATTCTGGAATGTTTCCCTTACAAGCAGCGAAAAAATTAAGTAAATGATCATGATTCAGCTTACGAAGGGGCCTATAATCCGACTGCAGTACGCAAAATGATCATTACTTCGATCTTGTCTCTAATTTTCATCCTGCAATAATGCAAACTGTGTGCATGTGCAAACAAACGGAACGATTTTGGCGCGCAAAAGGGACAAATTGCCAACAACTGCGCTTCCCATCCTGCTTAACGGCCCATAATAGACAATGGAATGAGAAATGCATCTCAGGCAGACGAAAAGGAGAGAAAGGAGCAACGAAATAATGATAATCTGTTCCTGCTTCAGTAATGATAATAAGATGGGACAAAAGCAGCGCGACGAGTCCCTTTCTTTTTATTGCCGGCTGCGAGCGCGGTGTGGGGTGTGTCTGCTCTTTCAGCAGAACAGGCCTGCTTGTTATCAACACAATAATATTCTAATGGTCTCTTGCTTGCTTTCTTTCTTTCGTTCTTCCCACCCCCTGCCTTTGTTACATTATTCTCCGCTTCGGTTCGCTCAGGACGCGCGCGGGACAAATAGCTAACGATCCAGATGACAATACAAAAAGTAACACGCTAATCACCTTACTTGTGAAATTTCAAGACGAAGAACTGTCTATGCTTCAAAAAAGCTGATTTGCTTCTTGAAGTGAAAACTGGAAAATCTGGCTCTATTAAAAATTAATATAACTTTAATGAAGTTAAAAAATCGATTGAATTTAAGTTTTCAGGTGATCATCAATTATGAAATCAAACTTTAAGAACAAATAAATTTGAACTCTAAAATTGTTTACATCGAAATACTTTCGAGTACTTTATTGTAATATATTGGCACACACATCACATTTATCAACTATACAAATTAATTAAAGCCATCATCTGGTATTCTTAATTCGTTAAAAAATATTTTGATATTTCTGCAGTTTAAATGCATTTTATGTACTCATTATTTCTTCCCTCTGTATATATTTCTGAGCACAAATTCTAATCTACCCCTAAAATTTGCTAGCAAAAATTATTACAGGGGTGGATCTATTTTCTCTGACACAAGACCTATCAGTATAAAAGCAAGCCAGCTTTGAAAATTTAGACAGACACATTCACACGCACACTACAGCATAATTTAGTTAAATGCGGAATGGCAGGCACACATGTGTGTGCTCGTATATGTATTTTGCAAAAAGAGCGGGCTAAGTGTCACATTGAAGAATGTGTGTACTTTGCAGCAGCGTGTGTGTAGAGTACTCTAACGGAGAGAGTACTGAACGTGAGTGTAGCAAGTGGTGCAGCAGGGTGTGAGAGACAATATCCCGTAGTGACAGCCAGATGAAAAAGCGGCTCATAAATTGTGTGCCGCCGAGCTAGCAAAAAGAGACCTTCTGTGTACGCGTGCCTCTCTGGGTTGCATTTCCTAGCTCCAGGGTTGCGGAAAATTCATTGCAAAAAGGCAATACCTATATCGCTGCCTTTAAGTTTTGATAAGGAGGCTTATGCTATCAAAAATGAATAATATATCAAAGAACGCTTTAACTTTCAGGTAGAAAAATAGAAATCAAAGCATGATGCTACATAAATTGTAGCTCGAATAAGACTATGAAAGGGTTTTCTTGTCTCTTAAATATGCTAGCGGGAAGTCGCAAATTTTCACAATGATGTGTTTTGATTCCACGACCCGTCGGTTTCATATGCATCACAAACAGCTTGTGCGATCCACATATTAGCAAACAACACAAACGTCGAGCCTGGAATAAGATGAAAGGCTCTTCTTCTGCTTGAGAATGTATAGTGTGCAACACATTCATACCTCTTTGCGAGACAAACAGCGCAATCATATTATTGCACCTAGTCAAAATAACAAAGTGCAATAAATCCTCTAGTCAAAGGCAATCCTATCTAACAAGACTCAAGACAAGAAATTTTTTTAATGCAGGAATGAATGAGAAATGCTCATGAATACAAGATTTCTTGATACTCTACAAATACAAACGATGCAAATATTTTTGAACCAGAAGATAGCTGTATTGAATCATCAAGTTTTTCACAAATTTACATTTTGCCTACAAAAATCAATGGATGAAATAAAACAATCCATTTTCTCCCTCTGCAAAAACTAATACAAAGATTTTTCTCTTGACGAAACTAGTGAATGTAATTGCCCTGTAAAATCAAAACGTTAATGGAGCTGAGATATCGCCTGTTCACACAGTCGTAATTTGAAATCAACGCCCAGTCAAGCTGGCATTTGATATCACTCCTCACTCCTCCCACAACGCCTAAATTACTACTGCAGTGTCACATTTAACATAACCGAGCGCTTCACGCGACATTAATTTCCCAGCCATAAAGAGAGCAGTAGTTATTAAATATTCGGAGAATTCCGACGTGCGCAGTGCACATAGACGAAGGCGACAAAATAAATTACGCGCTGGCAGAGGCCAAGAGAGAGCGCTCGGCCCGCATAATAAAGTGCAGTAATTATCTGGCAAACTTGTCAATTAGCAGAGACGCGTCTCGACGTAGGCTAACCGGTTCGTCGCGAGAATTCGGTGCCTTCTGCGTGGGCGGGACCAAGGCCGACGGGGTTAGTCGAGGGGCGGCCGAGGGTGCCTTCAGCCAGACACGATGACCCATTAACACGTCGCTTTCGCACTGTGCAAATTAACCGTGCAAACTACTTGCAATTACGCCGTGCTGCCTGCCGACCTCCCTTTGCACTCTGACCTGTGACAAGGGACGCGAGTAATGTCCCTTCCGTTGTTCGCCTTATTAACACTTACCGAAAATTATCGTTTTTACGTCCCCCCTGGAATTCAGAATCGCTATCTCGCGAAAAGCGACAAAAAGAAACAGTGACAATTTGAAGCCAACTCCATTCCGTGGGCTGGGGCTGTGCTATAAATCCAGCGAGATCCCAATCGGAGAATAAAAAGGCGTGATTTGCGCCACAATAGTGAGCGGTGATTGTGTTTGATGCTAAACGCGCGGCAAAAAGGGGGTAATGATTGCGCGAGTTCCAAATCAGAGGCATTTTCCCCGGAGGCACTTGGGATGAGAGTGGCAATGCGAACGAGAGCTGCTTTTGCAATGAGAGGTTCCCCGAGGAGATGCCGCGCGTGGCGACTTCATCTCGCTCTCTCCGCTGCTTCTTGCGCCGCATAAATGAAAATTCGCCAGCCTAAATGAGTGCTTATGGCAGGTAATCAAGGCGCGCCGCGCGTCCCCAAAGGTGACTTTTTGTCTGCTCAGGAGATAGAGTCAAAATAAAATTGCATTTTGATTTAGTTCCGCTGCGATAAGGCTGGCAATTTGAACGCGTTTGATTTTAAATTAGACGGGGAGAGCATAGGGGATGCGAGCAAGATCTCATCTAAATGCTGATTATTCAATTTCAGAACTAAAATACAATCACATTAATTTTCTAGACGCTATACCTGCGTTATGTAGGAAAGTGGAAACCATTGAGTTACCGGGGCTTGATATTAGCTTAAAAAGGAATGTAATCTATCTTAATGGGGTATTATTATTAATAATAATTATTTCTCCCATCAAACAGGAAAGGGAGTGTTTTGAAAACATCCGTTTTTTGTTCATCCATTAAAATACACATATCCATCTACAATTAAATAAAAATAAAACTGTGATATTGTTGTATTATTGTGTTTATCTCATGTTTTCGGCACAAATCGAAGCATTAATATACACTTTAACTCTGTAATATAGTGGCGCCATTGCCCGGCTTGGCCACTTACGTTTGTTCGTCAGGTAATGCGTGTACAATTTAACAATTATACACTCGTAAATGATTAATACCAGGATAGTCATCCATTTGACACGAAATGAGAACCACAGACTTTTATTTGGTAAAAATAAGTAAGCTTGTAACAAAAATAGCGAAAGTAGTGTATTTTACTTAAAATAATAAGCAATTTAATATTGTTTTTTTCTTACATATTTTTTATATTTCAGTACTCATAAATATTATTTAAAATTCCACTTCCAAATATTATGTTTTAAAGCTCTATCTACTAATATTATTAAAATCAGCTCACATTAACTCATTTCCACGTTTTGGACGTGTCCAATTAGTTCCTCTTTCGCAGGAAAATATTAAATAAGGAAAGTTCCGACACAAACTGCGTTCGAGAAGTAGTAAAACACCTGTTTCATTAAAAGAATTTCAAGGAAGAGAGCAGAGAAGGAAGAGCTACTTTAGCCAGCTAATCATTGGAATAAAAGGCGGCGGCGCGGCTCTTTGCATATTTTTAAACGCGCGCGCCGGAGTCGGCCCTCAGGGGAAATCTTTGGCTCTGGAAATATCTTTTGTGCATTTCATCTCAATCTGAAAATGAGAATGGATCAGATAAGAAGCAACTTCTTGGCTCTCGCACAAAAACCCAGCCCAGCCCAGCCAGCTCTCAGTATGAAATGAGCTTTTAAATATTGTTATAGCCGAGCAGCAGCACATAAAGCCCGCAAAAGCAGAACGGCGCGGATTCTCCCCTAAACATGTGTGCTGCATGCAGCTAAATTATTCCATCTTGTCGCAAAGGAAGCTATGGAGACGAAGAGCAAAACTGAGAAGATTCGCAAGGCAGCCATCTAGAAAAAATTTAATTTAGACCCTATTGCCAAAAAATTCCTGCCTCCAAGGGACTGGAATTGTTTCTGATTTTCCTCCCTACAGAGAAGACAAATATTTTATCCGTAGGGAACTGACATTTGTACCGCTATATATTTGTCGCTTCATTGAATCCATGATTTGCTTTTAATGAAACCCACAAAAGTTGAACGTTTCTTGCACAACCAATAAAAATGGAAATTACCGCCATGAAAGTAGACAGCATAAGTTTCCAACGTGGGCATGTAACCCAACAGGATCACCAAACCAGGTATTAAAATTCATAAGTATGAATTATTTGATCCCAACTATCAATTACCTGATGACAAGATATTAGCTTTTCTACATGATTCCATAGAGATAAATAAAAATCAAGACATTTCCTTACAGATACCTTCATTTATTCTGTCAAGACAGTGGATGGCTTTCTGCGGATTTATAAAATAAACGTTGCTATAGTTTCTAGCTTTAAGTAAATCAACCCTTTTTGGCCAATGTACTTTTGTTACATCATTAAATTTACCGTTATAAACTAATGTCTCTTACAGCTATTGAAATATGCTGTAGGATGTAGGTAGAATGTTTTGTAGAGTAAAGATATTTAGTTAAATCAGGAGCTTTGAATCAGAATACTTAGGTTAATAATATAAAATAAGAATTAGAGTTAAACTTTGATTTAGATTCTAGCACAAATATGCTCCTTAAGATCTAAAATTTTGGATATTGTTCTCCCTAGCAAACTCTTCCTCAAAATCATCTGATTCTTGGGGGTAAGGGTAGTCCTGGTAGGCACCTGAAACATTATAGGGACACAATATTCAAGTCCATGTTGCAGATCATTTAAAAATGAAAGTTTGATAATTGGAATTGTTTAATCCTTTTATAGAACCAATCCCATGATTTAAATGCTCAACGAATCCACATAACATCACCGATCAGATAACATAGGGGCCCCAGTGGCTTGTACTCAATATGGTCATCTATTTGCCACTGCTCACTAAGGCATTTTCAAGAATGCCAAAAATTTGTCCCTAACGCCGCTGGAATAGGGGGAAAACCCAACAGTCGTGAAACGGCGCCGATGCGCCTTCAAGCACAATCAACTATTTGAGCATTAAGAGTCACTTAATTCACCACCTACAGCCATCTCTACATCAGGCATCTGATATAAATATCAGAATTGCTCAGATATCTCACATATTGCCTTGACACTCAACAAGTTTGAGCAATGTGAGCACTTAGTAGAGCTGAATATATGAGGAATAGTAACGAATTTCTTGATAGGTGAGATTAATTTTAAATCCAGATATTTACCTGGCTGAAAAGCTGTCTCATCCTCAGGGGGATTGGAAGCAACCCTCTGGCAGTAATCCAAATCCACGACGTGAGACGCGAATGCTGCTCCAGATGCACCAGTATCTTTTTCTATAAGAGGGTAGGTGTCTCAAGGACAATCATTGCAATGAAATGTTTACTTAACTTACCTCCTTGATTGTGGTTTTGGAGCGGCAAGGTTTGGAAGCATTCATCATCAGTGATTGGAGTGGACGATCTTTTAAGCGAAAATCCAGGTGGAATTTCAGACTCGCCGAAGCTACTGTTGGCATTCGGGTGTGGTTGCATTTTCTCAAGCCACATTTTTACATTCTTAAGGCTGGCAAGTTTTTGCTCTTCAGCAAATTCCGCATCAAAGCTATCTTCTTCCTCCTCCTCATTTTCTTTTTCGCATTGCTCCCTGAACCAGAGTTAATGAATTTAGAGAAAAAATACAGAATGGGTCTACAATACCAGTCTTCAACATTCTTAGCACTGCCGCCATAGCCAGATGAACGTTTCCTTGAGCTAAAATTCATCTGGTAGTATGGATCATCATGCATTGGGGCGTCGACGCCACATTCGCTCTTGTAATTCGAGTCAATTACAGTGTACACCCTGGGATGATAAGTTTCCTCCTTTCTCTTGTGAAAATTCTTTGGCTGGCTGCAAATAAAAAATTGGTTTCAACAATTCACACAGATGCGGCTTTCCTTACAATCGAACATCTTTTAACTTGGTCTCAGGGTCGTATGTTTGGGGCACCTCTTCCGCATCCCAATCTTCATTTCCCAACACATCCCTGTTTTCGATTTCTCGTTCAACACAAGACTTTCTGATGACGAAACTATCAACTGATTCCACACGTTAAAAACATTTGATTCTAACTAAAAAACCAATTAAGACTCACTGTCTGTAACCTTCCCAAAGCACAATTTATCAGGGCAAAGCTCCATGTGGAGCTTGATTTCCTCTTTGAATTTGACATGAGTTTCATTGTATGGACAAGTCTCAAATTGTCTGGGTCGGTTACGCTGCAAAAAATTTAAATAATGTGCTTATAAAAGATTTACATGCAATTCTTACATCTCGACATTTCTCCATGTGCGCTTCAATCTTCTTCATTTTGATCTTGTGGTTACTATCATAAGGACACACTCCAATCTTCTCCACATCTCTGTCGCCGATCACTAATTCCATTTTCTGGATTAACTTGACTAGCAAGATCCTGCATTTACAAGACATTTATGTATTATCATACACATGACTTATTTAATTTATTAAAATTATTTTGATGCACCGTCAATTGCATGGTGTGTTATGTTCAGCAAACACGTACCGTGCGCACTTTGATGTTAAAGCAACTGATTCTCCCTGGATTACCAGCGACCTGAGGGCGAGATCCAAACTGCGACTGCTCTGTATTTGTATCTAATTGGCTTCTGTATAGTGTCGAGATGTCACTATGCATAGATATGAATGTAAAGATGGAGATATGCATCGCACATAATAATGTACATATTTATGTAACATGCATAATTCCAAATTCCCTTTGCATTTTTGAACGATTAATTACATACTAATATAATATTAGATACATAATGTAAAAATTACACTTTACGCCGCAAAATTTCATTTTTCGCCACCCCTAATATAATAATTAATGGAATTTTCAAAAGAACTGACGAGGTGTGTAGCCCGGCAAGAACTTTTAACTTTACCATACATGATGTAAATAAATTCTGTGCATACATATTTTACATAAATTGACGCCAATGTAGATATTATGTATCTATAATAATAATTAGGTATAATACTACTTACAATAATAACAAACGTACACAATGTACATAACACTCAATGAAGTGCGTCGTGCGATTTGTGATACATAATGCGAATGCGAGCTGCAAGCGAATTGCGAGTGGGGGGGGGGGGGATTGCGAGGGGCGATTAGATAGAAGTCTGGAATAATATCAGTGTTGGTATTGGGATGAGTAGAATGTGGGGAAATAGAAGAATGCCATCAGCTGTGAGAGACGAGAAACAGGATGGACAAATCATGGCATGGTGCTTCTTTTTCGGCTTTTTCGTGCGAGTGCAATAGCCAATAATAACAGAAAGATAGATTTTGAGGCGAATGGGGATTAATGAGGAGACGAGACACTTACATAGATACTCTGAATTCCATCATTCTATGGTTTTACTCGTTTTACTTTTCTCCCACCTCCCAAAATTATGCTCGCTCAATTATTTCTCATTTCAATATCTATATTATCTTCTCCAGATTCCCCGAGCTCCGGTTTTTTCCCGCGCTTCCCCTTCTGCCTTTTGCTTGCAACTTTGGGCTAGCGGATCATGCAATAATCCGGAGAAGTGGTAGCCAAACATATCGCTAGGTGTCACTTGGAAACACGACTGCCATACCAAGTATTTTAGTTTCGTTTCTCAAGGAATAGATGGCGTAAAATCGATAGAAACTGTTTACCAACACATCAGCTGGATTCTGTAATGAATCATCACAATCACATCACCATAGTGTTTTCCTTATGCTTTTGACGTCGACAGTCGACACATTCAGGACTTTCGTTTCCGCGGTACATAACGTCTTTTAAAGTTGCATGAGACTGCTTTTTCTAGACATTTTGAGTATCCAGAAGGTTCGAAAGGTTGGTGTCATAGCATGCAATCCACAACTGAATTCACTGTTGTTCTCTCTATTTAGCTGACAAGTTGTGCTGTGCCTGCTGCTGCAAACAAAGGAGTGAAATCGGTATTTATGCACCATGGAATACCCGGACTTGGGCAAGAACTGCACTGAGCCGTCCTGCAAGCAATTAGGTTCGTTAATTTTTTGTTTTGAATTTCAATTAAATTATTACTACATATTATAATAATTACAATTTTTCGTGTCCTCAGATTTTTTACCAGTGAAATGTGATGCTTGCTGCCAGATATTTTGGTAAGATTTTAATTAATTATAATAAATATGTGAAGTTTCAATGAACTTTTGCCAAATTTCAGTCACGAACACATGAAATATGCCAACCATTCCTGTCCATCAGCTTATAAAAAAGATGTCCAGGTGCCTGTCTGCCCCTTGTGCAATCGGCCAGTTCCGGTTGGCAAAAACGAGGAGCCTGACTTTGTTGTTGGAGCCCACATTGATAATGACTGCCAAAGTCAGCCTGCTCAAGCTAAGCGAAAGGTCGGTTTGCCATATTTTGAGTTTGCTACATTGTTAAAAAATGGTGTGACATTCAAAGATATTCGCAAATAAGTGCTCCATGAAAGGCTGCAAGCAGAAGGAGATGATACCAGTCACATGCCCGGACTGCCAGCTGAACTTTTGTCTCAGGCACAGACACAACCAGGACCATCAATGTGACGGAATAGAGGCAGGAAGAAGAAGAATGGCCGCGTAAGTCTAATTTTTCTATTATTTATCTGATCGGCTGAAAATCACCACTTCTAAATAGAAGCATTTAGGATTTTGTTCAAAAAGAGAATAGATATTGAGCAGTTGAATTGATGTTAGTATTCCAATTTCAACTTTTCCCGTGAGAGATTATGAAATTTTACCTTAACCGTTCAAGATTGAAAAAGACTTAACAATTGGGAAAATTCCCAAGATGGAAGTGGAAATTTCCCATTTGCACTTTTTTTAGCCTGGCTGAAGAGGCTTGGGATTAGCCGAAATAGCTATACAAACCAGTGCTCCAATTCATTCTGTGATTCAGGCGATTGAGGTCCTGGCAAATTTTTTAATTTATTGTCTTGACCATACAAGCAAAAGGGAATTTTCCACTTCCATCTGGGAATTTTTCTAATTTTAAAATCCTTATCTCATATTGAGCTCCTAGCTCAGTTAGAGGAGAAACCAAAACTTTTTATCTAACCTCAAGAACTCAATTGTATTAGAAGATCTGATGTTTTCTCATAGCCAAACAATAAATTTATAATTTTTTTCATAACTTGTTTTAATTTAAATATTTTTGCTTTGGATAGGCAAGGATGGGGCAAAGTTGCCTTGCTGGCCCATAACAATAAACAGAGTTGAACCTAAATAATATTATATATTATCATGATTTTTAATAGCACAAATACTTTATTTTAATAATATATATAATGTATTATGTATTGACTTCAGAATAAAAAAGTATAATATATGGATCTGAGATACTAAATATAACTGGCAAGAATAAAGGAAAAGCAATGAATAATTAGGAATAACATAATGCTAATATTTTAAAGTTAAACTTCTAGTAATTATTGATTGAATTTTCTGAAAGTCTTTATATTTACAGCATTCAGATTATTTTTATATTCCCAGAACACATAAGTATTTTTTCACTTTGATATTATGTACTTATTCAGAGTTTTATCAACCTGGTTTCAACTGACCCGGTATAACTGAGTTAAACCAGATAGTAAACCTGTTTTTTTGCTTCTTATTTTTTGTGAGTTATCGTCTTAACTTATTGAAATTCTACAGTAATGTCCTAAGATTTCGCCGTTTTAAATGCCACATTGCCATGAAGCTTTTCTTGGTTATTTATCTTTAGTTGCTTTCCACCAAACCAATTCAACTATTTTTCTGTAAATTCAATTTTATTTTGCAGTGAAGCCGCAACTTGTAGACAAGCTAGTTCCTCTGGCTCTATGCAAAATGCTTTCTCAAGTGCAACCGCAGCTGCTTCGAGATTTTTCCCCAAAGTCAAGAGAGCAAGACCACCTGTGGTGTCTTTTCAGGGCTCGATGGTAATGTATTTACTTCCTTTTACACATCACGCTATATTATATTATTAACAAATCTTTAGTTGCTTTCCACCTAACCTATTCAACTATTTTTTTAAATTCAATTTTATTTTGCAGTCAAGCCGCAACTTGTAGATAAGCTAGTTCCTCTGGCTCTATGCAAAATGCTTTTTCAAGTGTAACCGCAGCTGCTACAAGATGTTGCCCGATCATTGCAAAAAACCCGCATTTTTTAAATTATTTTTTTAATAAAAAATGCTGTGCAGTGGAAAAAATGTTTTTTTGTTTCAATTTTTGCCAGTTTCTTGCAGGCAATGTTTTTACCTTATTTTCCAATATTTTCTAATTATTAGCATATAACCTCAACTTGAAAAATTGTCAGAAATACATTTTTGGAGAAATTTAGGCGGCAAAATGGCAATTTAAAAGAAAATATCTGCACAGTGGAAGATATTTTGAGCACTCTGACTGAAACTTCAGATTTTTACCAAAGAGAAATGAATAAATTAATTTCTTGCAATTCTTGTGCAAGAAATTGGTAAAAATCGAGTGGTAAAAATCCTTAAAACCTGTAGTGAAAAAAACCGGTAAGCTAATGCAACCCTGAAATTTGTTCAAATTAATCCAATTCTTTGCGGACTTATCATAATTAATTATAAAATCAAAAAATATTTACAGAGTGAAGATGAAGCGTTGGCTAGAGCGATTGCTGAGTCGATGAATTCCAGTTCTGTTCCAAGTCAAGCAGTCAGAACCAACTCTTCGACACAACAAGAAGAGGAAGATCGGCAGCTGGCTCTTGCCTTGCAGCAAAGTGAACAGGAGCAAAGAAGAACTCGAACGACTTCCAATAACTCAGGAAGCAACAACTGCAACATTTCTTGATATGGCAAATCAAAAAATGATGGAAGATATTTAAATGATTTGACTTCTGTATCCAAGTGATGCTTTCTTGTTAAATGTATATTTTACAATATTTGCACCTTTATCCAAACTCGGTAATATTATATCTAGAGGTCTCAGACAGCCACGCTGCACTGTTCCAGCTGGCTTAATTGAGGTCACATGTCAGCCGTCGTGACTTGCTAAGCTGTGCCAGCCCCCAATCCAAAAGCCGAAAAAAATGAAAACTATTAAAGAAAAGTAATTCGCCAACATTTCACACCGTTAAGCACTAGCAAACATCACTTAAAACAAAATTCAACCGCCAGCTGCTAGCAAAAATGCTCAGCTGGCTCGTTGAAATTCTGCAGCCAGCCGCCCCTTAAACATCGCGCGTGCGAGACCCCTAATTATAATGTGTTATCGTGATCACTTATAAAGTGTTCTATATTGATGTGAGATGTTATTCTTGGACCACTATTTTGTGATAAATGTTATTGCTACATTAAGAGAGTTCTATAACTTACAGTTAACAAAGAACCTATCCTTTTAGCTAGATCTCTGCAATCTTTACAGGACATTTTTATTGCAAGTTTTTTTTCATTGCCAAATTGCAACACAATCGCAAAAATAGTAAGCAGTTATATATACTCTAATATATAAACTTATTACTCTGTTCAAACGTATTGAGCTTTCATTTAATGTTATGCAGCCATTCTAAAGTAGTACTATTGTGTCCCAACAAATGGCTATAAATACTTTTCTATTATTATTACTTGACTGGCATTGTTCAATTTAGTTTATTTTTATAAAATTTTATGCGAGAGCACAGTTGTATAATATTTTCATGAGAAAAGTGTATATTTTCCGAAAAAACAAACCAGATTTGAGGATTCTTAAGGAAGAGAGTTACAGTCAGTTAATTATTGGTTTATTTGGAGATCATTCTTACGATGATTGCTTCAACTGTTTGTGGTGCATTGGGATAATTTAAGAATAGAATGGAAAAATCTATAGATCGAACGGACAAAGAGAAACACAAATTAGTGTTCCTTTATTTGGAATAATAATAATATGCAATTTTCGAATTAAGTTACAAACAAATAAAATTTGTAGTGGTAACAATGAAATAAGTGTCTTGTAAAAACAAAGCAATCTTAACCAAAATCTTAGTTGGATTTAAAAAATTTTATTTAATTCAATTTTACTAAAATATAACATTTTGTATTATTTTGAATGATATAATAATATAATATTTTATGTTTGAAACTGACGAAATTTCCACTGGTCATATAAGACCAAGGAAAAAAGTGAGTGGCGAAGGACAACTCAAACAATTAAAAAAAAAAGATAAAATTATCAACTTTTCAGCTCTGCGTATAAATGCGCGCCCTTCGAAATTCATCATTTTTCCCTAGCTGCGGCTCGTCAGCCAATCAGCGCCAAGTTCGTGTTGCTCTGCGTGCGGGGGTCATTGAATCCCGCCCCGCCTACCCTGCGCGTTTTCCACAAGGAACACTGGAGTGCTTCTCATAGGTTCGAAACGCAGCCGACTGGTGTGGAGACTGCTTTGATGTTGTCCCCGGGAGTGGAGTATTTTAAAGGCGCAAGGCGCGTGCGCGGTGCTACCGTTCTGACAGCCATCTGTGTGATGCACTGCGAGATAGGACATCAGCACTGCGCCGTCGGACATAACTGCAACGCGCCTCAATTCAACAGGTTGCACTCTCGAGGCAGGAAACTCTGTTCGACACGCTCCTTGTCAGACGCTATTCAGCTTGCCGGTGGGCGTGGTACCGACACTCACCCAAAGACCTTTTAGCAAAATCGCACTGGTTTCTACGCACACTTGTCTCAGTGCGCGCACCAGATCGTGAACGATTCTGGTTTCGGTCCTAGACGAATCATTGCTCACCCGACGGCTCACCCTTCTGACGAACTTGACATGGATAACTTAGGAGAGTGCGACGACTACTTGGGTTGTTTCTGGGAAGCGGACAGCCAAATGGAATCGGTGAGTACCTGAAATTGAAATTATTTTAATGAAATCGCTTCATTTAACAGAGGAGAAGTGAATTTGGTGTTAAAATAAATTAAAATTCATAGTTTTAATTCATGAATTGTGAAAAGCCGGGCGTCCGAAATTTCCAGCTTGATTTTAATTAGTGTTAATGTTAATTACATATAACAGCCAGAAATATAACCACGAACCCTATTTCAAAAATACAAAAACAAACATGGAGAGAATATATTCAGCAATATTTTATGAAATTCTGGGAAAATTAATGTCACTCGTTTGTTAAATTTTATGGCGCAATGCATTTTCCTAACAATAAAATAAATACAATTTTATGCAATAGAGGGGCGATCTATTTTTCTAATTTCTTAAATTAAGTAATTTTAACCTTAGAAATTATGTATTATGATAAACTTCTGTTTGGATGAAATCGTCTGGAACCTATATAGCTAGAACTAAATATTTTAAAGGTCAACACAATCGTCTTGTTTACAACGCGGACTTCTTCCCCTGTTTTTACAATAGTTAAAAAAACATCCTGTAATATATTGAAAATCATTTCATGTTCGTCTGTAAAACTTTTCTACGTCTACGCACTTAACAACAAATATTCTTCATTGCACTCAAACTCAAAGGCTTCTCTTAAGACTTTCATAATTCAGTTCCACGCCCGCGTCTCCTCATAGAACTGTTTTTAAAGAAGGCGTTAGTTGAATGACATAATGCAGTAGCGATTAGACTCTTTTCTCCCCATGTGACTGAACGACGCCTCTCAGTCTCAACAGGGTGCTTTATGATAGGGGCGGCGGGGCACGTGCGCCGCATTCAGAATGAATCATAGCTGGCGACCAATAGTGCCCAAGCGTGTGCCCGCATAGCCAAAATTGACGTGCGAACCCGGAAAATAGACCCGGGTGGGTTGTAACAACGAGTTTATGCGAAACCGTCGGCGAGGAAATTATGGGAGGCAGAGATTTATTTAATTGCATTTTAAAACTACAAGCAACGTCCTTTTAAAAAGCAAAATTGTACAGTAGTTGCAATTATTTAATACTATCAAGATACATACAAAAGAAATTGTTTGCTCTCCTATCTAAGGCATGGTTTTTAGAAAAGCTCTTTCGCGTGTCTCTCAATTTGAAGAGCTCATTTTTTAGGAAAAGGATTTTGTAAAATATATAAATTGCATATTGAAAAAATTGAGTTTAAGTTTTTATTATTCTATTAAATTTTTTTCATAGATTTAGCAGAAATATTGTTGAAGAAAAACTTTAGCAACACACTTATCTCGTGTGAAAAATAAGACTCATTTGTTTATACGACAAATGCAAGCAACTCAAAGGGGAAGTGGCAATTATTATTTTTATAACCACAATCCAACGCATTTACTGAAAATTGCAATAATCATAGTTAAAAGAGCGGCCATTTAAATTTTATGACGGCCAATCGTGGTCGTCATTGGAGCTGCAGCACATCTGCTCCACAAGCTGCAATTGCTAGACGAACTAATCTCAATGCGGCGCGGAACGCCGTTTACAAATTGAAAAAGAGCAGTAATCGCATATATAACAATTCAATAATTACCGCGATGGAAACTATTATTGCTGCTGATTGATGCGGAGAAAAATATGCGGTTCTCCTTCCCAGCAGCCTACATGTATATATTCTTTTGTCTGTTGTTTTATTCATGGCGAGTGCATGTACCTCAGCGTATATAAGGATGAGTGTCCATGAAATGCGTTCGTTAACTCTTTTTCTCGTGCACGTGTGCAGCAAATAGTGCACAATTAAACCTAAAGGTGTGCATCCTTGGACAAACGTGAACTATTACAAGGTTGCTTCGATTGCGCCTCATGCCTGCTTACCGGCCGGCGATTTATACATAAATTACAATATCTCCGCGGAGCATGCATCCGAGCCGCGAGTGTGTTTATTATACTCTGGTTGTTATTCAACTCTTTCGCGGCTAGACGACCGCGCGTGAGTTTGATGAACTAGCTGCCTGCACTTAATTCCAACTGAAACTAGCTCGTGGCCTTTGGTTTTGATATCGAGTGACATAATATTGTTGGTGTCACCAAGTGAACAGAGACGCGACTACAGCAGCCCACAGACTTGAAAAAATAACACACACATGTGGAGCGTTTGGTGAACACAGCATGGGAAAGTTTACCAGACGATGGAATTTTTCCATTTGAGGCCTTCGCTTTTCTTATGGTGCTGACCTGAAACGAACATGATAGTTGGAACTCAGCTTTGCTATAATGCGTCATTCATACCGAAAACGCACTCCATTAAGATTAAACGATAGTGCATAAGCTTGGTACAGTATGCTTGAATGGCCTGTTGACTTTGAATGAGACTCGCGTTAAACAAAGAACTAAAGTCGGTTTTCGTTTAATTATAAGACTTTTCTTAGATTTTTAGGACCGAAAATGTCGTTTCTTTGGGTTTTCAGCTAACATTCATTCCAAGGACTTAAGTCGATTGTATAAGATTCATGGCCAATGTAACATTCGTATAGGAACGAAACTTGGGCCAGCAATTAAGTAGAAATATTATTAACCATATTATAGGGACGTACCTGGATGACACGAACCTATACATAAAATGAGTGTAAAATAGGCAAAATATGAACTATTTCCACAAAGAATAAAAAAATAGATTTTAAGGTTTAAAATAGATTCTTAAGCGAAAATATTGCCAGCTTGAGGAAAATCGTATTATATTTAATTTGTCCTAAATATTCGAAATTAAGGCTCCATTTTTGAAATAAGAATTTCAAAATTCGTCACGATATTTAGTCAGTTGCCATTGACAGAGCCTAAAAAGTATAAATCGATCAACTAGAAGAATTAAACTTCAACTGTAAGCACTCGTCTAGAGAGCCATTTTACTCCAACGTCCTGATTTATTTCTTATATTTAATCTCACCCATAATTCTATCTAAACAAGGGTTAGGAAAATATGACTAATATGATAGAAACAACAGTTAAGAGTAACATAAATATAGCAGCTATACAAGCATTTTTTAAAATGATTTATTTAACTCTTTATAATATGTTAATGGAGTTAGAGAAGCTACATAGAAAATTCCGTGACACATTATCCTAGTCATCAGTTGCGACAGAGCGGAGAGTGATAATAATTGTGAATTAATCGTACGTCGCATCTCGCGCGATTGAGGCCAAGTCGCCGGCCGGCGTTAGGCTCACTTTCGCCGCGCGCGACGGCGAGTGGCGTGCGCGTCTCGCAATTATGGTCGGCCGGAACTCGAAGACTGAATTCGGCGTCATTTCCCATCCGTCAATATGTTCGTTCGACTGCGGCTGCCGGCGGCTCTGGTCTGATGGCAATGTTAATTACTGCATCTGTGCCAGACCGGCCGTGTGTTCTGTACTGCCGATTTTTCTTTGTGTCTGCGGCGGCGACAGCGAAAATCATGCCGCGCCGTTTGTGCTCAAGTGCTGCCTGCGGTCGACTCGCGGGCATTGATTGATCTGCGAAGTCAGACAAAGTTGTACCGTACATGCAGGTGTATTCAAAATGCGAGAGGAATATTCATATATACACGGCCAGGGCTGCGAGATTTGTGCGGCTTCCCTTGAGACTCCCGCTCCCGCAGTCGACGTAATGGTCTTGTCGGGATCGAAAGTGTGACTTCACAAAACTGGCACTTGCGTAATGGAAAACATTCCAGTGCAGCCACGCGGAATCCAGTTATACCATATTTGAATTTCTAATTTGACATGTTAGCAATTGATTTTTTCGTGTTGTCTGTTAGTTTTTTTTTTATTATTTTACAATTTCAAATTCTTCTTTTCCGGTGGCCTTTGATCAATTTTCAAAGTAAAGAATATCATGAAAATAGAACAGTCCGAAAGTACAAACGGCTTGGAAATTCAGTGATGAATCTCTGAGGCTATTTTCAATTTGATCTGAATTATTAGAACAGTCCCAAAGCAATAGAACATCACGGGCTCAATCACGCAAAAGCTTTATTGTTCTCATAACTCTTTAAATCCCACGAACCGCATAGCGTGCGTCTATGTTACTTACATAGTACCTATACATATCGGTGAACAGGTGCCTGTTTTCGAGGCGGTAGGAAGTTGTAAAAATACTGCTTCTCTGTTCTCCGAAAGAAAGAAAAAGTGAGTGAGTGGACTGGGACGTGTATTATTTATTTTTCGTCGTTGGCTTTGTAGACGCTCCGCAGGGTAAAATAAGAGATGGAGTGAGTGTGCGTGCAGGCAGGGGATGCGGCGAAATAATAATAATAATAATAATAATAATAATAATAACGGTGTCGTGGTGCACCAAAAAGAGCTGCTGAAAGAGAAAATGAAAACGGCAGAGTCGCGCGCACACACACCGTGCGTATAAAAACCTTTATCTCCTTAGAGAGAAGAAGCAGAAGAGATAATGCTGAATAAAAGGGCAATGTTGCCAAATATAAGGGAGGGGAATGCGACAATGTTTTGTGCGAAAACCTTGATTAATTAAAAATGTCAACAAACGTTCAGTCCTAATATATATCAATCAGAAATGAAAAAGATAGGTCAAAAAGAATTAGTCCTTGGAGAGGAAAGTTGCTCGGCATGGCCTCCAACTCTGAAAATAAAATATTTCAGCCGAAAAAATTGCAGCGGATGCAATTATCTTGCTATAATTTTCTTGCAATCAAGGTGCGAAAATGTTGGCAATGGAAAATAAACATGCTCATTGAAAAGAACTGCGCACTTCTCTCGTGCAAGATGAATGAGTGAGAGAGAAAATTGTTGTGATGCAGCCAGTGAATGAGCTTTTTGTTGTGTGATCAACGTAAAGGCAGGATGGGAACGGAAAGTGCAACTCTTGCTCTACGCACCGTGCACTGCTGTTTGTTGTGTGCACCACGAATATAATTGTTGCTGACCTATTTGCATTTGCTTTGTCAAAGGTGCAGTCAATGAGACTGCCGCTGACACATTAACAGCCGCCTCGAATTGGACAGCAATGTTCGTCGCGATTAAATTTCTCCTCTTTTGGCTGCTGCAGCTCGAAAAATTAGGTATTCTAGTCACAATTTGAGCGAGCAGTAAATGGATGCACAGCATTCTTTGTTCTTTGGCGCATTTCGGATCGCTTGAAAAACAGACGCTGTCGTCCTGCACTCCTAGTGTGTTTTGCGTTTCTCAATTTTTTAAAGTAACAATTATCACTGAGATATGATTCCACCCCAAATCCCTTCCGTTTCAAAATTTTTAATAAAAGAGTTTCCGGAACAAAGCTTGTAGGGTACTAAATAGTCCCTAAATTATGTATAATTCACAAAAATAACTCTGTTCTGCTTTACGCTGATCCAGCGCTTGCAGTTTCATTTATTTGTATTTTCAGCAATTTTCCGCTAGTATATAGTGCACAGTTTCCATGACGACCAGGCTCCCGACCTAACTCAAATTATTATTTGCGGTCTCTCTTTCTGTAAAAGTTGTGATTCTACCTTGGAAAAGCTCCCAGCCGCCATACTTGATTTCGTAACGGGGGGAAGCGTAACTATCGCGCTTGCTACATCAATTTTTCCAACCGGAAGTTTCTGCCGCTGCCTTGACGCTAGAGGACAGCCAGAAAGTTGTTTTTGGCCGTGTTAATTCGGGCCCGACCTATAGAAATGGCCGGATTAGGAGGAAAAAGTCCGAGAATTGATAGGTTTGAAAGTTTTCTGGGGTCGACCGCAAAAAGCGATGAATTTGGTGCGCGTCGCCTTTTCGTGCAGGTCGTTTCTATTTAATAATGTTATAAGACTGTGGCGCCGAACGGCAGAAGAAACGCAGCCAGTTAGCCGGGGGTTATGCAACTCTTGAGGAAAAATTTTATACCAGGAGGCATCCCGGTGTAAAACGCTTGGCCAGTCAATCGCATCCCATTGCTCGGGCTTTTCGTGTTTTGCACATAGAAGAGCACGCGATGTGTGCAAGAAGAGTTTAATATTGAGAAGAATGACCCTGGCGCAGGAAATTGAGAAAATTTGTTCAAAACTAAATTTGTTGTTACTTAATTTTTAACGAAATGAGGAATGCGTCACCTTTTTAAATGTAATTGTTTTTATTTCGAACTGTTTGGCAATCAAGTAACTTATCACAATAACAACAAGACAAGACAAAAATTCGAAGTAACAAAAATCAGCAAACGACAAGACTTAGTGGGATAGAGTCAAAATATGAAGGCCGAAACTTTGTTTTCGGTTTCATTAATATTTATCGTATTTTATTTCACATCACTTTTCGCTGTATTGCAGTCACAGAAAGTCAGTATATATGGCTGTGCATTTCCGCTCGCAGTTATATACATCAGAAGGGTGCTCCACTTAAATGTGTCGTTTTGATGGTGTGTGTGACGAAAGTATCCCTGGGAAGTTTTCCAGCGACCTGTACGCTATCCGGTGCAGCGCAACGAAACAGCGCATCAGATGAATAACTATTCTAGAATTTGCGTCTATAAATCAGAGTGACAAGTAGAAGCACCATTGCTTTGATTTGTGGCGTATGTCACTCTGATTTGAGAGCTCCATCATGTACGTTAATTGCCGCGTTGAAATTAGAGTCATAAATATTCAGCTGATCATCTGTCGAGATGAGTTTTCCTGGCGCAAACTTTTCGCGCTCCAGTTTGGCAGTACAGCATTCGCAGGCCACATAAATAAGTCAGAAAAATATTTTTGTTTATCTGATGAGCCTCAAATTTAGTAACAGTTGAAATGTGCTTCGAAACCATCCGCTCCAGTTTCCACCGTGTCATGCCACCAGAAAATTCGAGAATACCTGTGTCACTGATGGTATACGGTGCGTCTAAATTATGCTCATCGGAGGCGTCGGTGGTGCTGGGTGGAAAAGGAAAAAGGAAGCGAGCAAGCGTCATTGCCTTGTGTTTGATTTTAGCGTGCGCCAATTCCTTTTCCTGCCCCCCTGCCCAATCATTCACTTCAATGTTGCGGGCCTCGTATATACCTAGAAGAGTGCGAGTGCTGCTGACTGGACTTCCTTTTGCGCGTTGTGCATTTCTAATTCCGCAATAAAAATTATTACACTGGATGAATGGATCCTCGCTCTCCTCCCTGCTGCGTGGAGCGGTGAAAGGGAAACGGGCTGAAAAGACGTTTGATCACATTTGCAATGCAAATAAATTTGACTTGCAACAGTTAACTCGTATTCCTTCTATTTTTCACATGCATAGAAGTTGTATATAAATGAGTTTTAAAATTAGCTATCACTAGCATAATGCCCATTCGACATTTTATACTTTATCAACCAGGCAGCAAAACAAATAAAAATTAGTAAAAATGGAAAGCTAGAGTTTAAAAATTTACTGAAGGGCGTCTATTCTACTGCACCTAAAGAAACAAGAGAAACCTACTTATTCCGTGCAACATGAAATTACGTTTCATGAGTAAAATATTACGTAAAATATTATGTCATATCAGTGGCTTGTACTTTTTTCTTATTTTTCTCTTGATAATTATTCATATTGCAGAAAACAAAAACAATAAATGTATATAAATCTTAATTAAATTTTTTCAAAATATTATGTCCAAATATATTGGTCTTGCAATGCATATAATATATGTATTCGATCTATCTAGATTCTTCAATTCTTACAGACTTTAAAATTTCGTGAAATAAACGGTTGCTAATGTGGACAAAATTCGTTCAAGCTAGTTGCGTTTGGTGGTATAGGAACGGCGTTTACACTCAATATACGCTATGTGGCTGTGCTCACATGTACATAACAAACAGATAATACGACTTCATTCAGTCGGTGCACGCATAAAGTGCGTTAAGAAGTGTATCGGAGCAAATGAGGCGTCCGCGGAACGTAAACAACGCAGCATAATCTCCGACTGAGAGCAGGATAATGAAGCTGCTGTGAATAAACGCGCGGCGGGCCTCCATTACCTGACTCGAGAGAGCATCTCATCATTCGGTTGAGGACGTTCAGGACGCTTCACCTGTTGAAGAAATTCCTACACGAGCACTCTCGTGACGTCACGCCAGGAGAGGAGAATGACCTCTCTCTCTTTCTCTCTTGAGCCGTGCTGGAAAGAGTTAAAGGACCAAAAGTGAAGGGAAGGAGGAAGCAACCAGAAGCGGCGCAGACGAATATGTGGGGGACCCACAGAACGTAATAATATCATCTTCCTAATCACAAACGCGGCGAAACACTTTCAGTTTCCATTTCGAGTTTATTATCAGACACTTCTCTCGCGAGACTACGGCTGGCTGCCTTTCTTTTCTTATCTTATATTCAAATCTGAAACTTCCCCGTTTTTTGTCAAGTTGGCCGTATTTCAAATGTGGAACTCGAGTTGCTATCAGATATTAAAAGTCGTCTCTTTGTGCGTTTTTAAATGTGAGGGTCTTTTCAAGCACTTATCAGATGAAGGAAGCTATATATGCAGAAGTTAATTTTTAAAGATTATTCTAAGCTGATTCCAGCAGATATTTCATTATGAAACATACATCTAATATCATTTTCTGGTCCTGTCAGTCCCATTAATAAGAAAAATTATCTTTTACACTGGTGATTAATTTTGAGAAGAAAGTGTGTGCATGGTAAACGGCAATGTTACCTTTTGCACGGGCTGCGCAAATATTTTGATTTCACTCTCAGCGTGCCTTTGTCTGCTTGCTTGTACTCTTAGTGTGTATCATGTCATGAACGTTTGGCCCCCTGCAAGCAGGCGCAATTATTGCCATAATAAGCCGTCGGTCTCATTAGCGGCGAGCATTTTTGACATTGCTCAGACATGACTTCATGCAGCCAGTCGATTATTTTCATTTGTGTGCTATTGGCAGCGTGCATAAGAAGAAGATAAGTACCGTTACCAACTTAGAAACGAAATCCTGGCGTCTTTCCCGGGGGTGCCGACCGGCCAATCCTTCCACGTGCAATAGGTTGCTGCCTGGGAGAGATTTGTTATTTCTAAAACACTCTGGACAAGTAATATGCTATTCAGCCGGCGGCCTTTCCGCGCTGCATTCCTCTGCGAACCGTCCTCAACTGGTAGTTTTCAGAAAAACTGACTGAGAGTGAGCTGCGGTAATTTGTTGTCAGGCGATTATATAAACCCTGTAGCGTGGTTCTCAAAATGCAAATAGAGCCTGCTTCTGTTGATATCAATTTAGTTCATAGAAACTATGCAGCAGTTTTATTGGTTTTCTTAGAAATACAAGAGCTTGTAAATAATCTGACGATTTCCTGCATACCTGAAACTCTCTCAATTTGTAATTAAATGTTTTACTCTACTTCATTTTTCAATCCTAGAAGCAGTGACCAGTTAAAATTCACTCAAAACATTTTCAATATGATGTGTTATGTGGTTGAAATGTTAAACGTCAATGTCCAGCAAAAATTATTCCGCAAAGCTGTGATTGCAACAGCCCTCGTTCCATTTGGAGCTATTGTTATTGTCATGGACGCCAATGCTGCAGCTTTGGCGCAGTTTTTTGTCCACCGGATGCAATATAGTATATGCCCGAGTCAGGCTTTCCAGGCCAAACGCGCTCACAATGCATTTTTTGTGGAATCTGAGCGTACCCGTTCGACAAAATATCATTTGCAAACTCGGTGCGTTTGAACATTTTCTGTTTTAAACATCAGCAATCAGATGAAGTAATACGCCATGCAATTTCGCTAACGCTTCATTTATTGAAAAATCGATCTGCTTGCAAAGCTGAAAAAATAAGAGGAATCGACGTAGAAAGCATAAAATTGTGTTTTTATCATCGATACATTTGTTATTATTCTAGAATTTTCTTAGGTGTCAATTTAATTCATATCGAAACTTAACTCTTAGGGTCAGTATAGCTTCACATTCACAATAGTAAGAAGTGGGTTTTTTTATATTGTGTCATGCCCAACCATAGAGAATTCGTGTTCAAGCAGAGTAATTTAAAAAGGGCCCAGTCAATGAAAAAGCAGCAGACTGAAAAGCTTGGGTGAAATAAAATTGCTCGCGAGAATTATTTGCTCTGGCGAACGAGCAGACAGGAGGAAGTGTTGATGGACAGTAAAGCCGCCGCCGTTGCCGACTTTTTCGCTGCTGATAAAATACACTTCTCGCCGGCCGGTGTGATTACACCTTTCGCTAATGGCCGCGCGTTTATGTGTTCATGAAAAGGATAAAAGCAGCGCGATGTTTGCGCGAAGCAGGACAGAAAGCGATGCGGTGCACAACATGCAGGATGAATTGACGACGATAATGATTCTCTAACCAAGCAGTAACGGGGTCATGGAGAACATGATGATGCTACCACTACCACCACCTCCACCACCACCACTCTAACTGGCTCGGGCACACACTAGCAGCAATGAGAATTGAAAAATTCACCGGCTAATTATACGTTTGTGTATACACCTCGTGCGCAGCTTCGTTTCAAACGCACCTGATATACCTACCGCACATCGCCGATGCCTTTTAATTTTCCCCGTTTCACGCTGCAGAACGTGATGGATCCAATCTTAATGTCGTATACATTTTTTGCCAAACCGCTGGCTCAAAGGTAATTTATAAGAGCCCAAGGGAAGATCGGACGTGCTACTCCGCTGTCGAAAAAGGATTATCTTACTATGAAGAACAAATAGTCAAATGCGGCCTTGAATTTCAGGAGTCTCTTTTGCAAATCAGCAGTATTGTTAAGAACTGATAACCTTACAATCTGATCGGGTATCAAATTCAAGACTCTCCAAGGAAAGATCGTTCTGGCATGCAGATTGCATAAGGGCAGTTGGAAAATTGAATTTGGCGAGCGAGATAATTGGCGGGCGTGCAGATCGTCAGCAGATAAAAAGGGATCAGAAAATGCTTTAGTTGGTTGTCCAATGCGTGTCACCCCGCTGATAATCATCAACAGAGATAGTCAGACGTTGGCAGTCAACTCACTTAAGAGAAAAACAGAGCAAGAGAGCGTGTGCGACAGTGTGTTTTGCGCGAATGCCGGCGGATCGATTACGCTCTCTTTCTACCCGACTTTTCGCGCTTATTTATCTTATCGCGCGTGCGAAATAGAGAGTTAACTCTCGAAGCAAACCATGCTGCTTTTCGAGTGTTTGTCATTCAACTTGACACTTTGAAAATAATTGCTAAAAGTTTGTATTCTTATTTTTCATTCTAAAATTACGAAAAAATACAATTACTAAAAAACTCAACAGTAAGTCGATGATAAAAGTAATTATGTAGAACGGACATAAATAAATCGGTTTCTGTATTCGCCCAGGTTAGTTTCCAGTTCCCAGCAAAATTAACATTCCTTTAGGTTGACTTAGAAGATGTTTATCTTTTATGTTTCTTGTTCGATTGTCAGAAAGCTAGGCGCTCTGTTTGCTGTGTGGTCAGTCGCAGCCCGCGGAAATTATCGTTTGTACCCACTGCTGACCACTGATTTATGTCTAGAGAAGTGTACGTGAAGGCATGAAATGAAGTGATCTGTAACAAACGCCCGGCTTGTGTGCTCATTGGCGTTTCCAGCCGGCTGAGATAAAGATAATAAACCTGCCCAATGCACAGCGCAAATGGAATTGAACGTCGCTTTACGTCTGTGGGTGGGTTTCCTCTGCAATCTTATCTCAAATAAGCAGGCGGCTGAAATTTTATTATTGCTCTTATGTTGTAGAAATTTAACTGGCATTTCTTTGTAATCTTGACTTATCCTATATTTTCTTGTTTCAGGTAAGTTGCAGAACTTTGAAATGATGAATTGCAGAAAACTGTAAGTGTACTGCACTTTTCGCTAGTATAATATAAAGGCTAAATTTTATGAGGTGCAACAAACTGCTGAAGCGAAGAAGACAAATTTTATCAAAGTGGGGCACTTTTGCTCCAAGATTAATTATTGTTACTCACGCTTCGGAAGCTAGTATGATAAGAAAAACCTGTGAGAAAGGGTTATTCCGTGTATCCCACTTGCTTCATGTTATGTGCAGTTATTTTTTTGCGGTTGCATTCGCGTCTTGAATGACGAAGCTGCACGCGTGTGTAAATTATAGAGGGAGGTGGCAGCAATAACCTCTAGATATACATATACGTACACAAATTAATTTGACACGCGGGATGATAGCTGGTTGCCCGATATATATTAAAGCGGCGGCACAACCCGTCTCGCCTTTCATTCCGGCTAATCGGCCGTCAGGAAATTTAATTTGGATCGCAAACGAGCTGGACCGGCTGGATTAATTGCGTCTTTGTATCTTCATCTGCGCGCCTAATGCATTCAGCTTGGATATCACGATTTAGAGGGAACGCCATGCATGCTCTGTGGAAAATGCAAATTTCGAACGAAAATGGTCTGCAAATTAAAATACTTTGTTCAAACTAAAGCTATATTAAATATTTGAAAAATGCGACCACTCGAGGTTGTTTTCATGTTGAATATAATTAAAACCAGGCTTGACAACGAGGATGAAGCCTGGTTTTAATTATATTCAACATAGAGTTATATTGTTCATAAAAAGAAAATGGCTCTGATTTTTCCTCCTCTGCGTTATAATTTTGTAATTATGGTGAAAGCTCGAATGTTAGGAGCTTGAAAGATGACAATTTAAAACATGGTTGAGGCTCAACTCCAATATCAAGTTAATATTCCAAGAACGGGTTAGTTATTTTAGAAGAGTGGAAGGAGGGGTAGTGTACGATCGCTTTTATGGATTCACCTCATTAAAGGTGTACATGGTTTTAGTCAACAGTAAGCGTTGAGCTTGACACCCCAAATTGCTTCATGTAAGTCATTTCTACCTGGAAATTCCAGCATAATGTTCAAGGTCAATTTTACTTATATTTTTTAAAGAAACGCGTCGTAGATTAAGAATCGGGCTGTTGCGATATTTTTTTGAACGCATTTTGCCTATCTGGTGGCCCATCACTCTAGGAGCAGAGCAATCAGGCGGAGCGCAGTGTGTTGTTTTTATTACATAAAAGTGCAATCTGCGCGGTTGATAAAGGCGAGTGCGTCCCCCGTGCCGCCGTGGAGCTATGGCTGCTTTGATTGAGTTAGGGCTCGCGAAAAGCGATACAGTCGCCCCTCGCGTCGCCGTTGTCACCACTGCAGGCGGTCATAGCCTATAGCAGATAGATCTGATGTTTGCGCTGTCGCTGGCTGGGCCTGCCGGTCGGTCAGCAAGCCGGATGGCGGCGGCAAACATCACATCCAATCTGGGAACTTGTTGCGTCATTCCACAGCCCAAGAAGAGAGCGAATATGTATGTATATGGCAGAGCACGGTCCACCAGTGTCATGGTCAATGTTATTTCATACAATTTAGCCGCTGCTCGACCTGCCTCTGCGCGAAAACCAGCTCTCGCTCAGACTCCAGATCGTTTATTAAATGCTACAAATAAATAATCTGGCATCATTTGTTATTTGACGACACTGCCCATAAAGAAAGAGAGGAAACACTGAAGAGAGGACAAGCTGATTAAATCAATAAATATGCATATGTGTTTGTCACAGTGAAAAAGATTGATGCTGCAAATTAAATCATAGAATTTTGTTTTTCTACTCCACGAGTTTGTAGTTCGGAACAACTTTCGTCATGACAAATCTTTTTTCATCAACTTAACCATTTCTGGTATTTTTTTCTCTGTCGTGTAAATTAAAAAAGCTTTCGCCTCCAAAGAGATTCAACCGACTTCTTTCAACAACATGCAGAAGCGAAGCATGCGTGAAGCACATGTGCGAGTCTCTTGATTGAAAAATTAAAGAGCTGTGAGCGGCTGAAAGAGAGAAGGAGAAGTTTAGATTGAGAAACTAACTCTCTGTCGCGGCGTTCCCAGAAAGCGAGAAGAAACAAACAGGAGGCGCGAGTTTGCTAGCCGGTCGGCGTCTTTGCTTCTCAGTTAGACCGTTTATTGCGCTGAACCGAAAGGGTATTAGCTGTAACAGCACAAAGACAAAATCAGTCACACCCTGAAAGTAATTATATTTGGATGGGGTTGGTGTAGAAATGGTCTCGTTTTATTTGTACTTAAAAAAAATTTCGACCAACAGAAAACGAGTTTTCGTGAGCCGAGTTTAGCTTTTTCCTCTATAATCGAAAGGTGGAATTTAATATTCGCACCAGCCTACCATGGCTTGTGGCGCTGTTACGTTCTTTACTAGTATTTTTGCAGACTTTCCGCGCGGCAGCTAGGTCAGTGACTCTGCCTCCGCGGCTCGCCGCCTGCATGAGCCACTCACTCAGTCAGAGCATCCTCTCGGCGCGGTCCCGTTTCCCAAAGAACCAACCGAGATTCGCTCGCTCGGTGGTTGGCATCGCTATTTAAATTGGCTGCCACTTTTTGTTAATCACATTCCTTGCGTTCGCCCTGCTTCTTCAACTTCCCACAGAGGCGGTCGTGACCTGCCTCTTCTGCAAAACGGCAGATTCGCGGAAATAGATTTTGGAAAAAATTCCACTCTCTTTGTTTGGGAAAGAAAAGAGAGAGAGAGAGAGAGAGAGAGAGAGTGTGTGTGTGTGTGTGTGTGTGTGTGTGTGTGTGTGTGTGTGTGTGTGTGTGTGTGTGTATGTTCTCGGAATCGCGATAGCTTAAAGCTCTATAGTCTTATCTTAGTTAAGGGCTAGGCTCTACAGCGAAGTGTTGTTTTTCGATGGCCGACAAAAATTGTCTCATATCACCTGTCAATTACAGCACAAATTAATTTTGATAAAGCGTTACTCAATAGGGATATATGTGAGGAAAAACTGTCTTTGCACGCAGCATCTCCTTTCGCCTTTTGATATTGGGATTGCCTTTTATATTTTAAAGTTAAAAATGGGGGACTAATTTTTAGTACTTACTTTTTTTAATTTTTTTTTAACATAATTGGTTATGAATAATCTTTTAACTTTTTATGTGAAACATAATTAATTGTACAATTTAAATGCCGCTTTGACTGTGTTCTACAAGAGCTGCGTTTTCTAATTTATTGCGCCATTCACGCAGAGTGTTGCAAGGAATTCCCCATTCCACCTGCTAGCTGCCGCAAATCCACTTAAAATCGGCGTCTCATCGAGATAACTCGCTCACCGCGCGGCGCCGCATGCGCTCGCTGTCCTGGCAAAAAAGCGACCCATTAATTTATGAAGCTGCCATGAGATTATACATTATAATCCCAGACTAGCATTTAAATTTTTCCTTGGATGGCCACGTCCAGAGAGCGTGAGTTGTTTACCTTTTGACCTGACCGACCTTTGCCACATGTGATGCGTCTCTTCTTTCCTCTCCGCAGCACCTCTAAGAGAACGAAAAGAGCCCATGCAAATAAAGTGTACGTACACGCTCATCATTTTCGTGTGAAGCATCTTGCTTTCTTTCATTTTTTAGCTATATATTTTAGCATGGTTGGAAAAGGTCAAATTCCGCCGGGCCCCTGCAGTCTAGGCATCGCTTTTTCCACGCACGTGGGCTACCTTTCACATTTTATCTCGACTGTGCGATCAACCTGTTTCAAAGGGGGATCCAACATGCCTCCATGATAGTTAAAAAAATGGATCCGGATATGTAGATAGGCTGCAAGGTCGTGAGAAAAATTGCATTTATTTATGTTAAGTTTCTGCTTGGCGTGAGCAAAAAATATGTTTATCAATGCACGTTGAGTATTTGTCGTAAACCAGATAAGATTTGTAGGTATTGAATAACAAATCAAAATCAATGGCCGGTGTAGTTGTAATTATAATTGTCCAATCCAACGATATTTTCAAATTGTTTTTGCAAAAGTTCAAGGAACTGTGATAATTCCATTTGTTTTTACTCGGCTCCTGACACTTTGATAAGGACTGTGGTATTTTTTAATATTATTTTCATTCTTGACGCCCGGTAGCAGATAATTTTAACTAGGTCTGCTGCGCTCAACCAGTGTGATGGAGTGCAAAAGTAAACAACAGCCGTCAAAAATGCGAGACTCTACTACGAAAGGCAATTAAATAGGCTTAGTTATAGATGCTTGATATTTGTACAGCTTGCTTGAAATAAATCAAAATGACTGCTAAAAAAAGTTAGAGAGTAAAGCAATAAAAACACACACTGGACTAAGTGTAGTTGCGTTTAAAATATGTTGCCAAACATAATATTTTTAAGTTAAGCTCTGCTTTTTTTAAGATTTTTAAGCAAAAAATGCAGTTACGTGTATGAGCTACTCAAATGAAGCAATGCATGATAAGCTTGTTATGAAAGATAACATTCACTCATAATAAGGCTTATATTCAACTCATGCAATCATAAGTACATATACAAACCGCTGATGAAATGTGCCCTGCGAGTAAATTTTAGGTAATTATGAATTGACCTCTTTATTGAGAAATTTTCATCGAAAAATGAATAATTACAGCGAGTAATTCAAATCTTTTCTTAATTTTTTTACTGTAGAAGTTTTCATTTTATTCCTGTCTATACTAGGGACAAATTCTCCATCATAAAAACTTTCTTCCTTAACTTGATCTCGTGTATTACAGCGTCACGAGTGTGGGAAAATCCATTAGCGTTTGCATCTTTTTCTCTTCTCTCCCGGGCTTGATTTTCGTGTTTACACATTTTTGCTGCTCTCACTCTACTGGTGCTGTGTTGCGGAGGCGGAGAACGAAGAAGCGGCGGCGGCGGCAAAGTATAAAAAAACATCTCGAGTGAGAGAGAGGATGGAATGCATTCATGCTGCACGTCTACATGGTAATTGAGGGCACGAAATAAAAAAGTCACTCGCCTAATTGAAGGATAAATGGCTCACCGTTAGCTTGCAGATTTTTTATATATAATCTCGCCGCCAAATATTCAGCTCGTCCTCACGACGCAGGTGGTTTGGTGGGTGTTTGAGCGCTGCGTGACGTCAATTTTCTCCTCTTTCTGCATCATTCTTTTTTCCCAGCAATAAAATCATCTCGTAAAAATCGTGGCTGCGAGTGAGAGAGTGACGCCTGCTTTCGGCTCGTTGTTTTAATTAGAAGAGGCGAGAAGTCGTGTTTTAGTACACAGACACTTTCGTCGCGTCATGAATGACGCGCCGGCCGGCAAAATTAAAAGGCGTGAAAGATAAGTTCACTCAGCACTCAAATGTCTTTTATATAAAACATCATAAAACTCAATAATAAATTTCGACATTATTTTCAAATTAAATTCATATTCGCGGTAGGTTAAATTGTCTTTAAACGATCAGTTATGCATGCACTGTGCCAGACGTGAAATGGTATGGCTAAATTGCATCCTCACGAAGGAATAAAGCTGCGTCCGACTCGCTCAAACTGCCACCAGAGGAACTGGAATTTTGTTTCCTCGAGTGAAACTTGCCGAAACAAAGTTTGCTGCTGGTACCACCTATGTGGCTTCCTAACAGCATAAATAATTGAATTATTGGGCGTGTGCGTGCGAATCGGCTATTCTCAGCGACCGGTTATTATTAGCAGGGGGCCGATGGTGTAATTTCATTATTCAAAAAGGTGCCGATTGCGTCGAAAGGAAAAGAAAGAAAGCAATTCGATTACGCTTGATCGGATTGACCCTTTCGCCCAAGTGATAATTTGGTTGCAAGGGCATCCTATTTGGCAGTCGTCCGTCCCTCCACTCGCACGTTTGCAACATGATTGTGACTCAATAATTATGATGAATATGTGTATTGCCATGGAATTATCAACATTGGAGTAATCTTATCAAAAATTTAGTTGGTTTTCACAATTCGCCCAAGTCAAAATTTGTGTGCGTTGATAATTAAATATTCAGAAGGCTTGCGTCTTATCTTAAAATTAAATCGCTCTTAATGAAGTGTTTGTTCTTGATTAAATTCAAGCCTATGAAGGCCCTATCATGTTTTGCTGACAATAATGAGCTTTCAAAAAATTGAAAAGAAATATTAAAACTGCACACGCTTCAATCACATAAAATTAGAGTTTTCAAGTAAAGTGGTTTAATAAATCACTGGATAAAAGCCAACTTTTAACTCATTTTGATTGTTGAGATCAGGTAAAAAATTAGTTTAAGTACAATATTGAAGTAAATAAGTGTTTCAACTCCTACATACCCACATTGGATTTCGTTTCTGTGTTATGTGAGTTTAGAACCAATGTGCAACCTCAGAATACATGTATGACGTTGAGTAACTTAAAAGCACGTTGATCCCTATTTTCCCTCTCTCGGAACACATTTCGTATGATTCGTTCCAACTTAACTGCAATTTTGCTGATGCAAATTGAATGTTGTACTCTGACTGTCAGCGCTTTTCCAGTCCCCCCATGCACTCTTGACTCGTTGAACTCAACGCAGTGCATTTTAATTGAATTTACATTCCTCGCTGACCTCTGCCCAACCATCAAAGGAGTTTGTGCACGCGCATCTTGTGCTAATCTTGCTCTTTCTCGAGGGCAAAAACACTCGCTTTTTGTGCCGCCGTTGACTTTGCCGAGACACTCTGCTTGAAATACACAGACATAAAGTTTACGCATTTGACCCTTCCAACCCAATGAGCAAGCTTTGCAAAATATTATTTATTTGCTAGCTTATACGCTGATATAAGACGAGCGAATGTACTGTGCGATTGAATAAACAAGAATTTTGACATTTTCCTTGTCAACGCAAGGTCACCACTCTGTTCAACGAGGAAAAAGTCCTATTTTTTATTTCTCTATAATGAAAAGTATCTTCGAGTGTTTCGCTGGTGCTATTGTATCATGCTGGTGACTTTCCTTATCATCAAGGGAAAATTGCCCATGCTCAGCAATTTTACCCGTTTTTGTTGGGTAAACAATAAGCGTTAAATTACAAGCACATGCAAGTCAATAATTTTCTGCTCTGCGGCAGAGATAAGGCTGTTGTAATTATCGCCACATTTAATTGCAATAAAACATCGCCGCGGGCCGTACTAGGTTTATATATCTAAATCGTGGCGGCTCACACAAGCAGGATTAATGCACCTCGCTCGCCCGTTGCAAACCGGTGTAAATTTGTGTAGCTCTGGTGACATGGGTGAAGGCTTGTGTGCTCCCTTCGCGCACGAGCGATCTCTCGCCGCTCCTTCCGATCTCTATCAATGCGCACAATTTTAAGTTCATGGTCACCAGCACCAACTGATATGTGTGGGTCACAAGGCCGAGTGATTTTTGTCCCAAAATGACGTACATGCCATTATATAATTTATATTTATCACATTTATAGTTATCGAAAGAGGATAGCTCGTTTCCTCGCTAAAAAGAGTACACATGCTGACCTCGTGGTCATCTTTGGAATTTTAAAATCCTTTTTTGATATTTGGAATAAATTTTCTGGTTCTAGCAGCTTGTATATATAATAGAGAGACTTTAAAATCACATATTCTATGTATTCATATTTTTAATTCTTAACTTAAGATGTCTTGTAAAATTTCCCAATAAAAAAGGTCAGTTATTACTTCAACCAAATATCCAGAAAATATTATCTTGTTTCAAGTATAAAATATTCAGAAATTTAATGTTCTGGCTAATTTCTAGTTTTGTTGATGTTGTTTAAGGTTGGAAATTCTACGCAGTACATTAGTACAAATTTTTCGCAAGTCGGTGATGCTCTCAGCGGTGTCTTGATATTAAAATTCCCCCGCTGCCGCCTCCGCAGCCTTTCCTCGTCTTTCTTTTTGTGTTATCCGCCTTTCACCGCGCGCGAGCTCGTCTCTTTAATTTCTTTAGCAGCAGCCGTGTGCGCTTCTTTCGCCTTTTTTAATATGGAGCACGAGAGATGAGTGTATAAAAGTACTCCCACACAATAACTGCAGCAGCGGCAGCCTGGGCAGCTCTTGCTTGGACCTCGGACGGCACGCCTCTTTCGCCCCCTGACTGATTGTGAGTGCGACGCTGGATTCCAATGAAGGTCAACGGAGAAATCCAGTGTCGTTGATTCCTCTCCAGTTGCATAACAACAGGTGTTTGCTCTCTGCTATTTTAAGACGGACAAATTAGCCGAGGTCGCGGTGATTGAGTGCGTGGATAATCGAGCGAAACAAACTGCATTCCTTTCTCGATACATCTGCTCATGAATGAATCACAATCAGCTAGCTAGAGAAGATGAGATTTGTTTACGTATCGCAAAATTTTACTTAACATATTGCGTTTGCACAAAAAACCGAAGCAGGAAAGTTTTAAGGGGCCAGCCGTGTAATTTCAAGTGAACTTAACAACTGCGTCTCATTCTGCATGCCATCAAGGGATTCCCAGAAAATAATTTGTCACCGCTGCTCGCCTGCGTGCGACCTTCCTTACCAGGTTCCACAGCAGAGTTGATCTCGCCACTTCCTCGAATAGTGTGGCAAAATTTAGCCGGCAGCACCATTAGACCGGAGGCGAGAAACTAATTTTCAATGAGTGCCCTTCAGAGGTGACTGACTGGCAGCATTTTCATATGATTAAGGCGAGGTGGAGTGAGTCATGAATTAGTAACTCATTGACACCTTCGCATTTTTCTGCCTCGTCTTCCTCCAGCTCAATGGTTCTTTCGAGCGTTGGTGATAGGGAATTCACAGAATTGAGAAGCAAACAACTAGCGACCCCATGTTTATTTGGTTTGGAAATTATTGTTGAGCGCATCAAGGAGGAAGTGCAGAAATGGCGCAGACACCGTATTCTGTCTGCAAAATAACGTGCTGCTGGATTGGAAAGGATTTTTACAGACTGCGGTTCTTAACATAAAACGCGATCGCCATCAGCTGCAGTGGAGATTCGGCGAACAATGTGAAGCACTTTGTCACTCTTCATACTTCACTTGCCAAGCTGAAAAATGCCGACGGCAGCAGCCCCAACAAGATTTCTTTTTGCTTCTATTGAAGAAGAACGGGATACAGATTGGACAAAAAGCAAAACAAAGACGCTAATGAATGCGCGTTTTTCTTTGAAATGCACCTGATAGTAGAAATTGAACTGTCATTGTTTTAAATTTAACAGAAACAACATAACTAAAGAAAGCGAAACGAAGCATCTTTAAAAATAGATTTTTCATGTAATTACATAGTATTCCTTGGTTTTAATTGAATTAAACTAAATCTTAAAGGATATTTGGTTACCTTTTTGAATAATGAAATGGAAAAGTAATATTTTTCACATTTATCACTCGCTTTACTCAGTATACGACATTATAAATCCACTCATATACTAGCTATAAACCTTTTTCTGAATGACTGTGTGAGCCAAGCGAAGGAGCTCGCGTGTGAAAAATGCACGTTTCGTGACAAAGTATTGAGAACGGCGAACGGCGACACTTCTGCAGACAGATCTGAAAGCCCATTTTGCGAAGTCTTCCGAGAGAATCGGTTGGCTGCATGTACATTGGCCACAAAAATGCGACTCGTTTGCCAAACACCCCTGATTTTGTATGTAAGTATTGTTGCGAGTCTGGCCGAATAATCAAAGTTTCTTGAACTTAAATTTTTTGGCATGTGCTTCCATCGGCGAAGCGTGACGCGCGATGATTTTATTCCATCACCAGTGACATTCAAATAAATCGATGTGCCGATTGCGGACGTCTTCCTGTGCATACTAATCAGCTCTCAAAATACTAAATCCACAAATGAAATGGTTGAATGCCATAAATAAATGTTCTTTCCGTTTTTTCATATCACGAGCAAAACGCGAATATTGAAAAATACATAATAAAGCGAGATAAAATTAATTAAACTGCGTGCTTTTGAGTAAGAGGGGAAGCGAGTGAGTTTATTAAGGCCGGTTTTAAGTAAAAGATCACTCGGCGAGAGCGAGTTAACGCGAGTGAGGCGAACACAGGTGTCATTCCCCTCGCATTCAACAGGCGTGAAGGCAAAAATCTGCCGCTCTGCCTGTGCAACCAGATGAGAGAGAGCGCCTGGATTGTAGGCAAATTGCTGGCTGGCTAAGCCAGAACAAATGGATCGTTCCTCAATTATTTCCACCCCCATTCAAGGCGAATAGGATCAGTTTAACGACTCATGCGTCTACTTTGCGTCTTCTATATTTTGAATCTACAGGAGATACACGGGGATTACAGCGACAATTAAAGAAGGGGTCGACACACGCAGCAATTTTCAGCATCACAATCCATAAAAAGAGGTTTAATTTTACGTTACGCGTGTTTTTACTAGCATGCGTTTGCGGGAAAGGGGAACTAGTTGTGTGAAAAACGAGAAAAACGCTGCGGGAAACGAGATAAGCCAACTGTTAGTAGTATAACAACTTGCTTTTTAAAATTCCCTATCTTAGCTTGATTTGATATAGAAAAGTAGAATAATATATCATTCAAGAAAAGATTTTATTTCTATTCTACTAATTTTTTTCTTTAAACGACGGTATTTATTTGTTGATAGACTATCATTACTATCCAATTTAATTCTATACTTTTTGCGAGTTATTTTTTATTCCTTATCTGCTGTTCTAGCAAAGCGTTGTGGGACAAGTCAATTTAAATAAGTAAAAAGGGTAAATCCATTGTTATTTTTCCTTTGTTACTTTAAAATCCGTTGCTCGTATAGAGCCCAAATTTAAAGCTACCGAGATGAAACTGTAATCTCACGCTCCAGAAGTCACACAAATTGACCCGTCCCTTTTCTCTTTGGTCAAATCATTCACGTCCGCAGAACCTGAATGAATGAGCCCTTTCGATAACAGCGCGGTGGAATGCGCTGTTAATTGCGATCAATCGAAACAGCGGCAACAGCAGGTGCATACAAATGAGGAGAGAAATTGTTCGCCAAATCTAATCCTTTGCTTGCGAGTGAGAAAAGTGCGTGAGTGAGCATCAAGTGCGAGTATGTTTGTGTTGTTGTTGTGGTGCATTCCTAGCGAGGCGGCGCAAGGTCAACGCCCCGAGATGAGCACGCACCTTCCAAACCAACAGCAGCATGTGCGAATATAAAAAGAGAGAGGCACCTACCTGCCCAGGACCTATATAGTCGACGCGGCCCTGAACTTGAATCCGAGCGGCCGTTAAACTCGCCTTCGCGAAAATTATATAAATTGCGTCACTCTCTCGAAACAGAAAGAGACAAACGCACCACTCTTCGCCTTTTTCGCTGGCCAATTTAAATATTTAAATAGCCTCGGCTTGTTTCAAGTCCTTTGTTCTTAAGAGGGAAATTCGGCAAAATAACTCATTTCGCTTCTTTGTTTGTTTTAGGTAAGTTGCTGTCTTCAGAACAGAGTTTTAGTCGCGTTTAGCACCTTAAGTAAGTAAATGCTATAGTACCCGGAAAACACGACTACAACTTTGAACGTTCGTTTTGGCTTCACAAGAAGTCATTAAAAAACTTGAACTTTAAACAGCAGTTTTTTACTTTATAAACAGTCAAATGCTTCCATTTTTGTTTGTTTAGTTAGCCTCTAAGCCTTAGTACTTGGCGCCAATTTTTAGCAATTTAACGGCGTGGCGCGTAATTGGAGGAATTCTGTACGCTGACATTCATTTGCACATGAAGAGAGGGAGTCTTGTAAAATATGGGCCACGGAATGAAGGCTCGTTATTTCGCTGCAGCATTTCTACCAACAACAATTTGTTTGCTCGCTCTCCCCCGACGCTAATTGCAAACTCGCGCAGGGTCTTATCGGTTTTCAGCGAGCACGACTGCCTTGGAGTTATTGCTAATTAATTTTTCGTGAATATATTGTATGTATGCGGCGATTCCATCGCCTTTCCCCTCTCCGGTTTCTCGTTCAGTGAATCGTTTTTCATTTACAGTGTTTAGTTTCATCTCGGTAGCTTCTGATTATATTTTAATTCGTTCATTTTCGGTGTAGCGACGTTTAGTCGATTCGCAGTTTACGTAAAATGGAACTGCAAAAGAAACGATTGTGAGCTTGAAACGACAATTCTTCAAGTTCTTGTGCTAAAAACTGAACATGAGAAGTATCTATAAACTCCCAGCTCCGTTCTTACACCTACATATTTTGTAAGCCATGTGGTTGGTTGATCGTGCCGCTGAATTCCGCCGGCGAAGAGTAAATCACCTCTGCGCGAACATGCCGAGCACTCTGCACCAGCTAGCTGCGCTCTTTAATCTTTATTGGGCCGCACGACACGAAAGAGCAGATCGAGCACAAGTGTTTTTTCGCCGCCGCCGCGGTGCCAAGAGCAGGCAGTTAACTTTGAAAGCCTTGTTGTGTTCCAGCTTCCATATGGGGTCCGGGCATTTGAATAAAGACAACAACATATCACTGCGGGTCAATGAAATATTGATCAGCGAGCAGGCAGGCGCGCCTCGCTCCGACGCGAGTAGTTGCAGAGACGGCTTTTTTCAGAGAGTCGGCGAAAATCCCGCTTCAGGCGAATCGCTGGTACTCGACGCCCAAGTGCATGCGGCATTTTCCTGCATTTTAATCAATCTGCCCGGCTAGCGCGAAACACGCCCGCCAGTGTGATTCCTTGGATTTGCAAGGCCGGCCACTCACGTAGGCCCTTTTGATATGCAGAATCGCCTGAAATTCCTTTGCAAAGCAAATTTGACGCCACTTTATGCAAATGCGTCAGCGATAAAGCCTTAGTCAGCGTGTTGCTAGGCCCAAACATCAAAATAGAATATATCCTCAAGTGGCTGGATTTTATTTATTTTTTTTTTAAATTAGAAATCCTCGCGGAATGGATAAAGTGGTCTGCCTCCAAACCGAAGGATTTACGGCTCCCGGAGTTTGCCAGGAGGAGGTGTGGCAAGGGTAACGTCCGCCAGGTCGCGGGGGTTACGTCCAAGGACGAGTGTGCATGTTACGTGCCTGTGTGGTGTGTCCACCTTCCTCTCTCCTCGCCGGCCTCTCTCGCGCGACCATAACCTCTCTCAGTCAGGACTGCATTCCTAAATAGTAAACCAACATGCCCAACGCCCAAGACATCAATGCGATGTGCTATTTTCAGAATTTGGTTTCATGGAGCACGTCATTAACATTCGTATAAAAAATATTGTTTAAATTAAAAAAAACTAAAAGGCTTATGTGGCTCATGAGCACGTCATAGAACTGTCTTTAAATCAATACATAGAAATGCCTGGCAAGTAAATTTGGAAATCAAAGGGATGCAGTTTAAAATTTTAAAACATGCGTATATCGTCTTATTTTCAATCAACACGAGGTTTGTTTTTGTCGTTATGCAGCGACCAGGCTGCGCCTATGTTTTTCTCTGAAAATACACAGAAGGGTTCACTGGGCTCCCACAAGTGAAAATTTAATGCCATATATGTGTGTATGTGCACTGCTCTCACGTGCTTGGCGAGCACGTGTGTGTGGGGCGGCGGCAGGTCGATAAAACAAACATAAATTATTCTTTGACGCCTCTCTATTATACACAATGTATTATGTTCACTTTCATGTTACTAATCGTCGCAATGTCAAAAACCCGAATTGAGTTGTTTTCATTTTCCGAGTGGGCGCTTGTGACCTCAAGGACTTGTTATATATGGAAGCGAGCAAAGGAAATCATTTATATAAATTTATCTTTTATGAGTTGACTCACTTCTATTTTTGCATTATAGATGGAAATTCATAATATCATTGAAACACTTTTTTATTAAAAAGGGCACGTTTCCCACCTGAAAAGAATGTGCAACTGAGATTCCTTGTAATGGCTATCTGCTGGAAATTAATGGGAAAAAACGTTTGTGAAGTTTTGGCAAATGAGGATTGTGATAAGCAAACTGGAGGTTGTGGCGCTAGAACAAAAAATTGCTTTAGGTAAATACTTTGTTGCACTTTTTGAGGCCTTGCCACACTTTTAGCTTGGACCTAGATTAGTCTTATTATATCTATATGTAAATGTTTCAAATTTCTGCGCGTAAGCAAGAACAAAGTGTTTGTTGGAAAATGAAAAAGCTTTATCTTCGTACTGCTTGTGCGTGCGCATTTTTGTCAATTTGACGCAGATGACAGTGAGATAAGGCTTAAGCTAGTACTAAGTAATCTGCCAGTCCAAACAAATAAACTGGAGATTACGCTCATTTAAAAGAAATGTGACAGTAAGTTAGTGTCTATTTTGAGTGTCACTTTTGCAGGTAATAAAATTGCTTGCCCTTCAGCTAGTGCCGTATTCTTGAATTTCGAGTTCTCGGCGTAGAGAGGCATAAATTTGGCTCAGGCGAAACTCGTTTTCGATGAACAAGTGAACGTCCTCAAGCTATACGTGGATGTAAATGACCAGTGCAATTCAATTTAGTATTCATACACTTCTAAATGGGCACTCTGCTGGAGTTTGGACAAGTAGCTTTCCCGCGGAGGGGAGATTTATTGAAATTGCCGCGCAAACTTGTCTGAAAGGACGGGTTCAAATTTAAAATTCGTGCCGATAACTGCGCTGACTACCTGCTACTTTCAGTTCGTGTGTATACTCTGTGAGGACGACGCTAAAAATTTACAATTCCATTCTCTTCAGTAATAATTGTGAGAATGCAATCAAATCATATCATCGTTCAGCCTGGAGGTGGAAAAGCCTGCGTGCACGTGTACGTGTTCGCGCAGGACTGACTGCTCCAGATCGCAATTCTTTTTCTCTCCTGTCGGTCGTGCGGTGAGAGGATGCTTTCGTTCAACGGGCAGATGCAGCATCCCAGCTATGCGGATGCCCTGCTTTCGTGACTCTGCATCTGCACACACTCGAGAGACTGGCTCAAGAAGCTGCAGAGCCCACGGCCAATTCAATCCCACCAGTCGAATTGCAAAAATTCGGGACTGGTTTGGAATCACGGTATAAGATAAAAAAGAAATTAACTGCCAAAAGTTAATAAATAAATGCATCTGGAATAAAAGTTTACTTTTTTGATTCGAAAATACTTGCAGCTATCATTGCTTTTAGTATTTCAACACAGTTGAGCCATTTCAAGAATAACCGACTAGAAAATTTACTACCCCGAGCAAGTTTTTAATTCAGGAAAAGAAACCCCACAGAGAATCGTTGTTTTTTATCTTACATATTATGGCTGGAGCATGAGATTAATGATTCTTAAGAGTAACCAGATAAATCAATCTTCAAATTGAGTACTTATTCGTAATTTATCATCATTTAATAATAACATGCCCAGCAAAATCTGGACATCATGGCATTAGAGAGTTCATGATCCGATCAAATATACTACCAAGCATATATAATTGCTTTTTTCGCGGCCAGAAGTAGTCAACTCGTATTTGTGCCAATCTGCGATTTTTCCTCTTGGACTTTGGCAGCAGTTCTCATCCTTTCCTTGGCTGCATATCCGCTAGCCAAGCAGTTCGCCCCCAGCCAGAGTTGCTCTCTTGCTCCTTGATTTTATGTTGTCACTTTTTTCCAGGGAAAATAGGGGGAATGCTGTCAGATCGATTAATTATGTTAAGCTTAAAACGTGCTATCATTCATTTTGATCGCTCGAGTAGACGCGATGAAAACAACTACTGGCTGGCCTGAATAGGTTATCAAAATGTCAACAGTTTTGGATTCCTTGGTTTGGTGCGATCTGGGGCTGAGGAAACAGAGAGGGGGAAAGCATAACCAGTCACGGGTCAAAGTTGGACCCGTTTTTTGTGGTTTGAGCCGGTTGAAGAGATATGAATGCTTTTTGCACAATGAGGCGAAAATTATATTTGGGGTAGTAAATTCAAGAGAATACAGATTCATCAAACATCTTTAACGAATTTAGCGAAATGCGTTACGGGAGATGAATTCATTGCAAGCATGTCCCTAAGGGCCGCTGTTGGGTCTTGAACAAGAATCGCGTCGCGGCCAATGAGCACGCCGTCAAGCACGCGATCTGCTTCAAGCACAAAAAGCTAGTTCGCTGCCATATTATTTCTTATCAGTCGGGATGCACGCGCGTCCGAATAGGAAACAAATGAAAACTCGTTCGGCACTTTATCACGCCGGCGTGGGCGAACTAACGACGCTAAATTCAACAAGTGGTTGTATTCTAGATTCTCGCGGTAGCGAAGGAAAATAGTGATATGTTCGTCCCCTTCTGTTCATTCCGGGCAAAGTGGAAGGAAAAGACAGGTTGATAAAGTGTTTGTCAGTGCAACGAGGAGGGCACGATTTTATCTGCCCACATGTGTGTATACGAGTGCGTACGTTGGAGAATTTTGCTGCGTGCCTAGAATTACCGATGCTCGGCGCTCGTGCATAATTCTCGCGCCACGCTTTATCGCTCAAACTGACTCATATTTATTTGATCAATGCAAAAATGACTCTAAGAAGCGAGACATTTTCAAGTCGCCTGATAGAACGTCAAGGCATAACGTCATGCACTAATTGCATCGCATATAGATATCACAAAACGCGCGGTGGCTGCCCTGAAGGCCAGCTTATGAAGGGGAAATGCTCGCCAGCCATAAAATTTGCAACGACGTCCACTTAAAAAATCCACCAAAAAAGAATTCACTCCACTATTTAGTTTTCCCCCAGCGTCCAGCGTAAACTCGTGTTTGTAAAATCTTGGAATGTTAAAATATTTTTCACCAGATGGAATTAGCAAGAATATTATTTCATCATTGAACGTATGAATTTTCCGGTCACAAGTAGTGCAAATAATTTAATCTACCAAACAAGGTTTTTAAATACTCCACACTTCCGCACTCCGCAGTCAGCAGAAGTCGAAATTCGTTTGATAGCACAATCATTTCCTTCGGAACTGAACTACTCCATCAAAGAGCCCCTCTCTTTCTCTTTTCTCTCTTCTCCTCCTCCTACTGGTGCTCTGGAGAGTGGCAGACACTTTTATGAATGAAAGCTGCCTCTTTTTGCCTAAAGTTATGAACCGTCTCGTCTCGAGAATATTATTAATACACGCGCAGCGCGTCTGCATCCTCAACAAAAACGAGGTTACACACTCGCGTCTAGTCGGCGAAATCGCAAACGGAGTGCATCCAGAGTTGTTTCACCTCCCAAAGCATGGGGGCACCGACTGACTTTCGCGATAATCGTGATTGATTTTTCCCCGCTTTTTCGAGCTGCGCGGTGCCAACGTCCTCTGCGACACAAAATTGTAAAATTTGATGATAGGCATCTCCCCCTTCGCGTTATGACGGTTTTTCAAATTTTGGGTCAGAGAAAGAACGCCCCAATTTCGCATCCTGTTTCAACTCTGACAATGCACTATGATTGATGAGAGGCGTGTGCAAATTCTCAGGTTACCATGCAACAGATAAAGTTGTGGTTGTTTTTTCCGCACGATGGTGAAAACGTAAGGAATTCGTGACGTTAGTTTGGAAAAAAATAAATCCTGCAACACTAGAAACGCTGCGAATACACCACATCACATTCACTTTGGTAAATTTTCGAAAGGGAACGTTGATATCTGCGACACATTTATAAGCAGACGGAACAATCTCTTGGAATACACGAGGACGCTCTGAATACATAATATTGAAGGGACTGAGCAAAGAGTTCGGGGAAGAATGCTGATTGCGCTCTAAACTCGCTTGAATAGAGAAATTGTGCCTTTGAACCCCTTCTAAAATGTGAAACCGCTGGGGATGCAAAAAATGCTTTTCTAAAAAGAAATTTGGATGCCGACTGGCATTTCATCCTCCTTCTTTTAGATTCGATTAATGGCGTACATTTATTCTGAATTCAGGTGTGTTCAAATGAGATGCTGCTCCTGCTTTCTAAACAACACGCGCAGCTTGCGGGAGGAATTATTATTGCTCCGCTTGTATTACGCGTGTAACTTCGATTGGCTCAAAAGTTTGCAGCTCGCGGCGGCTCATTTGCATTTTACACGCGCGCTCACTGAGAGAGATTGAGCGATTTTCCTAAAATGAATTAGCCTCGCTGCTCTGATGGAATTTGCTGGTGCACGCAGTAATTGCTCACAATTAGCACAGTGTGGGTTGTTCTGGATGAAAATTAAGTATCACCTTTTAAAGCTCGAACATGCCACTGGTGAAGCGAAATAAGTATATGAAGTGCACTCAAACATACTCCAGAAATGGATTCAATCATAAGAAAGAATTGAGCATCGAATACCGCTCTTTAGGTGCAAATTCGTATGTTGCTCATTTTAAAATCTAAATGTTTGCAAATGCGTCCCATTCGCCCTTGGGCCAAATAGGCAGCGATCTTTGTGATTTTTTGTCTTTGTAAAATGTACACGAAGGGCTATCGCCTTTGCATCACTGTCTGGGGGCAAAAACCGAATCATCGCGCAGCAAGTACTTTTCAAACAACGCTTGCACATCGTGTAACATTAAAGCTAGACCGAGTGTGAGTTTATATCTCTGTCGATCAGGCAGTCACGACCGACTTTTCGCCGCTCGACGAAAAACACGCAATTTGCATCTGCATCATGCTGGTGGTGCCAGACCATTTCATGCCCGGAATGATGGATTGCACCTCGCCAACTAAGTGAATTATCAGCGGCGTGTGCAGAAATCAGAGTGGCAGAGTGCGCCAATAAATAAATAAACGCGCTGCATTACGGAGTGAATATAAATAAATGAAATATAGAATATCAGCGGCGCTTTGTGCGGAGGATGACGCTTTCACCGAGCCATGTTGATTGTGCACAAAAGAGAGACAAGTCGTGATCATTGTGGATTGATGGCCCATGAAAATACGCCGTGTCATCCAGACAGCACGATTCAATCCCTTCGCGAAGTGACGTCATTGTGAACAAAATTTTAATTGCCCCTCATCTTTAATAAGGTCAAGCTGGCTAGGGAAATCTGAAGAAATTTTACGAGTAGCAAGATGAAATTGTTAATGATAGCATTGATTGTTATTGAAATAGATTGATGAGGCTAACTAATTATCGGACTGTCTCTGATGCATGCATAGCACGTATCCGTGGTGGATCACGTCTTTAATTAGAGGATAAATTAATTCGCAAACGGTTGTTTTTATCTCTTTTATTTGGCCGAACAGAACCGCCCCCGCGTCTGCATGAGTGTTGAGTCAGCATGACTTTTCAAAACCGTCTGAGCGGAGAGCAAAACAAAAAAAAAAGAAAACGGGATGTAGCGGAACGTTCAGACTTTTTCACGCGGCGCCTTCAATGGTCGGTGTGAAATTAGCCAGTGCAATTAGCGTCAAAAACTGAAACGAGCGTTTTTGCCACCACCAAAATCGTGCTCCCTGATTTCACCATAATTAAATTCTACTCGTGATTGAAACGCCGCGAGCAATGCATATGTCAGAACTTTTTCTGTTGGGCACCAATCTGAACAGTACACGTGCACGAATTTTAATTCCACCCGAGCTGTTAGAGGTAATTTTTAACTCTCTTTTGGACTCAAATAACTTTTACAACCCTAATCCCAGTTCGTGATATAGTAATGACGTGATAGAGATTTTTTCCCTCAAAAACCAATGTTTCTAGCTCTATAAAACCATACAAGTTGAGTCGGAGGGAATGTTTTTCTTTGTCATTTTTGACATCCCCTTAAAATATAGAGACTTTTTGAGGAAATATAGAGTGACTTTATCAGTTTCCTCTTTTTTGATAGTCGTTTTTTTGAAAATTCCCATGCCTCTGAAATACCACTCAAGGAGACACCTGTGTGCTGTGATAAGCGTTTTCACGCACGCACGCACTCTGATACTCTGTTAGGTTTGTATAAAAGACTTGACAGTAATTATTTGACCTCGAATTTTGATACGAAAAGAGTCGGAAAATCAAGAAAAAGCGGCAGCCAATTTTCCAAATGCGATAGCAGCGCAACTAATAAAATGCTCGAGCGGTTGATGTGCTGCGGGTGGCGTGCTTGTCAGCACTGATAGCAGCAGCATTTCCTGCGCTTTATCGCTCCTCTTCAACACAGAATGCAGTCTGTTGTTTTCAGACCACTCGTTGGTTTAGCCAATAATTGCAACGGTCTGCATTTCATGAGCAACAGGGACTTCGATTGTTTCCAAATTCCAAGTATTGCGGAGCGAAAATTGAGTTTTTGTTCCGCGCATCCGGCTGTTTGCGCGGTTATTTCTCAAAAAACGACACATGTTGAGAGACCTCACATACAGGCTAGCGAGAGAACACGATTAAATCGGCCGTGATTCGGCAAATGGAGAAATTTAAAAGTGCTGCGTAACTTGCAGTAATTAACAATTTTGCCGTTCGTGGCTCGCCAGATTTTATCTTTGCCTCCACTTTTGCGGTTTTCCGCAGTCTTGTAATCTCAGATGCAGAGGAAAAGGTTAAGGTTGACCCGGGGGAGGGTAAAAAACAAAGTTTTTTTTGGCGCCTGTTTAAGGAAATCAGCACGTGTGTTTTATAAAAGAACGAAACAAAATATATACTTTTCAGAAAGTTAAATATTGTCATTTCTTCCAACGTCAATAATTTATGCAAGGGCTTTTAATTTAAAGAGCAACTGTTGGAAAGAGTTATGCTTAAATACTTTTGTAAATTTGAGTAAATACAAGAAAAAAGTGTTCTTTTTCACCGCCCCATAGCGTCTCGCGTTACTCCGAAGGAGAGAAGGTTAAGGCCAACCCTCAAGGAAGCCGCTCCAGTTCTTAATTTATCTCTTCGCGTGGGTTGTCCCTGCTCTGCTTCGCACACAATGTATAAATTCATGCCGGCGCAATGTACATTTTATAGTGTATAATCTGCTCGTCGGCAAAGTCCGCGTGGGTGTTTCAATTCTTGTTCGGGCCAAAGAAAGAGAGAGAGAGAGAGCGCTAGCAAGAAGGAAGCGAGGCGGCACGTGAATGTACAAGATACTCATTTTGCACTCGCAGATGCTGCCACTGTAATTACTTTTCAGCACCGTGTCTGCCGAAAAACAATTTGAGAGACGCCTTTTATCCAACTGTCTTGCTAAAGCAATTTGGCGTAATTCAATCAAATTCGGAGACTCGCACAGCAAAAGGCATTATTGAAAAGAGAAGAGGAAAGTGCTCGACTTTGGGAATTTTCTTTCTATATAGATCCCAAAAATATAGATTAGCATATCATGATATTTTTAGCGAAGTTCCCCTCGCATTATTGCAAAAAATGGCAAATTTTCCGGAAAGCAAAAATATTTTTTGAACGTAATATGCGCCTGTGCCAAAGTTTGTTTGCGGCTACATAAATATCGTACTTTGCCTAATTGCAGCAATCGTGCGTAAATAATGTATAACGTGTCTGGAATGTGCGGCTACACAGTAATTAATAATACAGCATAGGAAGGAATTGTGTGCACGCTTGTCGCCAGTCTATGGCTGCTTGATATTCTAATGCAAATTGCAAGTGTCGCTTCGTATCACGCCCTCTGTGTTTACGCCGAAATTAATTTAGCTGACGCCAAACACTCATTACTCATTCTGGTGGCAAAACAGCCTCTCGTTTTTAATCAGAAGGATTGAAGATGAAAATGAAATTAATAAACCTCCATCAAAGAAAATGATTTCTCTCACAGTTTATCTCTCTGCCTCCCAGAATCACAAGGTCATTTAAAAAACACCTGTAGCCAGGCAGCCACTCCCACTTTCTCACGAGTTCATCTGCCTCTTCTCGGCTCTTCTCCTACTTTGACCAATTCTTCGAGGCTCAATCCAAAAGCACGTCTCCTTTTTTAATCCGCCGCCATGCTTTATGTGTGGATAAATTCGAAGCTAATCCCCCCGCATCAGCTTATTTCATCTTTGTGTTGTATATTTTCATAGAAAGCCCAGCTCGACGAAAGATTGTACCGTGGTGGAAGGCCGGAAGGGGCTGCTACCGGATTATTTACATTTCAGTCGATTTTCTTCTGGCTTGAGAAGCTAAAATGAGAATATTTGGGCTTCTTGATATTTGAAAATGCCAGCCACCAAACTATCGCTCTAGTCAATTTAAAAGAATAAAAATATGAGATGAACACTATACTGTTTTCATTTTGAAATGGCTAATCAAAAATTGGACGTCAATTAGTAGAAATGACAACACATTGCTTCATTAGCTAAAATTTTAATTGACATACTTTGAAAATTGCTGTTTAATTACAAAATTTCACCTATTTGCCTTCTAAAGGCAGAACTTTCATTTTCCTCCAAATTACATTCGTTTTAGCGGGAGGTCATTGAAGCGTGGCTCTTTTCTTTTCTCTCGCCTTAAAATACAGCCCTCGTCCTGGCTGGCGGCCGCGCCACCCTTAATTTCATCAGCGTCAGTCTGGTGCGCCGCAGACCGACGGACAGACGCAAAAATCGGTCGACTAATGGGCACCCCTCGGCTGTCCATGTGCGTCTCTTCGCTCATGCGTGCACTGCGGTGGGCGGCAGACACCCCCGACGAGTCGGGGGTGGCTGCCTGGCTGGCGCGCCTTCCATACACACATGCTTTTGTATGTAGCACTTTCTCTCCCCCGCACACAGTGCGAAAAGACGCACCAGACGCTGCATCTGACTTTCTTCATTGTCGTTGATGACGTCCGCCCCTCTTGAGAGGATGCGTGTGGGCGGAGAGGGTGTAAATGCCACTTGATCGAGCTTCGAATACTTGACAAAAAAGGATTGTAATTTACTTATCAACAGGCTGAATGGGGACTCTATTTACAGCCGTTTGTGCTGCCTAATAATTCAATTTGGGTTTTCTAATCAAGCCCGATCCTGCGCGCAGGGTTCCCCAGGAAGTTCCAGGAAATTTCTCCTTGGCTGATGGCCGGCTGATAATCAAAGAGCAACGGACCTCTTTTGTGTATGCAGATTAAATAGGGTGTGAAACTCTGTGATGCATGCTATTGTTGGCTTAAGAAGCCATTATCGGGCAGAATCAATTAGGTCAACTCCTTTTGTTGGCACAAGCCACTAATTCGTCGCGCTCCATCGCCACGGTCAGGGAATTGAAAATTTTGGGAGGATCGAAATTTATTTTGCTCACCTGTAGATAAAACAGTCGAGACGAGGGAATCTGCCTGCTTGCAAGGTCAATGAGGAAAGTGTTGTGCGGTGGAGAAGTGGGGAAGGAGTGGCTGCTCGTTTTTTCATCTTTATAAATTCCTCGCTGGCATCCCGGAATAATCGCATTTGCGTAAGAGGTACAACATTGTTGAGTCTGCACAATATTTAAATGCAGTTCAAAAGAGTGAGCAATAAACTCGTCTCGTATTATTATGAAAAATGCGTATTGCGCAGGAGGATGAGGAGGAATCTGCTTTTGCGCGATCGCGTGCACGCAATTACAAAATAAATGCACTGTAGCTGATGCTTGCATTCCTGGGCATGGAAAATTGATTTGTCAGGCTTACACACCACTAAATTTGCTGAGCTTTGCCCATGATGACTTGTTGTTAGTCAGCATCGAGTTGGAAAACCCAGCGCTATTTTTGCTGCTTGATCTTATACCGATTTTTATCGAGGCAATTTCTCTTGTCGTTCCAAAGGAAGAAAGGATCTCGAACAGCATTCTCGATCTGCGCACTCAAAACTGGTCCATCAGGGTTCACGAGGCGTGGCTCATTTTCGAGCAGAGAAATATTTCTGAGCTGCCGCGGCTGATAAGAGCAACTACATTTTATTTTCTAACGGTGCTTCTCTTTTTACACGGGTGACCAGAGCAACAAGATGTCTGCTTCATCATTATTATTATTATTATTCCATTTGCCCGCCTCACAGAATGAAAACACACAACTAGTAGAGAGTGCATTGCACACTGCCGCGGGCCAGGGCGTCTCACCGCGGAGGTGTGGCCATATACAAAAAATTGGTTCACGATTGAAATGCGCTAGGGTCGAAAAGTCTAACGTAGCCACTTATTTGTGAGCTGCTGTGTTGAGAAATCAGTCAAGAAGGAGACAGGGCGGGGAGCGTTTGAAAGCCGCCGAATTTACCATTTGAAAGTGATCTTAGAAAGTTCAAGTCAGCTGAAGTTTCCTCTATTGTTTTTATTTGGACTGAGTAATTGTATGTCTTAGACGTTCCCTGAAACATAATCCCCTGTATCTCTAGGTTTTCACAGATAAAAATGCATGTAACTCCTAAATCTCGTTTATTATATTTGCAAAAAAATACTGATTTTGCCAATACGATTCAAATGCTTTCACATGTTGGCACCACACCATTCTTCTCAGGAAACCTTATTTTTTCAGTGTAAGACCTGATAAACACATATTCCCATCTGCCAATCATTTTCCACGAAATCTCAGTTTGATCGTAGAAATTTTGATCGCACTCCAAGATTCACAGCCATTTGCATAGAATTGCACTTTGTTAACCGCCGCCAAGCGAATCGTGATGTTTGGAGGGGAAATTCCAGAATATATCTCACCTCCTGCGGTGAAGGTTTATCGCCTGCTACACGCTTCTGGAATTAGTCGTCGCGAAATCAAAACAAAAACTCCCCGTCGTCACAGTTTAATTAAGAACGGCGACAAAGGCAAAACGCTTTCGCAGCAGGAGCTGCTAATATGTGTACATGCAATATAATTTTTGCGTGATTTGGGAGGAAGAGGATGTAACGGTAGCTGCGAGAAATCTCACGATTGTTTCCAAACGGCTAATTAGGCATGCACGCTCTTTCTCTCTTCTTTCGAGTGCATTCATTGTTGCCCCATATTTTTATTCTTTTGTCTGGCGTTGTTTGTTGTGGCCGACGAGTGAACGTCTCTTAGGAAATCGGTTTTGTTTTCAGTCTAGCCTGATTGCTGGTGGGTGAAATTAATCACTAAACTCAGCTGGGACTTAAAAAATACATATTACGAGATCTGATGGAGCTCTTATCGGCTCGAGCATTTTTCCCTTTTCTTCTGTTATTTTATCCTTGTGATTTTAACACCAACCAGAGAAAACTGAATGAGGTCCTTGCAAATCGAAACAAGTCAGTGTTTAAATACAACTTTTTTCCTCCTCTCCCCGATTCAAATTATTGTCCCATCCGCATTCATTTGAGTCGCTGGAAGCGGAGAGGAGCGACTGGCCGGCCGGCCGGCTTATTATCAGCAGACAACTTTCTGCGCTCGCTGAAATACCTGCGAGCTAACAGCAGAAAATACTCTACTACAAGAAGTTGAACGACCTAATTCCACAGGTACCACGCCCTGCTCGCCAGAAGTGCACATTCAAGCCGGTCTCGAGTCGTTTACCTGCTCGCATATGAATCGTCCACGCTCTTTTTGGACCACCTTCGCGACTACAAATTCGAATGAGTTTCGACACACCGGGAAAGGGTTTACGGCCGTCTCTCAAAGCAACTTTCAAATTTGCTGACTGCGCGCTTGGCATGAAAGAATATTTTTTTAAGAAGCGATGCTGCAAAGACTTCGTTGTAGGGAAAAGCGTGAGGAGGGTTTTCGCCTCCTTTTGACATTTTAGTGATGTTAATTAAAAAGGAGCCATGTCGCAAAGTTCAGCCTGCAGCTCATGACAAAATATCCTGGCGTATCGCTTTTCTCAACTAGTCGAAAACAGAACGTTGAAACTACTCCTTATCTCCCGCATGGGTGATTTTATCAGGAATACACTTGCATGCATTTCATTATTGAGAACACAAGATTAGACGCGTATAGGGGCTTTTGCATCGGCCTGATTTAATCCCATGCAAAGCCCTACAACATTCGCAACATTGTAATTTTGATCCCTATATATGTACGCACGTAGCAAACGGGTATATAAACAGATTTTCTCGTACCCATAAGATAGCAGCATCCCCAACCGAAACCGACTATCTGCGGTGAGAGAGTCGTTGACCTAGAGTGTCCAGAAGCTGGTCCTCTCTCTCTCTCTCTCTCTCTCTCTCTCTCTCTCTCTCTCTCTCTCTCTCTCTCTCTCTCTCTCTCTCTCTCTCTCTCTCTCTCGTGTCCACCGGCCGCAGGTTGCTTATCTAGGAGCCGAATTCCTTTTCGAGCAAATTATACCAAACCACGAAATTCGTTTTTAATTGGTGCGATGAAGAAATAAATATAATTCTGCCGGCACTCGTGGCTTTTCGGTTATTGATTGGAAGATCCAACGGAGCATCGTGTTATTATTTATTGGGGGTCCCCATAAAACTCTCCACTTTGTAAAGTCGTTTTGTGTAATCTTAAATTAATATTCCTTATACCAATCAAGTAAATTTCAATAGATTAAAAACTTTTTTTCTGCCATTTGGTGCTTGGTCAGCCAGATAAAATTATTAGGTTTTTTATTGTATAATTTGGCTAAAAGATTAATTTACCTCGGAAAATTGCAAGTAGAAATTCTATTATTTGTCCTTGTCGATATGCTTCGTTTAAAATAGCTATCGTTCTGAATTTGGACATTTTTGCTTCAGGTGATGTGCGACTTCAACACGGACGGTACCGACTGGCCATCCACTGGCGCTGAGTTCGACATGAAGATTCCGGGGGTGGTGCTGCACGATCGGCTGATGACGGATGCCGCCCTGGGGGCAGTGCCCATTAAGACGGAGCACTCGTACAGCTTGGCCTCGGATGGCGACAGCAGGTCTGAGTCGCCGTCGATGGAAACCATGGATGACGGTGAGAGAAATTGAGAAACTTACATTTGACACGCCCCCGCCCGCTTAATTTATCTCTCAACGACCGGGAAATACAGGGGAAAGATGAGTAATGCTCCTTTTGAGACCTAATTGAATTAGAGACATTGCACATATAGTTCGCTTGCAGTTTTCCCACTTCGGAAAAAAAGCATGCTTGAAATTTTTAAAGATGAAATTTAGCCTTTTTCGCGTTTATTTATTTTTAAAATGTAATTAAGATTTATAATAGATGCAAGCTGGTTTTTATCACTTTCCCGTCAGCTTTCAGGATTGCTCAAGCTTTCTGGGAAATGCAGAGTTTTGCATGGTTGATATGCGGCCATTGTCCGGCACGTTTGCTCGTTAAATTGCCTTGTGCAAATGTTCGCGTTTTCGCCTCTCTTTCTCTGGGACAATGTTCCTATCTTCCTTTTTTCTCCCTTTGATATTGCGAGGCTGTCGACCAGCGACAAAGCGATTGCGCGAAAAGCGCAGGCGGAAAATAAGCTGCTCATTTAAAAACTTCCGCGCTCATTACAACCTAATGAGCGGATTTTCACTTTTTATGGAAAAAAAATTCAATTTTCAATATGCAAAAAAAGGGTCTGCTTGGAATTGCAAAGGACAGTTTTGCATTAATTTTGTGCACATTTCACCCAAATGTTGGATGTGGGAATGTTAAAAATAAATGCGAATTTACTTAGCACGAGTATTTTGGAGGACGGGCGCCAGGCGGATGCAAAGAGAGGATGTTCGCGTTGGCCCAAATTCTACCGATCAGATCATACGGATCGCAGCGCGGCAAGAGTGAAAGGGGTTAAGAAAGAATAATTCGGAACAAAAATCGGCCGCGACGTGGGGGCTCGGCCGCCAAATCGCGACTTTCACCTCGGCGCGTTCGAAAACCCCCATCGCGTCCAATTTCTATCCACCGGCACTGCTGATCTCATCCGCTTGAGGTTTTGCGAAACAAAATGTGTAGATCATCGGTCGACGAGCCAATCAATTACAACGCCATTCCGTTCCCTGCACCTAGGAAATAAATATCATCAGCTCAGTACTCAGGTTCAAACCCTGCTGTAAACAAATTAAAAAGTCCATAATTTTACTCATATCGCTTTCACTACTTACTGTAAAGTACTAAAGAAAAATATTAATCTAATCATTCGGTATAAGCAAATATGTGCTTTAATAAAATTGAAAGTTGTCTAAGTCTATTTAATTTAGTTAATAAAATGTCATTTAAGATTCTGCCTTACAGGTGCTATAAAGCAATGAATATTATTGCATCAATAACGAATATTGAAGGATGATCCAGCTCAGAGCTATATTTAAAATTGGACAAGGAAGTCATGCGCATGTTTAATTTTGCAATTTAACTGTTCATCAACGAGCTGCCGAGCGCATTCACGAAAAAGAAAACACGTGAACGGCCGCAATCAGCGCTTCCAATCGAAATAAACGCTGAGAGCGCAGAAAGTCGGCGCCGGCGGCAGCGTGCAAAAATCAGTGCCGGCTCGACACCAGTGCGCGCGTAATTAACATTCCGACCGTGGCAAATAAATAAATTTCGTTGCTCTTGTAATTCGAGTGCTAATTTATTGTGTTATAAACAGCGCATTATTTGCTCCTCTCTTTCTCTCTGCCGCGGCTTGCCGGCCGTGAAAACGACTCACTCCCTCAATAACGGGAAAATTGGCTTTGCACTCCCACGACCGCGCTCAAGCTGTTTATTTTGCATCTGGTACATACTAGCGGAAAATGTGATCGCGTTTCGCGGCGTATTGATTTTGAGCGCGTGAAGTATCTGAAATTTATCGCCTGGCTAGGGGATAAATTTTATTTAAGCGCCTGCTGAACTGATCCTTGGTGAAGCGCCTTACGTTCGTGGGGTATACCACCCGCGAGACAGTGAACCGCATTTTTATGCTTGTCGAGGAACAACCAGCGGGTATTATTTTTTAGCTTCGGCTTTAGACCCTTAGCCTGAAGCAAGTTTGTTTGTGCTTAAAATCACAACCAGTTTCCGTAATTTTTGTCTCTAAAATCAGGACCCAAATGCGGAGCGTGTCAATTCTCATAATCATTTTTACGACGTTGTTATTGCTCCCAAAAACAGTCGCGACGCAACAAGTGGCGTTTAAAATGCCTTGGCGGCCGGCTGCCTGCTAGCAAAAGAAGTGTGAAACTTTATATGCGAAAAATCACAACTCACAAAACTCGATCGCTCGCCCGTCTGTGCTTTTTTGTTCCGTTCGGATGTCGTCGGATAAAAAGTGGACGTTTCACATAATGCGACAAAGAGCCGTGACTCACTCTCCTTCGTTTTTATGACTGCAGAACATTAATTCGACCGCTTTTTGCTCGCTTTGGCATTTTATCAAACACATGTCTTCTCTGGCTGCTCATGTGATGCACTAGTTCACGTCGTGCCTACATCGTGGGACCATTCCCGCAGCACCTAGCATTGTCTCCACGCACTCGCGCCGTCCTGTTGCAGCTGCTGGGAATCGAATCGCTACCAAGAATCAGACAGGGAAGCCCAGAGCGGTCGCATTAGTCCGAATCCGGCTCCGAGATTGCATTTTGCACCAATTGGAGCCGCGATTCAAAGATACCCTGGATTTAACTAAAATTAAAATAAAAAATTGAAATTGGAATTAACATGAGCCACCCATAGGTTGACTATAAGGCTTTTCCTCGTTTCACAATCGGTTGATACAGTTGCATGACAGTTAATCATTTTTCCTCGTTTAACCTGCACACGATGGTTTGGGAAAGTCGTTTGTCACGATGCGTATATATCTATCTGAGCAACCATCCATCCTAAAACACCGTATATATGCATCGTAAAATAAACACAGCTGGAGTTGTCATTCGCCAGACTCATTCAATATCTCTTACAGTTTTTTCTCTGGCTCGCCCGGCCGCTCGCTCCGGCTCAGCGTCAGGCGGATATGGCAAGCTGGATTTTTGTACTTGCACATTGGATACTTGCCTATGTATGTACATGCATGCGTACCAACCGAGGAACGAGTCTCGCTTATGCGGCTGCTATTACACTTACTTACAAAGCGACTCGTGTATGCAGAGCAAAAAGCAGCCAGAAAGACTTTGAAGCGGACCGAAAACGAGTCGGTCTCGCTCGCTTCTCGCATGGAAAACTTGCAAAGCTGAAGGGCTCATTTCATTTTCAAAAATAAATATGATTTCCTCGAAAATGAACAGGCCCGAAGGATCTTTGTGAAATTCATTTCTTTCGCCCAGTATATACAATGTCTCGTCAAGTATTTTTGCTGTGAGAAATTCCCACAGACTGTTTTATATTTCTGGCATTTTCTCAGAAATTCACTCTCTGTAATCTGCGAAATCAAGAGCGAATTGAAAGAATATTCAGTTGAAATGTTTTTAGCACGAAAATATTAAAATCTTGTTTACTTCCGTCTGCTCTGAACAATAAATAGCTCGAAATTATTTATTTTCAAGGCGAAATCTCCGTTGCGAATTAAAAAATATTTAAAAACTAAACAGCTTGCTATACACCGAGAAAGCTGCATTTAATATTCTCTGACAACTATGAAACCCTCGCTTGCTTCTGCCTTCATTGGAATCTACCAGGAATAGAATATTAAGTTTCATCTTGATGGCAAATATCAATAGCTTTTAAAGAAATCAGTTTTGTTTGTGAGCTTTAATTTGCAGATCCTGGGGTAGCGCTGCAAAACTAGAAGCTCGTGAAATTATGAGTGAGCGACACATACAATGTCGTTATTGCCGCACAAAAAGCTACCAGAATAATGAATGAAGGCGCAAAAGAAAGGGTTGCCCGCTCGTTATTTACCCTTGTGATAGCTGGGATGAATGAGAAACGCTGCATATACGCGCAGCGGATTACGTGCAAGAGTGCGGGGGTGGCTGGGTCGCCCACGCTGTGACGCACCCCGTCGGTTGGTGACGTCACAGCCACCCCCGCCCCGCCAGGGCGCACCAGTTGCTGCTGCTGCTGCTGCGAGATAAAACCGCCTGTGAAATTGGATCAGCAATTTTATTAGGCTCGCTGCTTTCTGCGGGGGTGCTTTTCGGAAAAATTGCATTTCATCCCTTGCGAACCGGGAAGGAAGACAGCTCCCCCGCGTGCGCGCGGACGAAACCGTTTAATGTCCCTTGCTGATTGCAAACTGCTGCCGCGCACAATTAAATTTGCGTGAAGCAGGCTTTTCCACGAATCAGCCGGAAAGTATTTTACCCTGAAAAGAGGGAGAAAGGCTGGAGTAGTTTCGAATCAATTCTCGGAGGGAGGTTGCTGAAAATGGGCCTGTGTGAAGAGTTGCTTGACGTCACTGGTGGGCAGAAATAGATGATTAATTGACGACTAGTGTGTACGAGAACCTCTTTTTAAGCCTCAATGAGTCCTTTAAAAATAAAGGCGATTGTAGTTTTTTAACTACCGTTCTGTAATTTGTGCGTTACCTTTCACACTGAATACGGAAGGCATTTAAAAATTAAATCGATTCAAAACTTGATGGAGCAGTTGTTTAATTATTCTTTCTAAAAATTCACTGAAAGAAGCAAAAAATTCAAATATACATAATATTACACCTGTAATTTTTGCCTAAAGGCATCAACTGGCAATTATTATATTTATTTGGCCACAATGTATGATGAAATATATTCTATCGATTCAATAGACCTTTTTCATAAATATTTTTCTTTCCTTAATGCAAGTGACTTGACTTTTTCATCCATTGATGTATAGGCCCTTTCAATTTTCCGCCTCCGCTGCCTTGAAGGGGAAATGTGGCAAAACAGACAATACAACATATAGGCCCTTGAAGGACTATTTTTTATCAAAACCGCTCAAAGGACCGCAGGGAAAAAAAGGAGAAAAGTGGCCGTCAGATGGAAGGACGTTGAATGGATGGCCAACCACCCTTTCTATACATTATTACCCTTGCTCTGTCTACGCATTCACGCACTCGTCTGTCTGTAGCTGCACAAGCACCCACGCCCGCCCACTAGAGGGCTGTCAAAACATTTCATTTCGCCCTGCCGCGGGCTTTTTCTGCGAAATTCGTCTGCACCCGCTCCCGCACCCCCGACCCCGTCGCAAGGGAGAAAAACGGCTGCCTGCAATCCTTTTTACGTCAACGTGTGAAATGGCAAAGTTCGCCAACATTGTAATTAGCGGCGGCGCAAATATTAGATCTGTTTTCGCGCAGCTTTGTCTCTTTATTGTCTCAGCAGATTAATTTGAGCTTCATTATGCAAACTTTGTTTCGCTAAGTAAGACGACGTCGCTTTTGAAATTTACATATTGACAAGCCGCTCAGTTTGCAACACGAGCGGAAAATTTAACCAACCTGCGGAATAATCAGCTGGGAATTAATTTAAGAGATACAAGGCGAATTTGAAATTTCCAAGATTTCAAAGTATAATTAGTTCAAAGGTGTATCACGTTGCTGAACTCTGATTGATGTTTGGAAAGCACCGCTGCTGAATGATGCAAAGAGCAACTTTCGTTTTTATTTCTTGCCGGGTCATTCTGAAATTCAAATATCTTCCAAGAGGCACTTTCAAATCAAATTTTAATGTTCTTTAAATTGCTCGAGAGTGATTTTAACCTTCAACGGGTCATTCAAAATTATGAAAATATTACCATTATTTGTAGCAACAAACAAAATTATACAACATCAAAGACAAGGTTAAAATTGGGAATGGTAGAAAAACTTGGTACAAAATAAAATCTAAAAGAATTTAAAGGTTGCATGCTCAGATTTGCCCATTACGTCTTTTTTTCTCAAAGTCTTGACCACCGGAGCAGAAAGGTGTGAATGACATATAAGAAAATAAATAAACCTTCCTCCTTCTCTCTTCTAAGAGTACATGAATGGAAAAGCCAGCAGCTGCTCATATATATATTATTAGATTAATTGTCACCAAGATAAAATCGGCGCGCATCTAATTACGCTCGCGGCGCACAAGGTCTGCCGTTTTCTTTTATTGCCCTGCACACGCTGCATTCGTTTAAAGTGTTCGGATGTGTTCAGAGACACAATAGGAATGTAGTCGTGCAAGCCCAAGAGGCTGTGTGGGCACCGCAAGGTCTCCGACGGTCCTATTTGGCTCCGGCCTCACAGTCCCTGACACCGCATACCAACCTGCAAGCGCTGCACTCCCAGCACGCAACAGCAATGCAAATTCAATTAGAAACTCTGCTGCTTTTCCACTCAGCCAATACTTATTAATCAAGTACATAGTTAAAATATAAATTATGTAGATTGGAGTCGGTGATAAATAGAGAGAAAAATTACATGAATCTAAAGTGGTTTTGTTTCCTTATTTTAGAAGTCCTGAAGAAATCGATTTGAATACAATTTGCAGCCTTATTTACATTTCCAGGAAGCTCATGATTGTTTTCGCATTGCAGATGACGAGCTCCTCTTCTCAAGCGCTACAAAAAGCCAGAAAATCACATTCCTGGACGTAAAGCAAGAACCGCTGAGCCGCCCCGCTTCCCCGGGTTCCTCTTCAGACGACGACGCTCGCTCCACCATCTCAGTTGGAGACAATGAAAATCCGATCATCACAGACTTCTCAAAACAAGAGTGCAGGGTGAGTTTAAATTGCGAAAGTTGAAATCGAGCATTGAAATCGTGAACACTTTTAGATGTCAGCTCGCACATCTTTCAACCAATATGTAACGCTGGGCAACTGCTTTTATCCCGCTCGCATGCTGAAATTAATTGTCGTTTGGTGCGTTTCAGGTGCCCACACAGTCACAGAGCCTGCTCAAGCAGCCGCAGACCATCTACCTTACCACCAGGAGCAACGTGTTTGGCCAGCAACAAGGCCGCGTCGTCATTCCCAAACTCAATATTAAGGTTGAACCCGGCACAGCTGGTGAGAAAATTTTCATCGTATATATAATGAAGGGGACTGTCGTCGCACTTTCCAAAAATTGTCGCTTGACTGGATTACTCGACATTCTTTCGCAATTTTTTTATTTAGTTAAGAGAAGGGATTTAAATCATATTCAACTACAGAGGAAGTTTAAATTAAATGTCTGTAACTCTCACTTTGGGATTTATTGAATATAATGAAAATAAAATTATGTATATTTTCATAGCTGGAGTATTTTTTGCCCAATTGGATTTATTTGTGGTATTAAAAGTTAAATGCTTGCAATAATAGACAAAGGAAAAACGTATCCCAAAAGCTAATGTGAGTTTTGAATCCTGCCAGGCTTCCCGCTGCCCCCGACGCCACCATCGTCGACCACAAGCGACAATGAGGGCAACGTGTCCCCAATGCATGGCTCGCCTCCATCTCCGCTGACCGCAGGCAGTCGCTCCATCCAGGCTCGCCAGAGCAGCAACAGGTTGTACCTTTCCGGCAGCAGCAACAGCAGCAGCGCCGCCTCAAACAGCAGCCAGGCCCACTGCAGACAACCCATCCAGACATCTCTCATCAGCACACAACCGGTCAGAGTGGACCTGTTTAGTTATTTGCAGATTAAAACTAATGTTTTTATTTATTTTGCTTGCAGAAGGGTATGTCAGGGACCCTGTCGCTGACCGAGGAAGAGAAAAAGACCCTAGTGGCAGAGGGATACCCTGTCCCCACCCGACTACCCCTTACCAAGGCTGAGGAGAAGTCACTCAAAAAGATCAGGAGGAAAATCAAGAACAAGGTGAGCATGATTTTTTTTAAATTATTGCTCTGGTGTAGTAAACAACTTGCTTAGATAGTTAAAATGATGCCAACGTAAATCAAACTCAGATTTAATTTATCTCACAATTTCTTTAAAAAATGGGGTTCTTGTTTTAAAAAAATGTGCACATATTTATGCTTCTGTAATTTTGATTTCTATCAGATAAGCTGTTTATATATCCTGACACTTGTTCTACAAGAGTTAATCACAGAACCTTAAATTCTCTGAACAAATTCTCTTTTGTCCAAGTCAACTCGTTTTTATAATAGTTAAAAAATGTGCTCGATTTCTATATTTTTTCAAAAAAAGAAAAAAACGACAAAAGGCGCTTCACACACTTGTGCAAACGTTGTGGTAATGAAAAATGTCTTGTGCAGATCTCGGCTCAAGAGAGTCGGCGAAAGAAGAAGGAGTACATGGACTCGCTAGAGAAAAAGGTGGAGCTGCTAGTGGCTGAGAACGCCGATTACAAGAAGCGGATCGATTCCCTCGAGAGCACCAACATCAGCCTGTCCTCTCAGCTGCAAAAACTGCAGCAGCTCATCAACCAAAACAACGTGTCGGTCGGCTCTCGCAGTAGAGCAACGGCATCGGTGAGTCTTTCGTGTGATGTGTGTGCCTGCTCTGAGTTTCTAAGAGTTCGCTTTCCTTTTAATTTAGTCTGCTTCTCACCACTTCACGAGGAATTCCGTAAAATAAGTTGTGGCACCTGCGCACACCCACTAACCATTCCATCCACTGTAAGTCTTCAAGGTGAGTGTTGTTTGTGTGGCCTTTTGTTTGTGCTTTTTCCATCTGTGTCTGGTTGAGAGGCTCTATTAATTTTACTTTTCCTGTTTCAGGTTTGGTCATCATTGTAAATATTTCATCCACCATCTCATTACTAGTCTTCCGTCCTGTATAAACCATGATATATGGGAACAAATAAGGCAGATTCTGAGCCAACAAGGACCGGTAAGCTGGTCGAGCGCATTTAAGCAATAAAATATAATTTTGATTTTGTTGCAGGCCAAAATCGTGTCCAGTCTACCCACTCTAAACATTCCAAGAATTTTACGGTGAAATTCATAGACATTCTGCAAAAGTGGCATGGAATTATTTGAGCAATGGGCAAAACCTGCGATTAACCAAGTGCAATCAATTATACTTGTGGTACATCATCAAGATTTTTTAATTCTTTGTTTGAGCACGCAATTAAGAAGTGTTAAGTTTAATGATTTACTGCAACGCCTGTGTGTGCACGGGACATGATGCTTTCTACTATTTAATTCCTTGTTTGTATCTTAATTTTAAACCCTAAGACTAGCTCATTTAAATATTACGTTTTGCCGATTTTTAAATATTGTTACTCGACCGTAACTTGATAATTGTCGAAACTGCATCAGTTTTGCTTATATATTTTTAATGTTGTAATTCATTTAAAAAAAAATCATCCACGACACTGTTCACTTAATATATTTTCATAGAGGCGTTTGATATATATTCATACACAGGTTTTTTTACAATTATTGTGTAATTATAAATAATGTCTAGTCTTGCTTTTTGTGCACACAATCGCAATGGTGGATGAAATGAAGATTAGACAAACAAGTTTCATTCTGACTCAAAGAAAAGAGCAGTGTCGCATCAAAAGAGGAGACAATGATGGGAAAAGTGATGATTCCTACAGAATATTGCCTTAATATTACCAAGACACAAATGAGACAAGAAACACGTGTACATATTTATATGGTAGTGTGTATCATATTACAACAAGATGATGAGAATCAAGAGATATGCGTTGATTTTAAAAATCACTACAAACAATGCTATAACCGCAAGTAAATGCAAACTATATATTCATGTTAAATTATTATTATACTGAGGAGGCAGAGCGAGCGCTGGCTGATTGAACCGCGATCAAAATTCCTACCGAAATTCCATTTTCCGTGAGAATTTTGCACAACTAACACGACCGTCTCGACTTTTCATTTCTCCCTCGCCATGGGCTGAACTCATCTTCCCCATCCACGACCGTGCCTTTTTTCGCCGCATACTTTTCCGCCCCCGACAAAGCAGAAGCAAAGATTGATCAGCCAATGCGTTCCTGTCCGCTGGCAAATGTTAATGGTTGGTGGCTGGGTTGAGACTTAAACACACACACACACACCCATATTAAAAGAGCAACATCGAGTCAAAACTCGTGTCTCTTTATCGCATTCATTATCCATACACATACACTACATTAAAGTACTAAACATCTACTCTTACATATATGCATTGCTTTAATTTAAGAACTGAGGATGTGTACATCAAACAGAAACCACGCAGATTACTTAATGAAAGATTTGAAGACAAAAATGCGAGAGAGACTAACAAACGGACGCGCGTGCGCGCGACAGGCTCGACAGCTACTCGCCACAATATATTTTTAATAAGCCTATATACATAAAATATATCAACATAATTACACATACATTACTAACTAATCATATTATACATCATAAATTGATAATTGTAGCAGTGTAGGGATTAGTCGGTGCTAAAATGACTGAAACTGACACAACAATTATTATGATGACTATGAAGCTGTCCCTCCCGCGACGGGGGTTGGTCGAAATCTGACTTGCGAAAAACCAGCTTACGGAGGAAATCAATTTGCTAAAACTTACTGTTGTATACTGTTGACGAAAAACCGATTGTCAATTAAATCTATCGAACAGCTTAACAGACTCGTCTGTATTGGACGCAGCTGATATTTTTTGGTTTTGTATAATCAATCAATGACGAATCGAATCAGTGTCTAGAAAATTATACAAAAATAGCCAATCGTTAGTGATTCTGTGAGACGTCATGCGATTTTTGTCCGGCCTAAGAGCAAAATAAATTATTTTAAAATGCAGGAGCTAATGAAATATCGTTGTTTAAAATCATACATATTGCTTTTTTTAATTAAGCACGTTTTCACTTTTCTGTTGCGCTTTCATTTTTCCAAGTTCATTCCGGATTAAGGCATTTTGATTTTTATATGCTTAAGTTTTGTCGTGTTTTAACTTTTACCCCGATTTCACCAAATTTTGATTTCACCATTGTGTTGCTCAAAGCATTATTACACTGTCTTGTTAATTTTTTGATCCGGCGTCATAATAATAAAAGAAATCGGCCTGTCTAGTTTGTGTTCGCGTGTGAGTGTCAATCGTATTGGAAACACACAATTCTTTATGATTATATTTTCATAACCATCACCTAAGCTACAAGAATCAAATTGTAGTTCCCGCAATTTCGGTCCAGATGATGAACGAATAAAGTTTCCACAAAACGTCCTATTTGTTTTACAGCAAAAATACCTGTCCTCAATTGAAGTTGTAGGATGAGGTAGGATAAGATGATTTAACCACCCGTTTCAGAGATAATGCATTTTACTCAGCGTCCATTAATATATCTGTGTCGCACAGACAGAGATATATGTTCAGTGTATGTGCTATTCGTACTGCTGTCACAATATTGTAAAACAAGGACCCGTTCGTTCAATTTGTATCTCGTGCTGGTATGTTGTTGCAATCAATGATTGAATAAAAGGGTACAAGAAGTAAAAAATAAAGTTGTTTCACTCTCTTTGCAAAAATATCCCTGATTTTTAGGGTAAAACTGATTCTACAAAAAAGAAAATTGCACATCAGATTCCACTGTCTGAACGTATCAGTTGCTTTGTTACTATCGTCATTTTAGCATGGCATTCTTACAATTAGAGCTGCGAAATATTGACGATCGACTTTTGTTCTGAGCATCCAATTGCTGCGGAACCATAAAATTTTTAGTCCAGTAATTTTGTTTTATAAGTTTTGGAGTAAAAAAATTTTCTCATGCAAATATAGATTATGTTGCAATTGTTATACCTGTTGAAAATACAGACAAAACTGATCTTGTATTGGTTTTAATTTCTTTAGACAGTTAATTGTTATTTCCATTTCCCAGCCAATAAATTTTGCACATAACTTACTTTCAAATTATATACACACATTTGCAATTTAGAAAAAATCACGTCTTGTTCGCTTAGGTGCTAAAATATAAGAAGTTTATTAAAAGAAACTAAATAAAATGAGGATTGATAAAAGCGTTCGATTCATTTCATGTTTTTTACTACTTTTCAGTTTAGACTGAAAAAAAATAAAACAAGCTCTAAAAATTTCATGAAATTGATACCATTTATCTTTAAAATTTACAAATATCTTGACATTGAACAAAAACGTTTAAGATTTTTCATTAAGAAAAAAGTTAACACGTTAATTGGGCTGAATAGAGATAAAATATGTTTCGAAAAATAGTCCAATCGGCCCACAAAAGCTATTTAATTTGCAAAGAAAAAACGGTCTCAAATTCAAAGCACTAAATCAGGATCAATTGGTTTACTAGTTAGTGTGTGCCCAATGAAAGTGTGAATCGTTAATGGCCGAGTTTTAAATTAACAGTCAAATTTTGAAGACTCTCTACTCCTGCTGATTAGTTGAAGCGGTCACACTCCCCAAATACCTATGCTTTTTATTCTTGAGACTTACAATTTCAATAAGAGAACGCTTAAAATTAAATGTTTCGTTTGATAAAGCTTACTTACTGTCAACCTTGCTCAATTTTCATCGCATGAAAATATAAATATCCCGGAGAATGCCTAGTTTCATCTTAATTTTCTCATTTTTAAGCAGCGGCCCTTTTTAATATTGCCATCAGAAGTAAAAATTTCTATCAACAAAACAAGGGAATTAAAAAAACACTGTTAGTTTTTATTTGCTCCAAGATGAAGAAATGGCCCACGGTCCCTTCTGAAATAACCATATTACGCATTCGCCACATACGGAATTCTTGCCTAACTTTCTCGGTCGATTTTTTGTTACCAAAATATCTACCAAGCTTTAAAATAATATGGTTTAAAGTAAATTTTCAATTACCTAGCATCATAAGTCCAATATCCCCGCATTTAACGAAAGAAATGAAAATCTCTTTTCGTCCCGACACATTGAAGACATTCAGTAGCTGATAACTTCTCCACTAACTTATCAAATACAAGAAGGTTAATTTTGTTGGTTGATTGGTTTAGAAAATCAGTGATTTCACTTTTAAATAGCTTTATTGGTCCAAATATATTTTAATTTGGAAATAAATTAACAACCGAGTTTTTGTAGATAATACAAAAATTAGAAATTTGTGGCCTGATATTTTACCAAGCCTTAAAAAAATAACTTGACTAAAAAAGCGGGTATCAAGTGATGATTTTAAGAATCTTTCTATTTGAACGCAAGTTTTAGTACTTGATTTAAATCAATCACTGCGCTTCCGAGCTTGCTACTAACAAAATGGATCAATATTGCTCAAATTGTAGTTGCTTTTAAAAGTTTTCTTCAACAATTCGGTCGTTCTCTCATTCATGATAACGCCCAGGCGAGCACAATCCTTCGCGTTATTCCAGTTCAGATTATGCCTGTAAGGGTAGGGTTTCAGTCAGCCACACATTTAAAATGTTAAATTCAAATCAAAAGCTCACCGAAGCACGTAGGTAAGCGCTTTGCCCGACCAACGCTGTGCGTAGCACACAGGTGCAGGGACGGGGATGCTCTGGTTGCATCTGCTGTACATGAAGCACAGCGAGTACGTCAGCTGCGCTAAACGGTCATTTTCAGTTTTTTCTTCGGGTGAATGGGACATGATGGTGTATTCAGTCGGCTTCATGGTTCCCTGTAAATAATCTTGTTAGAGAGATCACGCTGAAATGGCATTTGGGGTTTTCAACCTTGGGACCGCTGTGGCTGAGGAGGAAGAAATTGTAGTAACTCGGATGAGTTATTATGCTGTCCACTATCACGCCAGGCTCCACGTTTTTAATTTCAGTATCTTCACGAAATTGGACGGCTGGATAAAAGAACTTCGTGTGATTTGGTCTTTGTACCAGCACGTAGACGATGCGAATATTTCCATCTACGCCAAGAAATTCTTTCACCGCCTCTTTAATGGCTTTCAACTCGGACTTGTACACCTGGAATTTAATAATGTTAGTGTAGTTATGATTCCTTTTTTATCAGTACAGAATTTATGACAACGCACCCTTTCTACTTTCTCATTGACAACAGCTTCAGAGCAGTCTCTGTAGAAAATGATATAGCTCAGATTTTCCCGGTTTCCCAACGAGCTTGGAGTTTTATAGTTTTCAAGGTGCCATTTGACCATTGATTTCAAGTCGAGAATTTCTCCGCTTTCTGATTTTTGCAGGCGCCACTGCGAACTGTAGCGGAATAAATCTTCATCTATGTTGCAAGTCACCTGTAAAACACGAAAATGCTCAATTTTCTTTCAGCATCTTAAGATTTCATACAGTAGCAATGCTGTGAGGAACCTTTGACGCCTTCGATTCGCGAATTGGAGAGCCAATCACAGCTCCCATCACAAGGACGGCGAAACCAGGTAAGCGGGCCTCACTGAAAGAACATGTTGATGTCATTTTTGATTTGGGGGAAAATAAACACAGCATACTTATTTCTGTTTTTGAACACGTGGTTCACTCCGTTTAATTTTGCATTCAGCTTCAACATCATGTTATTCAAAATTATTGTGTTACCATCGGGGGTACTTGTTTTGACGAAAGTATCCCAAGTAATGCACTGTGTCAAAATATTGGACTCCACCTCAAATACACGTTTCACGCATGCTAAAAAATAAACAAAGGTCACTCAGCTCGAGTATTTAAATAGTAAATGATTCATCCATATAATTTTGGACAAATGGTTGTCTTGTTCCGCTAACACTTGGAAGAAAATTTGGAATATAATAAAATAGGTCACCGTGGTATTCCTTGCTCTTTGGAGTTATCGCAATGATCATATCAAATTTCTTGCCAGTCTGCCGGATATCCCCTTTGGATTTGACAAAAATGTTTATTGCCTCAAGATCTTCAAGCAACTGTAATGTCGAACCCGCAACTATGTTTCTAGATTGTAAAGTATCAAGCTCATCAATTCCTATTTTCCACCTTTGTGCACCTTCTTTGAAGTGTTTAGCAAAAGTTGTCAGTCTAAAAACATCAAAGTTTTAAAGAACATCAAAAAGAATTATTAGAAAAATGCATTCCCTTCATACTTTTCTTTTATATCCCCTTCATACTTTTCTTTTATATCCCCTTCCATCCGTTTTCCCTCACGTATAGGGACAATAAGTGCACGTTTGACTGACTTTCCAGCAGTTTTGAAAATAAAATTACTTCTAACGCTCCACTTTCCCTTTTTGTCAATCGAAGCTTCTATATCTCCCTCTTTTTCTCTATTTTCGTACATCAATTTCGGAGGGGGCAGTTTTCTCATGTCGAATGATTCCATCGTTTTACTAATTTTGAAGCCAAAAGGATCCAATCTTTCTTTTGGAAGTTCGGTGACAAGCAGCTATAAATAAATTTATATAAAACGGGTTTAAAACAGTTAGCCTAAAATTACTTGCCTTCATGATGTCTTGATAGAGTGATTTTGGACACAACGAGGCATGATCAACCATATTTTTTGATTCTGTTGTATTAAGAACTTTGAAATTTGCTTGGTTTGGAGCAATCGTGCAATCCTTTTGAGAAAAGTGACGATTACTGACTGTGAGAGTATAAATGCAAGGCAAAGCAAAAATCAACATTGCATATATGCAACCCATCAGGTCATATTAGCGTTGCCGGCGGTTCAATTGAAGAAATCGAGAACATTGTAACCAATTATTAAAACATGAACCACGAATGCATCTCAATAGGGGGAAAGAGGCACGTGTGAGTAATACGCTTGCTATCAAATCAATAGCATCAGATGAAGATCGTCTATTTGAGACACTCCCTTTTCTCTCAATGATAAATAATAAAATAAGGGAATTTAATTATTTTTCAACTAAATTTTTGACGGGAGATGAAATAATTGGCTTACAGCTAATCTGAAGTAAAGCTCCCTCTTTACGGGTCCAACGTGCAGAAACAAATCATTGTCTTGAACATTTATACTCAGGCTGGAACTAATCAATTCTTTCACAGTTGTTGCTTCTTTTCCTTTGATTGTTTTGGGTCGTCTCAAGCTTACAGTTAAAGGAGAGTTGACACTTTTGTTGTAAATTCCTGGTGAAATACTTACATTTTCCGACCTTGAACAACGCTATTCACTTTGTAGATGCATTCCTTGTCCTCGCCGTCCTCACTTTTTTTACATTTTACATTCAGTCCTGCCAAAAAAAATTAACCTATCAGCAGGAATACCTATTTTTTACCCCTTTCTTACCTTTCAAGGAGAGACGCACGACCTCTTCTTTAAGATTAATGTTTGATGTGGTCAACTCTTTCCACTGCGCTTTGAAGGTCACTGTTCATGAAAAACACATTTAATCAATAGAAAATATATAGGAAACAGTTTCTCATACCATCCACTTTTGCATAGAGATTATTTGTTCCGGGACAGGCTTTGAAGAAAAGACCTGTCCATAGTTTAAGGCGTACACCTATATCATCGCCTCTACCGCCAAGAGAGTTTTTCAAATGCCTGAATAATTTTATTTGAGCACGCGGAATGCAGTATTTTAACGTCATTGGGTTACCGTTTGTCTGGATGATCATTTTTAAGCACTAAATCATATGCTTTGGTTATAGCATGACCAGGAGCCTCATAACGTTGTAGCACATCGAGTAATGGAATCTCTTTCAAGAACTTTAGAGTGATCTTTGCTTTGATCTTCTGTCTTTCATTTAGGTTTTGTCTGTAAGGAATAACGTCTAGGTTTTCAACTTCAACTGCAACTTCCTGAATGAACGACATAATATATATTGCCAGATTCGATTTCCACTGAATAAAATTGAAAAATTACATCAAATTTCAAAAAACAATATATTGGTGAATTCCCTTGGGGAAACTGTAAAACAAATTGAAGAATTTCAAAATGAAAATCAATCGGGATCGAGCTCAGGTCGATGTTCTCGCAATGAAAATTGAATGCAAATTTTTGCATTAACCTTTAGTCTCCTCGTTTCATTGTCAGCATGTCGGATTGAGGCTTTTATTATTAAATATAGAAATAAAAATGAATGATTTTACCTGTGTGAGATTCTCGTCACCTTCAACATTTTGAAAATCAAACAATTTCAAAACAAGAATGAAGTTCGTCGTTTCGCGATCAAATGCCAGTAGCTTGTCAATTTGATTACCAAGGTCGGGCCTCAACTTTCTAACAGCATCATCCACGCAGGATCTAAATTGTGACAAAATCAATCTTTAGAATACATTACTGGAGCTGCGAAAAATAAATTATTACTTTAAGTATCTCCTTGGTAACGCGATACTCGACTCATTGCCAGTGGGATTGGATCTTATCATTTTTTCCACATTGTACTGGTAAACTATAGTTCCTGCTTGAGTATTCTCCGATGGCTCAAGTTTGAAATGGTTTACCCAAACTTTTGACTCATCAATAGCTAATTATAAAGAAAGAGTAAATCGTCAGATTATATTCTGTTTTCCTATATTAAATAAACTGATTCATTTCGTTTTTCCATTATTTAGTCCATTACCTTCATATGTTTTTATATGACATTCTGGTTTGCTCTCTTTACCTCCAGGTTTTTGTCCATATTTTTTTGTAGGATTTTTCTTATAGCCTCCAGGTGGTTTTTGACCTCGATTTTTTGATCTGTCATTCATTCTTCGTTTAGTTTTCGGTCTGCTTTAATTTGAAAACCTAAATCAAAAACAAAGGTTTGAAAATGGTGGAATGTGGAAGGTATTCGGGCAATTGTTAGAAGATTTTCAGGAGTGCGGAATTTTGTTCATTTCTTTCTCCTGTTCTTCGCCAGCAAAAGAATGTGATGTGAACATTTCGCTCCAAGAGATGCAGTAAATAACAAGTCCAGTGCCGAACTGAGGATTTCAACTTAACCGGGCGATAACATTTTTGCTGCTGGGCATGTTATATAATATTTGAAAGGAAGACGCACTACTAGGGGTAGGGGATAGCCAAGTACGCCGTTGGCAGTCTGTCACTGAAATATCTATTAGAAAATTTCGATAAAAGCTAGCAAGAATTCCTAGAATAAGTCAGGCGTGGAATTTGTCGTGAATACTTCCTAATTTTTGTAATTTTATCTTGCTGTTTGAGAAATGCGAAATATGTTTATTGCGTGCCGAACAAAATGCCGAACATATTCAAGAACTAATATGTATAATTTAATTTCTTGATTGTTCTATTTTTTCTCATTTCTCTTCTTCCTAAGTTATAAATCGGGCACGAGGAAATCATGCTCTTAACTTACGTATTAGTGTCTATTTTAGAGATCAACAGTAAAAGTATTACAATTTGTGTGCCTGACCCAATTTTCACAGATTCGGCTCCGATTATTTGTTAGAAAGACGTCTTTCGCACGAAAAAAGACAGGAAGAAAGATAATTTAATCAGTCACTTACCATGCAGAAAAGATAAAGGCGCAGAACTGCTCTCTCAGTTGTAACAAGAGAGGAGCCGCTTCATCATTAGCACTCAATCTTGCTCTAAATATGGCAGAAAGTGGTGTAAAATATTGGAGTTGGGCTAGGTAGGAGTAGGGTTGGAGTGGCCGACAGAGAGGGGGCACCCTCAATACTTTTTAAGAATTGGAAGAATTTGTGGCTGCTCGAATGTTCTTCTTGAGGTGGCCAACATTCCTTGCCTTGATTCCATTGTATAGTTTCGATTCTGTACAAAAATTATTGATTTTAAATAGTTGAAGGTAGTTTAAAATCTTATTCTCAGCTTTCTGCAGAAACTTATTGTTGAATAATTAATTATGTATTAATAAAAGAAAATCTTTTTTCCAAAAACCATTATACACCCAGCTACTTCTGAAATATTTCGACCGATGCGCGTTTGCCTCTCTTAACTACAATTTTATGTTATAATATTTATTAGACACCTACGGTGTAAAACAACATGAACCTTACCATATTACAAAGTTTATTGAGTAATAAAACACTTTTTATATTTAGTAGCTTGGAATAACGTGATGCTAATATTTTCACAATTGAGTAAATAATGATATACATTATTAATACGTTCTTCACCACAAAATTGGCATTTTTTTAAAGGAGTAGATATCATCATTCCTGCATTGTACTGTCGTGCACTCTGGACTTCAAGTCACCTTAAAAAATTATAATACTCGCACCACAGAACCAACGATAGGCACAAATCTTCCTATGTCAATAGCGTGCGAATTTCATTTATTTACAGTTGTATTTTAGAAATTCTTGATACAGAACTGATACAGAATTCTGTTGCTAGTTATTGATATATAAGAGTGAGCCGATAATAGGTCTTGAGCTGCTTTGAACAAATGATTAGATGACTTTTTCTTAATTTCTGAAAAAAATGTATGAAATGGAACGAAATGAGTCAAACGAATGAGCGCCTGCGCTGAACCGAATACTGTGCCAAGCTACATTTGTGATGAGCAGGTTGCATACCATCAAGTTAAAATACAAGTCTTCTGTTAATCCTGCCGTGCCACACGCTATCTGGCAGCTCTACCTTGCTACCAATGATTTGATTTTTATTAGCCGGCTAACATAATTATTTTTTCTATACTTTTTCTTAACAGAAGATTATTGTTTTGCATTTAGTGAAATCTATTATGCTGTCCATACTCAAAGCGAAAGTTTTTCAACATATTTTTTACCTTAAGCAATTTCAGATTAAATTTCTTAAATAAAAAAATGTGGATTTCATTGTGTACAAATTTAATAATTTTTTTTAGCTACGTAGATGAAGTAAGGGCGACATTTTACATCGTAACTTTAATTTGGTTTACATTTTTATCATCTCTTTAATTTGATCTATTTGATAAATTATGTCTTAAATAATAGCAATTAATGCAGTAAAATAAACAATGAAGGTATGATTTAATCTCTTTTATTAGTTTTTTATTATTTTTGTTAATTTGATATTATGGATAGCTGATTACGGCTCTTGAGACGCTGTAAAATGAAATTGTGAGAAACAGATGCACCTGTTCCAGAGGGTGAGCGCGCGCAGTAAAAAAGTCGTGAGTCCTATCAATATTCATCTCATCTTCTTTACGATCTCTCTCTCTCTCTCAATATACGCGACTTCCAAAGGCCCCACGCGAAGTGCAGCAGATGAACGCGCGACGGTTTGCTACGAATTCAGTCAGTTTATGTGAAGCACTTTTCGCATGCACGCCCAGGTGTGCAGAGTGGAAATCGACGGCTGGGCATCTTACGTGTATCATCTCTATGTGTATATATAATACATAATAATTACGTGTCGGGTTGCGTGTCCATTGTAATTTTTAGAGAGCAGCGAGTGAGTGAGTGAGTTGGGCTGCCATATAATATTATTATAAAGATTGCGATTGCACCGAAAGGTCCAGAGAGCCGGTCGTGAGAAAATCGAGTGTGTTTTAAACGCGAGCGGCCGGCAGCTTTTTGCGTGGGTTTCCATCATTGATCTCATAAAAATGCTCAATTCGGGCGCCAACACACTCACATAACGAGTGAGAGAGTGAGTGTCATAATATTCCTGTTTCCCAAATTGCCGTGATGCGGAGCAGCAGAGAGCTAAACGCGAAAGCTCTCTCGTTGATGCTCTGGAAGCCTGCGGGCGAGGACACACGAACAGTTCAGCTACTGCCCGTGCCTTTTCGCAACTCGATTCACTCGTCCTGGCTGACTGCGAAATTAGACGGTGACCGCTTGATTAATTGCTTAATTTGCAGCGACCACGTCGTTTTCAAGCGATCTTTGTGTTTTCAAGATCCCCATCAAATTCGAGCTGAGAAATTAAAAACATGAAATCATCGCTTCTCAATGAAATAATGTGTGTAATTATCAAAGATAAATATCCTTTGCGTGGCCGCGGGCGGTTCTGAAAACGTGATTTCTTAGCTGCAGGAAAATGCGGTAACTTTGCCGCGGTCATTAAAGCGGCAATTAACACGCAGACTTTTAAATTGCGTGCGGCCTCTTGAGCCTGAAAATCCTTGAAATCGGTTTTGGAAGCATCATCGTTTTAATGCACTCCCTGCGCTATGGGATTAGTATTGTTAAAAAAATAAGAGGTTCGTATTTTTCTACAGCTATATCTTTAATTAACTCTCAGTTTTATTACAGAAATAAAATTAATTTTATCTTTAAGTACAAATGTGTATACACAAATACATCAGGGAGAAAATCACTGCTCCAGCCCTGTGGTAAAATACTATACAGTAACATTCTACGCGCGTTTCAGACCTCTTCTTTAGCTTTCATACGCATCCATTTTTCCTATTTTTCATTTTACATTTTCCCAGCCCTTGCAAGGAACTCAAACGCACACGCAAATCTTTTTCTCCTACACTTATACTCAGCGCAATATAAATATAAAAGGCCACATTTTCGTTAATCAGCAATTACATAAAGATCCTGTTTCGCGAGTCACAACTTTGAATAATATTATTAATAATAATTAAAATTTTTACATCTCTCTTTATTAAAAGCTCCAGTCCTTTCGAATGAATAAAATCATTTCGAATTAGTTTCTATTAAACCGATTTTCTTCTACAAGAAAAAACAGGCACTGGACTAACTAAGGAACATGTCACAGTTTTCATAAAAATAATTATAACTATTATATCCTCTCTCTGTTTTTAAATAAAATTATTACTTACTTTAGATGGCAATTTTCTTACACACTATCACACTGTTTCGTTTTTTCATAAATTCTTCGTTAGGCTCGTGGAACCTGTTCAATGCTCAGTGAGAAAATTGTCCATCAAAATTATCCGAGATGCCCCTGTAGAGGCAGTCGCGCGAGAATGAGTAATATTGACTAAATTCCACGAGCCAATTCATCAATAACAATTAGAGTTTGGCGCACTTGCGCGAGTAACCCTTAAACTCGGTTTGAAAGCTCCTAAAGACCTAATCAACAACGCACAGCGGCAGCTCGCTCTACACGATAACAGTCAAAACGTCCTCCTGCTGCTGCTGGTGCTGCTGTCTGTCGGTGGGCGACTGCACGTTCCTCTGGATTGGCAGCACCCGCAGGTTGATGGGCTTGTTAAAGTCTTTGTGCGCCATCACGTTCACTGGTGATTTGTTTTTGCTCACGTCAGGATTCTGCGGCTTGAACAACTGGTTCGATATCCGCGCCGAAGACGCCTTGACGAAGTTGAGATTGTTCGAGACGCTTGGGTCGATGCCCTCATCGTCGACACACACTCCACCCCCGCCCCCACCACCGACCCCCGCACCCGCCTCGGTCAGTTCTGCGTTGCAAGCGGCGTTGCACAAGCCGGTCGGCGACGGCTCAATGATGGACACGATGGCGCACCTGTGCAGGTTCTCCTCGTACGACACGTTGTTGGACTTCTCTAGCTCGGACGAGCGGAGGTCGATGTGCTCAGCCACCCCCGGGGATAGGTTTGGGCTCACGCGGGCCCGACACTGCCACAGCAGCACCAGCACGATCAGCACCAAAATCGCGAGGATCAGCATGCAGAGCAGGGCGATCAGCCAGTAGGTTCCTGGCGGATCGTCCACCTTGATCTCAACGTTGATCTGCTTGATCGCCTCCGAGAGGCTCGACGCGTTGACCAGCTTGTAGCGCATCGACTCGCTCAGCAGCTTGATGCCCTCAGTCACCGCCAGCACTTCAGAGGACAGATCAGATGGTTTCGAAGACTGTGGACAAAAAGAGAGTTGAATTTAATAGCGTCAAGAAAATTTCCAAATGTTCTTCAACTCACCATTGTAGCTTCGACGATATTGTTGAAGCCGCTCTTCAACTCGCACAAGATGTACAGGTTGTCCGAGCCACCACTGAACGTCTGGTAGGTGACGGCAATCTTCCTCAGTTCGTTGCAGATACTCTGGACGGAAGTTCCTGACTTGAGTTTGCTGCGGTCCAGCGTGAGGCTGACACGCGCGCAGTGGGAACTGATCACCGCCTGGTTGGGCCAGCAGTCGGCGGGCGCCGGATACGACTTGCTGAACGGCTGTGGCGACGTCAACGAGAGGCACTCGCCCCACGGATGACAGTCGGGCGTCAGGCAGTTCTCGCGGTGCGATTCGACGCACTTGGTAGTCAACGGGCACCGCTGCGAGGGTTCGCGGCAGTTGTACGGACCACACCACACGTTAGTGCAGCGAATGCGGCCGCCGACGCACATACAGGTGTTGCAGTTGTCCACCCACGAAACGTTGGGTTTGATGTACTGGCCGTCGAGCACACAGTCTAGATCGTATGAATCCCCTGAGGCAGAGGAAGCAGATTTTTTTATAAACGAATTCGAGATACTTGCACTATGGAATAGTGATTTTTGACAACAAAAAATACAGGGTAGTGATAATTTTCTCAAGTATTGGAAGATTTGAAGAGTTGTGATTAAAATCCTGACATTATTACATATTTCCTAGCTGCCAAGAGCGTCAGTCTATTCCCCAACAATTTTTTCTATTCTTCTCTTAGGAGTGTAAATGAAATAGGTCCTCAGGTATTCAGTCGAATCTATATGGGATTCGCTTTGGCAACGTGGGAATGCATAATGTCCCGAATTTATTTCAACAATAGAAAATTTCTTTGATTGAAAACCAAATTTATTGAAAAATAGAGGAATAAAAGAACAAACCTTGCTCGCAGAGTTGACCGTGCATGCCAGGTGGGCAGGTGCACTCAAAGGTTCCGATGCCATCGATGCAGGTGCCGCCATTCTTGCAAGGACTGGAGGCGCAGTCGTCGATGTTGATCCTGCAGTCAGGCCCCGTGAAGCCTTTGGCGCACTCGCACCGATACCAGTTGACCCCGTCGACGCACTGTCCGCCGTTGTGGCACGGCATGGGGCTGCAGTCATCCGTGTCCTTTTCACAGGTGTTGCCCTCAAAGCCTTCCTTGCAAATGCACTTGAAGCCGCCGCCATCCACGTTGACACAAGTGGCGCCGTTCTTGCACGGATTTGACTGGCATGCTTGTGATTTAGCTGCAGCACAAGGACGGAAATATAAGGTATGTGCTTTAACCGGGTAAATGAAAACTAATTTTAGTATAAAAATATCTGGATTGGTTAAAAACACTTCTTGTGGGAAGTTTACGGAGTGATCACTGATTTAACACGTTTATGACCGCGACTCAGTGCGGCGAGAGAATACTTTGTAACTATTCTAGTATTTTAGCTAGATCTGCGCATGAAAATTTTCTACAACTTTTTTGAACCTTATAAACAGGAATAATCAAGCATAAAATTTTAATAGCATTTTGGACTTTAACTAAAATAAAAACTATCGCACTGTCGACTTACGGATGTGACAGATGCTGCCTTCGAACCCTGGCGCGCAGCGACACATGAATGTGTTGCCCATGTCCTGGCAGGTTCCGCCATTGAGACACGTGTTCTGGTCGCAGTGGCTGTTCCTCAGGCTGCACGTCTTACCCTTCCAGACACCGCGGCATTTGCAGACAAAGTCGGCATCGCCGTTCTGGCAGATGCCATCGTTCTCACACGGATTGGAATCGCACTCGTTGCGATCTGCGTGGAAAAAGAAGCACACGTGAGAAAACCCCAAAGCTCACCGCACATCGCCCAACGCCTTGCGGTCGTTGTAGATTTTGCGGTCGCGACAGAGCACAGAGAGCATTTTGTGTTTTCAGCTCGAGTTTCACCGAGGTGTAAATTCATTATTAAATTACAAAAATTCGAGCCGACCGACCAAAAGAGCGGGCCATTGATTTGCTGCTGAACACGTTAGTGGCGATCAGGTACGGACTGTCGCGGAGGAACATCGTTCCGAGTGAAGTTCAATCAGCGCAGGACACGCAAAAATTTAGATAGCACTTCTCTTGAAATCGGGGATAATTATGCAGTTGAGAAAAATAAAGAAGCGGAATTTTTGTGCGAAAAATTGACTTAAAGGATTGTGGTGGTGGACTGTCCGGGTCTGTCAGCAATTTTTCGGGTTGAAAGCAAATCTCGGCGATTGCGCCTCAAATTTCAAAGCCGGCCTGTGCACGGCAGCATGGTTCGTTTTGCTGCTCCAGAAGGTCGGAGGGGGAAATCTTAGAAAAAGAGGTGAGTCGAAATGCGCGCAAGAGACACTTGACACCGCCTCATTGTAAATAGATTGAGTCGATAAAGGCCAAAAGACCATCAAAGGGTATCACTAAGCGTATTTTGTGCAATCATTCGGTCCTGCTAGAAGATCAACATTTTTTCGCCCCCACAACCCGCAGACATGCAATAAATATCACGTGGGAAAATCTCCGCCGCTGGATCCCTAACAAGTGCGGAAATTTGCACACCGAATTTTGTACAATCAAGCGGAAAAAGCGGTGAAAATGTGCGAAAAATGGCAATATGCTCTTGTGGGTTTGCAGCCGCCCACGACTGCTCTAAAACTCGATTATATCTTTCGCGATGCTTACCATCTTGGCAATAGGTGCCCTCCCAGCCATCGCGACATATGCATTGGAACGAGTTGACCCTGTCCACGCAAGTTCCGCCGTTCTGACACACGGTCTCCGCGCAGTCGTTGATGTCTGAAACCACGGCAAATCGGTTCGTTAGAAAAAGTGATCCCAAAATAATGCGCGCGTGGAGTAGGGATCCCAAAGATGAAAAGGGGGAGGAGGAAAATGAGGCGAGCCACTAACTAACTAACTGAGAGCGCAAAGGCAAAGCAGCAAAAGCACGATGAGATGAACTGATAGGTGATTTGGTTAGTTACGAAAAGGAAACGTGTCTCGCCGAGGCCCACAACCGTCGAGTGTGCGGAGAGAGAAATAATAAATCAGGGCTAACAGCAGCAGCTCTACTCACTCTCGTGGCAAAACTGGCCGGTGTAGCCAGGTTCACATTGACACCAATAGTTGCCTCCGGGCTGGGCCACGCACGTGCCATGTTGGCCGCAGATGCTGATGGCACTGCCGTTGGACAGCACACTCTGCGCCGAACAACTGTCCAAAACTGGAAAAAAATCCAAAGTGGATTATAAATCGGGTTCAACTGAAGGCGTTGAAATCTCTAGCAATTGAGATATTAGTAATATTTCCTTGAGAAGCGAAGGCCCGGAAGCACGACAAAGAAAATATTATTGCTGGTTTCTCCAACGCGCATTATTTGCCCAAAAAGCTGCAAAGCTAACTTACAGTCGACCGGCGTACTGCAGTTCTTGCCCGTCCAGTTGGGCTGACAATGGCAGAAGTAGTCCTCCTCCTGCGGGTTCACTAGACACTCTGCGTCGTTCTTGCACGGATTTGGATTGCAGTGGTCGTGGTCGATCTCGCAGGTCTTGCCCTCGTACCCCACGGAGCAGATGCAGCGGAAGGACGCGATGCCGTCCACGCACTCGCCGCCGTTTTTGCACGGGTTGCTTTCGCACTCGTTGATGTTCACCTCGCACTTCTTGCCTTTAAAGAAAAAACGAAAAACATCAATTTGTGATGAATAAAAGAGTGCACCAAAATGCAGTCACAAGGTGGCTATGAAAATACCATCATCATTTTTTATAATTGTGAGCTATTTCCGGCACGGTTTTAAAATTATTCGTCCTCTAGTGAGGTGCCGAGAGTTTTTTCATTTAAATTATAAGCATGAGAATAATGAGCAGGAGCTGACCTGTGAAGCCGGAGGTGCAGGCACAATAGAAGTTGTTGACCAGGTCGATGCAAAGGGCTCCATTCTGGCATTGTCCGACGCAGTCATTAATATTGTGGTCACAGTTTCGGCCGGTCCACCCTTCGACGCACTGGCATGTGTAGCTACCTGGGAGGTTGGTGCATGACTTTGCGTTTATGCAAGGCGACTTGTCCGCTTTGCACTCGTCCACGTCTGTAATGAGGAAAAATTCGACGCATTTTTAGTGTGTTTGCCCAACGCTTTTTTCGGCCTAACAAGCACGTTAATGTCTTTTTGAGTGCCCACCTTGAAATTTTTTCTATGCCCGCCGCGACAGTTTGTTCAGGTGAAAAATAGATTTCGCTAAAGCACACAGTGTCGCTTTGTGATAGTAATGGTCGCACGATGAGGAATATGGAATTGCAACAGAGTGGTGGGACATGCAACAAAGAATGACGAACAACCATATTCCGTACAATCGGTTGGTTAGGTTAGCTTCCTTTTAAATGTTTAGCAGGCAGATATTTTGAAAATGGGTGTAACAAAATTGAAAACTGTTTGGACACGATTGCACAGTTTTCCTTCTTGTCTACAAAGACAAATTGAATTTATTCCCGAAAAGCTGATCCACACCCTTATCAAAAGACAATGAGAGAATACAAAACGGCCATCGAGGCGTAGATATATAAAAATGACGCTGATTGTGCCTGCTGGATAATTACATTATTTATCTGCGCGTCGGAGTTTTGCAAATTGTAGTCGCAGCTCCGAACATTGTAATAATTCTTGGTTGCGCGGTCGGAATAATCGCGGGCATTAATCAAACACGCTCAATTTTTTTTCTTTAAATCGGCGGCACGGATTTTCCTTGTGCGTCAAATGAGAGAAAAGTGCGAGTTGACAAACAATGCTTGTCTATTCCGACGTCAGAGATTGGGAGCATGGTGTGGAATGGAGAAAACGCTTCGCGGGGAGTAAAGGGAGTGAGATAATTTCCACTGGGAGGTTCTTCACATGTGGACTAATAAAGGCAACCTTTTTGCTTTCACACTTGGCTATAAATTACTCAGGTGGGGGCACGACCTCCTCAAAAATCAGCCTCACTCGCAACTGGCGTGAAAATAAATTGCGAAAAATATTCATCCCACACTCACTTTGCTACAAATTTATTTTCAAAATCATTATGCTCCGTTGGCGAGAAACTTGGAAGATGATAATTACTACATTGAAGGAAAGGCCAATTTTATCAGGGCCTTTTAAATATCACCTATCCTGAATTTGTCTCAAGCAGGATACCTTTTTCTATTAAGACAAAATCAAATAAATAAATTAGGAATAAACAAAAATTACATTAAACACGTTGTCTAAAAAGTGCTATTGGCATTTAGGTAAATTTAAAACCTAATTTTATAATTAGTACGCAACGAAGTGGATATTTGGTAGTTCAGAGGCAGCCGAAAGCTAATTACAACTTTAAAAAATATAATTTTCCAATAGACTTGATCAATAATAACGGACGGCGCTAGCAGCTGAGGTCCATACTCGAGTTGGCCATGGCTGCAGGGGCTGCGTTTTGAGGAAAAAATGCACGCGGTGTGCGTCGAATTACCGACGGACCTAATTAAATCTTCTAAACGGCGTGTGTTTTTCCTTAAGGTGGCCAACCATAATTGCTTTTCCCTTGCTGGCCGCCGCCGCTGCCGAAATGGGTTGCTTGGCCAGAGAGGCTTTGTTTGGGGGGCCGTCTTTCTCTAAATCACGCGTCTGATTGCAGCAGCCTCTCGCTATATCGCTGCGCGTCTTATTATTACGTTAAACGCTTGCTACCGCCCACTCTTAATTGCACGAAGCCTTTTCTGCCGTTCCGTGTACATTCGCCGCGTATAACCCTCTGGAAAGAAATTACGAGAGAAGTTTTGATTTAACAAAAATACACCCTGGGACGATCTCGCGGCTGCCGCTGCCTGCGGTTTGTAGAAAACAGAAGTTTGAGCCGCAAACGTGGCATTACCGCTAATGAAAACCTGCGGCTTCCAAAACCGCCGCTGACTTTCGCCGCTCTGAATTGATTTCGGACCCAGGGTTCAAGGTTTCCAGCTTCAGCAAAAAGCCGATCACTTTAACCTGACTTATTAAAAAGTTTGTTTGATTTTTCGTTAATAAAAATATAACAGAAAAATACATGTTGTACAGAGCAAATTGTTAATTCCGCAAGCGTCTTAAAGGGAATGTGCAGGAAACGAGTAAGATTGCAAATTAGCTATAAATTATTCGCGATGCCATTTAAATGAATTTTACAGAGAGAAGATGCGCGCGACTGTTAACAAGTATGCCACAATAACTGTTTATTCAAACGAGCAATGGCAATTTTTCAACACGGTGTATGAATGTATTTTGACTCATTTCTCCGTCGGCGATTCATCACGGACAGCAATGGAATTAATTACAATACGAACGGCATGAGCGACACCGATGCAGCAAGGCAAAGAGAAAAATGCGACTGTCAAAGGGAGTGAAGGGGCTAATAGACGAGATAGCGCGCTCGCGTCCGTGTCATCTTAAGTCACAGGGGAAAAGAAAAATGGGACGACGATTAATATTGATAATATGGCGTGCGGATCAAAACGTACCTTCTTCACAAGTGGCTCCCTTCCATCCAAACGGGCAAATGCACCTGTAGTTGTTGACCAGGTCGACGCAGGTGCCGCCGTTCTTGCAGGGCGAGGAGTCGCACTCATCGATATCTGTCAAGAGGCGAGAGAAGAAGCTATGTGACCTCGGTGCTCCAGCAAAGCATTATTAAGAAGCAGAGGAAAGAGACGCGAGCAGGGTTCGCCAGGAATTTTTCTCTCTTCACCACTCTCGACATCACAACTCGGAATCTAATCTGTCAGCTCTTTTTCACTTGATGTATTTTCTTTCATTAATTGGTTGCGTTTCTGATAATTGTGCTCGGACAGATTTATTGCAGCCTCGCTCGGCTTCACGGAATTTTGTGTTAAAAATAGAAAAAAGTCAGCAATACATAGCGTTTCCCCGTCAAATTCTTATCGAGAGTAGTATTTTTTTACTTTCCCCGTTCTCGCCAAGATTTCTGATCTAAGCAAGCGCGAGAAAAAAAAAGAAGAGGAACCATTAAAATTCGAATGATTGATCGAAAAGGCGGCAGAAAAGAAAGATGCCCAGGTGGGCAGACATAGTCGAACTTTGAACTCACTGGTTTCGCAAGTGTGTCCGGTCCACCCGGCGGCGCAGGTGCAGTTGAAGTGTCCATTGGCCTCTTGGCAGACGCCTTTGTTCTTGCACGGGGCAACGGCACACGGGTTCTTCACGATCTCGCAGTTGGTGCCCGAGAAGCCCTCTAGGCAGGCGCACTGGTAGTTGTCGGGGGCGGTGTTTTTGCAGGTGCCGCCGTTCAGGCACGGCTCGTGAGTGCCGCAGTAGTTGAGATCTGCCCGACAACAATTAATGCACTCTCATTAATTTCGCTTTTTTATCTCCGACGCACAGCCAACCAGCGAGCCGGCTAGCGGTCGTGGTCGTCGTTTTTGCCTCATCGCCTTTGCAAAATGCATCGATTCCGCGAAACGCTCGCCGAGGGAAAATCGAGTTCCAGCCGAACACAGCCCGGGGAAAAAATAATTTTGCCGTCAGCAAGCACGCAACTGCGATGACTCCGATAGAGGAATTATTGATTGGAAATTTACTTTCGGGAAGTTAAATTCAAAACCAATTTGATGTCATAAATAGCGATTCTAATATAAGAAAAAAGTCAATGGTCAAATTTTTAGTTTTGGAAATGATGTGACTATATTGTGAATTGCACACTATGAAAAGTAAATCATCCATCTAATAAGTGCAAAAGCTCCTTTGAGACAGAATGGGCACCGGTTGATTTTAATTTTTTGTGTAAAAAACGTAAACAAGCTAAATCTTGTCACGAGCAAACCAGATTCCGGTACACGACTAAGGTAAATGAATAATTTAGAAATTTCATTCATCTTTTCTCAATTTGAATTTCCTCTTTTCGTGCGAGTCACTGCTGCTAGATAAAAAATACCTACTGACAAAAAAATCATTTCCTCAATTTGAGTAAAATTGTAATGAAAAAAACAACGACTGTTCGACAGAAAAAAGAAGCGTGAGAGAGATGCAGCAGCATCAGATGTGAAATGAGAGGGAGTCTGCCGCGGTCAAAACCACCTGTTGCCAAATGAACAAAAATAACCGGCCGGGCGCTACAGTTCAAAAGTGAGCGTCGTCTCGGTGTCGGTCTGCCGACGACGACGACGACGACGGGCAGAAAAACGAGTTTGCGTGAGTCTTGCTTTTTATACTTATATCGTACGTGCAGACGCGCCGCGCTAACATGCACTCGCGGGGCCAATCTGGGCGGATTCGGCGGCAATTAACGACTCACACAACTTTGTTGAGCAGCTGACCAAGTGGAAACTAGAGTGTGGAAACCTGGGAGCGCGCATTGTCCCAGGCCGCTCGATGTTAATTAATTGATTAAGAGGCTGGTCAGGAACTGGCGTGAATGGCGGCGTGAAAAAATATTGGCTTCTTTTGTCAGCTCTAACGGGTGCTGCATGCGAAGCAGACTGAATGGGAACAAAAACGTCGTCGCAACTCATACACACATATAAACACACACAATCGGCAATCGCACACACATACATACGTTTACGGGGCTCTCGAATCTGGGTGATTTTCCCATCGTACGCTCGCGGGAGAGACGCGTTTTTGTTTATCAAACTGGATTAATGGGAGGGAGTTGATAAAGTTGCAGGCAAAAACTTGCTCTGATTTAAAGCCTGGGAATGGCCTAAGGACAGTAATCGACTTTGTGCGCCCGAAAACTCAAAATTCTCACAAACAGAACACATTTGAAATTTTTATTTCAGTAACAATATCATTTTCAGGCCTAATTTGATAAAAAAAACTCAACCTTGCGATTGCGAAGAGCCCCGGCAATGGCAGTTCTCGCGATCGCAGCTGAGATAAAATGAGATACAAAGTAACAAAGCAAAAAGTGGATAATATACAGTATAATGAATGCGCTCACCTTGGTCGCAAAGAATGCCACCCCAATTAACATTGCAGATGCAGTCCCAAGGCTTCTTGCAGTAGCCCTGCTTGCACCCTGGGTACGGGTTGCACTCGTTGCATAAATCGCCGCCCCAGCCTTCTCTGCAACTGAAAGCAGGCAAAAAAGTTAACGCCACTCATCTCGCGCTGCTGTGCTGCTTGCAGTGCGAGCAGCCGAGCGATCCGCCGCTGAAAAATCGTGGGAAATTCGCGTCTGGTGGGAATTTCAAAGTCTTTGTTGGTGCGGAATTATCGCCACTTTTCGATGGAGCGTGATCGAAAAGTGGTAGCAAATTGGACACAAGCGGGGCTTTTTACGCCGGGGGCAACCATTTCCAGCAGCACCCGACTGGCAGTTCGCGATCCAAGGACACGTGGCGTTAAAAATGTCCCTGCTCGGGCAGAGATTGCTCTCTATGCAGCTGAGCCTTGTTTCTGAAGGAAAATTTATTGCAAGGGATCGGGAACGCAATTTAAAGAAATATATATATATATATATATATATATATATATATATATATAAAATATAATAATAAAAGAATACATTGACAACGCCAAATTAAGAAATTTATTGCGTTGAGCTGCTGGAAAAACGGTTGACGCGGATAAGAAGCAAAAACGACCGGTTTTGTTTGATAGCAGTGGGTCGAAAATTGAAGAATCATCAATCATAATTTACTGAGTTTCCAGCACAAAAGAAGAGAAGCATGAAAAATCTCCACTTACATGCACTCTCCGGGTCGAACACATGTGCCATGAAGACAACCTTTTTTACAGACAGCTATAACAAATCAGAGAGAAGGACGTTCAGCAGGTACAAAAATAATAATTGGCACTGAGATCTATAATTAATTGATTAGTCGGTAAACGGCAGGCCGCGCCCGAGGGGCGATTTTTTTGTGCCGGCCGCCACCTTCCCTAACTCCTGATAAAGAAACCCAACACTTGAGGCGCTAGCAAGTGCGCGTTCACCTGTCAAAACATACTCTTTATTTCCACCTCCTGTCAATTGAATAAAATGCCAGTGCAGTTTCAAATTGAATTAAACGGCTAAAACCTTGAATGCCAGGTTTCTGTGTCAAATGCAATTAGGATTTTCAGTCGAAGGAAAGAAGTGGAACGCGATCAAAGAAAATCACAAATATTTTCGTTTGGAAAATCAACACATCAGTTTGACACTCAATTTTAAATCGAAATACCAACAGCGCGATTGTTTTAATCATAAACCACTCATGAGATATAAATGAGCTGGCTCAGACGCTTTTTCACCGACGGGCAAATGATTCATTTAAGGAATAATGGGAGAAGTGTGGCGCAGGCCAAGAGAGTCGTGCTAATAGGAAATGACCTGAGGCGCGGATCAAGTGAATTTCTAAACACTCATGTCGCGCACCGCGTATACGTCTGATGAGATGATGATGATGTTCGTTTCGAGCCAGGATAGAAAAACATTGTGAGCGGTAACTTTCGCTTTTCCTCGCTGGGATTAAAATATGCACACTCCATATATAAAGGGGACGAAATTTGCATCGCGCGATTGAAAAGCAAACGTTGCGCTGGCACTTGTTTTCTTAGCGCAGCAGAAAATAACTTTTTCTTGGGAAATGCGTGAGTAACCAACGACTATTTTGCACAATGTGTTTAAAACGTTGATAAACACGTACACACATGTGTTATAAAATATTTTCTGCCTTAAAATGCTTATTACTAGAACAGAATGTGTCAAAAAATGTAAATTTATTAAGTGCATTCTATAGTTATGCATATAAATCAGAAAAAAAAATTAAAAAAATATATATTTGGTAATTTTTCAGCTACGGTTAAAATGGTCAATATCATTCGACCTGGAATCTAACTGTTACCTATAACACTAAACAATACCCCCAAAAACGTTGATCTCAGCGCCTATTAGAAAGGAAACAAAATTCTTTTCAACTTACGAACATCACAGTTTGGCCCATCCCATCCTTCAATGCAGATCTTTTCTCCGGCGGGGGTGCAGTTGAAGTGTCCGAACTTGTCGTCCCTAGGCCTGCAGAAGGTCGTACAGGTCACATTGTAGTAGTTCTCATCACATTGAACGCGTATCCTGTAGACAAATGTGGCCTTTTGACCTTTGTGTGTCAAAGTGTGCCATCCAGTGCTGGGCTCGATGATGCCAGAGTAAGTGGACTTTTCGATCAAGCGGTCTTCGGCTGCGAACACAAAACGGTCGGTCATTCGTTAGTTTAATTTGTTAGCAAATGCAAGTGCAATTGTGCATTCTGAGCAGGCTGCAGTGCGGCCGTTAGCGCGACTCTCGGCGAAACTTGTTCTCGCAGCGCCGCGTGATTACAATTTCCAAGCACATTTTACGGGAAATATTTGTTCGATGCAGGATCGAGGCCGGCGTTTAATTTATTTATGAAATTTCCAGCAGCTGCAGAAAGACAATTTCTCGAATTGTGTGTCGTCGGCGTGGTAATTATTATGACAAGAGTTTGTATCCACGCATGCAGTCAGTGTACGCGCGCGGTCATTTTCTGGGTTTTTGTGCCTTTGCACTCTGATCCCTGCACACGGTGAAAGAGTAGACTCTCGTGTCGACGGAATTTCAATTCAGATCTGTGTCAACCCCTGCTGAACAGGTTTTTTTATCGCCAAGCTGCGTACTCGCGACACGAAAGACGAACTTTCAACTTCAGTTCAGTACCGAGCAAATTGTAAATCATCGCGTTTAATGGTCCAAGTTACTTTTTTTAAAACGTTGGGAAACCACCGCACGGCTCGACTCAAGAGTTGTAAATCTGAAGAGGACGTTTAGAAATTATCGGTTTAGACTGGCAAGTACGTAGAGAGTATGAATGAATTTGCAAAAATTTGCAATCGTTTGCAAACATATTTTTAAGAGCCGCAGAGAAACAAGATTTTTTATTTACTTTTCGTGTCTTTCATCGCATTTTACATTTCTACAACGAAAACTAAAGAGAAGCATAGAAGCATAGCAATAGCATATTATTCAAGTCACTGCACAATAATGGCCACGATTTTATCCTCCAAATCGAGCGTTTCCCAGTGGTCACTCAGCCGGATTATGCATGCAAATGACCAAAACCAAAGCGCACACGTGAGGATGTATAATTAAATTGAGGAATTCCAGATTCCAAAAGGATCTGGTGTGCACGGTGCTCGGTGCTCAGTGAACCAAAAACTCCCATGGAAATGCACGCGCAGTGCGGTGCGAGAGCGGACGAAATAATGCCTTAGCTGCCAATGCGATGGATGAAAAGTGAAGAGGCGCACCCACCAGCACCGCTTTTTACAGTGATCTGCTAAATTACTCGAGCTCGCGAGTGAGTTTGAGAGCAACACTAAAATCCATTTGACTGCATCTCACAATTTCGGGCTCATTTATTTTTTATTGCGCCGTGCTGCGGCAGGGCAATTAAAATATATTCAAAACTGTTAGTATGGTTTTATCTCCGGATGACGTGCGCGAGTAGCCCTGGAATTATATTATCAGGTAATAATCATTTCTATAACTCGCCAGCTTCTTTTTCCACTCTTTCTCTGGCGTCGAAATTCGAAAGCCAAACACACACACGCACCTGCGAACGCGGAGCGAACGCACACAAACACACACAGACTCACGACTTGTATTAAGCGGAAGGTTCAAACAGACATAAAAAAATAGAACTTTAAGAATAAAATATTATTCCAACGGAGCAGAGGAGAGACTGAGAGAAAAGCGGGGTTTGGTTTTTACGTTAGAGGCAATAAAAATTAAATAATGGTGTGCTCACCTATCCTGGATGCGTTTTCGTGTTTGTCAAAAGCTTGGAGGATCAAAGTGAAAGACTTCTGCAAAAAAAGAAAGAATACACAAATTAGTGAAATGAACACTGCAGATGCTGCTGTTGCTGCTGCTGGGCCTCTTTCTGACAAGTAGGTTATGCAGCTATATGGTGTACATTGAGAGGTAGCGATCGCATACATTGACCTTTGACTTTCTACTTGAAGCATGTAAGCAGGAGTGCTCCGAAGCACGCGGAAAACGCTGCATTCTTTCAATTCGAGCATCATGGAGAAGAGAGAAAAAAAGCACAGTCGGTTCCAAAGCGGAGGAGGAGGATGTTCCAATCGAAAAATAAGCGATTGGGGGCAGCAGTTGGAATCCCAATTAGAGTCGAGCTCGTGATTTTCGGCTTCCACTTTATTAACGCGCGGGTCGTGAGCTCACCGCCATGATGCGATGCCCTCTCGCAGACGATGCGCGCAAAAATATTGCTTTCAAAATTGGAATATCAGCCTGGAATTTGGAATTGATAATTTGCTTTTTGTTTCTGGGTTGTAAATCATCCATCAGCTCCGACGCGCACGTGTCAGGAAGCGATTGGTGCATGGAGGAGCAAAATCTTGAAGTCTGCTAATATTGTTTATTGATGCGCTTGTCTAAATATTTTCAGCTCCAATGTTTTATAGGGTTGCTTACGACCGAATGCTCTTGCCGGCCATAAAGACGGTATATGGTTACTAAAAATTTCATTGTCACTTCCGCGTTATTTTTAACCAATTTTAATTAAATGTTTTCAGTTTTCACAATCAACAATCAAGTCATCCAAAATAATTCTTAAATGTTTTATCACGCTATGAAACTCAACAGTAGTTAGCTCAATCAGAGCTTCAAACAATTTTTCCGACTGGCTGCTCAATAAACACGTCTGAAATGTTATTAAAAGGCAAGCCGCCAGTCAAAGCCAATAATGATGTCAAGAAGAAATTCAAATCCCAAGCATTATCGATCAAAGGTAAGAACAGAAATCTAATAACCTACTTAATCCCTAATTAATTAGGAGAGCTCCCCGGCCCCCGGTTTGATTGATAGGCGGACATACAGGGACCTGACGTGAAAGGAAAAGAAGAGAGGACCACCTCCGAGCTCAAAGATAACACGCCTTGATTCATTTCTCGCCGATTGTTGCTGGCATTGTTGTGTCTGGCCGATTGTTGGTGGTCAATCAACAAATCACGCGCAGTCCACGGCGATAGCAGATAATTTCATTGACGAGTATGAATAATGAAGGGCTGGCCGGCGGGCCGGCCGCAAACAACAAAACCGCCGCCGCCGCCACGCCGCCGCTTGTCTTTCTGTTTCGGGAGGAGGAAGAAGCACGATGCGTTTTATTAGGCAGGGCAGTCGCGAGCTGCCGATGATGAATGGCGTCGGGCGAATGAGAACAACTATTTCTCACTGCCCGCGGGATTTCTGAGTCGGAGCGAACGGGCAATTTGCATCCGTCGTCGTGCCCACGGCGCAGCCAGAGGTGGTTGTTAAGGTGGCAGCCAGCCTCCCGGCCCTTTTCTACCTGCGGCCTTTGTTGTTTTATTCCTACCGCGACCCAACACTGCGCTGCTTCTCAGGCAGCACAAAAAGTCTTTCATTGCACCGGGACCAATTCATATACTCCCCCAACTCCAGGGACTTCCTCAACGGGTGAGAGCCGCAGAGTCATCAGATTTTCACCGCAGTGAAATATCCCGTAAATCCTTTAAATTTGTGTTTAAAGGAATTGGGTCAAAACGTCATTGCATAACCCTGTCTTATCTTTTCTCACTTGACCATGTGTACTACGTTATGACGTTAAGACAAGCAATCTGAGTGATAAACTTTGACTTCATTTAAATAATTTATTAAGAGGTCATATCACATCTGAAAACAAAATTAATAAATTTGTGAGATTATTAATCGACACAGATTTAATTGACTCATTATTTTAATTCGTTTTTAATTGCCCGTCTTTGGGTATAATCTTGTTTCAGAAAGACCAAAATAAACGCTTGCTAGCTTGAAAATAAATTTTCTGCCTTATTGTCATGGAGCATTTAGTTTCTACTCGTGACATGCTGCTCTGCGATTCTGACTTTCTTTGTGAGTCAGACAAACAGCATCCTCAAGAATGGCTCATCTTCACGCCACACTTTCATCCTGCTGTGACCTATTCAGCAAGGTGGATTCACCCTCGCACCTTCCCACGTTTTTTTTAAACGGGGAGACAAAACAGGAGAAGTCTTCCCTGGAACACTGTGCTCAGAACATACAAAAGCGAAAAGCGAGGGTACATCATAAGCGTTCGATTGAATGGATACTGATGGAGTCGGTGTGCTCGTGTGGCGGCCGTTTATTCAGCAGATCGTAAATTTGGGAAGAAATAATGTTTTGGCTGTCTCGGAATGCCAACGCGCGGATAAAGAGAGGAATACATAAACCACGTCACCGCGGCTCTTTCCTAATTAAATCGAAACATTTTTGGCCGGTGGTCCAAATTGGTCCCGAACTGCTTTTATGTTGGTTCGGCTCGGAACATTTTTGTTCTCGGAATCTCACATGCGTTCGTTTTATTAGAAGAAGTTGGTTGCTTTTAATGAGGAGAAGCTCTGGCTATCAGTTCGAAAATTAATAATAACCTTCATTTTTCCCTAACGAAACGATTTTTATTATTGGATCGGACTACAGCACGCTCTTAAAAAACATCCATCCATCCATCTCGCCGGCTCGACTGACTCTCGCGCGCCTATATGTGTGTACATATGTACGGTCGGCGAGCTGACTCGGCTGTTGGGATAAAAAGTGGTAGGTACAGACAGAAGCATAATATATACTTTGCGTGACTAGAGGCCTTCTACCTGTAGCTATTACCTGCCCTGGAGTATGGAATGTGGCCTCGGGAGCCCCCTCTCCCCTGGAGCAACCAACTATCCGCCGGGCCGGAGAACGCGCAGCTCTGGGTGTTGTTGCATCTTCATAACCAATTTATTTCAACGCGGATAATCATACGAATTACAAATAAAAATGAAAAGTCACACACAGGCAGGCGGGCAGGCGGCACCAATTAGAGCCGCCTGCTTTTCTCACAAAACAAAAATTGTCCGGATCGATTTTGTTTTCCAGAGCAGCAGAAAGTAAGCAAGAAAGAAAGACGGGTTCCCACGTGCTGTTAATGATGTACGTGATTTCCTCGTACTCGCTCGGAAAATTAGTAACGGACGAGCTCCCATTTTTTTCCGGCAGCAACCTGACCGCCGACGCCACCCATTCGGATTATTAAATCCCATCTTATTGATCGCGCCAAATCGTGCGAATAGAATTAAGTGCTGCCGCCGCTGCTGCTGCTGCTTCACATGTTTTTCACGTTTCAGTACATTTAACTGCTCCATCATTCGAGCTGACATTGTAATTTTCAAACGATTAATTTTGATTTACAGCAAAAATAATGCAAGGCTGAAGGTCTGGGGAGCAAATTTTCGATCGAGCGTAAAACTTTTTTCTAATTTTCTTTCAATTTCGAAGTTAAACGCTAATTGCGTCCTGCGACCCCCACCGTTTCCATTCAAACAATCAATCTTTGGCTCTTTATTCCGCGCGCGGCGCAAAGCGGCGGTCGCCCATAAATCTTTCAGAAAAATAATTTGCTTATAAATCTCGTTTTTCAAATGAATTACCATATTGCCGGTTAAAATTATTGCCAACTTGGGAATTGGCGCGAGAGCAAAAAACTCGCCTCTCTCTCTCTCTCTCGCTCCACTCCACACCCTGTTTCGTCCAAGGAAAGAACACCAACTTTCTGTCAATCATTAAAATTGTGAAATATAAATTTCCACATTGAGATTTCCGCCGAGGTCCACTTTTTATTGCGCGGCGTCGTTCCCTCGCTCGCTCACCGTTTTTTCTGCAGAGTGGCGTGCAGAAAACTTCTGTGTGCTGCCGAGTTGCGTTTTTCTGTTTTATTATTGTATACACAATATCAAAGCGAAGCGGTTATATTTTCTACTAATTCGTGCAATCCCTCGCGAGAAATCCACGCGCGTGTGTTCTATTTAAAACGGAAAGAAACGACCTCTGAAGTGGATTCGAACTCCCCTTACGTCATTATAAACCAGATCCGTATATTTTTTTCTTGCAATCCAATATATTTCCAGCAAAGGAAACTTGATGGAAAATCTCTAAAAATATTAAACATTTGGCGAGATAAAATTTGAACTAAATAAAATAAACTTAATTTTGATACATCATGTGATTGGCCCCCTCAGTAAATCTTTTCTCATGTGTTGATAGGCTTTTCTTTCCTCCTTAAATCCTTTTAATATTCTCTCCTAGACCGTTCGAGCGTGTGTGTTAAAAATTTTTATGAATCTGCGAGCTGCGAAAGGGCGAATCCACGAAAAGCTTGAACTGACGGACTGCCGTGTTGGAATCCGGCCGCGCGTCGTGATGATTTTCCAATTTCGTGATTGCAATCTCGGCGGAGAGAAAAATATTTATATAGAAAAAAAGAATCGGACGGACGCTAGATACACTGCCATCTGCGCGAGAAATCGTCTTAATTATCCGTTCACGCTCGTTAAACTACTGTAATTTATCGATTGTGCGCGTCTCGCGGATACACGCTGCTGTTGGAAAATATGATTTCGGCGCTTGAAAGCTAACGGTGGATTGTTCGGGTTCAGGAGTTATATTACAACAAACGATCAGCGGCACAAGAGGAAATTGCTACATTTCACTCTAAAGCTTGCTCTTCAAATGAACACGAAATGCGCATTTAAGACGGCGCTCAAAAGTCATTAAAATGACCGCGTCTTCAGGACCATCCTAAAATGATCTTCAACTGGAATTTAAAAGTCAACATGCGCATCCGGCCTAGTTGGTACAGCGTGGGAAAATTCAGTTAATTTTGTTAAGGAACCGCTTGCAAAAATAATTTGAATCTGAGATTTTTATCTAAAGCTTTACAACAAAGTGTTTTTAACACGTCCTCAGCAACCGCGAATCAAATTTCCGAGTCACTTCGTCTTTTTTGAAGTGCGTTTTATAAACAAGCCAAGTGTCTGGTCGGCATCTGTGAGTGAGTACGCGCGTGTATGTATAAAAGGCGCGGTGTGCGCTGGTCGGTCGGCGGTTCGATGCATCAGGTGTCAGATTCTCTCTCGCTCCATCTCGCTCTGACGCATGCCATCATCTCATAATCTGAACAGCTCTTTAATCAGAGAAGAATGGGCAGACATGCTCGCTCTCGTCTCGGCCTAATGTGTTTTCTTCTTTTTCAGATCACCAGTTGACAGATCATGAGTCAGAAAATGTTAATAAAAAAGAAGACACAGTAATTATTACGCAAACTCACTTGATATTTAGTTTCAACGGCTAATTGGGCGGATTAAAATTTTAATAATGTATTTATTTCCAATGTATATTTTATGCTTACGTGCTTTTCAAAATTAAGAGGAACTTTGGCCGCACTGAAAAGACTCATATTCTGGAAAGGTCTTTTCGTGAATATTATTTACTGCGCGGTGAGTCGTGGTGTTGGTCAGCCGCCGCTAATTAGATTGTGTGCGCGGCCCCTTTTTCCTCTTGCTCGTTAAGGGGAAAATTCCGAGGAAATTTTTGCTCAAAGTGACCCCGGCTAATTAGTCAATGGACACAAGCTTCATGAGACGCACGCAGCAGCTGCAATTCCGGAGGCTCAGCCACGGCGAAATTAATTAAAATATTTCATTTTAAAAAGTGAGTTGGTCGTTTTTCGAGGATTATGTGAGAAAATGTTGTTTGTCTTTAAGGACAAAAAAGCTTGAATGGGAAAATTAATTACCGTTTCCAGTAAAAAGATTTGTACAGGGAAATTGGATTTCAAAGGTAGGCTATGTAAACAAGTCGTCTACCTTTGAAAACTAAACAAAATAATTGCTCAAATTAAAATATGACTAGCTTTGGTTGAAATAAAAAACCTCTTCTCAGTTTTTATTTGTCATTAGTTAAAATTCAAAAGAAGGCAAATTTATTTGCTGTTCAGCTAATTTAAAAAGGAAGTTTTTATGGCTCTGTAAGACGAAATAAAAAATATTTTCACGTGCAGTCACCCTGGAATTCCGAAACTTATTTTGCATCCCATTTAAAGATAGTCTTATTTAACAAAGAGAGGCGATAATCTGTAGAATTTTGAACGTTAACGATGGGAGGCAAGACAAATAAAGTGTATTCGAGCGTTTTATCATTTAAATGTCTCAATTTGAGACGCGCTAGTCTGTTAGCTCTTGTGTGAGGTGCCGATTTTCTCACTGGGCTTAGCGCTGTTATCGTTCCGTGTGTTCATTTAGCCCTAATTCGAGCCGCCTTCCGACCACCACTCCGCGAGCTTTTCATATCTAATGTATTATTCTCGCCGGAGGAGATGCGCGCGCGAGAGTGTGTGTGTATGTATGTCTCCTGGCGTATCACTCCGTTTAATATTATGGAGGAAACGCCGCGTACACCGTGAGTATTATAATAAAGCTGTCGAGATAAGGAGGCGCGCAGTGTTTGTATCCCAGCAGCGGCCGGTAAACAAACAAAGGCAGCCAGATCGACAAGGGAAAAGGAAACAACTGCTGCGTTTTGGGGTGATTTTCAGCATTTTTACGGCGCAGGGAAACACGCGCTTTCCGCGGCGACGCGCGGGCCACAACGGGTCTTTAATAAAAAGAGCAGCAACTTCCTGCTCCTCTCTGAGAAATTGCTGACAAAAAATTTATATAATAAAGCGCGAGCTGCACAGAGGGAAAAGAGCCCCTGTTTTTCGATTATCAAAAACCTGCTGCTGGTGCTGAATGAAGCATTGTTTTAGCTGTTGAGACGCACAAACACGCACGCATCAGACGGCGTCTCATTATTGTTTTTTTACACCAGCCAGCTACACGGGCTCTTGCTCGGAAAACAATCGTCAAATAGTAATAGGCGGCCGGATTCTCTCTAGCCCAAGCTGAAACGGGCGAATGGCCTTCGTCAGGAAGGTGGAATGCGCACGGATTTCGCATTAATGAAAAGCAAAACTGAAAAGCGCACGTGACCGGAGGACGAAAGATTATATTTTTATCGTTTCAAGGGTAGGAGTTTATACCCGTCTGGAGATATTAACGATTTTTTCTTTAATTTCGTCAGGATTTTTGCATGGGGAAAATTAGCTAACTAAAATTTCTAAGCGTCATATTCAAACATATTTTTAGCAGAAGAGAGTGAATTTGAATCCCTAATTAGTTTGTGCTGTTGGCAGAAAACGTTCTTTGGAACCAGCGAAGCATGACCGGCAATCTGCATGCACGCGCAAATTCCTTTTTTGCTTGTCCGGCGCGTATAACACAACTTCCAGCCAATTTACGTAACTCAGCCAGGCTAGCAGTCTCGTATTTCAAGCTTCTAGCCGCAGAAATTCCTCCAAAAGCACTGCACAGCACTACACACATTATTTTTACGGCTAGCTTTTCGCGAACCCCATTAAGATGCGGCGCGATAACTTGAATGAATCCGGCCGATCTGTGCTTCGAGTGTGTGAGTGTATGTTGAAACTGACGAATTATAGGCAGCACACACTTTCGGGATTTTTCTGCGTGCTAGGCGGCCGGCCGCGGGACTTTGGGCAATAAGACGGAGAAAGAAATGCAAAGCATTCGAAATTAATTAGGCGCGCGAGACGCTGGCCGTTTTGGTCGGTTGTTGAACAAAAATTCACTTTAATTGGAGGGAGAATCATCGCGCGGGCCCATTATACGCTTGAAAAATGTCGTTTCGCCTGCCTCGGCCTGCCACAGGTAGAACGCATTCCCCGTGTGGGGCTGTGGCCCGCGATAAAAATCTCCCCTGCTTTTTCAAATAACATCTCTCAATTAAATTTATCCTGTTTTCGTATACATCAAGAGCGGATGAGGCATCGCTCGATTTTCGTCTGCCCGGCTACTCCGACTGGTTTATATATATTAAATAAAACAAAGTCTGCGCTTGACGGCGGCAGCCAGGGAGAATCAATTTAATTCCCGATGTAACGACCACATTATCAATCCTCATCATGCTAGTCTTCTTGATGTTTGTTTTAAAGGACACGAGCATGGCTGCTGAGATGCTCAATAATTAAAATAAAAACCCTTCTCTCTCTCTCTCTCTCCCTCTCGCTCGCTGCTGGCGAGTTTTATATAAATTTCTCAGCATTTTCCTTCGATATACATATATAGGAGCCAGGTGCATGCACTCTCGATAATTAAAAAACAATGCCTGTGTCGTGCGAGTGCACGCTGGAAAATTTATATATATTTATTGGCTGGCTGGCTGGCTGCTCTTTTTTGTAATCGCGTCCGTCCGTGCGACCGACCGACTCTGCAGCTCGCGTGCAATTAAAAATTAGCCGCAAATCAAAAAGCAGCCAACTTGCACGTTTGCTCGCGCGCTAATCACAAAATCCAATCAAACTTTCCGACTCGTCCTCGTTCGCTCGCTTTTTCAGAACAAATTGAACTTTTTCACGACTTGTTAAGAGCGATTTATTGCTGACAAAACAGCTAGCGCAGACAAAGAGGAGGTATCACTTATACTACTCACATTTTTTGAAAATAAAACGTGACGGAACGGCGCTCTAGATTACTCTTAAGTGATACAAAAGTCAAATACCAGCAGCACTTCACAGTTCTTTTGAGAGTTTCCTCGTTTGTTTCATTTTCCTCAGCAGGAATGGTTTTTATCAGTCCGCGATCAGCTTCACGATTGTTCAGAGGGATTATTTACTGCAGAGAAATCAATAGTTTTGGCGAATAAAAAATAATGGCGTCGGTGGAGATTCCATTATTTTTCGCAGAATTCTGCACAAAATCGGCCCAATAAAGGGCAGCCGGCCGTGGTGCATTGACGCAGCAATAAATCTCGGCGAGGTAGGGTTAATTGGCCGCGCGAGAACAAAATCGCGCGCTCGTCTGCTCGTTTTTCCTCTGCAAATTGTGTTTTCCTTGGTATAATTAATCGTGCTTGATATTAAGCCGAGAGTCGCTGCGGCATGATTTCATCAATTATCCGCTCATTACTGCCGCTCGTAATTTTTCCTCTGTGGATCATCACGTCCAACTCTTGGTTTAGAAAGTCTCGACGAGGTCCTCACCGGATCCAACTAGGTGCGTTACTCGCTTTTTATTTGCTCAAACGAGATAATCGAGTGCACTTATGCTAATGTGCCCGCGTCCATGCTCGCACATAATTAATCACACTAATCGGTGTTAGGCAAATTGCACGCTCGCTTTAAAGACCCGGCAAATATTGTTATTATTATAATGTACCCGCGACTGTAATTACCGCGCGCTGCATCTGTATTTACCCAGAATGGAAACTGAACTGAGAAACGATGCGGGCATTTTCATTATGCCTACTGAACTGAAATTGGCTTTGTTCACAAATGAGGACAGATTTTCCGTAATTGGATTTATAATAACACAATCATATTTTTATCCACAAGAAAAAAAATTAACAGTTCCCATTACTATGAACAAGTAATTACGAACATGGATATTTAGTCAGCGCACGTTAGCGATAACATAAAATGAGTTTATTTTAGATGGTTTGGTCAGCGTGGTATAAAAACTACTCGAATCACTGTTTTAAGTTAATGAATCCTCTTGGATAAAATAATAATTTATTAAGACAGAAATTTGTAAAGTGAATATCCTCATTCGGCCTCTAAACGAGAGCTGAATTTTCAGTTTGGAACTCATGTATGAAAAAAATTGTGGAGTAATTGCGAAAGCAATAAATCAAGGTGCTGTAGTACTCGGCCGATAAATTTCGCCATTAATTGAAAGTTTTTAATATCCATTTCGAGAGGCGCGCGGCTATCGTTCGTTCTCCGCTAGCAACCACTACTCTTCTGGCTGCAAGTACGGCATTTGAACATACACAGCATTGCGTGCAAAATCTTTTTCACTGAAAGCGGTGGGACATAAATAATTGCGAAAATTATTCTGACGGCGTCTCGCTGCGTTCACATCTTTGGGCAATTACATCAGCAAGAAGTCTGTCTCTCGGCGTAGCACCGCAATTATGTTGCATGAGCCCAGACACGTTGGAAACAATTCAATATCGTCTCGGCAGCCAGTGCGGCGGGCTGAATGCTTTCCCTTGATAACCAAAATAAATGAGGCGCACGGTGAATGCTCGCACTTGTTGTCTGCTCTACTTGCCACCCTAATTTGCGGCGAAAATCAAAATATAACGCCTGCCACCGGACCGACGATCGAATGCGCAGTGAACCCGAACGCTTTCCCTCGCGGCCACGATTTTTAACCACAAACTCCATTCCGTCTTTGAGTGGAATCGAATTTAATCGAAATCGCGGCACTTTTTCTCAAATGAAGCCATTATACACGCGCGGGAGACAAAACTTTCACAGGAATGCAAGTTCATTTGAAGATTCGATTGGTGTGGTCCACAAGTGTGAAATAACCCCATGCAGCCGCGCAACTTTCGAGCGTCTAACTGAATTAAACACCATATAATTATAACCACCGATTCGTTTCAAAGCGTCTTGGGAACATCAGCCGAGCCATTTTCTCCTTTTCCCCACAAAAAAGGACGGGAGAAAAAAATTAATACTTCCTCCCGCACGCTGCATCCAATATCCTGCATGGGATCAAGGGACTTATCGGGCGAGGGAGACAAATTAAAGGTGCACATCGACAGCCGGCTGAATGAAATAACGCCAGTCAAACTCCTAGGTTCCCAGCACCGCGGGCAATCCATTTTTTACTCCTTATTCAATGGGCTCAGATTACACACGAGACCAAGAAGTGTAGCATCTGATTTGGAATAAGCTGATGGCGGAGAATAAATTTCCATCTTTTAACGCTTTCGTATCAATCAGTAAACGTTCTGTCTAGATATTTTGATAGCTGCCAAGTGGAAAATAATGGCTCCATATTTATTATTGCTCCGTAATAGATGTGAAACGATTCAATTATATATACAAATCCCGAAGAAATGGCTTTATAAACTGACGATTAAGCTTTATAGGAGTCATCAAAGGGATTGCCTCTATTCTAAACTTCCGCTTCAAACACTAAATTTAGTCAAAAACTACAAGCCTGGCCTTTGAAAAATAAAATTTATATTTTGTTGTTGTTTTGACGCCATCCCGAAAGTTGCATTTCTGCCCATTCAACTGCTGCTCCACAAAACGACGCGGACAAATCGCGATGTGATGGACTGGGACACAAATCACAAAACGAGGTGAAAAAAAACTTGGCCCAGCGTGTGCGTCCGTCCATTCAGTCTGCGCGAGAGCAGATTTATATTCTATTTATACGGGTGCGTGGCGTGCGAATGAAAGGGAGAGCCGCGCATAGCCAGCCAGCACGTGGAGATGATGATGATGACACCGCGGGCGAGCGAGCGACTTGTGCACCACAAATACGCCTCCTTAGACCCTTTGAACACACGCTGGAACGCATTCCGGAAGAGATACTGGCGTCCTGTGATGATTAGGCCACCAAACTGGAGGATGAGCCTCCGCGCGCAGCACAAAGGAGGGCTGCGTTGGGATTCCGCCGCCGCCACCGCCGCAGTCGCGCGCGATATTATTGACAAAATGCGCCAAAGTGCAGCGTAACGCACTTTAATTAACAAATTACAGCCCGCGCGCCGATTACATTCCGCGCCGCCGAAGACGTGCCGCTTTTTTGTCATTATTATATTATTTTTATCATTACACACGTTGGCGGCGGTCGGCGCGCCGCTCAAGAGGAATGCTTAGATGCGCTTTTTGCGTCTTTTCGGGGCCAAAGCGGAGGAAATGAGCCGCAAGGTGTGTGTTGTTACCCGCCTCTCTTTCGAACTGAATGGCTCGTACTTTACAAAACTTCTCTATGCAAAGTCAATCAAGCCAATTTAATAATGTTATATAACAGTAGGCACATCGACTCTCTGCCAATGCCGTACATCGTCTAGTAGGTTATCTCCACTTCCTCGCTCAACATCCGCTGATCTATATATTCTAAAACAAGCTCAGTCGGTCGTAATTTTAAACCAAACGTTTTAAAGCACGATATTTTGATCATTTCAATTTAAATGTGTAAATTTAACTTGGTATTTTTTTTGCACAATTTGTTACCACACTTGAATCTCTTGAGTATTGAAATTTTTGTCAAGTTTAATACTGGAGTGTGGAGTGGATCGTAACTACTAATAAAAATGAAAGAAAGTTTTACATAGATGCTTAGAGAGCAACAATAAAAATATGATATACAGCTTGGTTATTTCACACCCGACAAGTTTGAAACTCTCGGCGAGCCAGGTTGGGCCTTTCAGTCCGAGTGTGGCACAAATTTCGTGCTCCGACTGGCTAACCGCACGAAAAGCTTGCAATATTATGCACTTCGCAACACGTTCAATTTCGGCTCATTACTTCTGACTAAGTGCTTTGTTCGTATTCATGCACACGTGCACTCCCGAGAAGGTTTCACTTTTTGCCCAGCTGATAAAACCGTTTTGCCGAGAAGCAAAAAATTGACGAGTTCATCTCGTAAGATAAACACATTTGCAAGTTAATTTGAACGCTGGAGATGTGATTTTGTTGCTTCACTATCCAATCATAAATTTTAATCGATTATTAATGAAACTCCATTCCTGTTAGAATGTGCCACAGTGGAACAACAATTTTCCCAAACTCCTCCCACCACGCACCACGCAGACTTTTTCATTTTCCACCGCTTTCAACCTCTTCTACTCTTGAGCCGGCCGTGTTTTGATTTATCGTCGCTGTGTGTATTGTGTTACATGCGCATTTCTAATATTTTTCCGCTGCTCGCGGATGATGACCATAAATCAGGATGAAATTAATTAATTAAAAATTAATTTATCTTGATGTAATTCGGCCTGCGAGAGACGACGTAAATACTAATTTACGACTTGATGTACTGCGCAACGTCCAGACACCGGGAAACCACCGCGAAGAGCAACTCGACCTGCTCAAATTCCGATAATTGTGCAGTCGTGAAGAGCACAATTCGTGATTTTTCGACTGCTTTTAACGGTTTTCCCAGCAGGAGCTGCGCCTAGGACTTTGTGATTCAGGCTGACCCCGACGCTGACCGCCTGATTGCGCTCCAGAAAGACCTTGAATGGTCGCCAAAGTCAATAGCATAGGTTTCTGCACGCCGCAAAAAAAATATATGTGAAATGCGTCATGAGTAAAAATAGAGGACCAACTTGAACTAGGGATTTAAAAATTGGTATTTGGAACTGATACCAGGAAGCTATGCCTTTCCGCGCAGTTCGAGGTTTCTGGGTTGCTGCTGTCAAGCATTTTTCCGAAAGTTGACATGTGTTGCGGATTGGCCGGCGTTTGCCTCACAATAACGTACTCAATTGCACCAAAACACGCGGTCGGCGGTGCAGAAGCTGTGCGGTACATTTCCTGTGCACCGTCCGAATCAGCACAAGTGGGCCCGACGCGGAGATGCTCATTACCGGCATGTCCAATTACCCTGAGGAAAAACGGCCCGTTATGTGTTTTTGCGAAAAGCAATGATATTCTCTCCCGCGCTTGCAAAGGCAATCAAATTTCGCAACCGAGAGTGTTGGGTTCGATTATGGATGGCCGTGCAGAGAAAGCAAGAGGCTAGCGAGCGCGCGAGTGAGCAGAAATGGCTTTTGCTTGGCAGCAGCGCCGCCGAGAGTATTAAATTCTTCAAATAATGGTCTTTTTACTTCTCGACTTCATGTAGCTCTGCCTGGAGGCCATCGTGTCTTGCGGAGGTAGGAGGATGAGGGGGCAATCAATTGCTAGTCTGCGCACATTCTCACAGGCCAAGCCCAGGGACATGGTCTCCCTGCTTAATTTTGTACACTACAGTACATACGGCCAAACAGGTTTTCGTGGTGCCGCCGCCGCCGCCGCCAGTCAGCACACCGCCGCGCGGGCAAAATAATGCTGAAAATGCACCGAGAGACGCGCAGCAATAACTCTTTATTTACACTTGCTGCTTCTTCTCCTTAAAACGTCTCTTTGATTTTTTTCCATGCCCAAGCCGTTTTTCAACTCAGCAGAAAGAGACGAGTGCTTGCCAAATATTATCATTAAATAATAATTCTGCTGTTTGCAAATGTTTTTACTATTCTTTCTCAAACTCTCACGCGGCTAATGTGTTTTCGATTTGTATTTGGTTTCAGCCTGGCCGACCTACGCCAGCGAATCCAAAAGGAATTTCCGTCTGCCAAGTGTTTTTGCACTGACGGCATCCCTGGTTCGCTGAGAGCAAATTTAAGATGCGTTTTTAATGATGACGGCCACAGTTTACTCAGTGCTTCAAACGGAGGAGACGGATGAAAATAAATCTGTTGATTTTAAAGCTTGAATTGTGAGAAAAAAATTACTGCTAACTAGCAAGTAAAAAAATACCTTAAGTGAAAATAATTACTTTCCTCGAGGGCTTTTAATATTTATAATTTGCTATTCTTAATAAAATAATTTCGTTTAATTTTTCACTGGTGTAAGGATTTTGAAGGAAATTCTCACGATCTAGATTAAACAGTTTTTTTAACTGCAAATAATGCCCTATTGTTGTATGTAAAATTTCTATTTGCTTTCGATCCTCCTCCGAGCACATGTTGCAGAAAAACGGATCAGAAGTTTGATTTGGATCGGACCGTTTTTCGATGTCTCGTCGAGAGAAATCGACACGGTGTGCGATCTGTGCCGTCCGCTGGGCAGCAAAAAGTCTAATTGGATCGCCACTATGTTAAATTGATAATGAGATGGTTGTTAGCCGCGAGTGGATGTGTACACACAGGCTGGCTCACTTTCAACCCTACAGCCAAAAGTTGTACACTCGGCGACGCATGCACTAATTCGATTTATACGCGTCGGCGGCTCGTTTCTCAATATTACGGACAATAGAAAGTGTATGCGGGACCGCGAATAAGACGGAGAGACAATGCAAATTGATTGCAGGACGCGAAATCGGCCGGAGGACATTTTTCCCCAGCCGAGTTTTCATTAAAAGATCGAGCAGTGCAAAAAATTTCCCAGCGTTACATGAATCGAATGCTCTGCTGAGAATTTCCATCGTTTAATTCCAATGCTGTGTGTATTACAAAACGAGTTTTTCAGAGCAAAACTTTATACACCGGCGAGGAACGGACTTGCTCCGCGCAGAAAAGAGAAAAAGAAAATGAGAAGTACACACTCTGGACGAATAAAACGGCGAGTCGGCTGCGATGCTGGCAAAAAATAAGCAGCATGTTCAATCTCTCCGCTGCTTCTTTATAGCTCTTCGCGCAGCGCAGCCCAATCAAAAATAATTTCTTACATTTTACAGATTATAAATTGCAGCCGAAGTCACGGAGCACCTGAAAATCCTGCCCGTCGCGCACAAAAAACCAATGGAAGATGTATCAACTGCAATCACGGCCCGATTTTCGGCCAGCCAGAAAGATAAACGCCCGCTTGCTGGCAATGACGAAACCCAATGAGCGCGCAAATGATACGGGGAAATCTGTCTCTCCCAGCATCCTTTTGCATACATAACTGCGCGATGTTTCGTTTCGACGGACTCAATTGATGGGCAAAAAACGAGAAACGGCTCCTCGCGTGCAATGACTAGAAATTGGATTCTGCAAGCGGCAGTGATTTATAGTCAGTCACCGGGATGCTGTTACACAGCAAAATCATCCTGCATTATCGATGGATTCGGAATTCGCGGCAGCTTTCTTCTCTTTCCAGTGTTGATTGCGTCATAACATGTTTAGCTATATGGATTACGGTTATCTATTTGATCCATAACGTTGGATTCTGTGACTCCTTTCCATCGTCTCCAATTTCATGTGCTCCGTATTCATATAGGAGTGAGGAATTTTTATGATGTCAGAAGTTTATTCTAATGTGATCTACGTTTTTCACTCGTCTGTTTTTTTTTAAATTTAAATTATACTAAAAACATTTGTGTAATTTTTTTAATTAATCAATTAAACGGAATATATGAAAACTTACAATTTTTATTACGTTTCTGCCGTAGCTCATTTTTCTATGAATTAAATTAGTTTCAACTTGGAAGGTTTTAACAAATTTAAATAATTTATTTGAATATAAAATTTTCAGAAACTGTCTCACCTACAAGTTCTCACTTAAAATTATTTCAATTTTATTGACTCAACTCAAGTTTATTTTCTTATGCAAACAAAATTTCGAAATACTCATCAGTATCGGTGAGCTCAAACAGTTGATAATTAGGTTGCCGTGCACGAGAGAAGCAGCGCAGTTTTTACGAGCGAAATGAATGTGTCGATTCCAATTAGGAGAGATGCATGCATCAACACGTCCGTGCTGCTGATATAATTCGAAGCACAATTTAGCAAGTACACGCACCAGGTTGAAACATCGGCGGTGCGATGCTCTCTCTCTCTCTCTCTCTCTCTCTCTCTCTCTCTCTCTCTCTCTCTCTCTCTCTCTCTCTCTCTCTCTCTCTCTCTCTCTCTCTCTCTCTCGTGCAGCGTTCATGACGCAATTTAATTTTCAGCAATAGCTGCTTCGGTTGCAATTATACAGACACATCTCCGCCGACGGAATTGAAACATAAAAGCATTGGGGGCATATAAAAGCAAAAGCTATAAACCACAAATAGGTACAAACGCACTCACGGGCTCATTTTTCTTAGGTCGTAAAACGAAAGCATCTTCGTTTTGTAATTACACCATTCAGCAAATTCTGATAAAATACATTTCCCAGCATCAGCAGATTAAAACGCTCGCATTTACGACTTTGATTCCCGAGAAAAGTGTCTCTCGGCAGAAAACGTCTCTTGCTACATTTGCGCTGATTATTTTTGATTTTTTTCTTCCACCCGGTGAGGAATTAGCAGCCAATTAAGTCGCTTTTTATTTACGACGTGACAAGTCCTTAAAATCTGCTGCATGGTTTTGTTTTTCTCGCTCTCGCCTTGCGCAGGCATATACATATTCTGACACATACACACGAGAAGCAGAGAGTAAGACACTCATATTCTCTCTCATTTCCATCGCGTGTAATCTGAACCACTTTGGCGTCGAGCAGCAAATTCGCAACCGCCGAACAAGCGTTTAATATGCGCGCCGTGGCTGCGGCGGAGGAAAAAATAATAAAAAGGGGAGCAGACAACGCTGCTCCTTGGAAACACACACACTTAATGCAAACTGATTAAAAACCGCGCGACTACTTCATTATCTAATTTGTTAAACTGGTTTTGGTGGGTGCTGCGGCGGCGGCGGCAGCGTCACCCGAAATTTCGCCTTTATGAAATTGCTGCGCCGCCGAAAGCTGCGTACGCACGCACGTCGCATCAAAAGTGGACCTGGTGGAGCGGAATGCACGCCGCGGCTTATCTAATGGTCCGCGTGTAGCAGTAATTTTGATATTAATTAGTATTATTAGTGCGGATTTAGTACGGCCTGCGCCAGCGGAACTGCTGTTTACAAGAGTTTCCGTGGAATTTTGATGAGAGACGAAGGGCATCGAAACTGAATGCAAAAGACGGTGTTGATTATATATACGAGGAAAACCGAACTTGACACGATTTCCCACACAGCAAACGAGAAGAAAAACATTTAAAAGCATTTACGTGGCATATTGAAAGAAAAAGCCATGCGTAAAAGGTTTGACAATCTTTTTAAACAATCAAGCAATGGAAGAAACAAGTGGTGAGTAATCGGCACAATTAACATCAATTAAGCATCCTTGACAAAGAGAGCCATACACTCTCGGCGTCTGCTGCGGAATGAACAAAATGCCGAGGAAAAGCTGCTTGCTATGCGTCTCCTTTCTTAAAATAAAGCAGGCAGACCGCCGTGTGGCGAAAATAAAAATAATTTCAAAAGGAGAAAGACAAACAAAAGCAGCTGCCTCAAGGACGCGAGCAGCGCGCGTATTATTTTTCGTTTCATTCAGTCTGCGCGGGATGAATAGCGCGAAAAGTTTCCACTTGCGCGAATCTACATAAATTCTGCGCGTGGAGCAGAATGTAAGGCTCGGCCGATGGATTAAATGTCTGACACACGCACGGTCAGCCGGGTTTATTAATAAAATTCGCCTCTGATGAGGAAGAGAATCGTGTGGTCGCCGCGCGAGTATTCCTATACTTTTCTCTATTAATTCACGCTTATACGCGTCATGACATCATCTCGCCGCTGTCCGCAGACCAGCAAGAAGAGCGGAGACGAGCGGAGAATGCGCTAGCTCTTCTTCTCTTTGACCGTGCTGATTATTTACCTTTGCTAAAGGGACACTCACGTTTTAGGGAGATGCGCCGAGGCAAATGTCCTCCAAAACTTCTGAGCAGCTAATCAAGTTATATAATCGTGGTTGATTAAGTTTTAAATAAATTAATTTCTGCAAACTTAACTTTACGGAAATATTTAAAAAAAAAAAACTAAAAAGAACATAAGAAATAGGAAATTTCGTCAGCTCTCAGAATATGTGATGATTTTGTGCTACGATCAAGTGTGATACTTGTTAAAGAACTCAAAACAAACCCTAAGAGATTTTTTATAGAATGCCGAAAGTGACCCGTCAAAAAATAAATTAAATTGAAAAAACAGTATTTTATATCAGTTTCCAATTGTTTCGTTAATTTTCACTGCTCTAAAATCGTTGAATCGAAAAATTCAGACCAAAGAACTTGTTTCACATCACGAAAGGCTACACACGAATCCAACGAGATCGCTACGTGTCGGAATGTATTTATTCTTAAGGAGTTCCTTATGAGTCAAATATAAGAAATCCTTTTAATATTTTGCAATTAAATAATAATAATACTAGGTAGAAAAAAATCATCTGGTAGCCATATTGAATGATTTTGAAAATTAGTTTTACCAAAAGGGGCAGAGCCGAAACCGAGGCAATTCATCATTCGCAGACGTTGGGCTTCGCGCATCTCACTCCGACACGTCGACCTTTTTACCAGTGAGTTGGTCTTTGCGACTGACTGACTGCTTTTTGATTTCAGCGAACAGGATGACATCTGGGTTCGTCCGCTGGCATCGGACGTGATGGATTTTGCTTCTTCCATCTTTGATCGGCGGCATTTCCGCCAATGCAAGCACGCGCGCGTGAGAATTAAAAGCGCCAAGCAGCGCGACTTGACTGACCTTCTGCTTATTTTTTATCTGTTCTCTCGCCTTGCCGCTTTTTGCCCTCAAATACTTGCCTTCAGTCATTAGCCGCCGCTGTCAGTAAATCGCGAATTATTGAGAAAATGGCGGCGGGTCGACCCTCCCTGCCGTGCGCGCCATTGTATACACGGCAACAATCGTTTCATTTTTGTTCCTGCCAATCTCGCATGAGTAGCATGTTGATCGGCTGGTATTTATTAAGGACACGAACGGTTGATCATCAGGATGATTCAATGAGACGTTAGAGTACCGACTGACGCGAACAATGGAGCCAACTTTTGTGGCGAGCTCATACAACTTTATGGGAATGATCAGACGGATTAATCGTGCGAGCGTTCGCCTAACTGATCGCTCTGCGCGCTTATTGAATCCGAGAAAGTAAAGTTCGGAATTCTCGTTAATTGTGCTCTCGTCATAATCTGAAAAACCGAAATGAAAGTCTGTTAAAAAAAAGGAGATTTGATGACAAAAGCTGGATTGTAATTGGGAGGCAGCACTTGAAGACAAAGCCCCCGATTACTTTCCCCCGCTCTCGTGATTTTAGAAGCGATCAGAGCTAATTTTCCATTGTTGTGTGTTGAGCCGGCGCAATTAGAGCCGATTCCCACAGGGGCTGAGAGCACACACGCCGTTTTACAGCCTCGCGTAATTGTTTAATTTGTCAAAATGATGGCCCCTTGTTTGGTTTGCTGCTTGGCAGGACGAGAGCACACGCGAAAGCTAACGCTGCTGGCCATATTTTGCGAGAACATAAAGACGCGGATTGTTTGACTTTCATTGAGCCCGCGCACATTTTATGCTCTCGTCGGAATTAAATGGAACATCTCAGCGGCAGTCGACTTTAGCATCCCACGCTCAATTTGAATAATGAATTCGCTTGGCGAGGCGCGAAACCGGCATCACACACACACTCCAATTTTTTTGCTTCCAGCGGTTTGCGAATTTAATCGCGCGACACGCTAACTGGTTATGCCATTTTTGCACGCCTGATTCATCGCGGCTTATCGCGCAAAATAAAGTCATCTGACGCCATTGGCCGCAATTATTTTCTCGGTTCTACGTCCTCCAGGAAGCTGTCTCGGTCTGTTTTAGTTTTAAAGTGATCTCTACTATGCAACAAATGTTACAGAAGATGCAAAAAAATCTTTAAAAAAATGTTACTGGAATTTTACGGCCCGAAGAACATCCACAAATTATGCACCAGCATCCAGCATATCGAAATAAAAAAGAAAATTGCTTTGTTTGAAAAATAAATATGCAAACGTATGTTTTCCAAAGGAAATGTTTTATTTGCTTCTCGCAACTCTTTCGAAATCTGAATATCGGAAATCTGCTCACATTGCAGGTGAGGACGATAACCCTTGAGAGCTGTCCGACGGTTTTGAAAATTGTAGGAAAAGCTGCCGCGGCACAATGAATAAATTAGGCAAATAATTTACCACGGCCGAGTTGCTTTGCCAGATATTTATCGATCATGAACTGCTCTCTCATGAATGGTGCATTAGTCCGGCCTGCAGCAGCGGCATGTGCAAATTTGCACTGTCATTTGATATTGAATTCGAAATCAGCTAGCCCCGACAGAAGGCACCGCGCGCGGATTTTTTAGTATTATTTTTTTCCATCAAAGAGCAAAGAATTTACTCCTTCGACTGGACGGTTATTCGCCCTGCTGCTTCCCAGTAAATGTAGAAATAAATTGCACGATTGGATTATTGGGCTGAAATAAATTCGCTAGAGCGCATGTGGGCTTTTAAAAACAAGCCAGGGAAAATATTTTTCTGCGCCGTCTGAAGGTTGAAAACGCTGCCTGCGACTCTCTCGCTTCTTTCGGCTGATTTTGCACGTAATGAGATGCGCGCAAGAAGAAAAATGCTTTAACCAAACATGACCGATCCCTGAAATACCTCCTCTCTCTCTCTCTCTCTCTCTCTCTCTCTCTCTCTCTCTCTCTCTCTCTCTCTCTCTCTCTCTTCCATCCAGTTATTTAGCTTCACACGCTGCTCGCTCTCTTGCTTGCTCGCTCACTCGCTTGCTTGCTATATATAACGAGTATAAAGTTTACATAACAGCTTATCAGCTTCACGTATAAAGCCGGCGCATTCAGCCTTTGTTAGATTATGCTTTTTTATAAGGTAAGCCCCGGCAAAGCCTAAAGAAGCTGCTGCTCGAGTCGTGCTGAATGACTGCGAGCCAGAGAGGAAGTTGAATTCCGTGTCACTCCATTAAATGGTACTATCTATTCTGCTTATGCAATTAGTACCATTTAATCTGCGGCTCTCCTTTCAAATCAATGTTTCATCGGCAGCTTTCAGTATAAGTGTCGATGCGATAAAACGCTTTAAATTGATATAGCAAATGTAAACCTGGATGTTAATTAGTTTTGTCTTGCAGTACATAATAAAATTCCCAGTGTATACTTATTAGTGCAACACAATAGGAAGAATTTCTTGGAAAAATGTTAATTTTGATATCTTAAAAAGAAAATATAATGAAGCAGACTAGAGTTGGAGTAGTTACATTGGCTGAGTAAATTCGCCACACCAGTTCGCGAACAACCAGTTGAATCATTAGCCGTTTTAATTTTTCCACACGAACCTCGATTATTTTCAGTTCAAAACAGGATCTTTGTGGTCTGAAAGTTTAACAGCCCATAACATCCGATTTTTACGACGCCTTTCCTTACACGCAGCGAATTAAAGCGCGAACGTAAGTGTTCCGCTCGCGCACGGATTCTCTTTGCCGGGCCGCTCAATTTGTGCAAATTTGCGGAATTTGAGTGTCGTGTGTGTTTTCGCCCTCTCATGAATATTCAACGCGCGACGCCTTCGGCCGCGCGTCGAATTGGAGAAGCGCTGCTTTTTTGCTCTTTGCTCTCGCCTATGAGCTTGCCTGTTTCCTTTTTGAATGCGCACTTACAAGCAAAAGCTACTTTTGCAACTTTCTTTTCGCAGCTACAAAACACACACGGCACACGTGAATTACTGCGAGTGAAAAATGCCAAACACGCGAATAATAAACAGCATGTGCAGCAGGAGCGCGGAGGCGGGGAGAAAACGCGTACATTTGCCGCACGAAAAAAAGCAGGAGAGAAGATGCTGCATGTGGAATTGGGACAATGAGCCAGCAGAAGCAGCCGCAGCCACACATCAACTAATCGTGCTTTGACGTTTATTTGATGCTCTGCAAAGCACTGCCCACGGCGTCGAGAGTGAAATTAATCGAGGGGTGACAAAAAGTATGTGAGCCGTTTCGTAAGTCATTTCTCGAAAAGCGAATCAAGTGCTCGACTCGACGCATGGCGTGGCGATGGCATGAGACATTTGCGGCGCTTTCACCCGCCAGCCAAAAAGCAAAGGTTAATTTGCGAATGTACGCTTCACGACCCGCTCGCAAATTGCAATTGTTTATGGCAACGTGCAAAATTTGCTAATAAAATAGGTGTTTACTTTGATTGTAAGACTGCTGCTGGAGAACGGGTATTGTTTCAGTGTATCGTTGAGGAACAACAATTCGGCCTCTCATATTTAAAAAACTAAAATCCTAAAAAGGTAAGATTGAAATTTACCGTTAGCCTTTAATAAGTCAAACATGGGAAAAAATAGTCAACAATTTTAAATATTTGCAAATGCTCAGCAATCGGAACGCTGATTGAGAAAGTCAAAGGTCAATAATATCGATGATGTACCGAGACAAAGAATAAATGTAAAGTGGATTTACCGTCCATCTGAAGGTAAAGGGTAGGACGAGGCGGTCTTGAGATCTTGAGTGTCCGTTGAAGCTGAAAGAGTTGCCTCCGAGGGTCGGGCTGTCAACGGAGCCGAACGAGCAGGCCCCCGTTGACGTCACGTTGCTTTGATACTCTTTGAGGCAAACGTTGAAGTATGTGATGCATTGGTTCGGGCACACATCAGTATTCCTATCGCGTGCTCCACCACCACAGCAGTCTCCATTCTTGAGCTCGCCTCGAAGATTTACCATGGACATCACTTGCAGCTCGAAGTAGCCCGAACTCAGCACGCCCTGTGAAGCATCGCAAAATTCCATCACTAACAGATACTTTGTTCTCACACTCGCGCACATTTGTTTATGTACACGAGACAGGCGACAAAAGAGGAGTCGCGGCGATAATAAAAACCTATTAGATTCCGCGGGATTCTCTCACAATCGAGACTTTTGCACAGGGGTCGATTGTTAGATAACTTTTACTACCTGGGAAACGGCCGGAATTTTATAGGGGAAACTCGCTTGATTCCGAGCACAATGCCAATTTCAGATAGACGAAAATGACAAAAGAGACGGATTTTGAAATCATTTATATTTCCAGCAAAAAGCTGTGACTGCTCAAATTACGGCATGCGGCGCATAGTTTCAAGATTGAAATTGCTCCTTTGTGTGTAATTTCGGTGGAAAATTGGCGCAAAGTGTCCCATTATAGGACGGACGGAGGCAGTTTGTCAGGCTGCTGTTGCGAATTGCGGACGAGAGCGCCGGCGGATATATTATTGCGCGCGCGGAGGCCCCGGGGCACTGCGCGGGGTTGTCTACGCGGCTCTTTTGGCCTCACTCTCTGCAAAATGCCAGAGGACATTTTTTCATAATGCTTCTCGATCGGTCCGCGGGCAATATATCGCTCTTGAAATAAAAAGCCGCGTGACAAGGGTAGCCTCATTTATCCCACTAGGAATTCGCCTGATTGGCACACAAAGTGGCGGATAAAAATACCGAGCATTTCGCGGCTCATTAATTAAATCCAAAATAAATTGGAAATTTAACGGGGATTCGAAAATTTAGGTGCATAAATTCTCATCCTAACATTTATTTAAGACTGAGACTATTTACAAAAAGTCTAAATTCTCCCCATGACCTATAATTTCCAAAGCGTCAATATAATAAATCGCCTTGGGGAAATCTGAATGTTTCAAGAATAAACATTTTAACTACTTCCAGTTGCATAGTTTCTATAGAAGAAGGTCAAAGATCTCCGGTTGGAATGGAAATGTTCCTGGCAAAGACCCAAACTAATTTTTTGGAATTTGCGCAAAACATAAAAATCACACCAGGAAAACATTCTCCAGCAATTTTTCGATTCCGCTTGAGGACAAATACGGGTTGCGCGTCGCACATGCAGCGGCAGCAGAGCACGTAGAGTCTCGGCTTTATTGAATCAGATCCAAGTGGACTCATCGCAGGGTGCGCCGCCAATTTTTTCTCACGCCACTCGCCGCCGTCAGTAAAAAACTGCGAAAAAAGGCTTTAACGCTATTTCAGGCCGGTGCTCAATTCTTTCAACACGTGTCGCGTCTGCGTTTGTCTCGGACAAGTTTCATTAATGCCGGCGTCGCTCGCGCAACTGGATGTTTTCAGACGCATTTTTGCTCGTGCACTCTTCGGCGGCTCCACGGAGAACAATTATGTCGCGGGCAGGCCTGCACAGCTTCTCGTTTCTCTCTGGCGCCGTCGAGCGCACGCCGCAGATTGTGCCCCCAGGGGTGCGTTTTCAACGGAGAAAATCGATCGTGACAAATTGTAGACCGACACTAAGTTGCACTTCGCAGGCCAAATGGCTACTTAACGGTGCACTTTGCCGATAATTTATGCCTTCTTTGTTAGTGATCAAGTCTCAACAGTTCGAAAATTCCAAATATCGTGCAGTTTTTGTTAAGAAATTCAATTCCCAGATTCATCTAGGAATTTTGTAAAACTTAAAAAATTTTCAAATCTAGGCTCGTCAGATTTACCTTAGTGAAATTTATCCTCATCTCAAGTGAAACCTCTTTTTAGAACCATTTTGTAGCTCAAAGAGGTTGATTTTACAATTTTAGCCATCAAATTTGTCAATTATGTTTCTTTTCTGCTTGCTCTCCCGGGCGATCAGCTTTGCTCATGAGAACAGATCTGCGGTGCTCTCCGTAAGTGGAAATCGGTATTACAAGCGTTCAATTTTCTCTCAAAAGGCAGCACAAAAGGAAGATATCGATCTTACAAGTCAGCCCGACTGCTCATTGTCTGCGCGCGGTATATACTCCAACACACAAGTAACAACCAACTCTCTCTATTCCGGGACAAGGTCCTCGATAACAATAAAAAATATGATCGCACCGGAAGGCGAGGCGGTTCATCTGCGATTTCAAACCCGAGCCACATAAAGTTGCGCAACAAAATTTTTAGCAACCCCCGCTTATCAACGAACATCCTTTTGCTCATCCGCTGCCAATACAAAGTTCATAGGCCACATATAGATCGGAATGTCACCGCAAAGGATTGATAGCCTTGCTAATGCATGGAAGTCGGGTTTTGCACATGATAATAATTCATTCATAGCGCACATCTGCTACAGGATGTGATTTTTTGCAGTATTTCCTTGTGCCTTTAATCAGGATCATAGGGAAAGTACGAGACTCAAATACATACATTTGATTTTTCTTAAAATGAATGAGTGAGAAAAGTATGAGCTTTTTAATGACTAAATTTTTTCAGTTGATGACACGTAACTATTTTCTTTAATACGTGCAAAACGACTCTGTTCTGTCCAGCTCGTTCATTGAAAAACGATTCAATTACTTGCCGCAGACCGCGACAAAAACAATGCGCTGCTTTTTGTCTGTCCTGCGCTAATCTACAAAGCCATCGAGACGCGTTTTTTTTGCACTGCGCTCCTCGCGGCGGCAATTTGGCGCAAAAAGCTGCGAGGTAGAAAAGGATGGGCTGCTGCCAAAGGGCTTATCTTTTTTGGACTGGAAAATGCGCGGTTGTCAAAATAATTGATTAGACAATAAAAGGGGCCAATTTGAGAGAGCGTGGAGAGGAGGCAAGAAGAAAAAAACGCGCACGAGAGCATTCTAATGCGCGCAATTAATTGGCGGTTATTACGGCCGCGAGGCGGATCGCTGGCGGACCATTTTCATTCCTCTTTATTTCTGCTCATCTGCCCAACGGTATTTAACAATTGGCACCGATGATGCTGCCGGGAGAAAGTTGGCTCGCCGCTTTTTATGTGAACGCGTCGGTAAATACGATATTCCGAGTAGTACATGGCCTGTTGTCACTGAGTGTGCAGTGCATGCTCACCCGCGATTATGTACTCTCGGATTATACACTGTACACTCTCGTTGGCAGTGCTAATTTTTGCCCGATTAGTCGCGGCGCGCGATTGAAGTTGGCGCTCGCTCGCTCTCTGTGAAAACAATTCCCTCTGCAACTAGATGAGCCGCGAGAGTGCTAAAATCTTGAATAACGGCTTCGTCATAATTCCGCTTGCACAACAATTGCCAATTCGACTGCAAGCCGATTTCAATTCTCAAAACCAGAGAGAAAATGTGATTCATCTGCAACGTAAAAAATGTATATTACTTAAGCTGAAAAAAAATATTCTAGTTTTGAAGGTAACAATTTTTGATTATAATCTTTGAAGTACTGGATTTTTTTTCTTATTTGTAAAATTGATTTCGATGTTAATCATTCAAAAGTTTGACATTTATATTTCTCACAGTAAAAACCATTTCTCCCATTTCCCGCAAGGAAATTTATGGAATGAATTCCTGACTAGCATAACATAATTTTGGAAAGATATGGTAAGGAAAAATAATAAAATAATATCATAGCTGGTTAAAATCTACGTTTTTGTCTGCACGTCTATCTTGAAAGAATTGAAAAATGTGCAAAAATATTAATAATGTAATTTGTTTGTTTTTTAAACTGAATTTACAAGAAAATAGATAGTTTCCAATTGCATCTTTTGCTGTAACATATTTTATTACGCATGCTGAATGTATTAGCAAGTTTGTTTAGAAATTGTAGCTCTATAAAGCTAGACCATTTGGAAAAATTGAACAAACTGAAACTCGTCTTTGAAAATGAAGAGAAACTACAGCTATCCATAAAATCAATATTATTCACGGGAACATTTCTCCGTGCAAAGAGTAATTACAAATAACTGAAGCAATTCCAGCAAGGAGTGTTGTAGAATCCAATTTCCAACGAGGCCATTGTCTGGCGGCGGGCAGGACGGGCCAAAAAACAGCGAGGCCCACGCTGACAATCGGCTTCGCAAGCAACACAAACGCACCCAACTCTTTCAGTCAGTCTCTCGCTCGTTTGTAGTACATACAGTCAGTCACAGAGTGTGGAACAGGAAATGAATGGTCACACGTATTATGTGTTGATATCTCCATATCATTGCCATCCTTTCATGTCATCGCAGGCTGGCAGCCCGCAGAAAGAACTAACGCTCTGCGCGGCTTCTGATTTGCATTTCGCATGCAATTTGCTGCAGGAAGCTTAATGGAGTCTCCAGCAGGGATGTGTGTGTGTGTGTGCTTGATGCCAACCATTCATTTCAATTATGTTATTGCATTATTATTGTCTCTGATGTGTATGTAAAGAGCCGCGAGCGCGCGCCTTTTTATCCGATCATATATGAATGAAAGCTCGTGAGAGTGAATAATTAATTAATTTGCCAGCCTTGATGGACGTTATTGTAATTCATTATGTTGTGCATTTCCTATGCTGCTGGTTTTATTTTTAGATTGATTCGCTGCCATTCCGGTCTGGAATCTCTCGTCACTTCCACTATTCTAACTGTCCTAATCTAAAGCCTCAACTTCTTGAAATAAAATGTTGCTCTTACATATTTACACAGTAATATTCAAATCGATGGTTTGCTTTTTTGCAGATTCAACAACCTTAATTTCTTTATTTGAACAATTTTTTCGGATTTAGCATCAATTTAAACTGTCCATCTTCATAATTCATTACTAGAACAATCTCTAGTTGAATTAAAGTAATTTGTTTGGATCAAATTTCCTTCATTTAGCAATTTATTTTTTCGATTTTCCACATATTACGTTGTGGAACCACTGCACTTTTTAAAAGATAAAAGTCGTCGACAAACAAGCGAGTGCTTTTCTCTGAAAGAGTGCATCGCCGAGTGCGGCACAGGGCAGGTTGCGTTTTATTTGTGCATGACTGTGCTCCTTGTGCAGGTTTTATTCCTCTCTCGCGGTGGATGGCACCGGCAGTAATAAATATCTGCGCGCATTTATGTGTATGTAAGTGAGTACCATACAGTCGTATTTATATTGTCCTTTCTTTTGCACACAGGTGCATCTCTCGGCGCGAGCTTTATCCTCTGTCCGTCGTGCTTGCTTTTTAATAAAAAGTATAGTACATATATTATGTATATATGCGTGCAAGAGCGGCGCCGCGCGCTTGAGAAAGTTTTACGATGCGACCAGAGCAACAAAAGCCGGTGACACGATTGAATTTTAAAGGATTACGAAATCAGTCAACTCTTTGCACACTCCGGGAATGGTAAATCTGACCGAGCGCTTTGATTGTGAATGACGTGTTAGAAAATACATGTTCTTTTGGAAGTTGCTCCGACTAATGGACTCTTCACTCTTATAAATCATAATCTTTGGTGTAAATCACGTCAGAATGCTTTGTGTACTTGACTAGCGTACAGCTTGTATGGTTTCAATTTTTTTATAAAAGAAGAACAAACGGAACAGAGAACGATGCTGAGAATATTAAAAACAAGCGAGCACGTCAGATCGAACATTTCTGAATTGTTTTTAACTGATGCTTATTCCATAAATTTTATTTCTTTAGAGCAGAAAAAGATAGGAAATTTTAATCGGCGTTTTTTTACAATTCGAAACTGTTGTCGAAAATAACTCATATTATAATAAAGAGAAATTCAAAATTGAAGCCTTGAAAAATATATTTTTAATGGGAAACGTAAAACCATATGAAATCATTAAACCGCGATTATGCCTGATATTTAAATTAATCACTCTCAAGTAAAGGTTGGTTCGAAGCAATCTTGCATTGACAGATGGGGTGTTCACAGCACCAATTTCGCCAACTCAAACCTAATCATAATATTCAGAGCAGGAAAATTCTCGCTCTGTAATTTTCCTGCGCGTAAATAAACTGACGCAGATATTATTATAAGGTATCGGGATCCCGGTGTGTGTGCCTAATTGATGTGCAATTAAGCCTGGCCATGCGGTCGGCGCGCATCCTTCGGCCGACGGACGGATTGGAAATTTCTGCGCGCACCAACCAATAATTAAAACGTGCAACCGCTGAAAAGAATGGAAATAAACTGCGCTTAATCATGAGGAGCGATTTCGCAGAAACAAAAACAGATCGCCTGATTTCGTGAATGAAAAAGCAAACTAGCTGCGGGCAGTGAAGAAATAAAACAGTAGCGTGCGGGTTTGGTTTCGAGCGTCAGCACTTTTGGGCAGAAAACGCGATGTCTATTTCATAATGAATCGCACCCGGCCCAAGGGCGAAAACGGCCCAATATAATAACGCGCCAGGGGCGGCCGCGGTCGTAAAGCAAAAAAATAAAACGATGAACGAAACGCAAAGGCATACACACCTTGTGCTCGGAGATCATAAGTAGGAGAAGCAACAGGTAGAAGCACAGAGTCTGGTAGCAATTGGCAAAATGATGTTTTCCCATCATTTGCATGTTTGCGGGCGCGCGTCACCGATCACCCTACGGCATCTCACTGGGACGGCCGGTTAATTGAACGCACTAACACCACCGCACGCGGTCCTTGGGCCCTGCCGAGGGCTCGCATCAGGGCACCACCGCAGAGCACTACTGTCGGCGGGATGCGTGCGACGAACGTGCGTGAGTTGCTGCGAGCGCGACGAGGAAGCGGCCGACGACGACTGAACAGCGGCGGCACACAATCGGTCGCTCGCTCCGTGTCGGGAGAGGAGAGAAGAGCTCGGCTAAACAGCAGCAGCAGCAGCAGCAGCAGGGGTACCTTCTGCACCGCTCAGGGCCATTACTCTCACTAGACTGCGAGCGGGCGAGAGACGGCAGCAAGAAGAAGTCGAACAACTTGTTCTCTGGACCAATCACAATATGCGCGCCTCATCTCTCCACCGCTCTTACTCATCCTCCTCCTGGCCAAGATGAAATTAAATGATGTTGGTCTGGCTGGCTGCGCCCGCCGCTGCCTCCGCCGCCGCACACATTGTCCCCACGGCTAACTCCCTGCCGGCCGTGTGTGCTGTGAATTTTCATTCAAGGATTAGACCTGCACACTCATTTCGAAGGATTTACAAAACTATTATTTTTATTACTACTATATGCCAGTGGCTAGAAATAACGTAACTTCGTTGCTGTTTTTGTCAGGTATAACAATTTAATACTTGTTGTTTCAAATTGGAAAGCGTCACTTGCTATCTTGAAAAAGAAAAATTTATAGCCATCGATTTACAAAAAAATTTTAATTTATTTTTTCTCTTTCGCTAATCGTTCATTTTAAACATTACAGCGCATTAAGATAAAACTTTAATACGGTATTTCTTAACTGATGAAAAGAATGCTCAGCCCGGCCATATTATTTATCTTCCATACAGCATAGTACATATATTATTTATATACTGGTTTTCTTGGCCATTACAATTTAATAACTTGCGGCTTTTGCGAGACGCGATTCACTGTGATATACCCCCGCCGATGTATAATTTTTTGCGACACATGCTGAAAGATGCTTTTGGATCGGACTTGCGAAAAAACTATTGCCGCTGAAACCTGAATATCCAGAATTTCGGTCAATTCACATTTTATTAACTCTACTAAGAACAAGGAACAGTCCAAATTTGGCGGGAAATATTGATGGCGTATTTATGCTAGATTTAATTTTTAATTATAGAAATGATAAATGCATTAAACTGTCAATCCTCAAACTGTTCAAGAGGCAATAAAGGTTTTGAGCCAATTTTTGCTCAAAGCTATTGAAAAAATTTTTTTTTGTTTTTTTTTCAATGATAGGAAACTTTAGGTTAAGTGCTCGTAATTTTTGAAAGTGAAAAAGGAAATAATAAAAACTCATTATTTGTAGGATAGTATTTCAAATTAACATATTAAAACTTTCAAAGTAATCCGTATTGTTCACTGTGCCACTTAATTTTTACAGCATGCCTTTGGTTTAATTTACCGCAATTAGTACAAGTTACAGAAAAGGTACATCTAAAGAGAAAAAGTCGGTTCATTAACAACAGAGTATCTACTTTTTTGCTTTTTCTTGAAGAAAACGAGTGCACACCAAGGTGGCGTTATTGCCTTCTGAGAACCGGTGGTGCGTGTGTGTAAAAACGCACCTGGGCTGCTGCTGGCCGCTTATCGCCTGGTGATCGATTCAGTTTGTGACCTGGGGCGACGGAGAGGCTGCCGCCGTGCCGCTGCTTTTTAATTTAGAGCCTGTGAGCCCTTCTCGGCGCGTATCAATTTTCGCGCATTATCATTCCCAGACTGACGAAGCAGATAATGCACCGGCGCTCTCGGCCGCCGGGAATGTAAGAAAATGTAAATGGCAGTAGCGAGTGATTCGCCGTCGGCGCATTTCGCACATAATAATTCACAACCCTTTTCTCAAGCACTTACTCGAGACTGCTGCTGCCAGTCCCCGTTTCCATAAATCGCATTTGCTAACTGCAATTTTCCTCAGTTTCGAGCAGCTTCCGCCCGAGTTCATGCGAACTTTTCGCACCTCTCGCCGCTTGTACTAGGTAGCGTGCGGCATCCCCATGTTTATTCAAGATAAAGCAGTGGCAAACAATTTAATTGAGGAGATTTCTCACGCGAATTTCTGCAAATTTGCGCGCTGCGTACTTCCGTATCAATATTTATCCTCGGCAAATCTGCCATATGTGCTATTTTGCGGAAACAGAAGCGTCTAGCGGTTTTGACCTGAGAACTTGGCTGCTCTGTTTGTGCGAAATGAGTTGTTTTTTTAGCACATATTCATCTTCAGAATTTAATATTATGCAAGTTATTCGATTCTGATGACATGGAATAGGTGCATGGCCTAGAGTGCAAAATATAATAATGTCGCACGCTTTCGTACTATTCAACTGGCTGCTTCAGTCCCGCAGGCCACATTAGCATCAGCATTACCACCGGTCTTGAGTTATACTGTACAAAAGCGTGTGACATAATTATCTTTGCAATTAAAATTAACACTCAACCATATGCATTCCTCGTCACCAAATCAAAAGATATCGATTCGCAGAAAGTCTTTTGCTAAAACACATTCACACAATTATTGCCGCTGATGAATTTTTAGTTCCGACGCGAAAAATCTATTCAGTTGGTCTTTATGGGGCTTGGGAAAATTATTCCACTGCATGAAATCATTGAAACTTATATGATCAATGGCAAAAAAATGACCAGCAGAAACTGGGAAGCCATGAAAACAAAAATTAAATGTGCTATGTCATGTCATTTTTCAAGAGACAAAACTGTGTGAAATATTTCTAGTGGAACCATCAGATCTATTAAAGCTTTAACCTCCAAGGAGTACAAATTCTTTTCAACATTTTTTGGCTGGAATGCAGCCCTCTCATTTTCTCATCCTTTTCTTCGTGTTGACAAATTTTTAGAGGCATTAGTCTGAATAACCAACTAATATTGCTATCAGTCAAGGAAAAGTCATCAAATGTGTGACAGTTGGGGAGTCCTTTGGGGGCAACTGATCATTTTTTAGGGTCTATTTGGAAACTTAACCACATTGAACTGGTGCGAAGGGAGAGAAAAGAATTTGTCGACAAATAAAGCCACTGCTATAACCCCATGGGCCTCATCAGCAGAATACTTTACCTTCAAACAAAGTTCATTCCTCAGTCAACTCCGCGAAGAGTAAAGTATTGTTATATTAGAGAGTTTTATCGTTCTGTATAGGCAGCCACAATCCAATCCCCATGACACGAAATATTTGTAAAATTAATGTAAACCAAACAGATGCAAGAAACACATAAGCAAAAAAAAATTTTTGTGAAATTTTATGAAAACTGAAAATTCGAAATGGTTCTACTCTGACTGAAGTATGAATTTGGTTTTGAAGGTATGCTGCTGATGAGGTCTTCGGGGCCGTATTTCTCTCATAGCCGCCCATTCTCAGTCAAATCCGCGTAGAGAGAGTATAGCGAGTCATTTCGCAATTTCTTTGTTCCATTAGTATGTAATCCATTTTTTATTTTTCATGACAATTACACCATACTGGTGAGTTTTCTCGTGATTAAAGGGTTGCAAGAGAGACCAGAATCAGACCGAGGTGAATTAACCTTACCTCTTTAACATCAAGGTGTTGGAATCACACTTAATTTTCATTTTGAGTTTTTCAAAACAATTCACACATGTGAATTTCCTGAACTATCAATGCTATCTTCTGCAATTTAAAAACACATAAATTCCACATTACTTTTTTATAATAATATCATTATATAGATGAAATTGTTTGTATTTATTTAGATTTAACACAACAAATTTTTAAATTTTTATGAATTTGTTAATACTCGTCGGCGAGCTTTTTTTCTATTTTTGTTGCAATAGGCTCTATTCATAATAGCTCAGCGTGATGTTATTTCCCAACTTTGGCTTTTCTGTACCCGAACTATGCACAATCTTCTCCCTAGAAGCGTCGTCATGGTAAATCAATTCTGCTTTGCTGTGAAGTATTTACCTCCCTGCAAGCGACAAAGAGGGTACAAAACGATTTTTTTCAACCTTTGTGCCTCGAAAAATGTTGTTTTCCCGTGGCTTGTACTTTACCCTCCAAGAGGTCAAAGGTTTTGTATCACTGTCAAGGTTTCTGTTTTAGTCGCCCCGGTAGTCAAGAGTGTAATAGAGAAATCTGCGATTAGTACAACCAAAGTATTATTTGTAAAGTATCTTTTGTTTTAATCAATTTTGACACGCATTGTATATTATGCGAGCATTTATATTGTGTCACGGCGAGAGAGTTTGATTTCGTTACAGTTTCTAAAGAGATCGATAATTTTTAAAAATTACTCATTGTTGCCGTTGCAAAGTGAGAGGCTAATTAGAGCAGGCCACGCGGGGCGATTGAAATTAATATGAAAATTTTATACGCAAGGCGTGTACGCATTAATTAGATTGATGCTGGAAAACTAGCCCTGCAAGATTAATGCGTCGAACTTTGGACGCTGTGACCAAGTTTGGTCGTGCGAATGAGCGGAATTTTTGCGTGCCTTTTAGCAGATCAATTCCACGAGGCCCGATTTTGCTTTCTCTCGGCTCACCGGGCGCGAATACATCAGCAGAAACAGCTAATTGGACCGGGTTCAAAGGACAAGTGCACAAAAAAATTCGGAATTCTATTTGGACCCGCGTGCGCCGCGCGAGAGAGGTGAAAGGAAAAAGCGGTCTAATAGCGTCTGACCAACTCTAAAATGTATGGCCTCTGCATCATTAATTATTACGGCATTACAATCTGTGCATAATGCTGGTCGGTCGGGCGCGCGAGAGAGGCAATCGGGCGATTTTTTGCTCGCGGTCAACGCTTCTCGCGCGCAGCCGTCGTGCAGAATATTATTCATATTCAGTTACGCGCCGGGCATCAGATTTCCCACATGCACACGCGGAATCACAATAATATTGAGCGCACAACAATGCAACATCACACACAACGCGGCGCATTTATTAATAAATACGAACGTATAACGTACATCTCACTGCCACCGACCGATGGGAACCTATACATCGTCATTTGTTCACTTATCATGCAAAATGCGTGCGTGCATTTTATTATAATATCACATGAATCTGCTCGAGAGACGCATCAAGCGGCTGTCAGCACTAAATCGCCGGCGAGCGGATACAACATTGCCATTGTGAGACACAATTAATGCGGCTCGATCAAGGTTTTTACAATTAAATTGCTAAATTATATCTGATGTCGAGAAATGCTAATTTGGTCTTTTTAGAAAGAAAGTAGTGAAGAGATCATGACAAGCTTTCAGATGGCAGATTAGACATCTGAAATTTGGTTCATGATTGCCAATTTCCTATTGATATCAAAATTTACTTTGTGTAACCATTATCCTCCGGATTTATTGATCTGTCAATAACAGTATTTGATTAGACTAGAAAATTTATGGAACACTTTTCAATGTAATACAACACATAATTCATATAATATTTAATAACATTACAGTGCTAAAAATGCTGATTGACTAAAATTCTACCGAATTTGCATATTATGATGATCGAGTGTAAATACCCGCAGGGAGAATGAGGCCGCCAAATAAATTTTTCAAGGAAGGGGGAAACGGAACTCTCGAGTAAATTAATTCATTTTTCATCGATAGCATGTTGTGGCACAATTTTCACACAAAATAAATTCGAAACGCTTAAATAAGCAAAGGCTGACAAAACTAAAAGCTTGGTTTGACAAAATTAGAAATGAAACCAAAGCCGGCTGCAAAAATAAATCTCTATTACTGCCGTAATAAAATTCAAAGAAATTTACTGTCATAATCAGGGCATCTCCCTGTGGCTTGTCAATTATCGTGACATAAATTTACAAAAATCTCCAGAGTAAATCTTGAAAAAATATATTACAAAGAGGGTCGAGAAAGCATTGGAAAGCACCGCGCGCGCACACTCGTCGCCAGGTACGAAATCGTGCAGATTACGTGCGTGGTACAAATGAGAAGCAATTGACACCTGTGCGTTCTATTCCAAGTCTTGGTGCATTGTGCCCTCGATAATTGTGGCCGATTCCAAAAATCAGCCCAAAATGGCTCTTTGTCTCGGGTGGCGTTCAACGTGCGTTTAATGCGTCACACGAGCGGCGAATGCTAAAATCGCCTGCCGCGACGATTGATTCCGCTGTCAAATCTTTTTCACCTCGAGCTGCTCAAAAGTGACAATGAACTTTGTTGAAATTTCCCGTGCAGCCGGCGGCCATCACGCCTGCTGCTTCTCTCGGGCGGCCAAGAACACTGCGCTTATTACGCTATGCTCTCATCCCCCATCATCGCTGGGTCTCATGGCCAGAGGTAAAAAGCCAGGGAAAATTCGGACTCCACTTTACCATGTCTAATATGAGAAACCTCGCATCCTCCTCTCGATTCAGAGACGCGGTGCGCTTTTCCAAGTGCGCTTTTTATCGTGTCGTCTCGCATTTTTTTCTTGGCCGTCATCATCACGAGCACCTACACCTTTGTTCGATTCGGTGGCAATGAGAATTATTTTAACGCTCATCCAGCAATGTGAGAACTATGACCTGCTGGTGCGCTGAGAGCACAACTTGCAATGCGAACATTTTATGCTGACGTTGCAAAGATGCTTACGGATGAATGGAAATATTGCCGATTGAACGTGAAATCGAAATACTTGGATAATATCTGGTGATATTGAAGAAAATGTATAATTCAGTACAAACATGGCTATAAATTGTTTCAATATTTCCTCCAAATTATGAATAATTTTACGAAAAATTTTGCGAATTGCAGCGCTTTGTACAAACAAATGAATTTTTTATTCGTGTCACTTAAAGTTTGTAAAAATGTTTATAATTAAATTATAGGCAAACAGAAAATTTAAATATTAACGTTTCATTGCTTGAAATATGCCTAAATTAAAGCTGTTTTCAGACAAGCCTCAGAATCTGGGTGGGTTTGTATCAATATCATTCAAATATTATATCAGATAATTTTTCAAAAGATTCCAAATAATTTAGAGGTTTTCTGAAAAATGATCCAGGAAAATTGAGGCCATTTCAGTTTTGGATAATTTCTCTAAATGGTTTGTGGCCCGTATCATATGACTATCGACTGGTAAATACATTTTTAAATTTTTATTTTGAGAAAAATATTTACTATTTTGGCCCTTAATAAACTCTGTTTTTACCTTTCCCCATGAGCAAAATGCCTGTATAATATTGGAGCAGCGAAAATTTCAATTGTATTTAATCACAATGCATTTTCTCCCGGCAATATTGAAATGGGCAATAAAAACGTGTAGCTCACAGCCATAAAAAGTTTCACCTCGGGAGAGGTTATACTCACGCCATGGATATATCAAAAAATTTTCTGCATCTGGAGATCAAAGTCTATAAATAATGCATACCATTGTTCACGTGATCGAGGGATGAATGCATTTCACTTCGGAGCTCAAAACGAGAAGGCATGCAATTTTCCAAACACGCTGCCATCATCAGTTTGGCACAATATATAGCCAGGTTCGGTGGGAATCTGCTGTTTCAGTTCCGCTGAAGATGGCTTGCGTCGCCTTGGTGCAAGTTTTGACATTGTTCATTTCGGGTGCTTTAGTCACTGCAAATCAGGCAAGTGCTAGTCAGCTTAAATGAATTTTGGGTTATTTTCTACATATCAAGAAGAAGGGAGCGATTACTTACTATTTTTAATTTTTTTGTCAAAAGTGCAGGGCAAATATTCTAAAGCCGGAATTGCCACATCATACTTTGATGCACTTTTCCTTTAAATTCCGATATTAGGTTTGAACAAGTAACTTTTTATAAGACGAATTTTAAATTTTGAATTGCAGCTCCTATCGCACAGACCCTCACACACTCCCCAATGGACTCATTTGGAACAAAATAGCTTAGTAGGACTGACGATGAGTGAACCTGCGGGTGGTTGGCCTATTAGCGGACAAAACGTGTATATCAGGAGCAATGGGTTCAACTGTGGTTATCCTCTTGTACAAGACTGCGCGAGAATATTATTGAGTCCTCATTTGATTGCCTGGTGCCGTGGTCTGCAGATACCACAGGTGAGCCCTTTTTTCAAGTCAATATTTCGGTCAACATATTTATTTATTTATTAAGTTGAAAATTGAAATTTGCATCTAACAAAAAAGGTGTCGTTATTTTAAAAAATTTGAAAATAGTGCCTGTTTAACAAAATTAATTATTTTAATTTTTCTCTTGCATAACATGGTCGAGAAAAATGTGCCAACCGAAAGAGTTTAATTAGTTTTTTATCATCAACGCATCTTGAAATATCCCTCTATGCATCAATTTTGTTCCATACCTAAGTGTTTGATATATATGTATATGTACAAACATATTTATCAATCATATTTTCAGTTTCCAGCATCATATCCGTTGGTAGCTGGTGCAGGTAAACCCTATCTTCCACCTGGCAGTCCCGCTTATAAAGTGATGGTGAGTTATTTTTCTTTTTGAGACCAAACGAATTTAAATATAAAAATGTAAAGTCTTACTACCCATTGGACACATTTTTGTTTTTAGAAGAACCACTACTGTCTTAAAAATTATTCTAAAATAACTTAAATTTGAAAAGTACTGTCCGTTTGTTCCAGCCGATGGAAGAGCCGATGGAAGAGCCGATGGAAGAGCAACCACCTGATACAGACAGATTTACTTGGCTCCTTGGCACACCGTCCCCCAGTAAGGCTCAGGAGCACAGCATTACACAACCCCAGAGCCAAACCAAATCACCTCTACCCGACGTCCCTCACAATCAGCGGAACCCACCGACCACGGACGGCCACAAAATCGTCGCTGATCCCAATTCGCAATACCTACCGAACGTGCAGTCTCATTGGAGCAGCCACCCTTTGTTTTATCCAGGAGCTCGCACTGGAAGACTCCCGATGGACTGGGCAAACCCTCAAGTCAACGGCTGGGACTACTTGCCACTCTACGCCCCGTCAGGTGTGGCAGGATCTGGAGGATATTTTCCAGCTGCAGCACGTTGAGTAAAACGGACAACGCGGACTCAATTGGACAGCATTAATCGGTAAGAATCAAATTCTTACTTAAAATTTCAGTTGAAATGGTCCACTATTTTTAATTTTGATTCTATGAAAAATTATCACCTAGTTTACTTTTATGTAATTTCGTAAAATATTCTGGCGTTGGTAATTTTATCAAATGCATATATAGAGATTAATTTTTTTTTCTTGTTGCAGATGGACCTCGGCTGATGCTGAAAATCGCACTCTCCTAGAGAACCTCTGTATTTTGAAGCACTCTCCTGATCAAATATGGGGGTCGCCACTTTATTGCCAATGCGCCCAAGCGTGCAGTTTGCTGGGTGATAATGCGATCACTTAGAAATTTAGACCTCCAAGTATCTCATTGCACGTGAATTCTCTCGCGCTTGAAAAGATCAGCGTTTAATTCGTTCCACTCAAAAACTCCTCCGCCAAGTCTTATTAAGCTTGTATTAATTTAACGCACCAGAATTTGCAAGCAGGATGGAATCAGTGACTGGAACAAATCAAGCGATTTGTCTTCAACGTGAAAATAATTGCTCAAAAGGAGAAATCTCAATATTTGTATTATCATTATCACACTGCAATAAATTTAAAAAGTATTGCGCAATCAGCTGGCGACCACCACACAAAAATAACTTGTAATTAGTATAGTGCGTAGTGATCCCAAATTATCTTCTGTATCTGATGTATTTTGTATTAACTTTTAGCTATTAAAACTGCAATTCAGATGAAAGCACCTTTTTCATTTTCACGTAATACAAGGCGGATAAATTATAATATCAATTTTAAATCATATAAACCCAAGTAACGGCCGGGTGGTTCATTCTGTATGCTAAAAAGGGCAAAGACTGAAAGTAATAAATATACTTACTCTAGTCCAATTAAATAATCATAAATTATTGGGGAAAATAAAATAAATAATACAACCTCGAGTGGTCGCACTTTTCAAATATTAAAATAAAACTTAATTACATATTTCTTTTAAAATCATACGGTATGGAATGATTTAACCATGTAATTAAAACCAAGCACACAATATGGCTTACAATATGGATTTATTTGATTAAATAACTATCCGCTACACTATTTCAATAATGTCTCGAATTGTTGAGTGCGCATGCTTTGCGTGGAGTTGTGTTGTGGGTGAATGCGAGCAATGTTTGGGGGTCAAGTGCGAGCTGATTTGCGTCTACTCTTAAAATCCTTTATCTTGCATTGCAATGACGATTCCATTCGGACTTGGAAGGATCGCGAAAGTAGTCCGACTCGCTACTTGCTGGTTTGCACATTTCCAGCTACGTGAATTAATTTTACGGGACGAATGCAATAAGAGAACCCGATGCGGGAGCAGTAACACGACAACACGAGCTGGTCTTTTTCTGTTCTGGGCTTCTTCCAATGAGACCCGTGCGTCCATGTAATTCGTTCGCGATTTTATTAATATTGAGACGCGGAGTTTTTGCGAGTTGTTCGCTATCAGGGGGCTTTCCTAAAAAATGGTGAACCAATTAATAAAAAATAAATATAAATTTAATTTGAATTTCTAATACAATCCAGAACATTATTCTCTTACGCTTCACCTGCAAGGCGAATATGTGTCAGGATTGATCAAAGAATTCATGTTTCTTTCCTGCAGTGAATCCATTACCTCAGAGAAACGTCCAGCAGCGAGGGCCTCACAGAACATCAGAGGCGTGCATATGTAATTAAAACACGCACTAGTAGCTATTACAAGGGTGTTTCCTTGGGTGTATAACATAACAATACTGGAAATTGTCGGCTCTCGAGGACCTTTATGAGAACCAAAGGAGGAAAGCGCAGCAGGGGCTTCTGCGCTCTCTAATGCTGGGGTTTGCGCCTGCACCGCGGGGCACCTTCTTTCACATCATTCACGTTCTCTGATAGTGAGAGCCTCAGGGTTTGTTGATCTAGAAACCTTTTATGTTTTGGCGCCTAAAGATCCAGCAAGTGGGGTATTTTAAGTTACTTGTTGCATCACTTTGTTTGCCATATGGAAATGGGGATGTTATTTTTAAACTGTTAATAACAATTATGACTTATTTTAATGCATCCGTGATACCCTTTAACGTTTAAAAAGCCAGGGACTTTCACGTTCAAGAACAGAGTGTGACATATTTTACTTAATTTCAAAGTTGGCTCGCATTGTTAAGGCACTCTCAGGAGTGTCAAAGCAATGTGAGGTATTTGAGCAGTTCGGAGATCTAATACTGGCTACCCAATGTCAGAGATGGCAAAAAGTGGTTAGTTTAGTGACTCGAATTGCTCAAATTGCTTAACGGGCTGGGAGGCGCACCGGCGCCGACTCGCTACTTGCTGGTTTGCACCTTTCCAGCATGCGTGATTTGGCTTCACGGGACGAATGTCTAGCGTTTCAATGCAGTCCTCGGTGCGGAGGCAAGTGGCCCTTGAGTAGGCTGGGTCCCTGTGCGGCCTGGTGCGCCCATGTTATCCGTTCGCGGTGTTATTGGGACCCGGGTTTCAGCATTCGTGCTAGTGCAGTGCGCGCCCTTCCCGGTCCTCCGGTCCTCGGACAGGGATAAAATGAGCAAAAAAAAAAAAAGTTTTCATATTTAAAGTCATTGAATATAGTTGCTGTGCCAGTCAACAATTTACTAGCTTTTATACATGTTGCCCAGTCAGTGCTGCTTTGTTGGATCTTGTCGCACAATCATAAAATTGGTCATTAAATACATATAGTCTCGATAATTTTCATACTTGCGTTTTCTTTTCTCAAATAAATGTTTTATTCGTTATTTTTAAGTCAGGTGACCTTTTAAAATATTCAGACAAAATTTCCTATCAATAAAAGTTTTAATACTCTGAACTTTACTTGTTTAATTCGTTATGGCGTCAAGCCAAATTTCTTTCTGTGATCGTTCCATTACATCACTCCAAATCGTCCTTAAAAAATCTTTACGCGAGTCCTGGTTTAAATTTACTCAATAAGTTTTTCTCGCAACATCGTTGAATTAAATAGCCACTAAAATCTAACGAGAATAGTTTTCTTGACAGTTGTACTGGCTGGATGAAAATTCGTAGCTATGCAACCTGTGCAGCATCTTTCACGAGAAATTGCCTGATTTCAGTTCATTAAACAATTATTTTGGTAAATTATACTCTAAATCTATAATCGCATTTAGTTAATAGTGTTTGTGCTGTAAAACTATGGTACAGGAAAATTGAAAAATTGTACAAAAAGATATTTTATATTGGTTTCACATTTTATTCTTTGATTGAAACTGTTTATACAAAAATTTGGAAAATTTAAATGACAAAGTTTTCAACATATTAAACCAAAATATTAAGGAATTACAAGAACATATGCAACTGATAGAGGATTGCAGCTTTCTGCTGTAAAAAACGAAATGAAAACAATTTACCTTCTGTTTGATCCAATAATGTGTAACAAAAACTAAATTGAGTTAAACATTAAAAATAGCTTTAGTAAAATGCCATTTACTCGACAAATAGCCATTGAGATCTCCATCTTTGACGATCAGCACCACTCACACTGAACTTGAAACGTATCTACTTGATTATCTTGATTTTAAAATTAAACTTTTGAGCTTTTGCATTATTTTATTACATAATATTGGCCTCTGATAGGACTATTTAGTTTGTATCTCCTATATGCATACTTTTTAGGATAGAGAGAAATCTAAAAATAGAGACACAACTCTGCACTCCAGCACAACTGGTGAACACTCTATTTCACTTGGAAATGTTGGCAGCACATTAGAGTGGTAGCACATATTTCTCTTAAAAATTGTATCATACAGCCATTTGGCCATCAAGAATAAAATAGCAGTGTGGAAAATAGGCAAAGTTATTGTCTTTGACACAGCTCAGTAGTAAAAATACTCCGTACATAGGAACTTTGCAAATATCCTAATCCTCACATGGTAGTTATGACACTAAAGTACTAATGCGTAGCCTTAAAAATAAGTAGGATCCAAATAAATAGTATTATCACACAAGTACTCTGAATCACGGAGACACAGCTGTGATCTGGTCCGACTCGGGCCTCAGATCTGGACGCTTATCTGCCTGTGTAGTTGGAGAATTTGGTTGCCACTCACTCTCAGGGTCCGAAAAGATGTTTGAGTTGTCTTCCAAAATCGAGTTGAGCTCATCATCACCTAGAGCACTCAGCTGATCGTCCTCGCATTCATCTAGAAAATAAATTGAAAATTACTGTTAGATTTTCTACGTGAGAACCACCAGATCATGGCATTGACTTTAATGATGCGTATGTCTTTTGCATTTCCTCTATGATAAGTGTACAAATACCGCCAAAAATAAGCAATTGTGTATCTAATTTTACACTTAATATTTCACCACGATTCACAGGCGGCGTCCTGACTTCAAATCAATAAAAAGTTGTTGAACCACAATTTTAATGGTATGCAAAAGCACACCATATTTGTCAGATGAGCACCTTTTCTGATTTTATTTTATTTGGATCCATGGAATGAATTAATCATTTATTGTCTTCTGCGTGAAGGCCCTGCGGCGGGCTGTGGGCCTGTGCGAGTTTCAGTGACTTCTGTGCTAGCAGATGCTTGCCCTTCTCAGATGATATAAAAAAATAAAATAAAAAATTAGACGAATGAAACTAAGAGAAGTGTCATGCAGATTTAGACATGCAGGAAGAAGAGTCGTTTGAATAGTGTCGTTTTAAGTACTTACTTGTTAAACCGCACCAATAAAATGGTGTCTTGATAAAAGAAAAAGTAAAATAAATTAAAGATAGAACATAGCTAAACTAAATAGAGCTATATTATATGACCGATATTTATTAGAATATCAGGCTTACCATCCCATGAGGTGCCGTTGAGCCAGTCTCGGTCATCAAATTCAAGGTTCAAGTTAGTGTTCCTCTCATCAGGGTCCAGAAGACCGGCGGTGTCTGCGTCGGTGACGTCGAAAATCTCGGTCACCTTCACCTTGTTGTTCTCGTCGAGGTAGTAAAATGCCATCAGGGCGTCGTTGTGGGCGGTCACTTGGAGAATGTGCTCAAAAGTGTCTTCAGCAATTGCACTGGGATCATTCTGCAGATTGTTAGCCGTGCTGATGCTGGAAGAACGCCGCGAAGCCTGGTCGAGTATTTGGTTGGAAAAGTTCACTGCTGTTGGCTGGTCCACCAGAATTTCTCTGCAACAAAAAATCAAGCCTAGGTTTTATCTTCTCAAAAGGAACGAAAACTCCAAATTTCACAATGATTTGTTAAAGTAAAATGATCTCCAAAGCAATCAGATTAGGTAATATGATTTTGCGAATTTGTTGGATCACTTACTTGTCATCCAAGTTTAATGTGAAGTTGAAGTTCATCTGGTTTTGAACAGGAGTAGGAACAGCACTATCTGCTTCAACGTCAAATTTGGCTGTAAAACGAAAAAATTAGATCGCTTTTAAAATTGTATGTGCAAAAACTCACTCCCTCTGTATTCTGTGATGGCAAGGTTACATGAAATTTTCGCTGAGAGCTGCTTTGTTTTGTTGTTGAGGCTGTTGATGATGTGATTCAAATTGTCGAGTATATACTGGCTTAATTGTTTGAGGTTTTTGCCAACAAGTGGCGCGGTTTGGAGGAACCTAGAAACAAATAGAATGCGTAAAATGTGTGTAATAACCACACAAACAAATTGTTTAAATTTAAAACAAATCAAAAGGCGGAAGCAAGGAAATTTTGGACAAGAGGACATGAGGTGATACACACAGTGCTTGTGCTTGAGGAGAATAACAAAGCAAAAACTCTTTCACCAACTAAAATGCATATTTTGAAGCTGTTTTTAAATTCAGAGAAAAGATCAGCTTCTTGGCACAAGCGCAGTGTGTGTCATCCTCACCTCTTCTTTTTGTGTCTGTGGCTGTGACCCCGGACGAAGATGTCAGGGTCTCCCCAGCAGCTAACCCTTGCGAATCTATCCCCAGAATTGTTAGACGTGCTTAAGCTCATTGTCCACCCACGCGAGGAAAATGCCAAGGGACTGATTGGGCATGCATTTTAGCAGTTTTAGTACAGCAGTTAATGGCCTTATTTTATTAACTTTTGTTTGCCTAAAATACTCACTTGTTGAAGGTTTGGTAAGCGATTTCGACTGGAAGGACGCAAGGAAGGCTCAGAATTGAGAGAATTTTAGACCCTCGGTGCTTGAAGACCCAGTTGACAAGACCTTTGTTGGCGGTTTCAATTGCTTCTTGGAATATTGTCATCACAGTATCGGGAAGGTCGGCCACCATTGATTCCTGCAAATGATTGATGTGAATTATCGAAGCATCATCAGAAATAATATTTATGATAATCTTGGAAAGCTAAAAATATCACTGGATTAGCGCATATCAAAAAATCATAACCAAATTTTTACTTCTCTTAATCGTAAATTTCTTAGTATGCGAGCATAGATTACATCTTGAGAATCAAAGATAAAAAAATTACAAAAGCCAAAATTGCTCGTAAATGGTGATTGTGATTAGTTCAATGCACTCAATGAGCTCGCGGTGCTTGAGAAAAAGAATTGCATCACTTAAAATAGCTTAAAGAGCGTCGGACTTTACAACTCTTATAAGCCGGTACTGCCAGATAAGCGTGGGTGGACTCTGTCCAATGCAATATTCATTCGCCTGTTGCCAGTGTGAAATCAATTGAAATATCAAGCATACATGATAAGCGGGAACGAAGCACAAAAACTCCTTTGTCTGACTAGCAAATAATTAATTACTTTCTTATATAACACACATTTTTATCAAAGTTGCGTTAATACCTGTCTCTGGAGTTTGCACTCGCTGCACTGAGGATCAAAATCTAAGAGCGACTCGTCCAGCGTATCAGAAATGATGAACGTCGATTGAACAGACAAGCAGCGTGTGCAGTTAATGAGGTTGTTTCTGTGGAGGAACCTGAGCGCATCGTCAAAGCCCTGCTTGCACATCTCGGACAGAACCTATAAACATTAATTGCAAAACAATGGCCAGGAGATATAGCATTACATACCTCCGGACTCGGCGGCAAGAGAATGCGCATGGCCCTCAACAAATTCTGTCGTGAGAGTTCAATGCTCGTGTTTGCTAGGTTGACCTGTGGCGAAGCAAGAAATTAATTCCATCATCACGAGTTGCGAACTCAGTCGAGATAAAGAGGAAAGAACAATGAGTAATCGCATGCTTTTGTCAAAAGATGGGTTTGTTTCCGTCGGTCTGATTTCCTTCAAAAGAAGTGAAGGTTTCAATTAAATCCAATGGATTTAAATACAATAGAAATAAATGGCGCGCAGGAGGCAGACGATAGAGATCTGCTCCTTTGTCTTCGGCATGATTGACAAAACCATCTGATAACCGTTTAAAAGGATTGGCCCGGGACCGAGAGTGTCATGCATTTTACCTGGAGAACATTGTAAGTGTCGTCGCGAGGGCAAATGTCGCTCTCGCCACAGAAGGGGCTGACAGTGACCGTATTCTCATCGAGAATGGGCAGGTTGTCACTGTAGCAGCCGTCTATGTAACGAACACCATGAAAACGGGGGGGAATCCACCCAGAGAAAACAGGAATAAACGCAGAGCTGAGCAGAGCCTGACAACACAAAAAGGGACGATTAGGAAAAGATTAAAAAAAGAGAAATAGAACCAGAGAGTTTCCATTCTGTACCTTCAAATGCAACAGAAAAAAACAATATTTGTCCTGATCCCATTTGCTTGGGTTGCAGAAGAATGACACATACGGCACACTAAATTAACATATATATTTCGTGCGCTATCTGTGTTCTGTGTTCAATTAGAGCGCAAGAGAAGAGAGGAAGAATTTTTTAAAACGGTGGGCTCCTCACGTAGAGAGAAAAGTTGAGCCAAGATAACCAATATTGGTTAGGGTTTATAGGACAAATGTCACTCTTTCCAATGAAGGGTGACACTGTTGCAGTCCTTTCCGTCGAATCTGTAATGATCTGTGTAAAGATTGGCAGGTTGTTGGTAAAGCCTCCGTCCATGTAGCGAACTCCCCTGAATGTAGGAATCGGTCCAAAGACTAAGGGAATGTACGAAGAAGCAGAAACCGCCTTTACGGAGATAAAAACAGATTTAAATTCAAATACAAAATGCACGGTGGAATATTGATTGGTAAATGGTAAGTTTAAATACTCAATTGAGTTTTAATAAGAACGCCTAAGCATATAAACTATTAAGGAGTGAATTTTACCTGAATGAGTTCTTCTTTACTGCTGAATTCAGAAACAATCACATTCTTCCCATCATGCGCTCTGGTAAGCGAAATGAAAAGTTTGCCACTACACATCTCGTGCGCGTTGTCAGGGAGAACCTGCGATCAAATCATGATAGGACTTTAACCTTTTTGCTTCCACATAAATACAGCGAGAGTGGATTCGTGACTAACAAAAGCGGCTTTAAGATAAAATAAACTCAATTTGAAAACTGTGCGTTGATGCTCAAATGAAATTGGTTTACACAAATTATATTTAAAAATTTTTGAAGCAAAATAAAATTGAAAATAGAATTGAATTGCCTTAACCTTGTTTAATATAAAAGAAGCCAGGCCTCGTTGTTCTGGTTTCATTTATATTAAACATGGAAACAACCTCGAGTGGTTTCAAAATTTGCCTTTACCTTACACAGTCCTTCCAAAAGGATGTTCTGGACGTTGAAAGTGGGACTGAAGGGTCCGAGTGTCCTTGATCTGGCTTCTGAGACGACCCTCAAAACATCATTCGTGATTTCACCTGCAAGCAATCAAAAAGACATGCAAATTACATTTCTACCGGATTATACTGGCGTGAAAATAGCCGAGTGCCAATGACGAATACGGGCGGCGCACTTGAAAAGCTGCTGTGTACACAAGACCATGATTAGCTGGCGAGTGCATTATGTGTCGCCGCGCAACAAGTGCATAGCAACCCGCTCGTAAATAAGCGCAAAACGTGTTGACTGCGTATTGTGAGAGAGCCCTTAGACAAACTGACGCAGTGACTGCTACCCTCAAATAGCATTTTAGTCTTTTTACATTATTTTATGACATAACGCTTCCTCTGGTTCAATATTGTTCGCGTTCTTCACGAGTTTCTATTCCTAATTTTGTCTCCAGCATGAAATTTGTTAAATTTGGAAACATCTTTAAAAAAATTAAAACACTGCGCAAAACCAAAGTTGTTGTTTCTAAGATAAAATAAATTCAGTTTAAATATAAAAATGTATTTAATTTGTGACGTGCCATTAATATTTATCACCAATATTCGATTAATAATTTTCAACATGAACAATAGAGCATTTGAATTAGTTTACAAGCACTTCATCTCAATCCTCAAAAGATTGGAAGCCTTATGCTCCAGTTCAGTCTGCCACTGCAAAAATTCGCCTTCATTGAACTCGCGTGTTTTGAATGACAGCCAAGGCTGTGAAGTCCAAGTCACGCGGTCACTTTTGGAGTTTCTCCGCCTCAGCCGCTACGGCATGTGCACTTTCACCTGACGCGCAAATTGCATTACGCGTCGCACACGTGTTTGGCCCTTGTCGAACACGTTCCATTCAGCCGAGGCAAAATAATATCTGCTCCAGACGAAATTGGCTCAAAGGCGATTGAACCACTGGCACGCATCTCGGCCGAGCGAGATAACCACATGAGTCACTTTCAGATTTTACTCGTGCACTTGCAGTGAGTAACGAGTGACCACTTGTGTGACCCTAGCTCCAGCCAGCTGGTCTGAGAGCAAAAAATGCACTTTTTCTCTCTCTCCGAGCCGTCTTATCTGGCGCAATTCAATGCCTCTTTCAAGATTTCTGCGTCACATGTGCTGTGTGTTTACCACGCAGTATGCATTAGCTGTGCGAGCCACGCGATCTATACTCTTATTTGTCTGACTGATGTCAGCATCTGGCCGAGCAGACTGGTAAACAAAACGATTGTAATCATTTCAAATGTGCTTTTCCGCGTTTTTGAAGCCTAATTACAAAAATATCCGAGAAAATTCTTATGGTTAAAAAATGATAATAACAATGATTAACTACTAAAGGGTTTGAATGGAATGCTAGATTAAGATTTGGTTTCTTTGATTCCAAAACACACGAGTCTCCTGAGACAGAACTTTCTTTGAAGTGTGAAATGCGTAAATAAAAGTGTTGTATATTGATTAAAACACTTTCCTTTGTTGTGCATGTGAATCTAGTAATTTATCCACGAACGCCATTGTTATGAAAACTGATGTTTTAGCAGTTATGAATCAAGTTGTTGGTCAAGTGCAATCTTATTGCTTTAGAGTTACAATTTGTCTGTTTCAAAAAATCGACACCCAATACAAAAAACACAAAGGTTAGTCAAACATTTACATAGAACACCAAAATTAGTATTTTCCCGCCCAGGTCAAAGTCGTAAGTTTGGAGGTAAAGAGAAACCGCACGTGTCATCTGCCTCTTTTGGCGTTAAGAAAATGCAAAATAAAAACACAAAGTCCGCTGATTAGACGAGATGTTTATTAAAAACGCGCGAGCGGGTCTTTGGGGAAAACAATCGCACGCGCAATAGGCCGGCCCAGTTAAGAGCTTTATCGAGGGGGATGGGAACACGATTTTAATTTGTAACTTCTGAAACAATGGGCGATGATTCTACTTATCACAGCTGTGATTGCTTTTTTCAAGTGGAATGAACCCCGCGATGGCTGAAATTCATGTCACACAGCTGCTGCAGGTGAAGTAAAAATAGTATTCATTGTTATTATTGTTGTTTATCAACCTAGATTTTCTTTATTTATTCAAATCAGTTCCCTACAGTAAATATGTAGTGATTATCGTTTTGATTGACTTTGAAAAGATTAAGATCGGTTTTGAAATATCTATGTTCCAATTGCATCAAGAACTCATCATGGAGAAGAAAAGTTGCTCTAGCGAAATGATTCCATTTACGAGAGAATTATTTTAAATCTTATATAAATTGTTCAGTCGCAGCACAGGTTATTGCTAACAGTCTAGCGGGTTGCATAACTCGCTGTCCTTCACTTCGCGCACAAACGCGACAGCCTCACGCGAGCATAAAGTGGTCGAATCAGGAAATGAAAAAGTATAGCACTCCGAAACCCACTGTCGACGATTCAATGAAGTAAACCGGTTGCGGAATTTTTGGTCAAAAAGACTAAACAAAGAAGTGCATTTTTTCAGAACTCCAAGAAATTGATCGGGAGCGTAAAAATGCTTCTCCTCTTTGGAGACGACCTTGACCCACTTGTTGCAGCCCATCCGAGCGCCGTTTGCATAATCAAATGCAGCGGCCCCGCCTTCAGATCAACAGTTGGTTCCTCGTTTTGGGCGCGATTTAAATAAGCCGCTACTGTATTTCAGGGAAAGTAATGATTTCGTCGTTTTGGCCCACGTTATCAAGATGAGTCTGTCTAGACCAGCAAATTGGTAAAAAAAAATACTGCCGGCTAGTTTCGCACCGCATTTCTGGGGATGTTTTTCATTGATTAATTTCGAATTTCCATAAATATCATCATTGAAATTAATTTCAAAATCCAGGTTTCAGCAACTGTTATTTAAACCAAACATAAAGGCATAAGCCGCAACGTTGATCTTGATATATGGTGATATTATGCTGGGAATATCCCATTTTGTGAAATTTGATCTTTTCAATGACTTTGAGACTAATCAAAGCTAATCAACCAAAGGAAACAATAATTATTGCTGATTAAAATATGCAGTATCAGCTTGTTAAAAATTAGTCACTTTACTTTGACAAGATGAACAAAAACCTTTAGACCTTGAATTGAATTCAAGATAGCCATCTCACGAGCTGATACTTAAAACTTTCATCACTGCTAAAAATAGGAAAAAAAGATTTGCTTGATTTCTCTCTTCGCGATATGATATTATTCAAGTTTTAATATATGCAGTTGCTAGTGAAGATTTCATCACAGTGGCAAATTTTTCTTGGATAGGCCTTGAGCTTGACCATCAAATAAACAACAAGTTGCCATTTCAAAGCTTCCTTTATCAACAGCAAAAAACCAAAAGAATCGACTATTGTCACTCTATTTCTATATTTCAGTGATAAATGAGATCGTCAACCCTTAGTTCAATGAACTACACAAATGTGGAACTTAAAACAAATAATGCGACCTAATCTTCAGTGGGGAATTTTCTAGCCAATCATTGAGCAATAAACAGCAATTATATATTATATGACATTGAAAAAACTAAAGTCACGAGTCACGACGCAGTATTTTTAAGGCTTGGCTAAAAAATGCAACGGCAGTAAAACAGGATCGCCTCGATTTCTGACAAATTCCCACAGAAAACAAAAAAGTGCAATATGTACATACACAACGGAACAAATTAATTAAACTGAATTATCTAGGATTGAAAATAATTCTTTTCTTACACAGAGGAACGTTGCAGAGGAGGCAGCATCCAGCGATGGCACCGGCCGAGGCGCCGGAAATTTTGTTCAAAAGCAGCTGGGGTGCGTACTTTTTTAAGCAGGCGGCAACCCCGACGTGGTAGATGCCCAGGAATCCGCACCCAGCGAACGAAAGGTTAATCCTGCCCGACGCCATGTCTTCGCTGACTGGAGTGGAATTCGGGACCAAACTACTGTCGACGGTCGAGCCTGTTGCCGAACTGCGGACGGCCTGCGCTGGTCACCGATTATCAATCTCCGGTGTCGCGCGTGGAGGACTGATAAGGCTCTTCACGCAAGTGCTTCACTGAGAGAACAACACGGCCAGCTGACGTTACACTGCTCTCTATACTAGACTCAGGCGGCCAAGTCCCGGCGCGCAATTGGCCCGAGATAGTGGTGTGGTCGAAGCTCCTCCCACTTACCGTTGCAGCGCCAAATGCACCGCATGGTTCTATTATTGCTGAACACTCGCATGATGCTTTCAACAAATAAAAAAATGCTGACAAAATTACAAATTAATTGAAATAAGCGGAAATAAGCAACATTTTTTTTGTTAATTTCCTGATGACTTGTATCAAATTACAATATTGTAGACATTGACACAACTTTTACATATCACAGTAAGATTTAATTGATTATAGGTGGCATAAAATATTTAAACTACATACCTTTATCTCAAGGTATGTATATAAAATATTTCATTTTAGTCTAAATATGCAGTGATATACAGCTCTGCCCAATTCCTGCCCAAATTAAAAAGAAGTCTTTCCATTTATTACATGTTATCAATTGTTAAAAGAGAAAAGCCACAAGATTATGTATTGCCGCATTTTTTATGGCACTGCTTCGGCTCAACTGGCGGGGCTTTAAATCTTCTAAAACTATTAAAACAAGTAAGTTTTACTAATCAACTACTTACAAAGTGCTTTTTCCATTTTTATGAATCAAATTATTTCTTATTTTATTGGTTTGTGTTGCATTTGAATGCCTTTCTCTTGCAGGTAAATCGGGATTTAATTAAATTTTCAAATTTTTATATTAGGTAAAATTTCAACAACGTTTTTACTCTCAGTACAAATTTAAATTAGAGACGAATTGGATTTGATGATGTAACTGATTAAAGAAACACGCGTCATTTTTACTAACTTTGTGGAAAAGATATGGTCCGAATATTCCATTATTTGGGTCAAATCTCTGTAAACACTATTATATTTTATAACTTTCCTTAATGTGTTATCTTTATATCTCGCCTATGGACCAATTGTTCAATATTGAATCGAAAGAAAAATAAATAAGAGCTACTATATTGTAAGCAAACACAATCTATTTGACAAGCCCCTCATATAGTGGCATGATCCCAACACACAATATTTGAATTGATTTGAAGAAATATTGTGAGTCATTCAATATTATAACGAGGCACTGTCCTAAAAAAATAAGATTAAAAGATTTAATGCTTTCAGCCTGCTGATCTTTGACAATTCTCTGAAATTGCTAGAACTGACATTCATTCTTACATAACAAAAAAATTGATAAAGAAAGAAATTTCAATAAACACAAAGATAACAAATTGCGAATATCAGATCTCTGAAGTGAGATCGTGTTTGTTTCACTTTTAAGTTCTTTGACACAATCGATTTATAAGTTTCGCCTTGAAGCTAGCGCTGCGAAAATTGCGCATAAATAAAATTCAAAATACCCATCGCTTCTGATAACGAGGAAAAACGGCACGTGTGGGATACATATAGAGAGGAAATATCAGATTAATCTAGAGGGCTTGTTGGGGGCACGTCCTCTTTTTTGGCGACAAATCACATTTTTTGCTTTGGCTTTATTTTAATATTTAAAGTAGCGCATAAGCGCACGCACTTAAAAAAAATTGCCCTTGGTGTCATCGCTATGAGCCCAGTGTGATTGTTTTGTTCTTGTGTGTGTTCTCGCAGCCAAATGACGTCCGTCGGCAGCTCAGGCTTTTGCAAATTGTAACCCGCTGCCCTGACCTCTTCCATAATGACAAAGTCGGTTATCAGCGCGCGGCTGACGTTCGCATTATTTACTACGCCTCATCTCCCGCATGGATCAAACGTGTGAGTTCTAACACGTTTCATTTTGGGATCAAAACTGATTTTAAAATTGAAATTTTCGAAGCTGTTGAGAATTTTAAATAACACTGTACAAAATTAGCTAGAACAAAAAAAATTAAGGTCTGGAATACCATTAAAACTTAGGTTAATATTTTTCTTGTCGACCTCTGTCATGAAAAATTCACTTCAATTGTTGTTTTTCATTGTTGGCTGCATTTGATATAATATTCCAATTCCAGAAGTTTAATGTTTTTTGGTAAGCAAACAAAGGCAGGATCAAATTTTGTGAATTGAATTTCCCCATTATTACCACATACCATTAAAATAGGTTCCTATTATTACATATTTAAACTACATAATTTCACTTAGATTAAACAGTGCTGGCGATCAGGCCACTCTGACCTCGTGACTGCAACACGCCATAATAATTATTTGTATTGCAGCCTGTAAGGAAATTTGTGAGCCACACACGCAACACTCTAGTAAGTGGGCACTAAAAATTGAGCAACGCTTTTCGAGACAAGAGGAGATTTGTTTGGTATATTCCCAGAATTCGCAAATATGGGCTTCAAGAGGCAAGTATTATTGCCGATAGTTTAAATCAATTTATTGATAGCCCTATTGGCGCATTTGAGGAAATAATAGCTTTTAAGAGTTAACATATCAGAGAGCTCTTGTCATCCGTTTGAGCAAAGCTTGTTGGATTCTAACCGTTCCGCCGATAATTATAAGTGCCAATAGAGGTAATTTAGGTGTTAGAAAACTTTCGTGACGTATTTTCTTCCTTATGGAGCGGCTAAACATCCAAATCCAAAACATATAACCGAAAATATGAATTAAACTAGAGTGACAAAAATACCATTTGTACATAATTATTTTCTTCACAAGGAAAATAAAGAGAAAAAATAATCAGCCAAATAAATATTTATTAAAATCTACCTACCTTTAAAAGGTATGATAGGCGAATAGACATTTTCCAAAAAGTTAAAGCTATATAATTCGAATATTTTTAGTCTTCATACTTCTAATATCTTGAATTAATTACGTCACCTCGTGCGTTTACGACAGGAATTATTGCACAAGATTTATTATCTATATTAAATTTGATTTTAAACATATCTCCAAAGCACTTAAGAGCGAATTCTCTTTCTGCTTTTCACCGGTTTATCTCAAACTTGCACTCACTCAAAGTCAAGGTCTCGTGCTTTGAACAAATCTCGAAAAGTTTGAACCCATTTATGAGCGGCTGCACACAAATTTTGCGATTACCAAGCCCTATCGTATTGATTGCTTGTGCTCGCAAATAAACAAAGGTTTTGAGATTTCGCTAGATGCAGCTTATGCGATGTAATTCCCCGTATATGTGAACATCTATGCTTATCTCGAGGCCTTCACCCCACCATTTGTTTCTAACTAAAATAATAATACACACCCTATTCAATCTCTGTTTGACGCGTGTGCTCCTCATGATAATCTGACCTCCAGTGATAATTGATAAAAAAAATCATCTTAACAAATCCAATTCACCAATGAAAATAAAATCGGATTTTCACATATCATGGGAAGCCACTTTTTTGTGAAATTTAATCAGGTGTACCATCAATTAAATTTAAGATAGCAGTTGAATAATTAAATAAAGTGCAAACTGCCGTTGTCGATTTTGAAGAATATTTATGTGTCGAAAGATATCAAAAAATACAATTTTTTCAATATTTTTTAATTACGGGCTTATAAAACAAGCTGCTCAATCTGTGATGATATTGCTGACGTTCGAGAATAAAGGTTGAAATAAAAATTAATTGTTATAATTGACTTATTTGTGTCGCAGTTTCCATCAATGCTGTTGACTAATATCCTGCTGTGGAGGAGTTGAATACGCGTCAACTCATTGCATAATATTATTGACATTAAATACGGCTCAATTTCCTCTGTCGATATTACCAGCTTTCTTGTGATTCTGCACATACGGTATTGGGTGCATGCACACTGAAATAATTAATAATGGCTCTGAGAAGCGTCCAAGTTAGCACAATAATTTCCAGCGCTCTCTCCAAGTGTATGATAAGCAAGCAGCTGGAAAAAGTTTATTGATTTGATATCGTGCTAAGCAATAAATCACACTTCTTGCGCATGAAACTATAGTGTCATCTGATAAAAATGATTCTTCTGCTCTTTACAATGTTAATAGAATAACTTTAATTTGCAATAAATGTTGAAACAGCGCTGCGCATTTGTATTTTTATTAGCTGTGTGAATCTTTTCATTTAAGACTTTATTCTCTGCTGTATTACTTATTTGTTAGAGACGTTCCACTTATTTTGTTTAAATTTTATTTCAGATTATCGTGGACCAAAAAATGATAATAGCAGAAAACAACAAAAATAATACGTTCTTTTTAGGTCAAAAGAGTCAAGCGACCCCTGACAAAAGCACGACCCTCGACAGTCCGGCGTTCCATTATCATCTGAAAGTAACAATTAGCCCTACAGCAAAAAATATGAATTAATTAACACAAGTGACGCAAATCAATATCTGCTTACGCACTTGAATTAATTTTAATGCTCTCGGGACTTTGCAAGTGAAGCGTATAAAGGACACAGTCATGAGAACAATAAAACTAATCTACATTCAAATTCAAGGCCAAAAGACTAACTTGGTTTTAGTAGAGGAGGACATGAAATAACAGACAAAGAAATCGATGGGCATTACCGATCAATCTAATTAAAATTGAACGCTTCAGTACTCTTTGAACCGATGCTTTTGGTGCATAACCTTCCATTGCATTTTAATCAGCGGCCACTTTTAGATTAAGACCTTTTTATCTGATGGAGATGAAGGTTGCATCGGCTACATAAAATTCGTAGCTTCCCCCAATACAGGAGTGCGATATTAATTCTAAAATATTTTATTTATTTTTTTTGCTCTTTTTATCCCTGTCCGAGGACCGGGAAGGGCGCGCACTGCACTAGCACGAATGCTGAAACCCGGGTCCCAATAACACCGCGAACTGTTAACATGGGCGCACCAGGTCGCACAGGGACCCAGCCCACTCAAGGGCTACTTGCCTCCGCATCGAGGACTGCATTGAAACGCTAGACATTCGTCCCGTTAAGCCAAATCATGCATGCTGGAAAGGTGCAAACCAGCAAGTAGCGAGTCGGCCCCGGTGCGACTCTTAGCCCGTTGAGCAATTATTAGAGCATTTCTCATCACAAAATTTTCCCATGACAAAATTGAAATATTTGGAAATCCGGGAAATCCTTGAGATGTTGAGGTATACTAATATACCTCAATATTTTTCTCTGAAATTCCTAAAATTAAATATGAATCAAATTCTTTGATCCCGATAATGGTATAAGTTAAAATCTAGGGATAGCTGATCATATCTTTGCGTGTTTTAATTATCTGTTTTTGTTTGTTAATTTATTTATTGCTTAATGCGGTGATCTTTAATAAATAGAACATTATTATCCACTCAATAATGGTAAGTATGATCTTTTTCTTTTTGATTGCTTAAAGTGATCTGTAAAAAAACCATTAATTTATGTAGCAGAATTTTGTAGTAGTGCTTTTGAGTTTTTTATAGCGGATACTGCGTCACTACCGCAACCAAAATTAGAATTATTCCGCTTGATATAATTAGTTTAACGTTAACGTAACGTGATTTTTCAGAAAAGCGTTGAAGTTCACTGAAGTGGTTTTTAGATTATTAATGAAATAATATATTTAGGATTATTTTCTTTTTCATTTTCTTCATAGCTAATTTTCCCGCTTTACAACTTATAGTGCACAGTAAATGAATTTCTGTTCTCATTGTCATTTCAAATCTATTAAGCTGAATTATTTCTAATCTTAGGCGCTACAAGGCGCCACTAACCGAACAGTGAGTTGGATTTTTCGCTTTTGCGCGCTAACTACAACTAATACAGGCTCTTCCCTCTTCCCGCATGCGCAGTTAACGTTGTGTAATGTTTTGATTAGTAACTGGTTGCGGCTGGCAACTGTAGAATAAACGCGCACAAAATAATTCTTGTGTTCTGCCTCTCCTGGCCTGTGACTCACCTTTTTCAGCTGAAGAGAGACTATCATAGTTAGCAAAGAGTGAGTGGACGAGAAGAACAAGCAACGTAAGCGAAAGCGAAACCCAAATGAAGAAACTGGAAGATCCGATTGTGGCCCACCAGGCCATTGAACCCACTGTAGTAAGTGCCCTGCTTGTAAGTAACCCTTCTTTGCATGTCCTATCTTAGTTTAGCTTTACCTAATTTTACATTCTTTTGGTTTTTAATTTAATCCACTAACTTTCCTGCCAAAAAATGATTGATCTAATTTTAAATATTCATCTGTTTCATGATTGTGTGTATTATGTATGATAGATATAATTTATTTGAGTCTGTATTGGAGCGATTTAGCGTGTTGATGTGGGTTGATATAAAAGCGAAGTGGACACGAAAGGAAATCAATATTCTGTCGCCAGCTAATGATTCATATAATTATTTTAATGCCATTTTAACGCTTTTAGTCAGGCATGCACACATACAAACGAGTGCAAAAGCGTCATTATGTGTGGAATGTATAGAAGAAAGAATAATTTCAGGGCGACACGACAGCCGAATGTGCTGCTGAGGGATTGAGTGGAGCAGCTTACAAAATCAGCAAGCCGCACAGAATAATTCACTGCAGTGATGGGATTGTTGAGGAATTCAGCGATGATGAGGAGTTTGAAGTAGATGCTGCACCAAAGACAACACCCATTGACCCAGTAATTAAATATTGTTTTGTCAACAGTTAGTAAACTTAAAACGATTTTATATCAGTCTCTTTATCTCTCAAGCTATTCCATTCCTACCAAATTGATTGAAGTCGTATTCAATATATTTGTCTCATTTATCCATAATTTTTCTCAGTCCACTTTGACCTGGGGTCCCTGGCTGCTTTACCAGACTCAGTCGGCTGGAGGACAGGTCCTCAAGGCTTGCGACTATCTCGGAGAGGGTCTGGCAAACTTCTTTGGAATCACTCGCCCAAAATACGAATATGAGATTGAGGAGTACAAGAGAACCATGAAAGAGGTGTGTGCGTATGCACTTTAGCAAGGCTGGTTTTCAATGAGTGTTAAATTTGGCAGGAGGAAGAGAGGCAAAAGAAGGAAGATCTGGAGATGGGCGGCTGGAAGGCAAATGCTGAGCAGGATGAGCCAACAACCAAAGAGCCAGTTGAGGAGTCGAAACCCAAGTACTGATCTGACAATTAATTCTACTCGCATAACTGTGACAACATGCCTTTTCACACCACGCATTTACCAAGAAACGTACACTGTGTGAGTGACGCTGCCGATGATATTGAAACAAACAACCATACATACTATTCTAAATGTCAAAAATATTTTGAATATTCGTTTACAGACAGATGGGGTAGTACTGTACGCATCTTTTATGCTCTAGAATAAGCTCTTATAACTCATTTTAATTTATTAATATATGGATCTCTTTTTCATATTTTACGAATGTAGTGTCCATGCAGGCAGAGGCTAATTGTACTAAACGCCATTTTTACTGCAGAGGCTATATTACTGCGTAAGAATAAACCAAAACTATGCACTGCTACGTCAAGCATTGGTAAAATAAATAGATTGATTTTCAATTTAAACCCAGCGCGTACCGAGGTCCATCAGTATTTTGATTAGGGAATGAATTATGTTGCATTTTTTAGTTATGAAAATGGAATTTATTCTTAATTAACAGTAATTTACAAACTGCGCGGAAGACAGACAAAACTTGGTCCCACTTTAAATGCGTTGTTTGCTCCTTGTTCAATAATAAACCTTGGAGCACACTAGGTGAACTTGTAGCGCCACTTAACAATCACAACATCAGGCTGATAAATGCAGCCTAAAATAATTAGATGAAATGCATCTTAATGTAGAGCTTATCAAATTTTGGCCACCAATTTCATCAGGTTTGTAGTCTGCAGCGGAAGACCGAGTATCACTGGCACTTTGGAATCAACTGGAGGTTTGTAGGTGGCCTTCCAACACCAAGTAGTACTTGTTAGCGAGCTGCCAAGGCACTTGCAAAATCAGTGGTTGTGCACAACACAGTTAGTTACCAAGCGCTCCTCTTGCGACTGCTCCCCAGCTGCCAGAGATCGGTTGAGTTTCGACTGCAGACCCGAGGGCAGCATGCACGGGGTCACATAGCCGTCTGAGTCTTTGGTTGGGTCAAACTCGGTCGAGTGGGATGGCGATACCACGCGCAGGTACTTGCCTGTGTCGGTGCTGGCCGCCGAAGACGATTTTGACTCGGGAGGGAGGTAGACCACCGCAGGGTGCTGTAGGTTGCAGCGACCATCGACAGCTGAGGGGTCACCTGAATATGAATCCTCAATGAGCTACTGTATCTTTTAAGGCTAAGCTAGCATTACCAAAAGTGTCGCTCATTGCAAGGGGAGCTGGGTTTTCTTCAACCTTAACTTTAAGCTCTTCTAGGATATCCAGACAATTCTTAAACGTTGGTCTGCACTTAGGGCTTGTATGCCAACATCTCACCATTAATGAGTGCCTAGAAATTTTATAGGAAGACATTTCAGATAAATGGGACAAGCTGTTAAGTAACTGGTTACATAACTTAAATTGTATTTGAAATAATTTAACATGCTTTATCCCTTGAGCAAATGTTAAAACACTTAATTAAAATCTATATTGCTGCAACAGCTTCTGAAAATAATAACTCACATCTCATCTGGACAATTGGTGGGTCTGTTCAGTCTGCCTCCCTCGGTAACATAATTAAAGACCTCCTGGTTTGTTCTGGCAGGGTATGGCTGCTGGCCCATGGTGAGAATTTCCCACATGATGACCCCAAAGGCCCAGACATCACTTTGCGTAGTGAAGACTCTGTCCAGCAAACTTTCTGGCGACATCCAACGCACGGGCAGCAGGCCTTCGCTCTCTTTGCGGTAGTAGTCGTTTTTGTACACATCCCTGGCAAGCCCAAAGTCACCAATCTTGACGACTCTGTTGGCGCCGGCAAACGACACCAGACAGTTTCGGCACGCCAGGTCGCGGTGGACGTATCGCATCTCCTCAAGATAGCGGCATCCGCGCGCCACGTCGACCGCCATTGACACTAAATCTATCATGGTCATTTCGCCTGACCTCTGCAAATTTGACAAGATTGAGATTTTAGCACTTTGATCAAGTTGATATTTCACATACCGTCAGAGGTCTGCTTGTGCGAAGGAAATTGAGCAAGTCTCCACCCTCCATTAGTTCCATCACAATGAAATTTGACTCTTTGTCCAAGCACACTCCCAGCATTTGCAGAATGTGCTCGTGGCGAAAGTTGCTCATCAGCTGAGCTTCCTTCAGGAACTCTCTTTTCTCGTGCTCTGTGGCGCCTTTCTTTAGTGTCTATGGGAAAGTTAAACTCTTAGTAAAAAGTAGCATGTATGCAGCCTGCGCGACTTAGCATATGAGCAGGTTGCCTACTTTCATATTTAACAGTCAAAGAGCACACCGTAGGTTCGATATGAGAGCTAAAAATACTCACCTTGACTGCAACCTTTTCTTGTCCTCCAGGCAATTCTATGGCCTCGCCTTCATAAACTTCGCCAAAAGCTCCGCTGCCCAGGAAGCAAGTCAGTTTGATTTGGTCCCTGTTATGTCTCTAGTTAAATACCAGGCAGTCCATGTAAAAAATGTTAGCCCATACCTTCTGATATGCTGCAGTGCAGCAATTTCGAGGTCCCCAGATGAAAGCAAATTGTCTTCAGTTGACTCTCCTGCTGACTCGCTGAGAGAGTAGGATGAGATGTACAGAGCGTTTGTGTGCTGCATGACTGGAAGGCCACTGCTGCCCCTCGGCGTTTCGCGCAGGGTCGCCAGCTCAACATCTGGGTTGTGCCGACTGATCGGCACAATTGGACTAGGCATTCTTTTGCTTTTTCGTTTTGGACAAACTGAAAAGATGGAAAATACCCAATAAGGGTCAACTTGTAAAGCTTTTAATTTCGAGACTTACCACAAATAAATACTGCAATTAAGGAGATTGTGCAGAGGCACAATGCCATCAGGAGTGGCAGTCCAAAAGACAAAATGCCGATTGGGTTTGCACTTCCTCCACTCATCTTAGCGCTTTCAGCAGTGTCAAAGAGGTTGCTCACTTGACTCCAGTTGCTGCAGCCATATGCGTTGTAGGCTTGCACTCTGAAGACATATTTTGTGTTTTGCTGAAGATCTCCAAGCCAGCGGTTTTCTACAAAGTGGGATGCGATTAATTCCGTAATTACTATTATCATTTTTGTTGTTACTGTATAATTGTTAATTTACAGAGGAATGTAAGACAACAATCACATTTAAAAGTTATTGGCCTAATAATTAATGGAAAATTGTCATCAGATTGGCAGGCACATCAATTTAAAATCCTTTTAGCTTGTAATTCAGAGTAATATTTTACCTAAACGACCCCAATCAAGTTAGAAACTATTACAGAATACACACCAGTTCCATTGTAGAGGCGAGACCACTGTCCTTCAGTTGCACTCGTTTTACTTGCACTCCGTTGCTGCTCCACCTCTTTCCCCTCCAAAATATACATCTCGATATCAGCACCATTGCTCTTGGAAGGCTGCCACAAGACTTGGTGCTTCCCAACAGGCAAGAATGTGACGTAAGGTAGACCTGGAGCACTGGGGCGATCAACTAAGAAAAGAAAATTGTTTTTCAGCAGCCCAGCAAACAAAATAAATTATATACCTAAGGTCTCAAAAGAAAACCTGCTGTCTTGAGGCCAGGTTACAGGCTGACCGCTCTCAGTGTACCACAGTTTGAGACGAAATTGGTAACTTGATTTTGGCGCCAGATTTCTGGCTACAAATTGGCCAGGCGATGACTCGTTGATGATTTGCCACATGTTCCCTCCAAGTTTTGCAAACTGCATCGAATATCTCATTTTCATGTAGCCAGCCACCGATTCGGGTAGTGCGCTATCCCAACTGACAATTAAATTATCAGTGTCTGCGTTCACCAGTTGTATGTCTCCAGGCTCTGGTAGAGTCTTGACTTCTGTTGGCGGTGTTTCGCTCCTCAAATGATGATTCATTTTTGAAGAGGCTCTCACCTGTTATAAAATAGACGCAAGGTTTAATTTTCAAGCCTATATACCTATACTTCCATATTTTATACCTTGATTTGATATAGTTGACTAGGCAGCAGTTTGTCTAAAATAGCGGAATATATGGAACCATACTGCTCAGAACTGTCTACTGGCAGCTCCCCAAACTGTCTGGGCGTAAATCCTGTACCATCAGTGCTCCACAGGACATCATACTTAATAGAACGACTCCGTATGTTCAATGGTGGCGACCAGGACACTCTGATTGACCAAGGGCTAAGCATTTGGAGCCTCACGTCTTTAGCTTCGCTGGGTGCTGATAGACCAAGAAAAAAATTGAAATATCAATGGAAATCAATAAGTAGGACTTTACCTCCTTCATCAGTTTTGAAAATCAAAGGACTGCCAAAAATCGGTGGTTCGTTTGAAATAACAGTATAGTGGTTACTGGCAGCCAAGAAAATGCCGTAACAAGAGAATGGCTCCAAGTTCTCAATGGTCACTGCAGTTTCATAAGTTTCCTACAAAGTTAAAATGAAACATTAAGTATCTTGCACACTATACCACCCATCATAAGAGCGCACCATGTACTTGCAGCTTTCTAGAGACTGCACATAACATGCTGAAGGTGTATCTTCCTCGCATGAAGTTTGGTAATAATATATGACAAAGTGAGAAGAAGATTGGGAAGTGCCACCGCAATGTTCCTCTACGCCAATCGATTCCCAAATAGGAAGCAACAGAGTCAGCGAGTGAGATGTAGAGGATGACAATTTTGGAACCACTTGCTGCGTCACATCAGGCGGCAACTTCAGACAGTCTGGTTCTGTTTATGAGCTATTTAAGTAGTACATAAGAGACACTATAAATAATCTTACCTGGGAAGGGTTGCAGGTAAGATCCAATGGCAGTTATAAGACCAACGCCTTGGTTGGCAACCAATGTAAAGTTTTGACTCTCATGTGAAGCACCGTCATTGACAACAATGGCAGTCTTGGGTGATGAGAAGGCCCTTCCATCTCTGGCAATTAGCCAATAAACGTTTTCTGTGTCCGAGCTTAAGGAACTGACTATGAGGCCTGTGAGGAATAAATAATTTTAGTCAAAGCAGATGAGTGTCATTTGATTAAAAATTAACCATTAGTCATGTTTTGGCTTGCCAGCAATTCACAATTGCAGCCATCCAAGTCAGAGGACCAAATTTCGCCTTTCAATTCGTCTGTCCATATTAGATTCTTTGTCGCGACATCAAGGGCCAAAGGGCGACCTGGCATATAGATTTTGGGGCAGTTGCAGTTGCTTTCATTGGACAAGAAAGTTGTTCCTTCTGGGCTGCTCAGGCTACTTTGCATGATTTTCACATCTTGACCATTGTCCTCGACCCAAAAGATCTCACTGCATGGACAAAAGTTATTTTTGTATTGGAAAGACAGTATAATAACCTCATCTGCTTACTTTGAATGAGGTGAAACCTGCAGCCCAGATATGGCACCAGGCCGGACCAAAAACTTGGATGCTTTTACATTATCCAAGTTCATAGACCAAATTTGAGATTCAGTTATGAGCTGTTCCGACCAGTACAATTTCCGAGCCACCCAATCCACCACCAGGTTCGACCCAGGGTTTACAAGTTGATGTACCTAAGAGTTTTAAAATGAAAAACTGTTAATTTGTGTTATATAAAATCTAAGCTTACCTTGCTTGGGTTACTGCAGTTAATTCTGCAGCTACTGATCTCCCTGCCCTCTTTGCTGAGCCAAAAGATAACTTCATCTGAAGCTAAGTAGGTCACGGCTGACACGGAATCTCTCAAGGTAATGGCATAAGAGGTATTTAACGTGTCCAGATCAAGGACAGTAATTTCTTCCTTCCTGACCACCAGAAGTTGCGGCACAGGCTTCTCAACACTTGTGTCTAGCCAAACAACTTCACTTCCATTTCCTTCTCCTGCGTCAGTGCTGGCCCAAATCTGTTTAATATAATGGTAAAATAATTCACAATACATATAATTTCTCCTAATTGGAGGACAATATCTTTTTTATTGGAAACATTTCAAATAGGAAAACAATTACCTGCAAATTGTATTCCATATATGTGAGCAAGTGGTGCATGGCATATTCAAATATGTGGCTTTCAAGATGGATGTTTTCACATTCCTGATCATTATCACCAGGATCAAGCCATTTGCAAATTCTCAGACGGTAGCTTAGGATCACACCATTTGGCTCTAGTGGGGGTTTCCACCTGAAGATTACTTTGACCGTAACATTTGTGCTCACAGGTGATGGTCTATGAAGGGAAACAAAGACTCTTGGTGATTGAGGCGCTGAAGGAGCAGCAGCTGGAGTGAATATTGTGAGGGGGGCCTCCCTTGGAGAGGAACCCCAGTATGTGTAGGCCCTGATGTTAATCCTCATTGGTGTATATGAGGGAGCCACTGAGCCAAGGTGAACCCAATTGAACTCAGTGTCAAACTGCAACAAAATCCTTATTGGTTAAAACCATTCAATGAACACTTATTTTCAAGTTTTCTTACCAGGTATTGGGTTTTACTTCTTATGTTGGTAATTTTGACTTCATAAAACACTTTGCCATAGTTCACATTTTTCACGTGATCCCAGCTGAGGCTGACATTGTCAGTGGCACCAGAAAAATTAATTGAAGACTGGTCTACTGGTCTTGGAATCACATTTATTTCAGTGACATCTGAAATGAAAAATATTTTTTTGCTATACATATAATAGTGTATTGAAACTTAGGATTCTTCTGATATAGTTTATCTATAAGTTCATATAATAAATAACTGCTTTTTTGATATAACTCAGAAATATCATAATCACCTTTTGGATGGTGCTGAGTACTGCGATCTATAATGGCAACCACGTAAAGTCCTGAAAGGCGCGAGTCTGAGATGATTGCCGCTCCTCCACCACTGGTGTCAGAAATTACTGCAACGTTTCCATCTTGAAGCCACAGAAGATGGTCACTAAAATAACAGAGAGGCCCTGAAACAAGGAGAACATTTATTTAAAACTAATGGAAAAAAAGAGAATCAAGTTTCGCTTGCCTTGCACAATTGGGTTGGCGATACTAATTGCCCGCTCTGGTTCAATGACCTTAGGCCTCACATCCTTCTGGTTGCTTAAAGACATGGGTGCCTTATACAGCATGGAGCCGTCATTGCTCCTGACGATCCAAAATATCACACTGCGCTCTGTGTCCAGAGTGATTCCCATGACTGCAATTAAAAATAAATTTGACACCCCTTTCTCATATTATATTTATATAGTTATTGGATTTTATGAGCAAAGCAAACCTTGCATTCCACTGAAAAGTTGCGCTGAATAGTAAACGGTCTTGTTTTGGCCATTGAGTCTTGAACTGGCCACAGTGTAGCTGGTCGACCAGTAAATATACGCGTTGAGGGAATCAACGTGAATTTCCTTAGCCACTTCAAAAATTGGAAGAGGTTCAGGGTCTTCTCCGTTCAGGCCACAACGCTTAATCTTAAGAAAACATATTTTTTGTATAAATTAGAGCTTTAGCTCATATTTAAAAATATAATTTTTAAGATTTCATGTTCAATATTTAATCCAAATTCATAAGATAAATTAGCATATTAAAAATTCTTACCATAGACTGTTTAGGGTTTGACCAGTACAACCGCTTCCCAAGCCAGTCAACAGCAATACTGCCAGCAGAATCAACTCCAGCGACAAGACCGTGCTCCTTGGAAGTTGTGTTGAACCACATGGTTTTGGAGGAGTTTGTAGAAAAGTACAACATATCCTTGAACCAAGCCACCGTTGTCACGAATAGAGCTGTGTTAAGATCCTATGATTTCAAATAAATTTATAAAAAATGTAACGCGAAAACCAATAACTCATATACTAACCCTGAGCAAATCAGAGTGTACTAGGGTTTCCAGGTTGTCGCCAGTTGTGTCAGTTTGGACAAGTCCTTCTTCAGTGCCCCAAACAATGGTGACCTCTTTTTGGCCAGGTTTAGGTGCCCTGAAGGACCTGCCATGGAACTCACTCGACCAGGGTCCTCTTCCTGAGGATGTGTAAGCACCAACCCTGAAGGTGTAGTGGGTGAAGGGTTGAATAGGGGAGAGAGTCAGCGAGGTGGATGGAATATTGCGGATTGTGCTGATTGAGCCATCAGTTTCATTTGTGACTTGCACTTCATACGACCAGTTCTGCCAAGCACCTTTCCCTGCGATTTCCAATCAAATTTTAGTTTGACAAAAGTAAAATCTTAGATTACAAGCACGCTAAAGCATAACGCATGTAATAAAAAAATTGCATAAATATTATACCTTGTCCAGCAACAAGATGTGGAGCTTGCCAGGCCAGCTTCGCAGTGTTATAGCCAAAAATTGCCTGGAGAGAATTAGGTGGGTTTACAGGGACAGGCATTCGCTGTGATGGTTGCGATAGACTGAGCATGCAGAACTGTTTGGTGGAAGTCTCATGGGGAAAGATGTGGTGGAAGTATAGCTTGTCGACTGGGTTGTGCTCTTCCCCCTTGATGCGAGAGCCATCGGTCCAGAAGAACAGACCATTGACGGCCACCAGCGAAATGACCTTTTTGAATTCAGCCTCTTGCGTTTTCTGTCTTATGTTGGACTTTTCCTTGCTGCAATTCATTTAAATCATAGTTCTGTTTAATCTGTCTGGCGGCACAGTATCAGTGTCTATTTAAGGCGTTTTGCGCTTTAAAGAAAATAATTATACTGTATTTCTCCTTATATCTTATTTTAATGTTGTTTATATTTAAGTTGCTAGTTGCAGTACAATTAAAATTCTGGATACCAAATAAGGAAAAAATGTTATTTTGTAGAAAAAGGTTCTCACCCATCAAGAGACACCGAAAATATAGTGTTCTGCCTTTCATCAGCGACAAATAGTCTGAGACCAGCATGGTCAACAGTGTAAGCTCCAATCTTTGCATTATCAATGATAATTTCGGGCTTTGTCCCATGTCTCACTCCATTGCTAGGTTCTGTGAGGTCCAACCGGTACAGTCCATCATCTCCTTGTTCATTGCTCATGATCCAAAACATATAACTGATCAAAGGATTCAATATTTACTAAATGCTTAACAAACGCACAAGAAATTTACCCATTGTAAGGATCCACTTGAAGCTGTCGTGGTATTGAGTGGAGGCCAGCAAGGGTGACTGTCAATCCCTGGCCATCCAAGGAGCACTTTGAAATGCACCACTTAGCTTGGTCAGCCTCCCCAACAATGAAAAGAGCGCCATTCAGCCAGTCCACGCTCAAAGATGTTGGCTCAAACCCAAGCACAGCACGGCCAACAACAAGCATCGGTTCTGACTGGTCCATGAGTGGAAGACGGAAAACCGAGCCACTCATGTCCGAGAAGAAAATGATCTTGTGACGCAAATGGACAGCACAGCCTTTATAATAAAGAGAAAAAGAAACAAATAATCAGTAAAAGGAATTGAAATTATAGAACAATAACTCTCTGCAAAATTATTAAATATATTTTAGCTAAATTATTGGTTTCTAATTTCATTTTTGCTTACCCAAAATTTTGTTCCTTGATTGATAAACCTTAGTCATATCTCCGATGATATCTAGCTCCAGTTTGTAAATAGCGTCTTCTGTGCACAATAGCACTTGAGCATTTTCACCAGCATAAACTGAACACAGACATTATTATTAAACTCTGTAAAACAGCTTTGAAATTATTTTTAAACCTTCAGGTTCCTTTGGGGTTGAAACATTGGCGGTGGTGGCCGGCCCTTCCCCTTCCCAATTTCTAGCAGCAACACTGACAGAGTAGTCACGGCCAGGGGGTACATTTTGCCACAAGTAGTTTTTGGGTTCCTCATTATTTACCACAGGTATATCCTACACAGAAGCATTAATTACAAAGGCAGGCTAAGGTATCAACATTTAAAGTAAAAACAATACCAACAAAATTAACAATCATACCCAAAAATTGCTTTAAGTCCAAGTACTTTCAAATTTCATGCATTCTACTGCACCAAATTATTTTAATGCCATTTTGTAAACCATATTATGTTAATTTAACGCTCCCAAAGTCACATATACAAATGACAAGTCCAACTACCTTGACAGCCGAGTAGGGATTTTGGTTACTTGTTGAGGGGAGTTCACTCAAATACAACACATAAGACAACACAGGGCCCCTGGAAAAAGCACCGGGCAACCAAGTGACAGACACGTGTGTTGCGTCCACTGCCACCGCCCTGACCATTTGAGGTTCCGATGCAGGCAGCCCCGCCGCTTTGGTTCCAATCACTACGCTTGGTTCAGAAAACTGCACCATCTGTGGGAAGACTGAATGGTTTGACACCAAAGCTGCCACTCGAAACTGAAAGTTAAAATAAAGAGATATCAAATCAAACTTTCCTCAAAATTGTCTAAAGTTATTAGAAATCAATTTTAAAAGTACAATTTAGCTAATTTTATTCATTTTGAATCTACATACGTAAGAGAAACGAAAGCTTTCATATTTTATTTTTATGAAACGTTTCAATATCATCACATAAGGCTTTCCTCCTTTATGACGTTTTTTTTGGTAAATTTATCAAATATATACAAATAGTTAAATAATCACCACAGAAATTGAAATGGCCTACCCTGTACTTGGTGTACGGAACCAAGTTGTCAATTGTTCTGCTTGTGCCTGGTAGCATTGTTTGGTTGCAGCAGTAGGTCCATCTTGAAGACGGTACCTCTTCATACTTCCACTGAATGCCGTACAATGTGTCCGTTTGGCCAACGCCATTCCACTCAAGACTCAGGGAAGTAGAATCAAGGGAATCAGCAACCAGGGCTGGAGTGGAGGGGTAGCCCAATTCATCTAACAAAGGTAATTCAGCACTTCAGCTCAAAATATTGAACACACGTAAATTTTTATTTGAATTGGTACTGAGAGTGGTCTCTCAGAGAATTTGTTTTTAGAATTTGTAATAAACTCAATTACTCATTCTATAACTGGTCCAATTTATAAGGAAAAATACGGCGTCGAGCGTTAGCTTTTATGAAGCACGCATAGTTAGGGGCAATTTGTCTGATCAGACTAATTAAAAGTTAAGTAGCCCATGGACTGTGTCAAGCAGAAACCCGATCCAATTTCTCTCCTCAGCGCGCGTCTGCACTCTGTCATGCCAGCAGGGGGCAGAGGGGGGAACAATTTGCCGCCCGCCCACGACTTTTTACTCTGCAGCGTTTTCTGTGGAACAGCTCTATCAACTCGCTCATTGAAAAAACAAGCTGGCAGGCGTTCATTCAAAACTAATAATTTAGAATAAGGACTATACCAACCTTTGAGATGCTGAAAATACTGATTCAGAGCGTAATTGCAGCTCATGACGCAGAAGAGTTCCCGAGGTGGCAAAAGGTCCTGAGTACCATGACACGCATGTCGGCAGCTTGATCTCTTGGCTTGTGTCCACGCCGAGCAACCACGGTTTATCTGCCAACACAAAACCATAAATAAAATACATGATGTGTGTAACCTCGAGATTTACTATACTATTTGTTACTGGACTTGTAGCCAAACAACAGGCGTATGTTCATATATTTCAAACAAACCTCTGTCTGATAGGTTAAAAAGTTAACTTTTTAACATTTGAAGTCGTTTAAAAATGAGATCAGAAAGTTTTAAAAGGATAAAAACCAGACAGGTTATGCATACTTTCCCACGCTTGCAAACAGGATTTATATTCTGAAATAGAATGCATCCCACCCTTGTGTTGCGGTGATTGCGGTTTTGTCTTTAAGGGGAGATGAGCCGCGATTTTTTCGAGTAGTAAAACGCTTGCGGTTTGATCATCGATTGCCAGAGTTATTTGATACATTAATCAGACACGTCGAGAATATTTAACAGTATCCACATAGAACACATACACGTTATAAACAAACGCTAATGACAAACCAGCATTACCACATAGTCACCAAATTTTTTAACACATTTAATCGCTTGATAGTGAAAATGAAGACAGAAACACGCGAAGTTGTAATAACTGTTGAAGAACGAAATGCAGCTTCCTCTGTGTAGCGAGTAGAGTATTTTTCCATATTTCTGCTCACTTTGTTTCAACTGCTGGTTGCATCCCGAATTCATGAGCTTATTGTAATACTAAATTTTGATACTAATCAATTGTAAACTATAAAAAACACGAGGAAATTGGAAGATTTTGTAGAATCGGTACGTTCTCCCGCACAGGTGTGACGCGTCTTTAGGGAAAGGTGTTCAAAATGTTTGTTGATCTTCAGGTAAGTGTTTGCGCGACTAATATTTCCATAACTGAACCACGCACCCTTGCAGCCAACGACTGCTCGCGAACGCACAGGATGTTTGAGCGCTGGGCGTTTCAAGCTTTTGTTTTTCCACAAAATACACTCACTTCTTGCTTGCACCTCTACCTATATGACACACATGGCGTGCACAAAAAATTAGGCGGGTGCTGTGAGAGCCACAAAATAGGTACGACCCCCATTTAAGTAGGGATTTGTTTGATCACCAAATATCACTTTGAGCCACCAGCATTTTGATATTTTATAAAACTATAACCATCTTAAATCGATTGAAGCCCGCAAACAAGTTCAATTTATTTACGCTGCAGTAAAAAATTAACAAACACATGAGTTTTCAAGTGCGTAGTAAAAGAAGAAAAGAAGTGTTCTATCCACGATCATATTTTATAACGATCTTTATGAAAGCTTTAAAAAATTCTCACAATCAATCCATTTTACGAGACAGCTGGAGCGACAAGAAAAAACAACAATTAAAACCACGCTGGTCCTAATTGTTTGTGTGTAAATATACCAGGGGCCAGACATGGCAGCAGAGCATTCAAATCTGCTCATAACCCCTCTGAAAAAACAAACAATGAACAGGCGCGCAAACACACGCTAGAGCGACGAGTGCACATTGTACGATGTACAACATTTTTACACGCATCTCCGTCTGCCCTAACAAGGTTCTCTTTGGGAAAAAGACACTCGCAACCATATGGTTAGAGTCACTTTCGCGCCAACTATAGTGGGTTTAAGTTTTGGTGGGTGGAATGTTTAACAACTACCACTTTTAGTTTTTCACTCTTCTTTCTTTTTGACGCCCCCATTTTTGGAGTTAAGGCTGGTTAGAAAAAACAATCACAAGCAGATATAAGTTGTCTTGTATTTCGCCTGTTAAAACAGATGGGAGGGATGCCCTATTCCCAAGATTTGTTACATGCATTATTCTTATTATCAGCGTATAATATTTAATACTTTGGACATCAAACGACACTACAATGACTCTGCACATGCCACAAATACACATTGGCTGACTACAGTAGCACTTACAAGCGATATGCGAATTGCTTGGCCTTTAAACTCTCACGGAATAGAAAGAGTACGAATCAGGGCATGCAGCTCATGTATTTCTATCTTTTAAATGAAAATTATTAATATTTTTCTTGCAAACTAACATAAATTGAATTTTGCAGCCGAGATGAAACTCACAAAATAAAACGCAATAATTAACATAGCACAAAGTTGGTCCTAGAAAATGTACGAGTGTACTGTAGATAGTTCTCGTTACTATAAGTGATCTAAATTATGTCAGTTTGGGCTGCGGCGCGCGATCGCGCTGCGTGAATTGTATTATGGGCTTGGAGATGCGTGTTTGATGAGAGCAATAGTGCAGCCAGCTAACGCCGTGGAGCAGATCACCCGTCGCAACTGCTGCAAAACAGGAAACGTGCAATTTATTCAGCACCGCGCGCGCATTGTCAATTGTGCAGCAAACTATACTCAAGCGGCGAGAGCATCGCTAGCCAGCCTTTGGTGCGTGTGCACACACACACACACACACACACATATGAACCAGAGGGCCCATTTTCCCGGCAGGACGCGCGCAGACGGGCTCTAATCACAATAATAAAAAAGAACTGCGGCCCATCACGGGTAAAAGTGGAGCTGGCTCGATTTGTGTGACTCTTGCTTTCGTCTTTGGCTGGCAAAGTGAGTGCGCGACCCCGACCCCACCTATGTGTGCTGAGCGCGCTTCCTCCCTGATGCCCGTCGCCGCTTCCTTTTTCACACAACCCGCGCAATTACGCTTCAATGACAACGCGAGGGTGGAATCAATTCGTCCGTTACGCTAGTCTAATAGCCGTGTTTTTCGAGAGCCGGACACCTACAGCATGAGTTGAAGAGGAAATGCCTATCAAGGAATGTTTTTCGACTAATTGAATTTGAAAACAGAAAAACGTTTCCCTGAGCGTCACTCGTCACCCTAAGGCTGTTTTGTTTGGTTCAGTGTGCGGTGCTACGGAAAAATCAAAAGCAAAATATCAAAGCTGAGGCTTACCCCTCACAATTTCCAAACGAAGTAACGAAACGATGAGTTAAATTTTAACTCGTGACCCGCGAGCGGCAGCTCTATATGCGTGAACCGCGTGTCAAAGATGATTTATGCGGCCAAAAAAGTTGAAAAATAAACATTTGATAACCACTCACCTCCTTATCATAGCACTGGTCACCACATTCGGCGTCAGTCGTGACCCCACTTTTGTTCTGAAACAAGAGGAGAGATGTATCGTTGTTAATATATCCCAAATTAAAATTTTAACTAGGCAATTTGTTTATATATAGGTGAAACGATTATAGTTGTTGCCAAGGGTGCAAAACATAAATGAGATATTTGTTTTTATCGCCAAACTATCAATCAAATACTGTAAAATACAAATTATCTCATGCTTAAACATTATAAAACTATCAGCGAGGTTCCAAGATAGTTGGAACGCATAGGCTTCACCACTGTGCAAGTGGAAAAAACTTTGTTCACGTCTTGCACAAATAAGTGTGAGGGTCAAAGAGATCAGGGACATTAATTTTAATTTTCCCCATAACTTGATCCACAATCTGCATCATTGACTCTTACTCTTATATTTTGGATTTAAGATAACTACCATAAACCGTCGAAAGCAATGGCAAATCGACAAAATTATTTTTAAAAACCGTTTTGGTATTATGAGAGTCTATAACGGCTTGTTTATTTCGGATTCCTTTGAATCAATTTGAACTATTGAAAACTATAAAATGATCAAGGGCAAATGATCAAAGGAAAATTCAGTAAATAAGTTGGACCTGCTGAGGACTTCGTGATTTGATGAAAGAGACGAATTTAGAATTTGTTTTTGAGCCACGCTACTATATAAAAAGGTCCTTTGAAGAGTACACATTACCATCTAGTATTCTGAGGGAAAATTATTTTAATAAACGCTCTTGGTTATCTCACAAGAGAGGTCAGACTTGCAAAAGGCGGCCGCGATCAAGGAGCCACTCACTCACTCAGACGCACTGTTTGCATCTTCAGCCGGCTATTATGTGAGCAAGCGCGAGCACCCAGGCGCTGACCACATGACAAGCGGCGCCTAACTGCCAGAAAAATTTTGTTATCAGACAAACTGCTCCGACTTGATAACGGCTAATAAACAAACTTATTTAACTCGGGCGCTTTAATTTATTGGCAATGATCCATATTCTTGACCAAAAATCGAATAATTTTCTATATTTTAAAAGTTTAAAAAAATCAAGCTTATTAACAAGGAAATAATACAACAGCCTTGACAAGATATGGTAATAGCAGGGGAAATTGATAGATTTCTTTGAGAGAAAAAATGATTTAATTGGTATTATAGTTATTTATCAAGATTTTTAAAGTGGATGTGTAAAACATTAACCTGCGCTGAGCTCTGCGGTCGGTCATCAGGTCAAAAAATTGATAAGTACTGTATATAAGTGATTGTTGTTAACAGTTTGAGACTGTGGTAAATGCTTGACAAAGCATACGTCCATAGTTGAAGAGGGAATCTAGTCAAAATCTACCCGCGTTGCATCAATGAAAAATTTACTATCAACGGAAAGGTGCTCATCTCTTAACATTTTTCCCAGAAACCCCTCGCGCACGCGATCCCATACAAATCAGGACCGATATTGTAACGCAGGTGACTCTCATCCTTTAAAAGCGGCAAAAACGCGACCGTTTAGTGGTCCCTGATTTGGCCTCCCGCCTGCCACCTGCTCTCATTGTCGGTAAGGGTGATGTTTTTTGGCCGAGCGGCGGCGGCGGTTGATTCCGTTACGGACCAGTGGCTTCGGCAGCCTTTCCCATTCATGTCTCTCTCTCTTTGCTTCCGCCCGTTCTCTCGATCCCTGCGTTTTGCTCTCCTCTGATGACCATCAACTGGTGCGTTTTGGGTGGAATCACGCCGCGTACCGACAGGAAACAGGCAGGTAGCACACTGGCTCAACGAGAAACAAACAATCCCCTTTGCGGAACGTTGCTTCCCTTGCACAAGAGGTGGAAGTGGAAGTTTAAAATCACCGGGGTTTCGCTTCTGCGGTCAAACAAATTAGATCCGCTTTTACCCTTGCACTTTTGGGGTTTTCGGAAGACGATCCGTGGTATTGCTTATTTGTTATTATTATTTGTTACAAATGCATAGCATCATCAATAATGTAAGTGTCTCGTAACGTCAAAATTAATAAGATGGTTTAAAAACAGATCACGTCATGCATGCCAATTTTTAATTAAAAAGAAAATGAAAAATATTTAATTTACAAATTTTTACACACAAGTTTAGTAGAGTTATGTATGTTCAATTGACTTATGTATTATAAATTAATCATCAACACACATTATACCAATTATGAATAAATTATCATCAATGTAAATAATTTTCTCGCTAAATTTTTGTTTGTACTGTCTATCTAATTTCTAAATTAATTATTTTTATTATGAATTAGAACGAAACGAAAATTTTATGAAACATAATAATGAGCAGAAAAAAGCACTCATTTATCATAGATGAAATATATGTATGTAGGTTAGATATAGGTGACAAATAGGTTAGGTGAAGGTGACAAATAGGTTAGGTGTAGGTGAGATAAAGGTCAGAGGTGGGTTTTCCTTAAAAATGCTGCCGCAACTTTCGAGTATGACAAAACTGCACAAAGTTGCCAATATGCATACAAAAACATGCTATTCATAACGTATGACTGTACCTGTTGGAAGTGCAGAATGCAAGTTTCGCTGATGGTGGTGTCAACGATGAGGCCGTGGCACGTGCAGATCGTCCACAAGAGCAGTAGCACCAGCGATGACATCAATCGCCAGCACAGGGCCATTTCGCACTTAATTGGAGGATAATTCGCATAACAATGATGTGTCGTCGTCCTCGGGCGTCGCATCAAAGTCAAAACGGTCCAGCATTGTCCGAGGCTCTAATCTTGGAATTCGTTGTCAACACTCGAAACACGATGGAAAAGCATTAACTTTTCGTCACACGAGAGTGTCCGAAAGGAGAGTTCACGTTCACGCGTACAGTGCACACCGACCGGCAGCGAGAGAACGAATGACAGTGATAGCGAGCGACAGCCTCCGAGTGAGCTTCCAGCCAGTAGCCACAGCCGCCGGTGCGAGAGGAGAGCATGTTGTAGGAGAGCTGATTGTGAGCTAGCGACAGAAAGCGCTACAATGCGAGGTCGGAGGCATGTATTCACTCCCTGCGGCCGGCAGTTACCAAATAATGGGAGTAATGTGTGTCAGAGTCGGTAATTTAGTCCAGCGATGTAAAAATGAAATTAAAACCAATAGGCAAAATTAGTAAAAAATGGCCAATAGATTAAAATTAGCATTAATTAATACAGTACGAGACTATAATTTATCTAATGTCTACTTTATAAAATAAATCATCCAGGATAACAAATAGTACAAGATCACAAAAGAGTCGTTTTCTTATGATAATTATTCACTGGAAAATTATGTAACATGAATTCATGAAGAATATACCAGCAGAATGGGGCAAAATTAGAACAACTCTGAACCAGGCAAACTCTAAATTCTCTATGTCAGGCAAATTGACGAACCTTTATCAGAAATATGCAATTGGTGCCAATTTCATGATTAATATTGTGTTAAAGACAGTAATTTTGATAATTAAAAAAAATTAGCATTATTTTTCTTAATTTAAAAATTTCCCATTTCATAGTTCTGTGATGAGTTTCTAATTATTACTGAAATAATTACATACATTAAGATCTGAAAATCCTGATACACCCCTAAATGCAAGGGAGGCAAATGGAAGGGTGTTGCATACAGGATTTTCTCCCATGTTAATATCAATATCGGTTCCTCTGGCTATCACTCAATTTATATCACTCTACTTTTCTCATTTTCAATTCTACTCCCTGTTCTAATACACGTCTTAATATTTTAGAAAAGTGAATTCGCGCCGTTAGGACGCGTTCTCAGCGTTATGCGGCAGATGGTGTTACTGCAGACGCCTGCGCGCTAGTACCTTTCTGGTCATTGATTTTGCGGATTTTGCTGTCCAACGCCCTAAAATCTAAATCAAGTTGCTAAGACTTGAATAGAAGCCATTTCAAATGGAGTACAACATGGCGCTGTGCTAATCAATAATATGGCATGGTGGAAATAGGTAGAGGGTCTCTGACGTCATAACTCTAACATGGCGTCCACTCGTAGCCTCTTTGTTGGAATGCTGCTAGTTTGACCGTTGCTCGCTCGCGCGCATTTTCTGCTTTCAGAAGCGCTTCCTCCGTTGACAGGCTGAGGAGAGATTCTGTCGCTCGCACTTTCAAGCCAAAAATCTTAATTCAAAATGAGGGAAATCGTTCACATTCAGGCCGGCCAATGCGGTAACCAGATTGGTGCTAAGGTGAGATGAGAATTTCATTATTTTCAGTGGAGAATTTCAGGAAATATATGCATGAATTCACGGCTGCCATCTTACTGCCGGCGAATTTAATTTACTCGATTTTTGGATTTCGAGCCTTTTAACCGCCGCTTGTAGCTTTAAAACATTTCAAACATCAAAGTGAGGATCAAGCTTTCAATTAAGTTAGTATTTTTCTCGGTTAATTAGCCTAACTTGCGAATTTCCGGTCGGTTGAAGCTTACAGTGACCCGTTATAAAAAAATTCGTTTTGCCGCAGTGCATCAATAACATGGAGCGAAACCGGGCAGGAAGTTACCTTACATGGTTGAGTCGACCGGCTCATGCAAGTCCTAATTTGGCTTATCGCTAACAATTTAACGTGGAAAATGAAGCTCTGACGCCATCTCCTTTAGAGTTTACTCAGAATCGCCATTTAATTTTATATTTTTCATATATACTTTATATGAATACATAGGTACTTAATATAATACATGATACGCCCCATGTTCAACGCTACCCTTCGCATGTGGCGTTTATTGATCCGCACTAAACCGTCATGCATCGATTGCTACACAGAGGGGAAACCCCCACAATAATTACGATTGGCTAGTTGCAATATTATTTTAACGACCCTCTGTTCTAATTAATGCACCTACATCGCGTGCTGGAAACGCAATTAATTTTATTTATCAACAGTAATATGATTCGCTTTTTTAAAATAGAGAGTTAATTCCTTATATACAAGCCATTTACTCCTTAATTTGGCTGTCTTTCAATAATTTATTAAAATTTGAAAACAACTTAAAGTTTTAATTATTGTTTAATTGTTTTAGTTCTGGGAAATCATCTCTGACGAGCATGGAATTGACCCCACTGGTGCCTACCATGGAGACAGCGAATTACAGTTGGAACGCATCAATGTCTACTACAATGAAGCGTCTGGTGGCAAGTACGTGCCCAGGGCCATTCTGGTCGATCTTGAGCCCGGCACCATGGACTCCGTCAGGTCGGGACCATTTGGACAGATCTTCAGGCCAGACAACTTTGTCTTCGGACAGAGCGGCGCCGGCAACAACTGGGCCAAGGGCCATTACACAGAAGGCGCTGAGCTTGTTGACTCAGTTTTGGATGTAGTGAGGAAAGAGGCTGAGGGCTGCGACTGCCTGCAGGGATTCCAGCTGACGCACTCTTTGGGTGGTGGCACCGGCTCCGGCATGGGCACCCTCCTCATCTCTAAGATCAGGGAGGAGTACCCCGACAGAATCATGAACACATACTCAGTCGTCCCTAGCCCGAAAGTAAGCTTTGATTCAAATTTCATAATGCATAGTTTCTAATGATTTTATTCTTCAAGGTGTCAGACACTGTCGTCGAACCATACAACGCCACCCTCTCGGTCCACCAGCTTGTTGAAAACACTGACGAGACCTACTGCATTGACAATGAGGCCCTTTACGACATCTGCTTCAGGACCCTCAAGCTGTCGACACCCACATATGGAGACCTGAACCATCTCGTCTCCCTGACCATGTCCGGCGTCACCACCTGCCTCCGATTCCCTGGCCAGCTGAACGCTGACCTCCGCAAGTTGGCCGTCAATATGGTGCCCTTCCCTCGCCTCCACTTCTTCATGCCCGGCTTTGCTCCACTCACCTCCAGAGGCAGCCAGCAATACCGCGCTCTTACTGTGCCTGAGCTGACCCAGCAGATGTTTGACGCCAAGAACATGATGGCCGCTTGCGACCCCAGACACGGCCGCTACCTGACCGTTGCCGCCATCTTCCGTGGCCGCATGTCAATGAAGGAGGTTGATGAGCAGATGCTGAACATCCAGAACAAGAACAGCAGCTATTTCGTGGAATGGATTCCCAACAACGTCAAGACCGCCGTGTGCGACATCCCGCCAAGAGGCCTCAAGATGTCGGCCACCTTCATTGGCAACTCGACCGCCATCCAAGAGCTGTTCAAGCGCATCTCTGAGCAGTTCACCGCCATGTTCAGGCGCAAGGCTTTCTTGCATTGGTACACGGGCGAGGGCATGGATGAGATGGAGTTCACCGAGGCTGAGAGCAACATGAACGACCTCGTCTCCGAGTACCAGCAGTACCAAGAGGCCACCGCTGATGAGGATGCGGAGTTTGATGAAGAGCCCGAAGCTGAGGAGAACTAAGGGTTTTCATGACCATTAAGAAGGGCTTCTTATTTTCTTGCTGTTTCTCTACTACTTAAACAATTGTAAATTGAATTGCATTTCTGCTGCTACAGTCATTTTTTATTTACGAATCTCCGCAAGAATTGCGATTGATTGTGTTATTTTCAACATTATTTAGCAATAATCCAAAGAACGAGTCTACTTGGCAGTTGACCTTCACAGCTAGGGTTTTTGTTTTGAACATTCCTGATTTTTCATTAAAATGATAAAAGCTACCAGTGTGTTTCCAGCTCAAACCGACTTTGCTGTAAGAATCAGTATTTATTTTCAAGTGCAAATAAATGAATATCTTCAGCTAATTTGTATTGTTTGATTTGCCGCAACATAAGCTAAATGAACCCTTTTAATATGACATTAAAAGATCTGTTATTGTTTGTCAGCTATTTTTACAGTCGCGTATCACAAATTTCGAAGATAGTGTCATAGTAATTAATGACCATCCAAGTTGCGCCTGATAAAGCACCAAAATCAGTTCAAGGAATGAGATTCTAGTTCGACTGACGCTCACATGCGCTGACTACCACATAAGCGCCGCGCCTTCTTTAGTACTTCTTTCCACTGCATATAAAAGCTGAAATTTCCACTCTAGCCTTGTAGCAGACAAACTATTGATTAAGTCACATATATTACCACTAGAAACAAGGAAAATGAGGGAAATCGTTCACCTTCAGGTCGGCCAGTGCGGAAATCAAATCGGTGCTAAGGTGAGAGCTTTAATTAACTTGGATTTGTGATTTATGTGAACAGATTTTTCACCACCACAAGCCGTTGCCTGTTACAAATGTCGGCGAAGCTGTGTGAGAGTGCCGGTTTGAAATGTCAGCCGCGTGTCACATTTTTAACGTATTATATCCTTGCGGTTCATCGTTCGTCATAAATTTTGATATGCAGCTTAAAGCCGGATCGAAACAATTTTGCTGGATATCCTGCACTAATTAATTATCGAGGTTTTAACCAAAAATGCAGGAGTGAAGTATGTACATACACAGTAGCTACGCGGAAAGTTTGCTTTTAATTTAGGACGAGTTCCTCACAAAGTAATATGATTTAATTTTGTGAAAAATCTGTTCTGCTTAATATTTTTGACGCTACCGATCCAAAAAATTAGCTATTGCCCAAGCCGTGAGACGTAAATATTCTCACAATCAAGCACACGTTTGATCCCATCCACTCGAAATTTCCCACGTCTTTGTTCCCGGTTTTTGATTTTTACACTGTTGCTCATGCTAACGACAGCGATTAGTCACTTTAGACGCGCTTGCTCACCCTATTCGCCCCCATTATTTCTGCCAATTGAAAGTCGCAACGCAGCCGTGGCCACAGCGAATCAAAAAGCTCTCCTACTTTCATCTATAGAGAGCTGAAGGCCGCGAAATAACGGCTCGAAAGATTGCCTTTTTTGGTTATGAAAAATAATTATTTTTACATTGTATTTTAATTGACTTAAGATAATCTTTCAGTATTGTCCAAAACATGCAAGTTAAATTTTGAACCATTTAAGAACTCGTTAAAATGTTTTTCACAGAGTCCAAAAAACATAAAAATACGATAATGGTTTCAAAATTGAAAATCAAAAAGAGCTTAGCAAGATTAAAGTAAAATTGTTGGGCAAAGTAAGAGCCAGATTTGACCGGATGACTCATGCCAGAAAGCAAAAATTATCGCCTTGTTTGAGAGAGCACTCTCCCACGTCCCTCTTCCTTCTCTTTTTTTATTCCGTAGGTGGCCAAAAGTTGTTTTGTGTTGGCGTGAACGGAATGTTTTAACCAGGGGAGGGGATGAATCACCACCATAATTTAATGTAGGAGTTTGGCTTGTATTGAAAATTAAATTTTTGAAATAATGTACATAATATAGTCAGCAGCTATTAGCAATCCAGACACTATAGATAACAGATGACTAATTATGCAAATATTCAGAAATCAAATAACTGGTCGAAAGTAACACTAGAATATTTAAATGCTTAGTTTACTCTTTACTCACCGTTTATTTTATTTAATGAACTCTCTACCACCAATGAGCACAATAATCTCAGCCAAAGGCCCAAAGTGTCAGCATCGATCATATTTTCTGTGGTGAAAGGATCAAAATAAAATCCTTAAACATTAAATTTATGACTCCATGCTAAGAACACATATAATTTAGTTTGTGCGAAATTTACAGTACCTCTAGCCGTCTTAGTCGACACAGAATTCCCAAAATTTAGCCCTTGTTAAAACGAAAGTCAACTTTGATATTTAAACTGAAAAAATTGAGAGCCTTATCCGCAAATTGTGTCTGAAATCTTCTATCCCGATGTAAATGTCTTCTATAACGTAAATACTGAAATTGTGCAGGAATAAAAGTTTGGGTGGGAGCAGTACAAAAGTAAACCTAACCATATATGGTTTGGTTCATTGTTAGTTATTTGGATCTCTTTCTTGTTGGCACATCAGAGGAACAGGAAGAAATATTGACTACATATACCCTTTCTGGCGAAAAACAAGAAATGTTTAATAAATGCATCAATTGCATCTAAAAAATTAAATTTTTTGTTGTAGTAAATAAGTGTTCCCATATTTTTTACTATAAATAGAAAAGGTGATTGAAAATTACCATTTTTTAACGACAGTTCTGGGAAATCATCTCTGACGAGCACGGCATTGACCCCACCGGCGCTTACCATGGAGACAGCGAGCTGCAACTCGAAAGGATTGACGTCTACTACAATGAAGCCTCTGGAGGCAAATACGTGCCCAGGGCAGTCCTTGTGGATCTTGAGCCTGGCACCATGGACTCCGTCAGGTCGGGACCATTTGGCCAGCTCTTCAGGCCAGACAACTTTGTCTTCGGACAGAGCGGCGCCGGCAACAACTGGGCCAAGGGCCACTACACAGAAGGCGCTGAGCTTGTTGACTCAGTTTTGGATGTAGTGAGGAAAGAGGCTGAGGGCTGCGACTGCCTGCAGGGATTCCAGCTGACGCACTCTTTGGGTGGTGGCACCGGCTCCGGCATGGGCACCCTCCTCATCTCCAAGATCAGGGAGGAGTACCCCGACAGGATCATGAACACATACTCAGTCGTCCCCAGCCCTAAGGTAATTTATTTGTTTAGTATTTTTCTCTGATATTATTAGAACCCCAACTAAAATTAACATTCTGTTAAAGTAGTTATGCACAAAAACTGAAATTGAGATCCTTTACTGTTAAATTTAATGTTTCTCTTTAATTGCTTTTTCAAATTTATTATTGCCTAATATATTTTTACCGACTAGTCTTTTCCCCACTGGTTTTTACCATTTATTTCCAGTTGATTATTGCGCAAGGAAATGCAAGAAATATATTTACTAATTGTAAGGATAAAAAATGGACAGTTTTCAATTTAGAAGAATAAACTCAACTGTGCTAAAATTGCCTACAAGAAATTAATATAAATTGAGAAAAACCGGTAAAAACTTGCGAGTCTCTTGCAACTCTGTCCTTGTCCTTACACTTCTGCCATTGATTTTAGGTGTCAGACACTGTAGTTGAGCCATACAACGCCACCCTCTCGGTGCACCAGTTGGTCGAAAACACTGACGAGACCTACTGCATTGACAACGAGGCCCTTTACGACATCTGCTTCAGGACTCTCAAGCTGGCCACCCCAACTTACGGTGACCTGAACCATCTCGTCTCCTTGACCATGTCCGGTGTCACCACCTGCCTCCGATTCCCTGGCCAGCTGAACGCTGACCTCCGCAAGTTGGCCGTCAATATGGTGCCTTTCCCCCGCCTCCACTTCTTCATGACTGGTTTCGCTCCGCTGACCTCCAGAGGCAGCCAGCAGTTCAGGGCTTGCACCGTTCCAGAGCTGACCCAGCAGATGTTTGACGCCAAGAACATGATGGCCGCTTGCGACCCCAGACACGGCCGCTACCTGACGGTGGCCGCCATCTTCCGTGGCCGCATGTCAATGAAGGAGGTTGATGAGCAGATGCTGAACATCCAGAACAAGAACAGCAGCTACTTCGTGGAATGGATTCCCAACAACGTCAAGACCGCCGTGTGCGACATTCCGCCAAGAGGCCTCAAGATGGCTGCCACATTCATTGGCAACTCGACCGCCATCCAAGAGCTGTTCAAGCGCATCTCTGAGCAGTTCACCGCCATGTTCAGGCGCAAGGCCTTCTTGCATTGGTACACGGGCGAGGGCATGGATGAGATGGAGTTCACCGAGGCTGAGAGCAACATGAACGATCTCGTCTCCGAGTACCAGCAGTACCAAGAGGCTGCTGTGGATGATGATGCTGAGTTTGATGAGGAGCCGGAAATTGAAGAGGATTAATGCTGTCAATAAAAAAGACGTCCCCTATTATGACAGAATCGCTGATAAAGGCAGTGATTTCTAATCATGTTTAATATTGTGGTATGACTTAGTTTGGTAGGTTGGGCGGCAACAGCAGGTATGGCCAATTAAAAGTATTTTAAATCAGCGACTGTTCGGCTTAGTCTTGTTAAATTTTCTGGTATTGTTCTTGCAGTCAAGCGACCATGTTAATGAATTTAAGTAATGCATTCCAAATTTTTTTCGAACTGACTGAAGATCATCTGTGGTTATCGCATCAGCTATTTTGAAATAAATCCTCTTTTATATCACTTGTATGGTTATTTATTCCTTCGTAAATTTTACCCGCTTCTGGACAATGTCACAAGTTAAATACTAATTTCTAGATAATTGATTACAAAATATAAGGCTTACATAATTTGAGGAAGTAGAATTCACTGGTCTTATAAAGGGAAGTTTGGTAATTTTATGGCGGAAAAAATTAGTGAGTCAGGAGTATCATTTTGTAATATCAATGTTATTATGGCATATTTATAATGAACAAAAATCCTCAAAGTTTTTAGAAACTAATCTGTTACAGATCAATTTTGAACAAAAAATATTCATCCAGTAAATATTTTAGCAACATTTAAGTGTTCACGTAAAATAGACATTCTAAATTTGTTTTAAACGCAGAATACCCAGAACATTTTCAAATTTGCCTGTATCAAACAAAGCAAAATGATATTCATTGCGATGAATTATTGAAATGCTGGGCAATCCATTTAATAATGCCACAAGGAAGAAATAATATTGACTGCTAGACCTACGTTTGGTATAAAAAACAAACACACAGTTGATATCGTTGTTTTTGAGTCCAAATCACAAACGATCGATGCTTTACACGCAGATTCCTCAATGAGTTGAAAATGCAGAAATCATGTCTGGGTTGCTAAGTTGAAGCGTTGTGTTCTTGACAGGAAGCAAGAATGAAACGGTGCCCAGGAGTACAGAATAATTAAAATACGCCAGAATGAGGAACAGCATCAGGAAAAAGCAATCTGAGGAATAAATGTGGTTAAGGTGAAAAATCATTTCAAAAATTGAAAACAGCCACACAAAAAAGCAAAATTATTATATAAATAATTTTCATGAACTAACATAAAATGTATGTATTAATTTTAATCGTTGTATTAATACTGCGAAAAGGATACGGACAACAACTTGTTCCCAAGGCTCAACCATGTACAATTCTGTTACCATGGTGTAGCGAAAGTACCAGTAGCAAATGAACCTCCACACTGATCGAATCATAGCTGTTGGATGAAGAACAACGCCTATAATGAAGAGATGGTCAATTAAAAAGGTGAATCGTGTGCGTTTTGCTTTACCACAAAATATCCGGTTTCACGCAAACGCTACACCAGGTTGCTTGATTACTGAGTGATAAAGAAAAAGGAAACTAGCCGGCACGCTCCTATTCGCAGCTGCTTCAAAACAGACAACTGACGAGGGGGAGTGTCCATGGGTATGACAAATAACGCGATTTCATTTATTTAAGGCTTCCTTAAAGCCTGGATCAGCATTATCACTTCTTTCGTTTTTGCTTTGCTTGATCCCACAGTGACATTCATTCATGTTTGATTTTTCTTAATTTTAGACACACTTAAAATTTCAAATTGAATTAAATGCCAACATATTTTTCAAAATCATTATTATTTGCAACGACAATCAATGTTCTCATCCTGTCTCAAGGACGTTTTGGTCCTAAGGTAGGAAAAGTTTGGCATCAAATTTATATTGTTTGTTGCAAAATAAAAGTACATACACAAGGGCAACATTACATAAAACATAAATGCACATTTCTCTGACTTATTAGTTTAATGATTGCAATTTACATAACAAATAATATATTTGAAATGATAGTAAGGGTAAATCATTGGTTTTGACAAAACACATTAGAATATGCCAAAACTAGAAATAGACAGTTGTTGTGCTCCCTTATCATTTAACAAGTCCAAGTTTTTTAGATTCAATTTCGTAGATGAGTAGTCGCCACATCTTTACCACAAATACTTCAGCTTCCTCATCCAAAACCTGAATTAGAATATAAATAAATTTATCTTTTAAAGAAGTAGAAGAATGCATACCATTTGCACATCATCAAGAATCCCCTTGGGGTCGCTTCCTAAAATTACTTTGGAGCAAATAAAATCGACAAGGGCAGGCTCTGGTTCTCCAATATAGTCGATAATTTTTTTGTTGATCCATGGCCTGATTCGCTTTTCCATGAGGTTCTGCAACAGAAAGGTCGAAAAGGTTGGTAAAAATGCAAAGAACGAGAGATCATTCTATCCCTACCGAGTCCACAGCACCCCAGTCAATAGGAAATGCAAATAGAGCTTCTTTATCTGTAGGTATTTTGTCTATAAGTGACTTGATGTGTTTCCTCTTTTCCTCTTGTGACACCTTTGAATTGCTGGCCTCAGCATCTTTCTTTTTCAGCACCTTTTCTTCGCCGTAATCTATAAAAAAAGGATTAATTATTGGACTCTATGGTAAACTGATTTGGGTCTATTACCTAAAGGAACTAGAGGTTTTCGCTTCCTGCTTGCACCAGCGCCCAAACTGCTGTCATCGTCATCTTCAGTGTTGAACACTTCTTTGATTTCTAGTTTCTTTCTCTTGTTTGGAGGAGCTGCATTGCTGTGACCTGGTGAGGAAACCTTTGCGCCGATCTCTCGGTTAGATGGAGATTTGTTCCAGTTTGAGAATCCTCTCGATGACGAGTCGCCACCGCCGACAGGGGATGAAACGTCCATTTCCATGGATGTCTAACATAAAATTCACACAATATAACATAAATATCACAGTAACAGTTAAATTTGAATAGAAATTAAAGGCTCAAATTTTTTTGTACCTTTCTGAATTTTTAACTTTTTAACACAATGATAGTTTGCATTTGCATATTACATAATAATACTCTCTTATGGACAGGTGTGGCGATGATCTGCCTAAATCTCTCTTGGTGAAATTTAATTTTGAAACCCTCAAAATAAATTCGGCATCTACTCCCTACATCCGTGAGGCTGCTTTAGAATGCTACCTGAGAAACAGCTGAAAGCTGGCTGTCCTCCTGCTCGGCAAGGTTCTGTTGATGGAATGTTGCTGGTTGCGGTGGCGACATCATAGCTGAGGTGGAAATGTCATCCTGAGGTGGTTTCCAAGGTGAGGCGTTCTTTGATGGCATGGATGAAAGTGAGCCCTCGTTTTCCAGGCTGGGCGAGTTTCCAGGACGTACCTGAGACGCCTGCTTGCTTTCCACCTTCACCAAGATCTTCGGCTGATACAGGGCGTCGTGGTTTTGCTTTATCTAGAAACAATTTATTGGTGATTGCTGTAAACTGAAACAACCGTCGACGCTCACTTTTTCAAATTCTGCCAGCGGGTTCGTGCACTCCTTGTCAGAGAATATTTGTGCCTTGATTTCCTCCAGCTCGTCGCGCTCTTTGGCTCGGTCCCTGGCATCAGCCTCGATTTCCTGCTCCCGCAGTGCAAGGCGTCGGCCAAGCTCCCGGCCCCTGCAGAAGGTTTTAAATATTTGCACAATAAGGTGGTGAAAGCACTCACTTGTAAAATTTGGGATCATCCCTCTCATCGTCATAGTCCTCTAAAAATTCTTTCAGTCGTCTTCCCTCTTTAGACATTTCTTCAGATTGCTTTCTTTCTTTATCCTTCTCCTTGCTGTGCTCCTTTGCTTTCCGCTTTTCTCGGTTTTCCCAGTTTCGAAGTCTCTCCTGCGAGATTTTGAAAATCAAAACAGTTCTACGCAACCACAGCATGTGCATACTTGATACGCTGCCTCCTTCTCTCTGGCCTTTCTTTCAGACTTCTTCTTTTCTTTTGCCTCTTCCTCCAATTCTCTGTCCCTCTGTATTTGTTTTTCACTTCGCTTAACATCAGTTTCTCTTTCACGATCTCTTTCCCTGGACCTATAAGTTTAAAATTTACACTTAACTCTACTCACAAAGCATTTTAAACTCTTGTAGGGATAAAAATTAATCAAATGATTGCCCTCTTAAACATGTAATTCCCCAACCGTCTCTTTGCGGATATAATTTAGTTTTCCCCGAAAATGAAATGCCCAAGAGAGGTTAAAATGTGGATTGCACGAATTTTTTTCTTGAAATGATGAGCTCGAAATTTTTTATAGCAAGGCAGGAAAATTCCGAATACGGCAGAATAAGTTTATAGGGTAAAAAGTAAAAGGATACAAATATCAAGTTATACTAAAAAATTAAAGCAGCGTGATTAAAAACCTTTTTTTCGTAAAATTTCAGCCACCACCCTGGATTAAAAAAATGGCGGATGAATAGGTCTGAATTTAAAAAAGTTTCACTTGTAAAACAAAAAAGCCACCAATCTAAAACCAAATCCTAACAGGCTCATGGCTCATAGCCCTGCTTAATGATTTTTATCGAGAACACCAGGGACAAAGGGATCAGAAGTTGCAAAATACACGCCGGTCCACAAACTCAAAACTAGGCTTGATGTTAAATCAGAATTTAGTATGAAAATGGTTAAAATACCTCGATCGCGATCGTCTCCACTCTCGCTCGCTTCTTGCTTTCGCACGCAATTTGTTGGAGAATGAGCCTTCTGGCGATGGGCTTCTTGAGGGTGGCTGAGGTCGCGACCTTGGCGGGGGAGGAGGTGAGGCTGAGGTGCGTCTGGAACGAGAGGGCAGCGGGGGAGGCGACCTTGAGTTTCGCGGTGGAGACGAGGGTGAAGCGCGGTCCCTTCGATGGTACGGCGACTTGGGTCCTCCATCTCGGTCACGCCGCTCTTTATCCCGCGCTTCGCGACGTCTTCTCTCAAGCTCCTTTTCTTCCTCCTGCTTCTGAAAATAAAAAATTGCTTGCGATGAATATTTTGATATCAAACAACAATTACTCCTAGATCCATTTTTTGAGGGGGTGAATTTATAAATTAGATACTGTGAACTACGTCACATTTACCCTTAAATTAAAAATATATCAATATCCACGCTTGTCCTTCGTTAGCTTAAAGTGAATCCTCCCTTCGCAGTAACAAATTAAACCCACCATCAATATTTTGGTATCATTTACATAGTATAAATTTCACTCTGGAAGCCAATTTTCAATTTTTAACAATGTCTGTGGATCGAAATACTCAGACCCGATTGGTGATCAACAAAAAGGGGAAAAGCGTGCCTGCTGGTTTACTTTTTTCCCTTACAAAATAAAGGACAATTGAAACCAGCAGCCAGCTTAAGCACAAGGTTTCGTCAGGACAATTTTGCTGTGCAATAGGCTGATCAATTACACCACAAATAATGAGATATGTAAAGTATCCAAAAGCTAAGTCATAGTCACTTACCAGTCTACATTTACGGGACATTAAATTGTGTTTTTGATTGCTGCTTGGGGAAGTTTTACTAGAAAACAATTGATAAACATTTATCACCAAATTTCCAAAGATCTCACAATTCCAACACAATTTTCGATATCATGAGATTAAGGTACAAGAAATTTTGGCCAGTATCTTTTTTACAATTATGCACTTCATTGATTAAAGTAATGTCTAAGCTATGAACTATGTTGTTCGAAATATAATGTAAAAAGGAAAAAGTGCGATCAATTCTTTTGATGTTAAGCAACAAATTAAAATTATGTCAGCAGAATATACTCACCGATGATGACACACAAACATGTAGATGACAGATCCCCACTAGCTGTGCCAGGCGACCCCAAATAACCATCAGCATTATCCTATTAATGTATAAAGAATTCCAGCCGTCACCCCCACGTTTGTACGGGACACATTTTTGGTATTCATATTTTGTGACTCTGAGGGGGAACAATTCATTTTTGTATTTGACAAAGTGGCACCTCTTGGTATTATTATGGAAGTAATTTGTAACTATTTGATTACTGCACAAGCATCAAGATTTTCTTATATAGAATAAAGTCAGCCAGGTATTACTGACCAGTGCTTACCTTCATAATTTCTCTGAATTTGCCAATCTCTCTGGTGATTAGGTCCCGTTTGCCCTCTTCCATCTCTCCATCGTCAAAGTCCTGAAATTTCAATAAGGCTTGATTTGATAGATTGTTCTTATAAAATAAAACATGACTTATGAGATACTCTAACAGTGTGTACCAAATTACTTACTGGCGTTCCATCAATTCCTTGTTGCATGGATCCTTGGGCCAATTTGAGAAAGTTCTCTTGAGGTTTAGTTGAATTTTTGTCTTTGTTGCCGGATCTTTTCACTAGAGAATGCTTTTTTTATTCTACATCTTGTCAAAACTTGTGTCAACATACTTGGCGGGGTGTAGTTTTCTATGTCTTTATTATAGTCGTTCATGATGTTGGAAATCCTACTCAGTGCTGATGAGTCAACTGCCTTCATCTCATCGTCCATGTAATCATTACTCTCTTCATCAGCCGCTGTTGGGGCTTCGTCTTGCAAGGGAGATGAACCGCTGTTGCTCCTGCCGAGCTTCTGTCTCTTTTCATCTTAAAACCACATCAGAAGATCGATGCATTTAAGTGTCAAAATTTCTCATCATACTTTTAAATTCGTCAAGAACTTCCTTCGTCTTTGTGTCAACTTTGACTACTAATTTTTTGCCTCCAATTTCAAAGTCATGCAGCAGTCGAACAGCTCGAAGTCCACTGTCAGGTGAGGCATATTCGCAAAACCCGAACGCTGTATTTGAAGAGCATGATATTAACCAATTTCAAGAAAAGAAACTTTTTATTTAAAAATTAGTATCCAAATTATTTAAGAAATATCTAGGCATCAATAAAGGTTTTTACCTGGAGCTCGGCCAGATGTGCCTTGCACCCTTTTCCAGCTATTAACTGTACCACATGCTGAGAGGATGTGCCTAATCATGGCATCTGGCGCCCTCTCAGTGATGTTGCCCACGAATACTGTCACAGCCTGCAAGGATGAAGGTTCAGCTACCCTTTTAGACATCAGTGGTCGAGGCGCCTGGTTGTTCATGTTTGGCCTGAACGATGCCCTAATAACTGAGTTTGAAGGGGCGTTCGGAGGCATTGGAGGTGGAATCAGCTGTGAAAAATATTTTTCAGCAATCGTGGAATGAGGGGAAAATATTTAAAACTCACATGAGGAGGCATCATCATTGGCGGAGGACCTGCAATTATCGCATTTGTCAGTGTAAGTATTAAATTGATTCAACGCAATAGCATTTAAGAAGAATTAAACTGATTTACAATGATTGAAAAAATTAATACAATGGAAATGTGCAGTAAAATTTGCGCTGCCTATATTACCTTGATCGCAAATTATTGTCTAACAACTTTATTTGAGGCCAAATCTTGATTATAATTACAGAGCTTCAAGTTTGATTACTTTACAATATGTACAACCTGATTAAAAATAAAATCTTATTAAATAAGTGACGCACTTCAAAAATAACTCTAAATGATCTCGAAAAAATATCAACTTCATACAAATGTGTTTAGTGGCAGTTATTATTAATTAGATACTTTATGAGTCAAAATATCAACGGGAAAGTAAGATTTAAGAAAAATAGCCGTAGGTATTTAGTATAGAAATCAATAATGGCTCTTCTCTATGCTGCGGTTACGAGTGAACTTTAAAGGTAAAAATACAGTTCATTTCTTTCCGCATATATTATCCTGGAAGTTACGTGATTTGAGACTTTTTTTTGGCAAAATTCTACCTCGCGTTCTGTATTTTACTGGCGATAAAAGAGTTTCAAATTTCCGCACCAATATAATTAAGGTTTTACTATTTAATTGAGAAAACCTAAATATGGTGTTAATAGGATGACAAAACCCTCCAAACACTACCCGCACCTAATTTAGGTTTGAGGGTGAGTCCTCCAGCCCATATTCGTATTCGCAAATAAATTTAGGTGCAAATAAATAGTGCTACCCTTTATTTTGTTGGCGAGGACAGCAATATAAATGTCAGAGTTTGTTTAAGTGTGATCATTCCTTTAACAAGCGCGCTGAAGTCACTTGACGCAAGCTTGTTGCTAATGTGTATTGTAATCTGTGCTTGACAATAAATATAATATTCAAATCTCACAAAATAATGTACTATTTTTACCTATTTGTCAGGACTAGAGCACACAGAATGAAACAGCTGGCCCCGTTTGTAAATATGGAAGTGCCCGATAACTGCTTTCAAGTTCAGTGCTACCACAAAGTCTGTGTTTGAATGAAAACCTAATTTGCATTCAAAGAATCTTTTAAGGAACAGTTCAAGAGTTGCCAAACCAATTTCTCACCCTCTTTTTAATGTTATAAGATTAAGTTGTCTGGATAGGCAAATGTATTGAGCAAAAAAGCCTTGCTGAACCATAGTAAAGACCAATTCGAAATGATTGCAAGCATATATTTTAGCAGGCTGTTGACTATGTATTCTAAAAATTTAAGTGGCCGCGCCGTAGGAGCTGTCACAAAACTATCCTTGCGTAATTTGCACTCTGACTCTATTTTTAATTCCTATGGTAGCAAATTAAATTATGTAGTACACTGTCAAAAAATCTTACCACCCATTCCCATGTAGGGCAAAGGGTTCATCCCAGGAGGCGGCACGGCCATCCCTGGCACCATTGGGGGTCGTCCTGGGTATGACATCCTTGTGTTGGGTCAGTGCCTTCTCTAGCACCTGCAACACGAGTCAAGGACGACTTCCTGGAATACTAAGCAAATATTAGTGATACAGTGGAAGGCGCAACGAAGGTTTTATAAAGCTCACCTGCAACGAATCTTCGCCAGTTAGAAGCAAACAGAGTTGGTTGATTCAATTCTCATTAACAGTCAACTAAAGCGTCAAGAAAAGTGCGATAGGAAGTACCACGCTGTTTTCTCGACTTTACAATACGCGCGGAAAATGCTGGGGCTTAGAGAGGTAAGATTTTGCTAACACTGGAAACTTGATGGACGTGAAAGGAAGGAAAAACTTCGTAAATTTCCTGCGGGCCGGTTGTTTCGACTGTTTGCAGCTTGCTTCTCTCCTCGCTTCTCGCTTCTCCTGAACCTGAAACTCGACTCAAATCGAACCAGTCGATCTTCAACATTTGCTTCGCTCCTGATCTCTGAGAAGCAAACCTCCTAGACTCGTAGCATTTTTGGAAAAAAAAGTGGGTGTGGTCCACGAGAAAAGCAATGTGCACTGTTTCCGTCGTTGTGGTGTAGATGCCAGGACAGTCACCAATCGGTTCAATTTGGTTTTGGCCGTCTTGTTTATGTGCTATTATTTAAGCGAATTTGCTTTGCGGTGCATCAACTTTCTTGTTTGAGTACCGAGTATCTGTATTATTTTGATTAATCCCAGTGGAAAGCATAACGTTAGTTGATCATTTAAATAATCTTTTGTGTTTGTACATTTTTCCCATTTGGCTTTGCAGGACCTGAAGCCAACAAATTATTCCCATTGTTTGTGCGGTGCGTGCCTGCTACACGCGAGGGGCGAGGGAGCGTATAATATTGGCATCTTCCACTGCAGCTGCAGTTCTCTTGAAGATGTGACTGAAACTTCACCAAAGCATCCTTAACTAGCCTTGCATTTATTTAACACATGCGCTAAAAACAGAACAAAGATGGCCCATAATTTCGCAAAGGTTTGTCACCCTTTTCTTAAGTGTTTGTCGTTCAGTATGTATTCATAATGTTGGACTGATATTTTTTGTTTGCTTGAGTTTTGTTGTCATCATCTGTGTATTCTTTATAATTATGAAATAACAAGAAAATCCCTTTTAAACGTATGTATTACGCAAGGCAAATATTTTTATTAAATGACATACAACTTCTCAGAAAATTGCGGAGAACAAGCTGAAGGCTTTTTCCATTGGAAATATGGGGAAACGTACGTTGTCAAAAAAGGAGCAGGAAGAGTTAAAGAAAAAGGAACAACAAGAGGCCGCAGCCCAGGTTTTCCAAGAGTTTGTTGAAACTTTCCAAGAAGCACCAGTAAAATCAAGTAAAGTTTGGGTTAAAGCTGGAACCTACGATGCAGGAAGGAGACGTGAGTTGATGCGTTTTTGCAACTAAAAAGGCTCATTTAAAGGTTTCCAATTTGTACCTTTAGAGGAAGACACTCGAGAGAGGGGCAAATTATACAAGCCTACCTCCAGGCTGGCAGAAAGTATGGAGAAAGGCAGCAGCAGCAGTAGTTCATCAAGGCACAGTCATGATTCCAAACCAGATAAACCTGGAAAGAAGAGAGAAAAGGAAAAGAAAAAGAGCAACCTAGAACTTTTTAAAGAAGAACTTAAAATGTAAATTAGTTTTCTGTTACACAAACCCTTTTTATAATAATTTATTGTTAATATGTAGGATCCAGGAAGAGAGGGAAGAAAGACACAAGTACAAACAAGTTATATCGGGTCACCCCAGCAAGTACAGCGATGAATCGTCAGCATCTCTTGCAATGGCAAAGGGAGAGACTGATCCCAACACTACCAATCTCTATCTTGGCAACCTCAACCCAAAAATCAGCGAGCAGCAGCTGATGGAAATTTTTGGGAAGTATGGTCCGTTAGCTAGCATCAAGATCATGTGGCCCCGGTCAGATGAGGAAAAAGCTCGCGGGAGGAACTGCGGTTTTGTGGCATATATGAACAGAAAGGATGGAGAACGAGCACTCAAGCACTTAGGAGGTGAGACATTAATTTGTCCAAAACTGCAGCCATTGTTCAATGTAAATTTCAGGCAAAATGATAATGGACTACGAAATGAAACTTGGCTGGGGAAAATCTGTACCAATCCCGTCATACCCTATCTACATTCCACCAAGTCTCGCCAAGTTGATGATGCCTCCTCCGCCTTCGGGACTTCCCTTCAATGCTCAACCTAGCTACCAAGACAAGGACAAGGTAAAATCAAATGCTTAACGAATCGTTTCCATTCCAATTATGCTTGGCATGATTTGAAAAAATATATATGAGCACACTCACAATTGTTTGCCCAATAATTTTAGATTCCGCCTATTGGCACCCCATATCCAGAAGCAGAAGACCCAAACAAAGAAGAGTTCGACAAGGTAAAGAATATAATGGCAGGCTGCCATTGACTTGTTTAGGCTAAGATTTTGCCAATCAGTAGGGCATTTCCTTATTTTATTTTTTATCTTTTTTTCAATTTGATTCTTTCATTTTATTCAACGCTGTTTTCCCTGAATACACCCTCTGATGTTGTTATTGCTGATTTGTCGCAGATATTGTCCAGGGCTGTTGTGAAAGTGGTTATTCCCACGGAGAGGTACTGTATAGTTGTCTGTCTGGCTGGCGACGCGACTCTTTTGCAAATGATGATGACAATCATATTTCTTGCCGTTTGAGTTTCATTTGCTTTTGATCAATTTCATGATCATCTGTTTTAATGAATCCCCCCAATATTTTTCACTGTTATAATATTATCTCCAATGCTAAAAAGCAAGGAAAATGTGATTATTATTGAAAGGCACTGGGTGCCTTGCGTGGACGCTTAGTTGTGTTGTTTCTCCAGGAACTTGCTGTCTCTGATACATCGAATGGTGGAGTTTGTTGTTCGGGAAGGTCCCTTGTTTGAAGCCATGATTATGAACAGAGAAATAAATAATCCCATGTTCAGGTGAGATTTACTTTATAACACTATTGCATAGAAGAACAGAATTGAGATAAAATTTTTAGGTTTTTGTTTGAGAACCAGAGCCCAGCGCACACCTATTACAGATTTAAGCTGTTCTCTATCCTCCAAGGTGACCCCCAGAACAAATGGATTACTGAAGACTTCAGAATATTTAAAGGTCAGCAAAAAATTCTGAGTCAAAATCAGGAAGTGCAAAACAAGCGAACTGATTAACTTTGCATTAAGTGCGTAAAAAATCAAGTTATAAATAGCACATTTTTGTTAAAATTTGTCACGCAAATAAAGTTTTTTTTTAACTTTAAATGAAACGCTTGAGTAAGCCCAATCTGATGTACTAAGAGTAATGCTGTTGAAATGCGTAGTTTCTTTCATTTTCGTTTCAAATATACATGTTTTGCCTTCCCTGTACATTTTGAAATATAACCAAACACCAAATGATAATAAATATATGCAGTTCTTATTTAATTTCTGAATATTGCTTGGATTTGAAAATAGTTTTGACGTTTTTGAAATTTTTCTTTTAAGGTGGTTCCATCTGGAGACCACCTCCTATGAATCCTTTTACGCAAGGAATGCCTGAAGACCTGGTGGAGCCAGATCCATCAGAGCCAAAGAAAGGCGAACTTTCTGTTGCGTAAGTTTTGCAACAAATTTTCCAACATTATAAAAATGACCCGATTTTGCAGGCAAAGAGATCGGTTTGAGAACATGATCAGGAACTTGACTCCACAAAAGCAAAAAATTGGGGAGGTGATGGCTTTCTGCATGGAACACTCAGAGGCAGCTGAGGAAGTCTGCGAATGCATTGCAGAATCCCTCAACATAGGCACTACTGCCATGCATAAGAAGGTTTGCGTTATTTGAAACATGTTCAATGTTGAGCTTTACCACTACTGGTCATTCGGACAGATTGCTCGTCTCTATCTGATTTCTGACATCCTGCACAACTGCGGGGTGAAGATCACAAACGCATCATTCTACAGAAAAGGGTATAACACCTGCTGTTTCAAATCTTGATACTGAAATACATCAAATGTTTTCAGCTTTGAGTCAAAACTGCCTCAAATATTCATCAGCTTCAGTGATGCATACAAAAGCATAGAGAGCCGATTAAAGGCAGAGGCATTTAAAATGAGAGTCATGCAAGTGTTCCGAGCATGGGAAGACTGGACCATTTATCCTAGAGACTACCTTATCCGATTACAGAACAATTTCTTGGGACTTTCAAAGCTCCTTAACGTGAGTTGCCTGAAAAATAGCAATTTGTCTTGAGAAAATAACCGTTGCCTATCTCCCAGCTTGAGGAAGAACCTGGAGAAGATTCAGCAGAGAATGATGACGAGAGTGAAGATCTTGACGGCATTCCCCTTGATGGCTCAGCTCTTAAGGCAGCAAGAGATCGACTCATAAATGATGATCCAGATCTAGACGGAGTACCATGTAATTGTTGTTCGTTTTTTTTAAAAAAGAGTGCTGACTAATAGTTTCATACAGTGGATGATGATATCGATGGCATTCCAATGGATGATGATGGGCGGCATTACGGTTGTTAAATTCCTTCCTCATTTTATAAAATAAAGTTTAATTGTAACTATTTGGTTTTCAGGTGATTTGAAACCAGCCGGGTTTGTTCCTTCAAAGTGGGAGACAGTCGACCCTGAACAAGTTGAGGCGCAAGCAATGACAACTTTGAAGTGGGAGTCTCTTGAGAATTCAAATACAAGGAGTGCAGATGATGACAATGATTCTGATGATGGAGTTGTCACTGACGATTTGGAAGGAGAATTTGAGAGCCGGTAATGGTATCTGTTTTTAAATTGAGTCATTAAAACAGTCTAAAGTCACACAGGGAGATGACGGAAGAAAGAAGGGCAAAGTTGCGTGAAATTGAGTTGAAGGTCATGACTTTCCAAGACCAATTGGAAAGTGGCGACCGGTCTATGAAGCCAGGCTTTAGCATTTTGCAACAGGTTGAGCACTACAGGAAAAAGCTTCTCAGAAAGGTAAATACATTTTTTTTCAGGAGACTAGGAGGAGGAAAAACTTAGTAATTTCCTCTAAGGAAAAGTTGAGAGTAAAATTTAAAATATCTACAACTCCAGTCATTTGGAGGCAAGTTAAACTTAAAAAATGGGTCACCATTAATTGGCTCAAATTAAATCTAAACAAATCTCTTCGTATTCTCTAACTAATTTTGAGCAATATGGGTTATTTTAAAAAAGGTAGTACAATAATGTATAAATTTATAAAATATTATCTTTTGGCTTCATCAATTTGGGCCAATTTAGGTGACCCATTGCTCAATTGCTGTATTTTTTCTTTTAACTTAAAAACTTATATAAATGTGAATTTTTCAGGCCGAACGCAGTGAGAGAGAAAGAGAAAGATCAAATGATGACAGGCGTGAAAGCTCCTCGCGTCGCCGACGTAGAGACAGCGTGTCGCCTGATGAAAGCCACTACCATTACAGCAGCAGGTAAGATCGGATATTTTTTTTAAGTTTGCGGAAATTATGTTGTCATAGTTCCAGAAAACGACGATCAAGAAGCAATTCACCTCCCTCACGTCGCTCCCATAGATCCCGAAGCAGAAGCCCTAGGCGATCTTCTAGAAGATCTCCATCTCGATCCCCCCCATACCGAAAAGGAAGAAGTTCAGTCTCGCCACCTTCAAAGAGACACAAACACAAGCATAAGCACTAAGAACTGGCATTTTACCTAGCAGATCAATTCTGATAGGTGGTGTATGTTTTGTATTAAAATTCCAAGGTACATTAAAATTCTTCCAAATGAAATAGGTGTTGTATATTTAACATTATAATCTTGAATAATTTAGCAATAATATATTCATTTAATTATTTTACTCATTAAAATAATTATTTTCGCTTGATGAATATTTCTTACAGGTTATGGAGGCCCCTTTAACCTCTATCTGTATCAAAAATGATCAGGCACGGCTTATTAATATGAAAGCAACCTTATTGTAATATTTCGCTGTGGTAGCGACTATTGACTCTAATTACGCTTGGTAGCGAGCGCAGAATGACTGGTAATTACAATACCTCCGCAATTTTTACCTCTAACTGCACAGAAATCGATTTTACAGGAGCAACAAAAAACCGGTTTATTAATATCCTCTTTAAGTTGGACAAATAATATTTGGTATTATGAATCTACATTATCATCCGGTTATTTTCATGTGTCTTACCGATTATCTATTGGCCCGTTTCTGTTGCCTATTCTCACTCAAACATGGCAACATCTGTGGCAGCTTTATTTTTTAATTCGTTACCGCGTAATAATGTAGACTTCCACGCACGAATTTTAGTTGTAATGAACAATAATGTCGTGGAATATTATTTGAGGGATAAAGGACCTACTGTGATGGTGAATTATCAAGCCCTCAGGTTCGATAAGTGACGACGCATTTGCCAAAATTTCGTTCATTAAAAGACTTACCAAAACAGCTCTTCTTGAGTCACAAAAAAAATACCTGAACACTTAACTGAGTCCACACTATATGTATTTATGCTCATAAAAAATATTTCAGTTTCAAAACATTCCAAGGAAGTATTTTTTCGATTTTATATGGAAGGATCTAAATCAAGTGACACCCCCCTTGGCAAGTGGTCTTCAGATTTTGATGAAATTCGGTGGAGATGTTGCCCTAGGGGACCTAAGTTGAACCCTAAAATATTAGGTGAAAATTCCAAAAATTGCCCATTTTACAGGGGTTCAAAATTTGAGATTTTTGAAAAAGGTGATGTTTTCGGCGATTTGTAACTTTGACTCTGTTTGTAGTAAACACAAAAATTTTGTATCCAAAATGATCTACGTTTAACGCCAAACAACTTCCCCAAGATAAAAAACTTCGTAGGTCAAAAGTCAAGGTCACTAAATTGGGGTCAAACTTTTCGAAAAAATCCCACATACCCTAGTACATAAAATTTTGAAAATTCAAAATAGCCAAAATGTGCCTCATATCCATGGTAACAACATATAAAAAATTGGCGAGACTTATTTTTTTCTTTTTCAAGATATTTTGAATTGAGTGTTAAAAATCGATGTTTTCCGGGTCTTTTGATCGCAAATAAAAACACGTTTTCCGCTTAATCTCAGCTTCTATGGGTTCGATTCAGAAAAACCGCACACCATTTGATACGTAATGACCTCCCCTAGGTAATGCAAGTGATCATAAGGGTGTCCACCCCCTTCAAACCCTTAACCACCCCCTGGAAATCCGAAAAAAATATTTTTTCATATACTTACTATCTAAATCGATTAATTAAGCGAAATACTAATCAAACATGTTATAAAAATAATTAAAATATTAAATATTTTCATTTTCTTTGTAGAAATACCTTCAAAAAAGTAAAATCGCTAATAATAAAAATTATTTAAGTTTATTTTAAATATACAATTAAATTGTGTATAGTTTATTCAAAACAACTTAATTTTTTATATTTATTAAAAATTTTAAAATATATTTTATATTCTAAATTGTTCTTTTATTATTATAAATAAATGCAACCATTAGCAACAATGTTTGAAAACACTCAATTTTTACCAAATGCCAATGGTTAAACAATTACTAATAGTTGTATTTATTTATAATAATAAAATAAACACTGTAGAATAGAAAATATATATTCAAAAATTCATTGTAAAAATATAAAATTCAGTCATTTTGAATAAACAAAAAACGCAAAATTATTATATATTTAAAATAAACTTATATAACTTTTTATGAGCAATTTTACTTTTTTGAAGGTATTTCTACAAAGAAAATGAAAATATTTAATATTTTAATTATTTTTATAACATGTTTGATTAGTATTTTGCTTAATTAATCGATTTAGATAGTAAATATATGAAAAAATATTTTTTCGGATTTCCAGGGGGTGGTTAAGGGTTTGAAGGGGGTGGACACCCTTATGATCACTTGCATTACCTAGGGGAGGTCATTACGTATCAAATGGTGTGCGGTTTTTCTGAATCGGACCCATAGAAGCTGAGATTAAGCGGAAAACGTGTTTTTATTTGCGATCAAAAGACCCGGAAAACATCGATTTTTAACACTCAATTCAAAATATCTTGAAAAAGAAAAAAATAAGTCTCGCCAATTTTTTATATGTTGTTACCATGGATATGAGGCACATTTTGGCTATTTTGAATTTTCAAAATTTTATGTACTAGGGTATGTGGGATTTTTTCGAAAGGTTTGACCCCAATTTAGTGACCTTGACTTTTGACCTACGAAGTTTTTTATCTTGGGGAAGTTGTTTGGCGTTAAACGTAGATCATTTTGGATACAAAATTTTTGTGTTTACTACAAACAGAGTCAAAGTTACAAATCGCCGAAAACATCACCTTTTTCAAAAATCTCAAATTTTGAACCCCTGTAAAATGGGCAATTTTTGGAATTTTCACCTAATATTTTAGGGTTCAACTTAGGTCCCCTAGGGCAACATCTCCACCGAATTTCATCAAAATCTGAAGACCACTTGCCAAGGGGGGTGTCACTTGATTTAGATCCTTCCATATATTATATAATATGTTCCTAATTTGTGTGTTAAAATTATTTTCCATTCTTTCATATTTTTCTAATTGTTTCATTCAAAAATTTTCAATTATGGAGGACTCAGTATGATCGACAAAATGGCTTTCCAAAATTTGCGGGTTTTACGGGCCTTCAAATGTCAAAATATGGGAATTTTGAGCACTTCATAACTTTGCTCAGGGTGGTTCTAGAACAAAAATTTAAAAACCCGTAAGCTTGTCTCAACAAGGCAAACAACTTTTATATTGACCTCAAAGTGGTAGGTCAAAGGTCAAGGTCATAAAAATTTATTTTTTTATTTTGAACTCTAATTTGAAAATGAAAAATATCAAGTTTTTACTTCCTTCATAGCCATTTTTTAGAGCACAAAAAAATAGACTAGAAACATTAAAATTTGGAATGGCAATTTGCCTCATTTTTTAATAAAAAATGAAAACTTCGAAAAATCTTGTTTTTCGAGGTTGCTAAAAATCGTTGATCGACTAAATCTCGACTTGTAATCATCCGATTTTGAAAAACCGCATACCGTTAGACTCGTCTTGACATCCCCAAGTGCACTAAAGGGGTATGGGACCCACCAACCCCCTACCCCCTTTTAATCCCCTCAATAACGGGAAATTTAGCATTTTTTGTCCGTTTCAACACCTTAGCACGACGTTGACGAGTAATTGTCTTCTTCAAACCAATTCAGTTACTTAGTTACATCAAAGACGAGTCAAACGAAACTTATTTTTTGTAAATAGAACCACCACAACCTGAGATTCAGGTGCACAAAGTTTTTTTTATCGAGATGGATGCAATAAAATGCTTGATGAGCACCAAATCTCGAATTCTGCAATAAAAATCTCGTCGCAATTATAAAATAAACAGCACACCACTCAACATGCCCTGACATCCCTTTCGGGATTAAAGGGTGCTATCCCATTCAACCCCTAATACACACCCCATCCCAAGCGCGTTTATTTTTGTATCCATTTTTGTTCGGAAAATTGTAATTTAACCACTTCCGAGACACTGACAACAGAAATGGAGACCCCAAATATCCATATTTGGCTTCTAGCTTCCCAGAACCATCAACCCATTTAGTGCAGAATTCGAGATTTCGTGCTCATCAAGCATTCTATTGCATCCGCCTCGATTAAAAAAACTTTGTGCACCCGAATCTCAGGTTGTGGTGGTCCTATTTACAAAAAATAAGTTCCATTTGACTCGTCTTTGAGTGAACTAAGTAACTGAATTGGTTTGAAGAAGACAATTACTCGTCAACGTCGTGCTAAGGTGTTGAAACGGACGAAAAATTCTAAATTTCACGTTATTAAGGGGGTTAAAAAAGGGGTTGGGGTTGGTAGATTCCATACCCCTTTAGTGCACTTGGGGACGTCGAGACGAGTCTAACGCTATGCGGTTTTTTAAAATCGGATGATTAGAAGTCGAGATTTAGTTGATCATCGTTTTTTACCAACCTCGAAAAACAAGGTTTTTCGAAGTTTTCATTTTTTATTAAAAAATGAGGCAAAGTGCCATTCCAAATTTTAACATTCCAAACTTAATTTTTTGTGTTCTACATAATGGCTACGAAAAAAAAATAAAAAATTTCAATATATTCATTTTCAAATTTGAGTTTAAATAAAAAAATCAAATTTTATGTCCTTGACCTTTGACCTACCACTTTGAGGTCAACATAAAGTTTTTTGCCTTGTTGAGTCGAGTTATACGGTTTTTTAATTTTCGTTCTATGACTGCCCTGAGCAAAGTTATGAAGTAGTCAAAATTCCCAGATTTTTTTACATTTGAACGCCCGCAAAACCCGCAAAAATTGGAAAGTCAGAGTTTTCTCAACTATTTTGTAGTTCAATTAGGGCAAAGTTCACGCAACAAAATTTTCATTAAAATCCATCGACAACAATTTGCTGTGTTCAAGAGATTTTGGCTCAATAATTATATATTTTGCAACTCAGCACAGAGTGTGCATGAACGTCGGGAACAAAATAGATGATTTTTTGTCTAATTGTAAACAAAAGTAATGATTCTGGATGAAGTATTGCCTTTTTAGTCCAAGAAATTAATTGGTCGTGACATTTCTCTATACTACTACACTATAGGGCAGATTGGGTAGAAATAATTGCAAGGATTACACTAGATGGCATAAAAATCTTGCTTCCCATCATCAAAACGATGTAAAATTTTGCTATGTTGTGTATAATGGATCAAAAATTCAAAATTCGCGCGAAAATGTCTTTGGTAGCGAAGTGCAATTAGAGGTAAAAATTGCGGAGGTATTGTAATTACCAGTCATTCTGCGCTCGCTACCAAGCGTAATTAGAGTCAATAGTCGCTACCACAGCGATTTGGCAATCATTAACTGAAGACGTTTGACATGTGCATAGCACAATGAAAATGAATGAAAGGTCTAATTGTCAGTGTTATTGTGTTAAGAGTTTTCATTGATCCATTAGATGAACACCGCGGTCTTCCTAAATGAAAAAACAAGCTGGCCAACATAATGAATTTGTTAGGTTGGCAACTTGACATTAACAAAATAAAAACTGGCCTGTGCAGAACAAGCATAAAGCCAGCTGACAGTAATTAACACGCGCTTACCAATTTGTTTGGAGAATTAACCGAAGTTCCGATTTAATTCAAAGTTTGCAATGAGTTCTGTAGAAGCAGCAGGACCTCAATTTGGGGCTCCTATTCCTGGAGTGCAATACCCGCTCAAAGTTCTTTATTGTGGCAACTGCAGCCTACCTTTGGAGGTGCGTACATACACAATTTGAATGTTCGCTTTAATTTTTAAGAATAAACTATGAACTATTTTCACAGTATTGCGAGTTCTATCCAGACTATGAGAAATGCAAGCAGTGGCTGGAGAAAAACATGCCCAATGAGTTTGAAAGAGTGCTGCAACTGCAGGGTAAAAACTTAAAATCAATTGAAACAATTAATATACATAAGTCTTAAATTTTATTTCATAGGCGAGTCCAAAGAAGACGATGCTGGCGAAGATGAGAAGAAAAGGCAAAAGAGAGGAGGCAAAGGGGTGTTAAAGACTAAGAAGAAGGAGGAGGTGCCTAAGAAAATTTGTTTGTCAAGAGCTCCAAGAGGAAAAAAGAAGTCTGTTACGGTTGTGACGGGAATGAGCACTTTTGGTAAGAAGTTTATGCACACCCTTGCAAACTTTGGTCAGTATGTTTCTCCTTTCAGGCGTTGATCTCAAGGTGGCTTCTAAATTCTTTGCACAAAAATTTTCCTGCGGCTCCTCTGTTACCGGAGATGATGAAATTGTCATACAGGGGGATGTTAAAGACGAGTTATTTGATATCATTCCGGAAAAATGGCCCGAGGTATTTCCCTATCCTATTGATGGTAAATTCTTATTAAATGATGTAATAACATTTACATTTTCAGATTGATGAAGATTTCATTGATGACTTGGGTGATCTGAAGAGATAAGCTCTATTTATAATAAGTAAGAAGCTAGAAAACGTCATTTTTATATGTTTCACGTGTTCTTTATTTTAAATTATCGTTTAATACATGCTAATTACATTTAAGATATAAAAAATAACTTTTTATTGTGCTACCCACTTAAAGAATGAGTTAGTTGGTGTTACTTTGGAGCTGGAAGAATCTCTGATATCAGTTGAACAATGTCTGCCATGTTCTCATCTGTCATATGGTCCTCAGATTCATTTAGTAGCTAGAGAGAGAATAGTGAATATCCAACCATCGCTGCTGCGTTCAAATGACACGAACTTACCGGTGCTAAATCAGCAGGTGCAGTTGGTCTCGCGTTTAATATTGAAAGAAATTCTTTGTTGGTTAGTTTGTAAGGTTTCAATGCGTGCACTAAGTTCTTTATGCACTCCTCATTTTGAACATTGCAAGGGCTCCGCTTAAAATATTCTAAAGTCTGAAAAAAATTGGTACACAATAGAAAAATGTTATCGCATAATTAAAAATACACACTTCATATCTGATCGTGGCAAGAGGATCTTTCCCGTGTTTACCACCACTGTAAGATTGTGATTCCTTTAGAATTTGAAGAACCTGAAAGAGATAAATTCAAAATAATATAGATGAGGGTATATTATACCAAAATAATGGAATCTTTTTAACTTGACTTACTTCAAAATTCGACAGCAAAACCTCTCCTCCCGGTACTCTGGAAAATCAACAAGAGTAGGTATAGTACAACTTATATTATGATTGATAATGATAATGAAGGACCTTACTAGACATAGACAGGTTTCGTTCATTGTATGCTTAAATTACAAATTTTGGAATAATTATTGATTCGTTATAGAGACCGGTGGTACTATTCGCACCTAAATAACAGCCACACACCAAAATTAGGGGCTGGAGGATTTTTCGCATCCTATTCGCACTAAATTTAGGTGAAGCTATATTAAGTGCAAAGAGTTTTCATGGAGGAGAGGACAGAAAAATTGTGTCCCAACTGATTTTTGTTATATGCATCATAGGTTTTATTTGTGTCTTATAATAATCTCAGTAACACACATTTTACTAATTATTAATACTTCAATGAATATTACACAAGCTGAATTTGAAATGTGTATAGTCTCGCAAACTGGGTAAGTCCAAATTATATTGACCCCTGAACCAACCCCACAACTGACGTGATTTTTTTTATTTTAAATATTGGTAGAATGGCAATCAGCTCTGGACAGACATTTGTTTTCAGCACACCAAAGAAATCATTTTAAGAGCAGAATGCACAGCAGCAGGATTGAGTCTTATTAAATCGCAGCGAAAGTGCCTTGAAATCGAAAATCGAAAGTAACCATTGCTTTCTAATTGGTGGTTCTGAGATAGGCTTGTCACCTCATGTGTCCCCTCAATTTCAAGATGAAACATAAATATTATAATGGGGACCTCGCGCTTTCCGATCAACTCACGCTTAATTCTCGCTATAATAATGGGAATATAACGGACAATGTTAATGCCCTATCCTAGCGAGAAGAAGTGTGTTGAGCGAAAAGTGTGAGTCTTCCATAATAATGAGGGGACACACATTAAAGACCCTATCTAAGGAGCTTTCCCAACTGGTGAATTTAAATTTAAACAGTTTTCTCTGGAACCATTATGCTCGTAATGCAAGAAAATTTTTGGTTTAGTTGGGTACAAATTTTGGGAAAAAGAGGAAAATTTGATATCTACATACGCAGTACGCACGATTAAGAAAAAAATTATAACTCACATCTCCATTGGTAATTTATGAATCAAATATACAGGACTATAAATTTCAATTATTTCGGTCACAGACTGCTGACTGCCCTGACTGCTTTGCAGAGAACAAGACACGAAGACAAGATAAAGTCGGCAAAAGTATGCGAGGCTGAACTAAAACAAAATCACAAGAAACAATAACAAAGAACATGTGTTTTTGCAGGATGAGGGGCAGATGCGGGGGGAGAGCCTTATGTCTTCATCAGGTCATTGGTCCATTTAAAATTGAGTTCTTTTATCTCATTGGTTGCGTTGTGGGAAAGCAAGGTGCTGATTTGGTGAAGCACCTAGGGTCAACAGGGAGCTTGAGTTTGTGCGCAAAGCATTCAAAACAACCACTGAAAGAGCAGGAAACCAGCCAACTCGCTGTACTTGTTGACCCTCTGATCGAAGGACATAACAAAGCAGCGCGAAGTCACGTAGACCAAGACTGAAATCCATTGAATTGCACGGAGGGCATGAACTACTAGCGTTAACGTTGCTAAAATCTGCTTTCAACGTATTCGTGAGTTTTTGGTAAGCTACATATACACTTCGATAACAAGCATTCACTGAAGTCATTTTAAAATAATATTGTAGTTTTACGCTCGCTTTAAGTGTCTTTAGTGCTTTCTTTTATTTTTGGCACAAAAACTGAAGGTGCAGCAATATCATACCTTGTGTTAGTGTGTTATACATAATATAAGCTTTTGATTTCGAAGGTCTGATTGATGGAATGTTGAATATGGTGTTGAACTGTGATCTTGATAATGACAGATTAATAAATGGGGTGTCTGTCTTTTGACCAATTATATAATATTTAAAAGAAAAAAATCATATACATAACTGGCTCTGCGACGATATTGTATAAATACCAAGGAGTGAGGACGTGCGTAACTGCACAGCGCACTCGCACCACAACGAGGGAACACGCATTCCTATCAATCAACTTGGGTTTTTTAGTTACTAATACGCTAAAACAATAAATATTTTTGTTACCGCTAGATAGATTATATTATTATATACCTGGATTAAAAGTTTCGAGAAAATAATATTCAAATTCTTTCACCCTGCAACATTAGGGCAAGCGGAAGCACTCCTTCTATCTACTTATTGATTCTGAAATTAAGTTTTTATTGTTTTGGCGAGAGGAAAATATTTTTGGCATGCCCCTAACATGCATTAATTTGTATTTGTATACATATTTTCAAATAAATTTACCTAATTTATTTACATTCAGAATTCAGAACCAACAAATGAGATTTTAGCTAACTTTTAATATTTTATCTAATATCTTGTTTACCAATCAATTTTAAACATTACTAATGACAGTAATTTTCGTAATTTTAAATCAAAGCCCAAAACTTACAATAATTTATCTTATTGTTTCAGTAATACGATGGCACTTCAAATATTCGGCGTGCCTCTTATGGGCACCATGTTTGTTCCTGTTTTGTCCGTCTTTATCCTGCTGTTCGTCGTGAGCCAATTCGTGGCAGCGGACAGTCGTGCCTCAGCAGAGAACGCGTCCAAACTTAAGAGCACAGTCCACACACAGGAGACTTCGCCTACAAATCTTGAGAAACAGAGAAATGCAGAGGAAACTTCAGATAGTCCACGATTGAGCGAGTCATCATCACAATTGACTGGAGACAGCAGCTGCGATGACAGCAATGGCGCCGACATAAAAAAGAAGAAGAAAAAGAAGTCGTGCTGCGGAACGAAGGGTGCCTGCTGCAAGAGCAAGAAGAAAAACTCTGATAGCGAGGTATACTGGCTCTTTATTTAAGCGATTATTGACAGCTAATATTCATTGGATTTTTTATTGCTAAGGCTTCTGCTGAGGATGGCGAGAAGAAATGTGGTTGCTCATGTGGATCAAAGAAAGAGGTGAGAAACTACTCAAAAATTTGCAACAAATAAAACAGTTATATTCTGCCTTATAAAAGGGAGAGGCATCAAGCTCAGAGAGTAGCGATGTGGACTATCAATCAGAGGTGTTAGACGTTGAAGATTTAGCCGGATTGATGACTGGTTTCCCTGAAGCAGAAAAGAGAGAGAGGTAAATTTTGAAATTTCCAAGACTAAGTGTGTGAAATAAATTTTAATAATTTATCGTTATTTTTTTAAATTTTTAATGATTCAAGTTACAACTTCTTCATCTTTTTGTTTTCAGAGTAAATGGAGTGCCTGTTGGCAAAGTCAGACTGAGAGTTAAAGGCCGCCTAAATCAGGTTAACAAGGTTAGCCCTGCAGCTAACTGACGCGACAAACCTCCTTCATGCTGATACGAATAAATTCTTGAATACTTGTAGGACTTAACTGCCAACTTATCCGCTTAGAATTTGTAGGTTTAAGACTGCTCTATGTATGACTATATTTGACACCATAATATGAAAATGCTTTTTTTGCATTCAATGACTGAATTTAAGAGTTTCACAAGAATTTATGTTTCTTACAAAAATACGTTCGAGTTCCAGCACGCACCATGTATACTAGATGTGTAGTATGTAGGAAATTCTGTATCATAGGTTTTCTAATTTATTGTGAGTTTAAAGTGACTGCAATTTTTTAGTGCACAGTGAGTTTAAAAATGTGCCAATGTTATCTCAGTATGTATATAATTTTCTTAAGCAATTATTGTAAGTTAAAATAAAGTGGCGATTTTTAAATCAAAGCATTTTTATTCAAAGTTAAAATTAGCTTATTTTAAAAACCCTAGAAGCATATAGCTGTCTTATGGAAGTGCAGAAAAATTATTGCAGAACCGGATTAATTTCAACTTAGTTTATCATTGCAGGCATTACGGTTAATTTTTGTTCTGCAGCTTTTATAGCTATAAGCTATATGTACACAAGAAAATGCAATAATCACTCCCACAATCAGGCAATAGAAAAAGTCTTCAATTAGAAAGTCAAATATGTAAACCAAAACTCGTTCGCTGACGACATTATTCTGCGCTTTCTGGAATTAAGAAGTCAGTGTATAGTATAATAGAGAGAACAGAGAACGCGAGCAGCTAATCTGCTTACATACTCCTTCAGGCGTCGCAGCGTCAGTCTGGTCCTGACAAGGCACGCACGGGCATGGTCCTGGTCCATCTGTGACGTGTGTAAATATTGTGAATTTCAAATTGTGATTGTGACTGCGACGACTTTCTCCGTGTACATACTACATAGTGTATGTATGTGCGTAAATAATAATATGAAGAGAAAAAGCAACAGCGAGCTGATGGACTATGAACAGGTTTGTATTATATATATATGTACAAACACATAATATCTATAATATCATATATAGCGTCATTGGGATAATTCCATTACATTTTTAATCATTATTTTTATACATAACTTTTGTCATTTTCAAATTAAAATCACTTTCAGTAATACAATATGTATGTATGTATGTAGGCATTTTTCCTGATGTGAAAGTTGCGATTTTTTTTTACTGAAGTTGATTTTTAATTTTCCATTTACATTTCGTGCATGCAAATCTTGTGTTTTTGGTCTGTTAAATATATTATGGAAAAGTCACAGTTTTCGCCACCCCTACTTTGACATGAGATTCTCATAAGAACTGGCGAGATGAGTAACCAGGCAGAAACTGTAGCTTTTCCATAATATATTCTTGGTTTATCCATTACAGGTGCGCCTGTCAATGTCTAGGACTTTGGAAGATAATAGACCAGTAAACGGTACACAAATTGAAAGTTTCATCCGTGTGCATTCAATTTCCTCAAAAATCAAACAATGTGAAAGACTGGACTTGCTTGTGGAGACCCTGGACAGTGAGGTTTGATGAACCCAGTGACAATATATATATTATTTTGAAACCAAATTATATGTTGTTATTAATATTATTAAATTGTTAAAAATGTTTATTAATTTTGGTTTCATAGCAATACTACAAGGATGGTAGAAATATAGGATGCGACAGTCGACTTGGATCCTATTTACTTTTGCTATTGTTTGCAAATAATGGAGATAGTAACTAGGTCTCAAATCCATACTATCGTATCCTCTTGTGTCTACCATTCCTACCTGCTATCTCAAGAGTACTTTTCTTTTTAGCTAGAGCATCATGCGCGGGTCCAGTTCTTTGACAAAGCGGTTCCTAGAATGGTGAATGTTTTATACAAAATCAACCCTGGACCAATGGACACTCTTGTTGATAAATTTCGCAACCACAAAAGAGAACTGACGCTTTCTCGGAGCGAAATTGCTTGCATCTTGGCTAATGCTTTTTTCTGCTCTTACCCTGATGACACCAACATTAATTTCTCTGAGTAAGAGACATTCAATATTATTATCATGTGTTTTATAGTTCTATATTTTCTATTCATGTGGATTTTATAGATTATACAGCAGAAGTTATGGTTGTGGATTCAATAAAGAGAAGATCAAGTGCGCTGTCACATATTTCAATGAGGTTTTTGGGAATGGTGATCAAAAGAGTAAGTCAATGAACAGAATTGTTCAATTAAATATTGCATTGTTTACTTCTTTGTATAGTGCTCCAGGAAAGAGTTACTTTTAAGAGAAACACCATCCTCACAATTCCCGACTTGATGAACTCTACTGAACCAATCATTCCATTAAATGTGATTCCTGGTGGAAGCATTAGGAAGGCGTTCGAAATGGCTCAAGTAAATTTTGCCAACAAGTAAGACTGCGTTTTAATGAGATTGAGAAGCAAAATTTTTTATATAGTGAAACATCCAGGTTCATTGGAGGGGACGTGTTGGGGTCCACTTGCCTCCGCGAGGAGATGTGGTTCATCACTTGCCCAGAGTTAATTGTATCCAGGTTCTTCTCAAAGGAAATGGAAGCCAACGAGGCTATCATTGTGGAGGGCGTTCTGCAGTATGTGGATTTCAGGGACGCCAATAGCTATTTCACCTGCCAAGGGCCCATGGCAAAGAGTGCATTCAGAGGTCCTCACACAGTCATATCCATTGACGCTATGGACTTTTCCAATGGCATCAATGAAATTGAGCAGTATACAAAGCCCTACGTGGACAGGGAGCTGGTCAAGGCTTTTGCTGGCTTCTCGGGAACAACAGCTAAGGTCATTGCCTCTGGAAATTGGGGTGGAGGATGCTTTAATGTATGTTAGAGATTGGCTATGAATTATGCTTTTCATAATTTTTCCAAACAGGGTGACTCAGTGCTGAAAGCCAAGATCCAAATGATTGCTGCCTCTCAAGCTGGAAAAGCGCTGTACTATTTTGCATTTTCCAAAAATGAGCTCATCAAGAAACTGGAGAATGATGTGCTTACTGGTGACAACTTCTTTCCTCAGACAGTCGGTAAGGAAAGAAAACAGTTTGATATTACGCTCCCAATTGTAACGTAACTGTAACTGATGGTATAGCATAATTTCTCAAATAAAATTTAATGTTCTGTTGCAGGCAAAGCTTATCGTCATCTTCTTCGTTTTGCCTCTCAACTTTACAATGAAAAGAAAAGATGCTCCTCGTTTAATTGGCATCATTGAAACAACTCTTTTCACGTTAAGAAGTTAATACTGAAAGTTTTTTTTCATTTAATTTTTTTGATACATTTTTACTCATTCATGTGAGTTTTACTAAATAAACCTTGCATATAAAATTTTCAGTTAGAAATTACTTTTTAGCCACAATCGCTCAACAATCCAAAAATAATATGACAAGGGCACACATTAAACCGCATAATTAAACTTTGAGCACACACGATTGGTGTAGGAGAGGAAATAAGCTCTAGGTCTGCGCTGTGTGGCGGCGCACATGGGATGTAGCTAGCTGGCCAGCCGGCGCTTATTTTCTCCTTCCTGGCTGTGCCGTTCAGTCAGTCAATGTGACTCAACTGCTGCAGTTGTCTGGCGGTACCTCCCGGAGGGACAGCGGCGCGCACACACCAAGCAAAACAGCCAACTACATTAACCCGTCAGCACCCATGCCCGACCGGCACTTGCAAATATATCTGTTATGCCAATCCCATTTGCCCTGATAAATTCTGCATAAATCAAGAGAGTAATGGGCTGTACAACTGAGACTCTTCCGCCAAAAAGAGCAGACTTTCGGCTCCACTTCCAGCTGCTGTTTGTGCTCTTGTTTTCGACATGTGCAGCGCGGCCTTCACCGTCATACATCGATGAGAATGTGGTGAGTTTTTTAGTTTTATTCCGCACTGAATAATGCCTCTCCTGTGTGCGTATAATATTCGTCTTATCACCCAAGTTCATCATTATGAACTTTGGCTCCTTGTGAGAGTAGTTAACTTTTGGTGCCGGGCACTCTAAAATATTAACCGACTCCTTCACGCAGCTGAAGCTCTGGGGTTGCTGGCCTGTGTGTAGTTATCAAGATACAGCCCTCCCTCGCTTGATTCAGTGGAGGAAGTTCATTAAGTAGAATTAAATGAAAAAACTGGAATTTCTGCCATTAAAATTCTGCTAACCGTCATTTAATTTATCATTTTATTTTGAGAACATCATGGCAGTACGTCTAAATATGAAAGAAGCAAAAAAGCCTCTCGTCCGCGATGCCAGTATACGCACACGGTTTCTTACACTTATCAAATTTTTTCATCACCGACCCGCGAGACATGATGAGAGTAAAAATGTAACCAAATACACGATGAAGATTTCAGATTCGAGCTCATGCAAGGTCAAGATTGAGCATTATCATTTATTAAATTCAATTAGCATCGGGATGATTTCACTGATTAGTGTAGCAAGCAGATACACGCAATGTCAACGCATTTTCCTCCTGGTCAAACTATTGTTCCTTATCCGTCTCAACAACTTTGCGCAAGGAATATCAGAACAGGTTTCAGATGGCAAGTGCTGATTTAATTGGAGGTCGGTGCGGCGTCTTTTGTTTTCACATACCATTTCATCTGAGCCACATTAGAAGCTTGGCTTGCTATTTTCAAGGAAAAGGATGAATTTTTCGACCAGTACTTTTTCCTTATCACGGTAACAAAATCAAAACAGCGCTGGAAAATTATTTTTTGTAAACTAATAATTGCAACACTCATGAAGCAAGTGAAAATGATTTAAAATTCTTATTAAATATAAGAGGCGCCGTCACACGCGTCCTCTCGCTAAAATGTGTTGCCTTAAAAGGCGTATAAAGCCCGAATAAGTCGACGACCTGCTTTATCGCACGCAGAGACCACTTTCATTTCATGCACGACTAGAGAATAAGCGTTGGCCAGTGATTAAGATTCCGAGACTTGAGGCACTATTATGAATAATTGCAGCTGCCTTGACAAGTTCCTCATCTGGTTTTCTACAAACGTAATTATTAATGCATATTAAGCTGCTTGAAATTCGATACTCCCGTTGGCACGAGACGAGTGCTGATATAATAATGAATGCATTTCTTTGAAAACGCATGTGCAGTGCAAATTAACTTGTTTGGAGCTCCACTCCAATTTTCTCATTATTGTTTTTGTGGAAAACATTTAAAGGCAACTCTGTTCACATCCTCGTCAAAAGCCTTTCCCTTAAATGTTTTTCAACGGGGAAACGCCGTGACCGCAGCGGAAATTGTGCATAACATAAGAACATATATGATACTGTGGTTTCGGCTTTTTCGCTACGGCGAGTGAAACATGAGACAGTTAAATGATTGTGTTCTGTCAGCGGAAAACCCGGTGGCGCCAGTCTTTTTTAGATATTCACCTCTCGGGACTTGGCCTTTGATGAGCTGAATAATTATACGTTGTCTGATCTAACTGGATATTTACATTTTTTATGCATGCCACTGCTCTTGATCATCTTTGCCGACGCATTATCTTTTGGTAGAAAGCCAATCTGGCTAACAAGCAAACGTTGTTTGTAACATTTTAATAATAGCTTTCAGCAAAGTTTAAACAACCACAGATTTCTTGAAACGCTTATATATAATTGTTATATTTGTGTTTCATCTATTAGATAATCATAGACCAATTCATTGAAACTAAAGAGAAACAATTTATAATTTTCTCCTAAATGAAATAATTTTAATTTGAATGGTAACTGTCAGCTCAAAATCAGTTTTTGGGTTTTTCTTATATATTAGAAAATCATGCAAGTGGAATTTGAAGCGCCTTCCGCGCTGCTCAACATCACAAATCATACCTTTTTTATGACGCATACCACGCGTACGAGAAATCACACAGCCCATAAAGCCACAAGCACCGAACAGCGCTTAAGCTTTCCAACTTTTACTGTCCCTCCTTTTCATTATTTCTCCAAAGCTGCAGGGCTGTCTCTCATCTCAGCTGGCTGAAATAAAGCAAGCAGAAGGGTCTGCTGCTGTGTAAATAATGAACTGCAGTCAATGCATGTTTATTTTGACGAGCTGCACCCACACCAGGAGTGCACATCCCTGAGCGTCCCTAAAGCTGGGTGCACCCTCTTGCGCTCACAAATCGACGAACAACAGACAGGAAGTGCAGCGCTTTCTTTCTCAGTGTGTAGGGCCTATTATCAAAAGGGAACAGCTTTTAGCTGAATTATTATCCGTCCTAAAAGTCAATGAGCGGACTAGAGCTGCGTGATAAATGAAACTGTTGCTGAGCTACTACATCAATCTATTCAGCCCGAATTTCAAATGACTGCATGGGACCGTGCTGTTGGCGCCTGTGAGAATAATTTTTCAGTCTTGAATATATTGGTTTCATCCATTTGAAATGTCGCTCTCAGCCACTTTAATTGCCACTCACTCGCCTTCTGGGATTTAATCATTAATGTTCAGCTTTTTTATAGACATCAAGGAGCAGGACATTATTTTGACTTATCTTACAATTTACAAACAAGACATGTGATTTTTTTTAATTTTTCTTGCGTTTTTTTGGTAATCCGTAGAATTGAATTTAATTCACTCAATGTGTAAGATGATTCCAGTATTGATTCGGTATATCCGTGTCAGGGCTGACTCGGCACTTTCCGACTCGCGACAGAGTGGCTCCTGTTTTGGCGCACATTTGTGTGTGCGCAATTGCCAAAACGAGCAAAGCGCGTTTATCTAGGGTGCGTTTATTTTTGCGCCGCAAATCTCCTAGTCAGGAGGGTTGCTGGGGTCCAGAATCGATTTCTTGTTCTCGTCTGTGGGAATTCCCGCGATGGAACAAGGCGCAGGTCTTCCAGCATCACTCGCGTGGGGGGCCAAAGCACTGCTCAAAGTGTGTATAAATACATGACCGGTGAATGCATCGAGGCGTGCGTACGTTTGTTTCCTGAGCAAAAATAAAATTGCCATCAAGCTCGCAGACAGCGACACTTGAAGTGAATAATCACCAGAGGAAGGAAGCGCTAAAAGTTGAAAAGTCCAGATGAGGCCACGACTATAAATACTCAATTATATTGTTTCTTTCTGCGTTTGGCGGACCCAATGTGTGTTTCGCCGAATTTTTTGTAGCTCACTTGAACCGACGCGGGAGCATGTATACTCGGTAGTACTTCTGGTTCTTAGTTCTCACAGATGAAAGGCTCATGAAATTGGCTGTGCGGAAGGGAACACAAATTCATTCAAATTAAGAGCCGGATGTTGGTATCCAACATTGAAACATTGAATTTTAACATACGTAGTCAAAAATTGTTCAAATACAACAAAATATTGCAGCTTTCCACCAAAAGAATGTATAATTTTAACTGATTGGTATTGTTCTTTTGTTTGGACTAAAAAATTGTTCCTATTTTAAACATGATTTTCTTTACATAAAAAAGGAAATTAATTTGCAAGAGCAATAAAATCATAGATCAGCTTTTGAATTTGTGTTGCAGCGTCACGTTCTCGGATTGTAGAGGAGGCTAATTGGTTTTAGTTTTCGCGAAAATTGTTTCTTAAAAAAACAATTTTAATTACTTTTCAAGATGACCGTGGATGCCTTCAGAGTGCGATGCACTCGAGTCGGTTCACGATGTTGTGGGTTAAATTGAATGGGACTGCCTCATCAGTAAAAAGCGAGCTCTTATTTTTCTGTATTGAGACTAGAATTTCCTTAACTGTTAAACAGGAAAATACATTAATCTTCTGCATGTGATGCCGCATCACATTCTCATAAAATACGGCCGTTTATAAACAGAATTGTGTACATTGACCAACAGCAGACAGCCGCTTTTCATCGCGTGCGTGCGCTTCTTTGTTTTCAAATCACATTCTTTACGATCCATGAGCAATATTCTCTTCAATTTAAGAATCTGAAAATGTAAGCTTGTGACTTTACTCCCGAAAAAAATGCGCGCACAATTCCTCCGGCTAAAAATAATCGCGGTCTGTCGTCTCGTGTCTGTTTTTGCTTTGGCACGCAGAGGAAAATTTATATGGGAGTGCGGTCAATTTGACAGGGAGCTTTAACTTTTTCAAGAAGATTCAGCCGAAAGCGTTTTGGCGGCGTTCACAACATCCAGATATATTATATTGCTTTGCCCCTATCCTCTACGCGGATTTTCACGCTCCAGACTCTCTGCAGCTCATTAAATTGAGCAATTATTTGTTTCCTGTTAGCTCGAAACGCTATCAAAACGAAAGCCAGAAGCTTCCTCTCTTGCGATGATGCAAAAACAAAATTAGCATTTCCTGTTGCTCGCAGGCGTTAATGTGTTTTTGATTTGATGGATTAAACGCTCATAGACAGCTTGAAATAGATCGTAGATCGCACTCTAATCTGCCTGAGCTCACTTAAAGTGATGCAAGGTGAAAATGATAAGACAAAACTGCTTTCTTCTCAGGCTGTTGGTGCTGTATTTTTCTTACGGGCTAGCAGAGATTTTATATGGTCAATAACTTGTTTTATGCTAAAATATTTCAAGGAAAGAAGTCCTTCAAAATTCTCGACTTCCTTGAACTACTACTTCAAAAATTAAAATAATTATATTTGTACATTGTAAATTGCAATCGACTGAAATTTTCTTATATCATAAGTTAAGTTCCGGAGAGCTAATATTTTATCTCAAACCATTTTATTTCCCTTTGACATGAAGGCGCATGAAGCATGGCAGAGCAATACGTTATTAGGAAATAAAAGTGAGCAGTAATACTTAACATTCTGCTATTGCCCTAAAAGCACACAATTCAAGCGAACAAACTGCAAATTGCCAAAACTGTCTACTAGGAAGGCGCATTGCGTGAGCAGAATAAATGCAGAGGGTACGTTATAATGCTATTCAAACTTCTTGCGACTGAGCAGTCAAATTTGCATTTTAACGAAAAATCAGAAAGTTTTCCCATCAAAAAGTTTGGTTTGAAATTATGCGCCAAGCTTTAAACAATTTTGTTTTGTTTCCAAGTGCACGCAGGAGACAAAGTGACGGAAATTCGCGGCCCAGAAGAAGGTGTTTGTAACCACTGGTGCATTCAAAGGGAAAAGAAGCACCTATATCGCACACGCAACGCTCATGAATGCGAGCCATGCACTGAGCGGTCTCGGAGCTAGACGAGCACAATTGATTTTCATTGCCCTTGGCGCCGTGCGAGCCGCCGCCACCGCCCTTGCCTCCTCCCTCGTGTCCTCGCGCCGGCTTAAAAACACACCCTCGCGAGCGACCTAAAGATTATCACGACTTGGTTTCAATTTTTTTTTCTGTGCCGTGACTCATTGGGCACAAAAAGGAAAAGGCTGACCTTGACTCGGTGTCGGAAGCTGGAAATTGTTGAGACGCGAGTACAAAGAGGAGCATGATTGTGTTACTCAATCCGTTGAAGTAGTTTGGGAGCGAAGTCAAGCCTGAGTAGATCGGATTTCGGTTGCACGACCTGCAAGATCTTTATTGCTGCACTGAATTAACATTATGACCATCCAGACTTCCAATATTCAGAAATGGAAATACGATAGTCGGTTGCATTTATTTATTTGTTGATGTTTCTCATTATTACGTGAGCTCAGGCACAGAGTGATATTTCTTGCAGTATAATAATTTTTTTCAATAGACACAAAATGAAAATCCACGGTCCAAGTTTTTACTAATAGATTAATCTTCAGAGTTTTTCTTAAAGAAAATTGTCGAAAGACTTAATTTTGATAGTTCATTAATTTTTTAAAAATATCAGGGAGAAATTTCCGTCTAAACTAGTTTTGGTTCATGAGCTCAGCCTTGGGTAGATGACTTTTGAGAGTTGTAGGATTATATGCGAAATTTAGTTACGTAGTGTTTTTAAGTAGAAATGTTGAATTCTTGAAGAGGGAAACATCCGCACGTGCTGTCTCACAGGTTTTCAGAAGCGTGCGAGTGTCACTTGTTATTGCTCCAAGGGGAGACACTTATCAGACAGAATTGGAAACCCTATCTTTCCAACATCATCGTCTGCCACTTCGACAGCAGACGCAAGTCGTTGCTCATAAAAGAATCCAGCTCGCCTCATGCACTAATGAGAAAAGGCAGCCCCCAAGTTCTAGACGGCAGCGCTGTAAATTTAGTCCAGACTAGAAAATAGCCAGCCGGGGGAGTCATGGGGAATGAGCATAAATTTTCTATCACTCACTTTTTGTTCGTCGCTTGTGAGACTTCAAACATTGGAGTTTCCCCGAGCAACGGCAGTTATTTTCAAAGTACACACTCGGTTAGAAACTTCAATGAGCAATGGCGAACAGGAAAAAAGGCTAATTTAATTTTAACTCGCACGCTCATCTGCACAACGAAAAGTCTGTCGCGCCGGCTTCGCACCGCTCGGTGTCAGAGACATTAATTTTGTTGGGCGTCGAAAGTTTATTTTCTGACATTTGGGCAACCTTTTTTCATTGTTCTCGCAGCAGTAAAACATCTCGGTGCGTCGTCGCTTATGTCCCTCCCGGAAAGGTCGGTGTCTTTTTCCGATTTTCAGTCCGGGCCGCGTATGGAAAGAAGCAATGTTTTATTATTAAAAACACACACACGTGTCTTCATGTATATCTGCGGACAATTGCTTCAATGAGTGTAGCATAAAGTTGCAAAGGCGGTGCTCTGCCGATGAAAAGTATTTGATCCATCTCAATGTACTTCCGGCGCACACCAACGCTTTCCGCAATCGCGCACGAACGGCTCTTTTACCAAGAAAGGGTCATGATCGGCTGCCAATGCCGGCCCACACAGAATATCAATTTGGCCTGCACCTTCACTGCTTGCCAGTAACGCTGAAGAAAAAAAATTAAAATTTCATAGCATCAAAAATTATCAGAGCCTTGAAAAATTATTTTAAAAAACGTCCTCCACTGAACGTATTTTTATCATTTTGAAGAATCATAAATTATGGGCATCTCGTCTCACCAATTCCATTCCACTGGATTGTTACACAATATTTAAAAAGAACATCGACATCACAAATTCCAAATCCGTGTAGCTTCACCCACTCTCGCCGAAAAAGAAAAAGATATCTCACTCTATAATGTAGCGAATGCGTGGAGAATTTTTACACTCGCAGATACGCGCTCTCGAAGCGAATCAATTATTTTAGCCCGGCTCGCGTGTTTCATATTTTACGCATTGTATGGAAATATATCACACCTTTCGTCGCCTCGTCGCACAAAAGAAATTCAAGCCGCGCTAACTCTATAATAAAAAATAGAGACGCCGTAGAATGATAAAAGCCTTGGCATCGCGACTAGACGAGAGCGTATTTTTTGTGTGAAGAGGCAAATCAATCAATATTGATTCAAGTGTACGTCCGCGCTCGATTTTATCTTTTCCACGAGATCTTCCCCTGAGACACACGAAATGATTAATGGCGGGTAACAGCGAGCACCATGGACCTATAAAATCTATTAAAAAACATCGACTATTCTGAATTTGTCGGTTTGATTATTTGTCCTGCGTTTGCTACTCCCTCATCAATTATTTATGCATTTGCCTTTTGCGTGAATAATCGACGACCTTGAGTGGCCAACTGGAACCGCGTGCACTCTACACTCACAACAAAACAACTGGAAAAAATCTACTTATAGGCATCTGTGCCGAGCGAGTTAATTTGGTAATTATACAAGGGCATCTGGCGTGAAGAGAAGGGGCCGCTTATTTCTGATAGTATTTATTTATTACTCTCAGAGATGTGCGCCCACGGTTTAATTTTTCACCCTCGGCAAAGAGGGGAAGGTAATCAATAAAAAAAGGGCAGAAAATTTCCTGGATCAATTATTTTTCCATGTAGAGATGCTGCAAATCTATTAAATCCTGGAACTTTACACGTTTAAGATGGGTATAGCTTATTCTAGATTTTTATTCATGTTTGCGTTTTGGTAAGCTCGTGTTATCTGAAATAAGTTTTAACTGAAAATATTCGATCAAAATTTTCTCGCTTGATAGTGTAATTTGACAAGGATGGTTTGGCTTGAAAGGGTAGAATTTTTTGTTTTTTTCTAGGTTATTCGCAATTATTATGATTGTGTTGCGGCAATAAATGCCTTAGTGAAAAAAGCTCAAATATCTCAAAAGAACACGATTTAAAAAATAATAAAAATTGCAATAGCTGTATTGTGCAAGCTGGGAACGATTTTCACCGTTATGCTGGAAATTTAGAAATTCGGAAGTGAGAGTAACCGATATTTTCTCAGTCAATTCTGCAAAACTTACTTTTTATTTTTGTCTTTCTCATATATCCTTTGAGAAAAATGTACCACTCGTCAGATATTTCACGTAAACATTACAATGATGGCACAAAATTTGTCAAGAACCCCAGCGTTGAAAGTATTTAGCAGTGTGTGTTGTCTGGAATGGTGAATTTACGACTGCGACGCCGTCTGTTATTTGAGCCAAATGAAAATAAGCTCTCCAGGGTGGCATTTGCAGTGCATAGATATATGCACTGTATATTTATTTATTTCTGTGCTCTGCTTCACGTTGAGGGCCACGTCTGCTCCTGCTGGCGTATAGAGTTTAGTGCTCCTTAAGCCGCAGAGAGCGTGTGTATGTGTGATAATGACCTCACTTCCGAAATGCTGCGACTGTTACGTCACCTTTCATTCAATCGAGCCGAACGTAGACGCTTCGTGCATCACGATGAACTGATAATTGTATATCTAAATGATAAACTACGGTGGATAGAAAACAGATAAAATTTAATTTCCTATTTGTAAATTGTCAGCCTAGGGCAGCGGGACGAATACTAATGCCAGCCTATGGATGATTGACTTGGGTTCCAATTATCCGACCACCGCGCACGGCAGGAAATGGACTTGCACATGCGACACTCCACGAATAATTGAAATTTATACGCGTTTCTGCAGGAAGAAGGGGGTGTAAGGCTGAGAATCGGTCAGTTGGACGATCTCTAAAACTACTTCCTGTAGTACGGAAAATAGGCGAAAGCTAAATTTTAAATTCGTAGAAGGGACGGAAATTTTAGACTGAAATGAAATTTGAAACAAGCAATTTAGCTGCCAATTTCAAATTTTTAGATATTTTTGCAATCATTCCCAGACGAAATATTAATTTTAATTAAAAATATATTTTAAAATTGACTGTCCATAATCCCATCTGTACTTTAAACGGAAAAATTACACATGTTAGTTTGTACACAAATCCGTAGATCGCAGAAAGTTTTGATAAAATTAAAATCTCAAACCTGTTCCTCCCCGAGTTGCGAGATTTATAAATTTCATCAAAACGTTTCTGGTACTTAGTATTTTTCATTTGACGTCCAAAATTGATGCAATTGTCAAATTTCAGTATTTGATTTTCCAAACAGAATAATGGTATTGTAATTAAATGAATGACTAGTAATCCTGAACAAATGTAAATCACGTTTCACCCAGTGCCTATTTATAAGAATACTTTCAATAATATTAGCAAAATTAAACCTCTCTTGAATTGGACGACATCCATGTTTCATTCAGATACTTTCATCCTTTATACCTCAAGTAGCGAGATTTTTAAGCAAGAATTTTATTGACTGGATGTTAAAATGATTGTATTTGAAAATTATGAGAATAAACAACAATAAATGCTTTCCTCTTAATAGCATGCGTTGAGAGTACATTTTAGATAAGAAAAGGTTTTCCGCTCATGGCCTAGATAGCGATTGCTATAAATAAGTCACCTTAAACTCAACTAGGCCCATTTGAGCTCTTTGGTGACTACATTAAATTCAAATTAATCATTGCTAAGCAGGCCGAATCAAGGAGGTGGTATGCTGAGGTCAGCTTGCGCCAAGCACAATAAATTCCTGTTTATTATTCAACGGCGGCCGGAATAATGCACACACACGCCCGCAATTGATTGCCCGTTCACCCGCAGACAGGCAAAATGACCTCGTGAGTCACCCCTTCGCAAAACAGCAGGAAACAATTTTTTTTCCCGCCGAGCAACCCTTTCTCTACTTATTTGTGTTTTCAAATGATGTTAATAAAATCGATTCGGCACGTTTGTTGGTTGCTGTGGTAATGGATTGAAATCAGCTGCGCGCGTGTGGCAGCGACGCGCGCCGTCTATGCAACCGGGCGGTGTCGCAAGTGCGGCGGACAACATACATAGTGCTCGGAAGAAAGAGAGCAATTTTTATTACTCCGCAGAGCATTGCAGAAATAGCCAGCTTTGCGTAAATATTTGTGCCACAGATGAGGTGACCTCGATCGGTATTTGCGATGTAGTTCAAGCCGAATCTCCTGCCTGTTTCCAATTATTCTGTGTCATTGGATCGCCAAATATGTTTCAAAATTGCACTACACATTATTTTTGTAAAAAAAAATCGATAAAAAATGCTGCTACTATTAAGACTAGAACTGGGATTGATACAGGGCAGTAGTTGAAATTAATTTGAGTTATTGAATTCTAAAAGTAGTAGCCGATGAAACTTAATTTTTAATGTTAATCTCAACGATGGGCAAGAATGAAATCGGGACCAAGTAACAGTTGAATTTCAGATTTTGCCAAATTACGCGGAAAAATTACCTCTTCCTTTCACTTGATTTCGATTTCTCTCGTCGCGATTTATCCAACGGTTGGCAAATTTAGTAGTAAATTTACCCTCTGGAGATATAAATAACGAATTTCTTCAATTAAGAGACAGTGCGCCTCTTGATAAGTATGCATATTATTATTTTGTAGCGAAATTTCCAAGAAATTCAAAAGGCAACTTAGGAAAATTTTAGCTCATCTACTCCACTTTTCAGAGCATATTAGAGGACTAAATTTAAAAAAAAAAATCGGAAATGATCCACATTAAGAGGAACTAAAATTGCTCCCTTATTATATTTGTGTTTCAGTCTAGAAAAAACATTTTTATAATTCTTAGGTAATTCAAATAGAAAGTGTTCTTATTATTCCTTTTCTTTTCAAGAATGCAAGACACCTCTCGAGTGGTAATCCCTCTTTTTTCAAGAATAAGTAAAATTTTAAAATACAAATCTGACTTATGTAATATTATGAATAATAAACATAACTATACAAATAAATGCAAAGCAAACGAAGGGCTAGTAGAAGATAGCTGCTTATCAATCACAGATGAATTCTTGCCAATGAAAAGAAAATATTTTATTTTTTCCATGTTTTGATTGTGATTTAACAAGAACATACCGGATCAATCAAAATGTGCCGATAGTTCTTCTCTGAATCTCACGTTTCAAAATCAATTTATCTCCAGCAGGCGCAGTTGCTGATTTTACAGTAACATAAAATTTGCACGATATTCCCAGTTTTGCAAACAATAAAATATTGCAAATTGCATTTCATGATGAGATCCATGTGAGTGGCACGCGATGTTCATATGCCTGGCGCATAGTGAAACCATAAAAGAGGCGTGTGACGCTCGACTTTTGTCGCAAGTAGTTTTGTCGTGGAAAGGTTTCTGTTTGAACAATAAAGACGTGGAACTATTCCTACTGGCCGAGAAAGCTTGATTATCTTAGAGCGTTATCAAGAAACTCCTATTTTAGTGGCGAACGCATTGGCATGCTATTTCAAATTTATTTTAGAAATTTTTTCCTGGTTAGGAGAAATTTGTATGCATACATATCCCTTATTCCCTAAAGAGATTTTTTTATTTTTGAAGTTGCGAGGGAAACGATGCAACAGCTTAGATGAATAGTTCACTTTCTTTATGTATGAGATGAGTGGCTACTGTTCGTGCCTTTCTTGACTGCATGAAAAAGGCATTGGATGCACTGTAAAACTGGGAAGCGTTGATTACGGCTTTGCAGATATCTCTATATTTTTATGAGTGTGCCACGGCAAACGACGTGTTCGTGATTTACCCGTCTGATTATTGCCGCCTTGGCCTTGCATGCAGATGAGCCCGGAGATGAATTACATTAAAACGACAGCGCATCATTTGCGCAGCGATTTTCAAGATTTACTGCCGCAATCTACATAGAAATAAAATTCCGCGCAGACATAATTCCACAACACCAGATAACCGTAATTTTTATTGAGGTGAAAGACAACATTGTGCACGGCCGCTCGAAATATGCTCGCGGACCCTTGTATGGACAAATTTCACATCTCAATCGCTTTTGTCAGAGAACAATGGACTGGGCTTGTGTAATGTATGGAAATTCATTTGGAATTGAAAACGTGACCGGATGACGGTGATGCGCGCGTCTGCTGAATATCAGACTTAATTATGGGGTGAAAATAATCGTGGCCGTCGCTGCTCTTCATTATGATTTTTACGGGCAAATTATTCCAGCTGACTTCACTTCCCTCCTGTTTTGTTTCTCCTTTTCGTATATGAAGCGCATTAAAACTTTTACTACCAGCATAAAAATCTAACAAAATTGCATTAGTTTTGTGCAGCGCCTAACGTCTGTGGTGGTCTTTTGCTAATTTAATTTTTACCATGTTCTAGCACAAGAAACTAATGCAGTATGGATACTTGAAACAATCCAACCTTGAGACTGGAGAGTTAAGAAAGGAATCTGATGTGATAAACGGACTTATGGAGATGCAGGTAAATGCTGTTTACATTATTTCCATGATTAGAAAAATCAACTCATCGGCAGAGTGTCCGAGAAAAATTATTTATAGTCATCATTTGCCCCGATTTGGACATAGGCGTGATTCACATTGATTCTAGGCTTTTGCTGGTCTTCAACCGACGGGGAAACTGGACAAGGCCACCCTGAAATTGCTGGACACGCCAAGGTGTGGTCTTCCAGACAAAGGCGACCGAGGCTACCGCAGTAAACGCTACGTTAAGCAGGGCAGCAAATGGAAGCACATGAACATCACCTGGAAGTGAGTTGCCCTTTCTCATTTCTTGCACTCTTCTGATTGTACCGACTGAGAGCCATAAAACACGCGTGTCCGAGCCCAATTAGACGCCCAGTTCGTTGCGAAAGCGTTTGCACCGACGTTCTCACGGGCTGGACGCGCAGCAGTGTGATCATTGCGCTGCTTTTTATTGTTATTTATCTCTAGCCGCGTCCTATTGTGTGTATTATTTTTGCAACATAGGTGTAATGATCATGGAGGAGGAAGCGTCAAGCATAATTTGGATGAGAACGTTGCTACACATTGATTTATGTGTATTAATGTGAGGTATACTTATAATATACGCGTAAAGAGCGTTAAAGTTTGATACCAAGAAAATCTTGCGTGTTCTCACATATCATACATGTATGGATGTTTTTATTACTAAGTTGTTTTCTAATTCATGTCTCATGTCTAACACACAATTTATTTAGATAAAATTTTACGAACAATGGCTAACATGACAAGCAGAGACTGCATAGACTTGTAAAACAAAATTGAATTTAACGTTGACGTGTGTGCCAAACTTTATTTAAACAAAAAAAGTTACTTTAGTTAGAGCGTTTTCCTCGCAAAAAAATTTAAAATTTTCAAGACTTATGTTATAATTCTTTTATAAGGTTTGCTGTAAAATAAAGCTTTGGAAAAAATGTGGGCACAGCTTCAACCCCTTTTTTCGGAAAAGTAATGGTGAATTATCTGTCATTTATTTAATATGTCTAATATTTATTTAGGAGGTTTCGCACAGATATCAAAGATGACTTTAGAAAGTTTTGGGCTCTTAACACAGTTTAAATACATACTGTCAAGTCTGGCTCAATAAAACTTTTAAAATTGCGTGATTTAGTATCTCAAGATGCAAAAAATATAGTCTATCGTCTCAAATTCCAAATTACCAATCATAATTCACAAAAATTTAAAACACGATTAAAAATTCCTTGGATTTAAAACCTCAGATGACCCAAAATTAGAATTAAAAAAGAACTAGTTAACAGGTGCTGTACAGATAAAATACAATCAGTTTTAAAATTAACATCCTTAAGCTCCACTTCCACATTTGGTCTTGTTTTTGTTAGTTCTCTGAACCTTTTCAGTGCGTCAAACAAATAAAAGATAAAACGCCAATTTGCACTAAATGAGAAGATTAAGGAAAGATGGCAGGCCCATCTCAATTTACACGCTTTTCTCGGAAAACCTTTAATAAGTCACATTTGGAGTGAGCAAGAAGTAGTCAAAACGTTTTATGTAGCCAGTGAGAAGAAACGCTTAGTGTGGGGCACTTGCACGGTGCGTTTGGTTTGCACAACCAACACACTTGTCCAGATGCAACGGTGCATGGCATTCGTACCAATCTGATTTGCGGAAAGAAAATAGATGGGACGACCACGATACTCTATGCTCACTTCGAGCGAAGTCCTGACTCAGCGCGAGGGCAATTTCATTTGCAGAATAATTAGCCGCACGACCGAGGGAAAAGTTATTATCATTTTCCCGCAGATGGAAGACGAAAACGCACTTACGCGGATCATTTAACAATATTAATGGTGGCAACTGATAATTGACTTTCTGTGTTTGCCAGCTCCTGTCGCAAGCTTGACGATTAGTCATTTATTATTTTAACAATCATCGCTTCTCGCAAATAATCACTCATTCTCCCCTGTCATGGCAGGCGTAGAAATGCAGGAAGACAAAACACAAATAATTGCTATCAGACGACCGCGTGCGTTTTCTGTTGGAATTTTCTTTCTTTGTGTGGTTATAAATGACGCATTTGCCTCACCAATAGCATATATTCCTTAAAAACAAATTGCATGTAGTTTTAGCTGCAGAGAACTCTGAACCAACAATTTTTAAATGGTATGAGACACATAACTAGCCAATCCACCCTGTGATTGAACCCTCCCTCACAATGGCAAGCTCAAAATTCCATCATTTTTTTATTCTCTGGAGCTCTGTTTCAAAGAAAGAATTCTAGAATTAATATTATCATGAAAATTTAAGAGGGAAAAATTAGTCTACCCTGTTGAAGGCCGCAACTGCTGCTTTAATAAAAATACATTTCAAATTTTTAATTTTAAAATAATAATTCTATGTGACAAAAATGTTAGTTACTGGTATATTAACATATTGCGTCTTGCAAAAATATTAAAGCCACTTTTTGCAAGCAAAAATTGCTCTCCACTGTTAAAAATCTTTCAAGCTAGTGTCATTATTTTAATTGTGCACGACGTTGCCTACTTAAAAAGTCCTTCTAGGACGTCAAGCAATTCGCCAATTTTTAATTTTGCAAAGGCGGAAAGTCCCTCTACAGGTTGTCGGCTGAACGAGCGTTGGTGGCAGAGTTTGAACAGTCTCATGATAGAGGGCCGCCTGCGCACTCTCCACTCGCTCCGTCAGAACGAAATTAATTCCATTGCGCGACACGTTTCCACTTTACAAGCCTTCATAAACCCCTTTCATTACAATTTATTTGATCATTCAATCATCTGCCAATGGCCAGCCTATTGAACAAACTCATGACCGTTTTAATTATTTAACTGCGACAGAGGTCATAATCATTATAGGGAATGAGAGCCTTTCTTTTCGCTCAGTCGCTTATGCACACACTATATACACACCTCACAAACCTTTTATTGAGTGATAACCTTACATTTTTAATTTTAGTTATAATAGTTAGTCGTTTAAGTGAATCCATGTTACGATCACTTCGTAAAAATAAATTTGATCTAAAATTATTATTTTTCTAGCAGGCTGCTTTATTTAAATTTACCCAAGATTTTTGTGGTAGATTTATTGCGCATTATTTCTCCCTCGTGTGAACGTGTGGTTTTGAAAATTACGACGTACTAGCGTATACCCACTCCTCTATTTCCCTCTTGTCAACTTCCTGATCACAATTTTCGACCCCATCAGCACTTGAGGGGTTTCTTTTCAGAACACCCACGATCAAGGGCCTAGCAATCGAGATCACGCGTCTATCTGGGCTTATATATATCCTTTCTCAATATTTTGTGTTGTCCACTCTATTATAAAGTCAATCTTACTTTCATTGATTTATTTAGAACCACAGTAATGTGGCAAGACCATGAGCCAAAATATCCATGAACTTAATAAGCCGCAGGAATTAAAACCAACCTTGCAGCAGAGGGCGCGTCAATTTTGTATCATTAAACCTGGCTTCTCTCCGCGCTGGCTTGGGTTGTAGAGTTTAATTTCATTTGAGCACTTACAATTGTTTTTCCTATCGTGTTCATAAAAAATAAAAAATTAAAATCAAACCATCTCGGATGTCAGAAGGCCTGGGACTTTGGTTTTGAGAGGTGCCATGCATTTTCACTTTCTCACCACGATTGTGTGTCGTGTTGGATGAGAAAAATGAGTGCGCAGAAACACACAACGTCTTCGCGGCGTCGGGACGAGCGATGGCCCGACGATAGATTTCCATTTTGAGAGCGCATTAATATATAAAATAATAAGTAAGGGAGGCGCATTCATGCATGTGTCACCTTCCCCGCTGCCGGCCGGCCGACCTGATCACATGCTGCATACTACCACGTCCTTGTGCTGTCAGGTGGCGAGCAGGTCTCAAGTGCGAGCTGGTTTTGCTGGTGGTGGCGATGCTGCTGAGAAATTTGAGTTGAACCCGGTAATTCGATCATGCCGGGAAGTTGTATGGTGGCTGCTCGTTCGGTCGGACGCGGCAGCCACGACGACTTGCCTCTCCCTGTATCGATTGTGCGGTGACCTCGAGGACACCGTCCCGATTATTATTACCAAACATCGCAATATTTGCACGCACTCATTGTGCTGGGCGCACATTTTCGGCACGTTCACGCCCACCAAGCATAGCAGGAGCACAAAGAAGAAGCCAAACAAAATTTGGCAGATGGTCCTACTTAGTTGTTTATGGGAGTTCAATTAAAAAACCGTTTCCATGCTTTTCCCATATAAATTGTATTCAAACTCAATTATTTCATTATTTTTTCTGTCTTGGCGTAGCTGAAACATTTGCGTCTCAGTAATTAAAACCTTCTGTCACGAGACACAGCGCGAAAATATGTAGCTTATAAAAATTGATCGGAAAAAGAAAGGAGGGAATGAAAAAAATACTGTCGGCGGTGTGCTGACTGACTCAGTGAGAAACGGCAATTTGATATATGTGTGAGCCTTGAATTGACCGTCAGCAAAAAATGTGAGAGAAGTCGGAGGAGACAATTCTTTGGGTGTGTTTTGTAAGATTCAGCTATCAGCACGAGGATTTCTTTTTAATTAGCAAAATTATAACAATCTCACTCCGATACAAATATATTAAAATAAAAATTTATACAAATTGCACTACTTATACCGCGGATTGATTAAGGTTGGGTGACAAAGTGAAACTATCTTGCAAATGGACAGCTAATATTTCAACCCCTGAAGCTTCATCTGCAGCAATTTACATTGAAAACAAAATCAAACGCATTGATATTTAGCTGCAGGAAATTAAAATTCACTGGCAGTTGAACACGATTGATTCCACTAATTTTTGTAGCACAACCTAAGAGATAAGCAAGTAAAGAAGTCTAATGAAACTGCGTCGCTCGCCTTCCCTGTGTCAAAACTCCCTCTTACAAATATTCATCAGCCCTGATTTCCATTAATTGTTTAAAACATTTAGAAAGAGTCGAAATCTGATCACGAAAAAATTGTGAACACTTCTGCCCAATCAAAAGATATTTAGGATTAACAATTTTAAAATTTCCGGAGACTTCTTTTTTTAATTAACCTTTTAACAGCCCTTTATGTAACAGGTTTGCTGTAATCCGAAACTGCAAATATTTTGCCACACATTGTTGCGAATTTCAGTGACAGTGAGAGCAGCTCATTTTCTGCGCTTTGTTGCTCTCGAACAGGATCGCAATGACGCGATTGTCATTGCGGCGAGGGTGGTTTGGATTTCAGCAGTTTGTTGCGCGACCATGTCATTTAAGGTAGGCGTATTTGATGAAGTGCAGCCGTCGCATTACGTGTTATTTACAAACGACGAGACTTTTTGTGCGCCAGCAGCCGACAGTGGGTGGTGCGCCCAATCATTATCACAAAATGCGGATGACCTGAGAATTTCGTAAAACGCCCCTTTGCCCTGCACCGCTAGCAAACTAATTACATAATGTGCGTTAAATCCAACGTCAGACCAACTGCTGCTGCTGCTCACTGTCCTATGTGACACTCTAGTTTTCTTTTTACTCATACTTTTTCGTTGTGTATTATGCATTTATTCATTCTTGGCCGGAGTTATTTGGATCTTAACTTTTGACTTTACTGGTTAGTTCAATTACATTATAGCATTCAAACTTATCAACGAACAACATTCAAGTTTTCGTCTTGATGGCAATTTTCAAATTGGTATCTGCAGCGTCGTGTTCAGATATAATTATCAAATTACACGATTCCACTTTATCACAGGAAGTTTGTGAGGACGCCCCACGAAACTCCCTCAATTTACAGTAATCTTTGTTTGAGGTTCAAATTTATCTAATAATTACTCGTCAACGTCGTTCCAAGGTGTTGAAACGGACGAAAAATGCTAAATTTCCCGTTATTGAGGGGGTTAAAAGGGGGTTGGGGGTTTGTTGGTCTCATACCCCTTTATTGCACTTGGGTACGTCAAGACGAGTCTAACGGTATGCGGTTTTTCAAAATCAGATGATTAGAAGTTGAGATTTGGGCGATCATCGAGCATATTATTGCATCGCGTCTTGATAAAAAAAGCTTTGTGCACCCGAATCTCGGGTTGTGGTGGTCCTATTTACGAAAAATATGTACCGTTTGACTAGTTTTTAAGTGAACTAAGTAACTGAATGGGTTTAAAGAGGGCAATTACTCGTCAACGTCGTGCCAATGTGTTGAAACAGACGAAAAAATGCTAAATTTCCCGTTATTGAGGGGGTTAAATGGGGGTTGGGGGTTAGTGGGTCTCGTCTCCCCTTTTGTGCACTTTGGGACGTCGAGACGAGTCTAACGGTATGCGGTTTTTCAAAATCAGATTATTAGAAGTCGAGATTTAGTCGATCATCGTTTTTTAACAACCTCGAAAAACAAGGTTTTTCAAAGTTTCCATTTTTTTTAATAAAACGAAGAAAAACTCCAATCCAAATTTTAATGTTTTTAACTAAACTTTCTGTACTCTACAAAATGGCTATGGAAAAAATAAAAAAATTCAGTATATTCAATTTCAAATTCGAGTTTTAAATAAAAAATCAATTTTATGACCTTGACCTTTGACCTATCACTTTGAGGTCAATATAAAAGTGGTTTGCCATGTTGAGACGAGTTAAACGGTTTTTTAATTTTTGTTCTAGAACCATCCTGAGCAAAGTTACAAAGTACTCAAAATTCCCAGATTTTGACTTTCAAACGCCCGCAAAACCCGCAAAAATTAGAAATTCGGAGTTTTTTCAACTATTTTCTCGGTCAATTAAGGCAAAGTTTGCGCAAAAAAATTTTCTTCAAAGTCCATTGATCCCTGGACAAAAATTTGTTGATTTTCACCTTTTTCACAGATTTTTGCAAATGACACCTTTTGTCAGGCTATAAGCTAAATTTAAATTTTCCTTTATTTGCATATAGATGTCACTAGTGATGCAAAAATGAGTCACCCCATGTATTTTGACCCGAATTTTTCATTGGTGGAATAAAATCGTTTTGCGTCAAAAGTGCATATTTACCATTTTCACGATTTACCTTTTGACAGATGTGCAATTTGTTCGCTGACGCACAAAGCATATTTACTTTTTTTCCGGACGCGTAACGTTGTGTACCTTTATTTTCTTTTGTTTTTAAATGTTAATAACATATTAACTGTTCCCTTCGTTCAAATGAAATTTTTATTTCAAGAATCAAAAATATTTCAAGGTGATTTTGTAATACGTCGATTATTGCGGTTTTAATTGCCAAAAATTTAACAATCATTAAAAAAAGTTAGTCTAGCTCTTCTTCTTAACACTAGTTTTTTAACTTGCACAGATAAGCAATCATTCCTCAGATCATAATTTGCAGCAAGTGATAAGCTTTGACAAATATTAATAATTTATGGGGTTAATGTGCCTTGATATGTACGCTCATATATTGCGTCGTTTCATCTTAAGCTTCCTTTCCAATGTATTTAAAAAATGTTGGTAGATACCAATGAACGCAGATGCACTCGAGAGTATCATATTTTTCAGTTGAAATTAAAAGCAGCTTCCTAGGTGATTTTCCATGTAACATGTTGATGTAAAGCTAATTCCTGTATATAAATTTACTATTAAACTCTATTTGTAACTTACATTCCTTTCTAGCTCATGAATAATGGCTGCAATCAGCAGCCGAACCTATAGTTGAGCAGGACATTTCTGTAGAATAATGGAAAAATGAACAGCTCGCTACGAACCGAGGAAGCTGCATTTGATCATTTAAAAATTTTTAATTGCTGCAATAGTTCGAAATCACGGTATGCTAGCTTAAACCTTAAGCCTGTATTGACCACACAAAAGAAGAATTTTGAAGGGGATGAGCGGTATGAGTTGAGAGTCGAGAGCGAGACGCACGCCGATAAAAGAATATACGCCAGCTTAGCAGGGTGTATAATACGCGTAAAGCATTATTCAAATATTTACTACACGGTTTGTTGCTATCTGTGTGTTTAAATAGTGTTTATTGCTGCGGCTGCAGATGATAACAAACGCTCACTGTCACACACACCAGAATAAAAAGTAAAATTCCTCAGCAGTGAGTGCAAGGTTGTTCATGATCATAACTAGTCATGATTTTATCTATGAGATGAGTTTGCAATTTTTCAACAACATTACGTTTTTCTAAGCATAGAAAAATTTTTAACTCCAAGCAATTAATTTTATAGACGTTTTGGAGAGTTAATTTAAAATGAAATTACATTTCATCTTCCGATAATAAATGCATGACTGTCAAGAGGAGGTCTCCTTGCTTCATATAATATACTTTTCTACAAAATAAGAAGTGCGGTGTTCAATGTGGCGTGTCTGATTTCGAGATTAATTTTTCCCCTCGGCTTGTTGGGTTAATGAACACGCGGCAAGAGCACAGGTCTAATTTCGTCGCTGCAGCACCTCTTGCTTGGAGTGAAAAAGCGCCAGCAGCAGCCCCGACGTAATGGCTTGCGCCAACCTGGAAATTGGGAAAGCAATTTGCTAGCTGCCGCGGCTAATCTAATAAGCGCATTTCTCGGAAAAGTTGGCGGTGCGGCGTGGAAATGTCAATTGGCGCATGGCAATAATGAGAGCGAGAGGCGAGGCTCTGATACTATTACTGCTCAGGCACCACTAGCAGTTGTATTATTTATTATGCTCTCGCTCCAGTGCGAATCACACACATGTAGGCTCGCAGTTGGAAGCAGGGAGGCGCTCTAACTGCGCAACCTCTGTCCTCTCAATTGTAAGGTCACGCGTAATTGATGCCCCTGATCATTTTGTTATTTGCACAACCACTCAGGTGGAAAGACGAAAAATAACAAGTTATGACATATATCTTGATTGCAATAATAAAGTTGTCTCACCAAAAACTACAATAAATATTTCAACAAATATCAATGGAATACTAAAATCTATTCAATTTTTCGAATTTCGCACTGAAAATAAAATTCAAAACCTAAATAGGTCAAACTCGTATTTTTAGTTGAAACAAGAATTTCGGTAATAAAAATATTTTGTTTATTTTATCTCCTCAGAAATTAATATTACGGCACCTCCGTTGAGTCGGTGAGAGTGTTAAGTAAGAAGTTAACTAACATTATGACGTCAGAAACCAAAAATTTTAGGTGGCTGTAGAAGATGAACGGATGGCACGAATTTAAAAACAAGTGGCAGCGCAATAAATTTTGTGTTATTTCACATGCGTGTTGGAATTTCTCCTACATACATATTTAATTTGTATGAAAGGACTGGGATACAAATAATTTCATTAGTCTGAACGTCACCGCATCAATGTCCTCAAATCCCGTGATAATCTTAATAGGCTCTGTGACTAGTGGTCGTTGAATTCAGCTTTATTTTTAAACTAAAAATCGTTGGTATATGGTATATAATGCGAGCTTAACTTCATTCAGTCAGACATCGGCGTGCTCATTGAGGAAAAGCTAAGGTGTAAATTTCCCCACGTAACCTCATAAATATTCCCTCTCGATGACAGCACAAGCGCGAGCGCAGAAAAATTGCGAAAAATCGCGAGTGCGCGCCTTACTCCTCCTCTTGCAGGCTAGCCCCTTGGCGTTGGCACGCAGGGTGGGCACGGCTTGGGCAGAGAGTGAGAGAGAGAGAGAAGAGGAAACCGAAAACTCGGCGAGCGAGGCAGGGGGAGCGACACGGCGGCGGCCTGTATGCATGTAAACCTTAATGACGCCGACCAAAGGGGGATAAAAATTAAAATGGTTTTTGATTGCATTAGAGCGGCGGAGGAGGGGCGGGGGAAGGGGTCCTCGACGAGTTAAACAGAGCCAGTGGCTCGACGCCGGCGACGACACAGCGCTCGCAGCCGCCCGAGGACGCGGCTCGCAGCCGCTCGCCTGGTGAGTCCGCCTGCCTGCTTAGCCTTTAGCCACATCTAGCTGCCAGAGTCGCGGGCACAGTGCAGAGTTGAGTGAGTCACCCACCAGCCCGCCCCACATCCTAACCAACGCCTCTTACTCGCTATTCAAATTGCCGGCTTGACACGTTAATTGCCCTGGTGCAGCTCGCGACATGCCCATCGGTGCTCATCGGTCCCTTTTGACAGGTTAATTACTAGAATTTATGTAAAATTTTCTTCTCTTAAGTTTTCAAATCGGGTTATCTGTTAATTTAATTTCTGTCCCGTTTGAGAAATCTGGACCACCGCTGTTCCTTGTTTGGTTTATTTTCAGAACACAAGTCCATTCTCCGCAATTGCCGAGTGGGGAAACGCGCAAAAAGGACAGATTTAACGAGCGCTCGCTTAGACAATACCGGCGTGTGGATTTATTTGCAGACAATGCGCGCCGATCCTGTTTTTCGCTTATGCGTTGTCCATAAACGTCTGCGCGCGTCAATTAGGCATGAAAGTCGAGTGAACAATAATAGAGTCTGAGAGCGCGAGTGCTTGACGTATGCGCATATAGAAAATTCAATTGAAAGCCAAAGAGAGACGCTGTTTTTCCACTCGGGTGCTTGCGTGTAGTTATCAAAAGGGCCAGAGCCGATTGCGAGTCGCTCCCCATTATTCTTTCTTTCGTTCTTTGCTCGGCTCATAAGGACACGGTCGCTCGAAAAGGCGAGCACAGATTGAGATTTCCTAATTGAGAGTGAATCACCAGAGTTAGAAGCGTGTGAAAGACGACCTGAGGCACTCCAACCTGACTTTAGTGTTCTTTGTCTTTCTAATTTGCCTAGCGCATTTCACGTTATCTTCCTCATGCGCTGATTACACACCCTTTGCTTGAAGCCACTGGTAATCAGGTCGCACGCATTTTTCTGCACACGCCAAATGTTAGTAGAAACAAAATATTTCATTTTGAATTAAACGCAGCTTCATCGATGTACAGCGAGCTTTATATTTTCCTTAGTAGAATATTCAACTGAAACACAATTGTTCTTTCAAACTCGATTTCCAATTTCCGGCGCAAACCGCAGTATTTCTGAACAATAATTCACATTCATCTTTTTCTGCAACGACGCGGAATCGCAGTTTCTAAAGCAAAAAGGGGTTTGATTGTGTTCGAGCTTGCTGCTATGCTGGGATATCTTTCTTGAAAACTTCCTGTGCCTGACGAGTCTTGCTTTATATGCACACATACACATTATTCATTTATATATACACGCGCTGCTATGTACTTAGACGCGGCATTTAGTTAGTAGGAAACGGTTTTTATGGCTGGTGTGTGTATTGAATTCCGCTCACGAGCTTCGTAGGCCCGAGTGCTTTTTTACATATCAAGAACCCAGACTCGCAACCCCGCTCTCGCAGTGCGTCCGCAACGATTGTTCCTCGCGCCGCAGACAGACAGTCCTCTTGTTCAAACCTTCACCAATCTCGATTCAATAAAAACTAATCTTAGTATTCACGCACGGGCGTAATATTATTTATTATATGGCCATCACGTCGAGCAACTATCCTGCGTAAAATATCAACCGAAATTGCGTGGATTTCCTGACTTGGTGCGCGCCGTGCGTACGCGACTCTGCTGCCGGCTCACGTGCCCACGCATTTTTATTTCTTTCGAGGATGCGTCTAATCAGTTTTGCTTCTCACTGGCAACTGCTGCTTTTGATATTCCGCCTTTTTCGTAGAATCCGTCCCGAGATTCATGTGTGTGTGTGTGCGCGACCCATGTTAATGAACGTTGTCTCTTTGATTGAGCATATTTTTAGTGCAACACCGACAGTTTTGACTCACTCAACCTGGGTGTGATGTTGCTGATAAAACCATCACAACCTCCTTGAGTGAGCGATTTCTGTTGGCCAGTTCAACAGCCTCGCCGCTCTAAATGCTGATATTTGCATGTATTTTGTGATTAATTGTGGATTTGCTCAGTAATTTATCAAGTCAGCAAACTCTGCCTTTAAGTTGTGCTGTGTAACACTGTAGACTTTATTGTACTCCTGAAATTAGTGGTTAAGAACAAAAATGCTTAAAAATCGAACCCAGGTGAAGTTCATTTGCCCCAAAATATATTTATATACAGATTTTTGAAATTTTTGTCCATTCCGTTTAATTCGAATTTCTAGTACTGCGTTGAATCGACTTTTAACTTAATTGGTGTTTTTAAAAATAACAATCTTTATTACGTTAAGTTTAATGCTTCTTAATTTTTTCTTTGCAATTTCACGTCTAGTGTCCATTTTCTTTGATGCTCGTCTGACTTAAAATGCTAAATCTGTTGGCTTTAATCCTATCTATTTTTTATCGTTTCTTGTTCGTGGAAATTGAATCGCATTAAATACGAACCAGGAAAAATGGTAGGCTCCATATTGTTTCTAATCGTGGTGTTGCGCGAGGCGCGGTGTGTGTGCATTGTGCCAGTTAATCAATATTAAAAATAATATAACGCTGCGTAGAACAAACGACTGCGAGTGTGCCCGTAATACTAAGCAGTCACGAGACACGTCGCGGTCTTACGCGCATTAATAAAAAATAAAATCATGCGACAATCCAAAGAGACCGGACGCTTTTCTAATTACAACAAGCTTAAGGCTTCTGCGCGAAGTAACGCTTCGGGAGCAATTCAATCTGCGTTGCAGCCTTCCAAGGTGCACAAGTGTTGTCTCTAATCGGCCGCCCCAACACCTGCGGGAGATGCGAGATGTGATGTGAATTGTAATCGCTTTATGGTGTGCTGCCTCGGACTGAAAGAATAGTTTGGTCATGAGCAACAGTCCTTGTTGCAACGAATTATATTATAAACCGCAAGCGAAACATTGCAATAATTGTTTAACTTTGAGAGGTCTTTAATTTTAATTACTCATCATCGAGAGTTAATATATTTTATTGGTGCAATAATTGTAAACTTGTTTCAAACATGTTATATGCTCACCTTAACATTGCGTGCACATGAACAAATATTTTCCCCGGAAAAGTATTCATCATTGAAAATTGCATTCATTATTGAAATGTGAGTTAATAGTGATTTTTGCTCGTCATCACTCTCTGGGTTCAGTGCAAAAATTGCACGACTGCGGGCCTCAAACCCTCACCTCACAGTTTGCACTAAACCAATGACGACCCTTTTGTCGAGTAAAACGTGTGTAATTCAATAACAAGTGCCCGCATTGCTTGTTGTGTTCTCCGTCACCGCAGTTGCTGCTGCCTGGCGACCACCGCAACGCAAACCGAAGAAAAGACCAGACCGCTCTGTCCGCCCGCCGTCTCAATTTGCACTCGCTGCAATGTTCCTCCTGCCTTATATGGCGTGCGTCGTCGTTAATATTAAAATATTATCCCGCATGGATTTTTTCAAAACCAATACCCCTGCTGGCCTGGAAGCAAAAAACAAGAAGACGAGAATTGATGAAAAGTGACACTGCGTGGAATTGCTGTTAATTAAATAGGAAATGCCCAATCTATTGTGACGGGCGGCGTCTCCTCATTAAATTCGTGAAGCCGCACTATGTGTGTATCTTGTTTCAGGGTCACATCTTGGTCACTCAGTCGGTCTACGCCCGCCTCTTGAACTCGTCCCTTACGCATCGCGTGCAAATTTGACATCGCACGCAGCCGAGACGAACCACGCGATATTTTGTTAAAATAAATTTTGGCTCTCAGTCAGTACAACTCACATGAAATTAATTTCATCTCAGCTTCCTTTTCCCTTTTGTTGAAGAAGCAAACTAAAATATTTGTTGTGATATTTGTAGATTTATCAAGGATCCAAGAAGAAGCGACCTCCGCAACAATATCAGTCAAGTGCGACAAGAAATTATGCTCGCCTTCAAAGTTTGGGCAGACAACTCAAAACTCACATTCCAAGAAACGCACCCTAGTAGTACTGCAGACATAGAAGTCGGATTTTATGAGTAAGTGCACACTTCTTATCCGTAAGACCTTTAGCAAAATGTCAAACCGCACCAAAGGCGTATTAAGGCCGTCATGCATGCACGAATCCATTGCCCTCTAAGCAAAATGACATTTCCCATTTTCCGCTGAAAATATGGAAAACTAATAACTTTGTCTTGTCTCAATCAAATCAGGAGAAGACATAACGACAATTATGCATTTGATGGCGAGGGCCAGGTTTTGGCACACGCTTTCTTCCCTGGCTCTGGAATGGGGGGCGACGTCCACTTTGATGACGAGGAAAAGTGGCATTTATCAACTAGCCAAAACAAGACACCACATGGTACGTGATTTTTTACTGAAAAAAAGATAAAAAATCAATTTAATTTTAAAATTAATGAGAATGACTGATATTAAAAATTTAAATTGTGGTTATAGATGAATATCAATACGAGCGAACAGGTGAACAAAAAATGCTTTGATACATTTATTTATTCTGCACAACTTTTGTGGCCTGCATGTGCAATTGTAATAGGATATAAGATAAAATACATATAGTGATTAGCGCTGACCCAAGAGTCTGACCTCACATTCTGATATCAAGATAGAATTTGATTTTTAGAAGCTTTAGCGTGTTGTGTAGACTTGGCGGACTGTTTGCACATGCTTTTATTTTTTGCATGTCAAATGTTTGAGCTAAATCTGCGCCATCAGAGTAAAATGTTTTCGATATTCACAGGAACGAGTCTCTTTTTCGTCGCCGCGCACGAGATCGGACACTCGCTGGGTCTGTCCCACTCGTCACACAATGGAGCGCTTATGTACCCTTACTATAAAGCGGGAGAAAACGACCCGATGAAATTCAAGTTGCCAAATGACGACAGAATCGGGATACAGGAAATTTACGGTCAGTATCAATTGAATGATCGAAGTAGTTTTTCTAGAATTTAATATTTTGCAATTAAACTTGCAATAAATTAATTGTTTTAGGCGTTGTTGACAAGTGGGGTCAAATGCCCACCTTCACCATACCGACTCCGCCGCCAACTAAAAAGCCAATTGTACCCACGAAGCCTCCTAGTAGTGGACATCATCCATCTGTCACTGAAAAACCAGAAGAACCTAAGCCGAAACCTGAAGTGCCGGACACATGTGATATGAGCTATGATGCCATAACCTACTTCAGAAATTCTGAAGTTTGGATATTTAAAGGGAAAGTGAGTGCATTCACGCGTCTTAAAAATTTCAGTGTCTAAATGTTTTTGTTTGAATTAATCTGCAGTATTTCTGGAGGATTGACAAGAAGAATGGATTGCTTCACGGCTATCCATTACCAATAAAAAGCAGCCTTGCTTCTTTTTGTGGCACCGCAAATATAGAGCATGTTGATGCCGTGTACACACGGAAGGACGACGCTTTGGTGTTCTTCCACGGTTAGAATTCAAATTCTGTTGAATATTTTCACTATTCTGGTTTCAAACACAGGCAAGCAATACACTGCGTGCTCTGGTCCCAGTAAGCCTGCTGAGAGGGGGACGCTGCATTCGCTTGGTCTGCCTGAAACTTTAGAAAAACTGGATGCTGCATTTGTCTGGGGCCACAACGGAAAAATATACTTATTCAGTGGAAATTCTTACTGGAGGTAACTGACAGAATACCTTAAAGCATACTTAACATAATCATATATTTTATTTAGGATCGATGATGACACTAATAAAGTCGAATTGGACTACCCAAGAGACATGAGCATGTGGAGTGGCGTTGGTTACAATATCGATGCCGCCTTTAAGTGGAAGGATGGTAAAATCATTGCCTATCGTTATAAACAGTTTGATCAAATTGCCATTTCAAACGCAGGAAAAATTTACTTCTTCAAAGGGAAGAGCTACTGGAAGTTCGATGACATGAAGATGAAGGTGGCACACGAGAAGCCCATGCTGTCGGCGCCCTTCTGGATGGGCTGTCCCAAGCGCCTCGAGGAACCGTTGATTGCCGCTACCGAGCAAGTAGCCTCAGCTGGACGCTCAGACTCAAGCAAAAATAAATTGTTTGTGCTTTTCGCTACGGTTGTTTTGTGCCTTGCTGCAAAATTCGCGTTCCTCTCTTGAAAAACAGACTCTTCGTAAAGTTAATGTGATATTCTCATCTTTACTTGATAATATTTTATAAAAAAATAATTCGTATGCTAGGTATTATGTTGCATTTCGTTGTTGACTATTTTATTTAATTCGCAACCATATTTCGAAGTTGGCCATGTTATTTTAAACGTTTATTTTTTATGGTGTGATAGTACGACTTAAATTTACCTCCAGAATAAAAAATATAACTGTCATAATTTATTTTGGGTAACTACAATTTCGAAATCTGTTATCCGGGTGCAAATTAAAACAGCGTGCTTATGCGGAGTTAAATTTGTTTTCTTTGATCTCGCTTGGCGGAGTTTATATACTTTTTTGATATGAGACAATAATGTCTTACTAAAAAAGAAGACCAACCGTGACTTAAAAATAATTTGTGCCAGTAAATGTAATTATTTATGGAAATATAATCAGATTTTTTTATGATGAAACTGTTTTGGTTTTATTTACATCATATTGTAACATTGCATATAAAATATATGTAATTATATTATCACAATCTGCAATGCAGCCAAACATGATAAACCTGTAGTTTTAAATAACAAAAGTAAAATTTGCAATTTTTTAATGAATTAATATGCGGAACTTCATATATATACCCTCTTTGTTTGAGTCGTAATTCAAATTTTTGGCCCAAGCTCTGCACTTAATCCTGACCTCAACGTTTCCTAAAAATATTTTACCTTTATAACATTTAAATCACCACCACTTAAAAATGGAAACATACGCGTAAGATTTACCAACTGAACAGCCACCAGTGGACTCAGATAGCCTTTAGCATTCACGAAGGGATAATAGTACCCTGGGAAGCCTTTCTCAGGAATATATTTAACTTCACCCAAGTTCCTTTTATCAATTTCCGTCACTCCTTCACAGGACACCCAAATTTTGTTCAGCTTAATTATTTACAAAAGAGAAATAAGATTAAGGTTATTTTTTAAAACTAATTTTTTCGTCACCTCTCCTTGAATGCCAATAAGTTCAGAAATGTGTTCATTTAACTCCGTGGGCATGTCTTCAGGCAATTCTTTGGTTGAGGTGTAAAATTCTGGTACCCAGTTAAAAATCTGAAATGAAATTGATATGTCAAAATCTCTGCAAATTTTATGTACAGCGTGTACTCGATTGAGCTTCAAGAAGATGCAAGGGGCTGGTTGGTTCAAAGTGTAGCCAAAGCCATCGCTTTGCTTGCAATGCTCCCATGCAGACATGTCCACAAAGCACGACTCATTCGACCTGTCTAATTGATGATCTGAGAGTTGGCCACAATTTATTTGTTCTTGGTCTTGGGCATGCCTGTTGTAGGCTGAATGGTAAAATCTTTGTGTTAACATATATTTTAAAATTTAAAGAAAATAGTATGTGAGCAAAAATGTGATTTAATGGAATAAGTAATTTATTTATTTTAAATAATTTTACCCTTACGTTTCAAAAATGTAGCAACCTCGTCAGAGAATAAATCACTTGTACTGCTTGACTCGATATTAAGATAATCAGGATAGTCCACCCCAGTTGGCCGCATAGTAATAGCTTGAAGTTAAAACAGATAAAAGTAATAACTTAATTGAGAAATATAAGTAAAAACTTTGATACCAGGTACCTGGATTCGCTCCAATTACTGAATCATGGAGCAATCGTCGTGGGGTGGTCATTCCGTCAATGTAGCTGCTCATGAAAACACGCCACATAGCAAAGGTGAAGCCACAGAGGAGCAAGTAAAATACGCAGTAGAACAGAATAACTTTAACTGTAAATTTCAAAATTAAAATTATTTTTATTTCCCAGTTTTAGCTATACATACCCCAACTAAGTGGTGTCCTGCCGAGGTATTTTCCCTCATTTCGATTGTAGACAAAGGTCCGAAAATCGGATGCGAATTTTGGTTTTGCTGGTTTGATGTCCACTTGCCCACTATCATCTTGGAGTTGGAGCATGTTTGCTTGTTAACAATACACACAAGTATAGATAATATGTTACGGGCTCCCAAGAGAATGTTTCAAAATTGCAAGTTCTTTTATCGCGGAAGGAAAACCACGTTCCTGTTTAGATAAGCAAAAACGGAAAATCCAACACAGCTATAGTTATTAGCCTGCATATAAATTTCAATGCAAATTTTTAATTGTTCTAGCTCAGACTTTAACTAATCATATGTGAAATATCTAACAGTTAAGAAATCTATTTTAAAATCAATTAACGTCGTTTGCTCGCATTGTTAAGGCATTCTCAGGAGTATCAAAGCAGTGGGGGAAATATTTGAGCAGTTCAGGGAGCTACTACTGGCAGAGATTACAAAAAGTGGTTAATTTAAGTAACTCGAAATGCTCAAATAGCTCAACATTGAGAGTCGCACCAGCGCTGACTCACCACTTGCTGGTTTTCGCACATTTCCAGTGGCTTTAGGGACAAAAGTCTGGCGTTTCAATAAAAGACCTCGGTGCGGGGAGGCAAAGAGATGGCCACATTGGGCCCAAGCTCCTCTGCGGCCACTCGGGGCCCCCTGTTATCCGCTCGGCAGAGTTATTGGGACTTATAGCTTATAGCCCACACGAAAAGTGCTGAGCAGAGGTAACAAACTTTAATAATTTCTTTGACTGTGATAAGAACAATGTTACCATGTCTCAAAGCCGTCAAAGCAAAAGCGAGCAGTGAACGGAGAAATCCAGTATATATCTTGTCTCTTTTACACTTTTAGTGTTTAATAAAAAGCTTTCATTAATTTTTAAAAACTACAAGATGCTGGCTTTGGTGAAATTTATTATATCTAAATATTAATGTGCGAAAGCATAAACGGCTTATCCTTTAGATGTGTTGTTGATGAGTAATTTGAATTTGCTAATTTTGAGCACAGGAAAATGATTAAAATCGCGTCACAAAGAGTATTATTTTTACTTTGATTCACCATGTTGTGGACGTGGACCGGTAGTAGATATTTGCAGCTGCTTAATAAAAAGTGCAAGCATTGCCCAAGAATTTGCACCTATTTAAGATCGCGGATTGAAAAACGTCATCTGCCGGTGAGCCAAGGAACACACTTGATAAATCAGGTCCCGTTTTTGATTACCTTCGGGCTATTTTCAGGTGAGTTTTGGCGAACCAGTTAGGCAAGCGCAATATTGCCTGTGTCACCGCGGGAGTGAAGAGAGGCATAATATGCAATTTTGGAAGATGGACCACCCTGGGAATATTGTGGAATCAGGAAATGTTTATAAAGTTCAACTTTTAAATATTTAGCCAATTCCTTAGACTTGAATTTTTTAAGAATATATTATTAGCTGTTTCTCTTTGCCGATGATATTGTCCTAACTTGTGAGATGTTGAGTATATTATATATAGATCTCGTTACGTTTATGAAATGATTTCAATTTATATGTTACACCGACTTAAAAAAATATATTTAACTTACCAGAGACTGATGTATGCAAAACATTTTATGAATCAAAGAAAACGGATAGACTGTTAATTTGTGCTGAAGTCTTTTTTTTTTGCTCTTTTTATCCCTGTCCGAGGACCGGAGGACCGGGAAGGGCGCGCACTTTCGAGACCGAAACTATGATTAATGAGAACTAGCGCGTGGCCCAGATTTCCTTATAGATATATAATTACACGATTTGCTTGTCATGGCTATCAATATTTTATGTAGTGTGATACAAACTTTTCATTATGAACCTAATAACTATTGTAGATGTAATTTCTGTGGCGAGATGACTGGTGAAAAATATCACATTCAACAGTGTTCAGCAAGAAAAATGACTTAGAGATGATGCAAAAATTGATCAATTAGAGATTTAGTGTTGCACACGCAAATATTGCGTTTAATAAATTGATAAGATCGTGGACGGAAAATAGCACTTTGGTTGCATAAATATAGCGCATTTCAGTTAAACAGATATGAGGAACAAAAGCAAATAATTAAAATCTGTTTCCTTTATGACTCGATTTTAGACATTTTCCTTAGCTCAAAATTAGCAAAATTTACTCTATAACGACGTTGCAACTTTATTTTAATCGTGAAAGGCAAGGCATTTAAGTATCACGGAAGTAAATTTAGGCCTGATCCAAATGACGAGTCGATTTATTTATTTCGTGTTTTATTGTTTTTTCTCTTCAGAGATGGGTGACCCCATGATAGCGAGAGGCAAAACTAAAACGTGTGTCCCAATCTCATAGGCCCACGAGCCTCACTCAATGGGAGAGTCCCAGCAGTAGTGCAGGAAAGGACCACCTCACGTCTCACGTAATTTCCGAGGTCTTTTAATGAAATACATCCTTTGGAATTCCCACATGATGAAAATTTTACTTGATTTTGTGTTTTTTTTTGTCAGTCATGTTTAGTGACTATGGAATTACTTTAAAAATAAAAATGTTGAAGAGAATAAAATACTTCGTATATATTTTAATTGAACAACAACAAACGCCTTTTATTGCTTCATCCGCAGTTTTTAATTTATATGCAATGAAACATTTTTGATCTGAGGCGGACACTATAGACCTTTTTGAGTTCACTCGACGAATATTTGGAACTTGACGGACGCTGTTCCCTCTCTTTTATCATACACCGTGTTCTTGGCCCACAATCTGCACTCAACCTTTATAATCACACCAGCTGAAATTTTTTAACTTTATTATCAGCCATTAAAAAATTTAAAACGCTTACGCGTTGGGCGAACAAAGTGAAGGGCAATCAAGGGACTCAGATAACCCTCTGTATTTACGTACGGGTAGTAGTAACCTGGGAAACCTTGGTCGGGAAGGTATTTGAGCTTTCCAATATGTTCCTTGTCATCTGGTAGCTCTCCATCGCAAGTTACCCAAACCATGTTCAGCTACGCATTAAAGACTCGTTATTTTGGAGATTATTGGGTTCGTTCATTTTATAACCTTTTCTGGCTCGGTCACACTGAGTTGCGTGATATGTTCTTTCAAACTTTTAGGCATGTCCTCGGGTAGTTCGTCGGTCGAGTTGTAATATTCTGGCACCCAGTCGAAAATCTGGAAAAAGCGCACCATTAATGTAAAATGCTTGTTTGGTCGGCGTGCGTTTATCGCACTCGGTTCAGTTTGAGAAAGACGCAGGGGGCCGACTGGTTGTAGCCATAGCTGTGCTGCGCCGTGCAAGGGTCCCATTGCGAGATGTCAACCGAGCAGGATGTCAGCGTGCGATCCTTAGGCATCCGCTCGAAATCGCAGATTTCCCTTTGTTGACCCAGTAAATCGTTGTATGCTAAGTACAAAAGCGAAAAGAAAGGAAAAAGAAATTCACACGCATGTAATTCTTGAAATTTTAAATGATCGAATGGTTTGGCTCTGCACGGATTAACTGATGAGTATAGATTGCTATTTGTGAAAATTCGAAAGAAAAAATGAATAAATAACACGTTCTTATACTTTTAAAATTTCACTAGTCCATCCTGAATATACATTCGCGCAGAGCTGATTGTGAGCCATTTCAAATTTCAAGAAAATAAATGGCTTTCAGTATGTATTCAATGAATATAAAAATATATAATAGCTCACAGCTTTTTAACGTTCTAAATAATATATAGCAAAGGAAATTTTCTTAAATTATTTTTAGGAAAAACTATGAACTTCTTTTGGTTTTTTGATTTGCGAAAAAAAACCTTACTTACGTTTCAAAAATTCATCCAACTGCTTGATGTACCTAATTTGAGTGCGGAATTTTGTATTGATGATCAGCAGAGTAAAGTGATTTTCAGTATTATGACTCAATGGTCTATTCCCAAGGCCTTAAGAGTTTGGAATCAATTTCAGTTGCCAAAATTTTAATCTGAAATACCTGGGTTAGTTCCAATTCTTGATTCATCGAGTGTCCACCGCGGGCTTACACTTCCCTCGATATAATTGTGCAGGAAAAAATACATCAAGGAAACTGACATTCCAGCCAAGCACGCATAGAAGATGCAGTAGAAGAGCAAAATCTTTGCTGCGTGCAACAGGGAATTAGTGAGTGTGATTTATAACTTTTGCATGAAACAATCAATGTTAAAATCTAATTAAAATTAGGATACTCCTTTCCTTACCCCAGCTGGAGGGTGTCCTGGTGAAAAAAGCGCCCGTCTTTGTATCATAGATAAATTTGCCGATGGTTTCGCACGCGGTCAACTCATCTGGCCTCACGAAGTGCATTCCCGCTGCCATCTCCTGTGGGGCAGGTGTGCCATTTTGCTTGGCTCCTTTTTTCGCCATATTTCACCTTTATCTTTTCCCAGCCGAAGTATACTCGTTGGGCCCTAAAAAACGAGTGAGTGAGCTGCAGAACTGCTTGCTTTGAGCGAAATTTGTCTTCGTCGAGGGTGTCCTGATTTCGTCGCGGATAAGCGGTCGGTGATAAGTGCAAATGAGTGGATTCCCTCTATGCGTTTGTAACCTTTGTTAATCCAACGTCACAAAATACGCGTGCACTTAAACCGGGATTTGACTTTAGGTATATATACAAGACGTATTTTTTTCTAAATGTATATATATGTGCCAAAAAACGACAGTTTAATGCAGCTATTATGTTTCTTGATTGATTTTAAAGGCCAACTGGCAACGTTTAAATTTATTAGTTCCCCTGAAATAATGTATTTCAAATGTAAATTTTTAAATTTGGTTTTTCATTGACTAGGCACTCAGCCAAATATTCAGGATACATTTTTACTTTCTTCTATCTCTAAATTGTTTAAAAAAAGCCTCAAATTTTGTTAAAATGTAGGTGGTGTGAGGGGGACAAGACTAAGGTGGTGTCTGTTTTTCAAATGGCTATAAAATGTTTACTCTCAAAATTTGTCAGAACACAAAAATATTTTATCATTTATACACATTTTTAAATTAAAAGTCGAATAAAATTATGCTTGCATATTATTTTCTATTTGATTTTACTTGCTTGGCGCAATTTACTCATATTATCTATGAATATATAAACAGTGCTGCTATGAGAGCTGAATCTGCCTGAAGTTCAAAATTGGTAACTGATGTGCAACGTGCGTGCAGCAGATCGCGCTTTTGTGAGAACAGCAACGATTGGATGATCGAGTTAGTTTTCGAGTGCTCTCTGCTTTCGCTTTCGGCCGGCTGTTTCGCCCCTTAGTTGTGGTGACCGATTTATTGCGTCGGGATCAAAGTATTTTCGAGTTTCCGTGTCTTCGTCTATGCTCTTTTCGGTGGAACTTCAACAGTTTGATCCGCACATAAGTAGCAAACTTCTTGTTATGTGTAAAAATCCGGCTTAACAACCATCTGTAGTGGTGATGTGTTTGGAACGCCTCTTACAACTGCAGTACATTCGTGAGTACGCATTTTCAATTAATATGTATTTAATATTTCAAGTTTATTAGCATTTTAGAAATGAAGTTACCAAAATCATTTTAAACTTAATATTGCGTGTTACGTTAAATCAACTCAGTCTACAACTATGTTATATTAAATTTATTAGAAACACTTCAATTCGACGACGACGTTCCTTCCTTCTGTAGGGAAATTATCAACATCATCTGTTAGAATGTATGTATCATAGATGAAATTTTGATTATGGTTAGGAATATACCTAAGTCAAGATTTTTAAATGTGTAAGTTTATAATACAAAATACTGATTAAATATATCTCATAAGTTAACTCGAAATGTAACAAAAAAGGTTTCAACGTGTTATAGACATCTGAGCCAGCCGACTCAGCTCCCCCTGAAGTGCAAAAACTGTTTTAAACGGTTTTTTATGCAATTTTGCGCATTTATTTTAAAACATGCATTTTTAGGGAAGATAAAAAATTCCCATGATGGATAACCAAAAATAGGAATTTACACAAAATTCTTAAAACAAACTTAAATTATGATAATTTGAAAGGAAAAACACAGATGTATTACAAAAATATTCATAATTAACTTTACTTTTCCGTCTATTTTAAAGCATGAAACGCAACTTATAGCTTACCAGGGTTCACCAATTTTGCAATGTGCAAAATCGATCGAACCACTGATTTTGCGTAAAAAACCATCGGGAAAATCCACCAGTTTTAGGTGAAACCAGTGGTTTTTTACTGCTTTTCTTTTACTGCTTGGTTTTTTTATAGCATCATGATAATTTTTTTTAATAAAAATGATTGAATGTGTTTCGGAAAAAACGCGCAAAATTGCAGAAAACCCGCAAAAATACAGTTTCTTTTGCAATGTGGTGTTTCCAGGAAAAATGCGGCATTTTGGGATCTCTGCAGTTACAGCGTGTTACAATTAAGTTTGGATTTGTGCGTAGCCTTTCCTGATGTAATTCACTTTCAGTAATGGAAAATTTTCAATTTGATGAATTTTGAGATTTTTGAAAATTTTAAGTATACATAAATACTGGCCCAAAATTGATTTAAAAAAATACAATTTTTGCTCAATTTATAGCTGCGATAAATGATTTTTAGGCACTGTTCAATGAGACAAACTGTCGATGAACATGTTTGATTTTCCAGGAAAAATTAAAAATGTTCCCACCTCAAGTAAAAAATCATGAGACTTTTCCGGAAGTAAAAAATGACCTATCCATCGATTCGTCTATATCACAATTGAATGACAACTAACTTCACAATTGAAGTATGTATTCCCATATTAAATCATTTGGAGCTGCATAACTCGCGAAGTCAGCTCCTGGAAAAAATTCCCCTAATTAATTTGTTGGATGTGACACGATTTCAATTATTTCACCAAGAACTAAAACGTTGAGTCCTAAGAGTGCCCTTGTCAGAAATTAAGTCGATACCTCTCATAATGTTTTTAATAAAAACTTAATATATTTAGATCAGAATTGCACCTAAATGCATTTTTTGGAAATAAAATATTACTTAACACTACAATGACTGAGCAGTTGTGGATAGTATGTGTCTGAAATATACAAACATCATGAATTGGTGTGAAATGTACTGTAGATATAAAAGGAAGGAAAACAATAAAATTTCCCTGCGACAGATTTTCTTACTAAAAATCTGGGATATTTATTATCTGTTTCGTACATCTTTTCATACAGTATGGGCACAAATAATTAAAATAGTACGTCAGCGTCATCTCATAACAATTAAAATAGTTCATAAATCATCGCGTTCAATAATTTACTGACGCATAGTAGTCTGGCCAAAATTACAGAGCGCGTGTGCGTCGTCGAGAACAGATTCGGGATCGTCTCTGAACAAAAATGAGCGAGGACAAAACGCACACGAACATAGAGCCTACGTCAACACAATCGATGATTCTTTAACTGATTAAAACAACTCAACAAGTTTCGCATCTTTTACTCTAGTTTGAAAATGTTTCAACTGCAGATTGGGCAAAATTTTAAAAATTCTGGGCATGCAGGCCGGCGCTCCTCCACCAAAATTGACTGGGAGGAAGGTGGTGTCAAGCGAGAGTGCTAATTTCTTTTCTGTCATGGCCCCAGCGACTTGCTTTTTACTCGCTTGCGGATTCATTTTGTGCGGATAGTTTTTGAAAAAGTCGTGTCTTGATGATTAACAGTTTGAGAGAACTTTTAGATGGATGCATCTTGCTTTTGGGACTAGTCGATCATGAGTTCGAAATGGACCGAGCCAAGGCGGTCCGCACGGTCGTGTTTGATGTTCTTGGCCCAGGCCTTGCACTCAATGTTAATCAGCACTCCAGCTGCAATTGCACGCAAGGGAAAGCGTTAATTTAGTGAACAATCAATATGAGCAGGAAGATGTGTATTAACTTTGCACTTTCTAATAATGCTGTTGCGTGAACGTAATTAGTTGGAAACCTCATTTACAGCCTTAACAGATATGTAGAATAACATTCTAGTTTTACGATTAAATTGTAAAAAATAAAAAACAATGAAAATATTAAAAAAAATTAAAAAAAAATTGGGCAGTGCCTTGTGCACTAAAAAATAACAGTCCTAAAAGGCTGTTTGAACAAAATAAATATTAAACGGATAGTTTTAAACTACTTCTTCAACCCATATGATTAAAATGTAATTTTTTGAGTCCAATTTTCTTGGTCAAAATAAGTAGAGGTAAAAAGGTTTTAACTTCGCGGTGAAATGTGCCAAAATCGGGTTTCAATCAAGAAATATCTTACTTCGTGGTGCAACAAAGTGAACAGCTACAAGGGGGCTGAGGTATCCCTCGGAGTTCTCATAGGGGTAGAAGTATCCAGGGAAACCCCACTTGGGGATGTAATCGACAGCGCCGATGTTCTCAATGTCGGCCGGGTTCTCGCCCTCGCAGCTCACCCACACAGTGTTGAGCTGAAACATTTCCGCAAATTGATTTTACTCTGGCAAACGCGAAACGCGTTTTCAGCGCACTCACCTCCTTCTGGGGAACATTCTTGATGTGCTCCTTCAGCTTGTTAGGCATTTTATCGGGCAGGTTGGCGGTGTCGTTGAAGTAGTCTGGAACCCAGTCGTAGATCTTGTTGAGCTTGAGGAAGATGCACGGCGAGCCCTTGTGGAAGTCGTAGTTGTTTTCAGTGTTGCACGGGTACCAGTTCTTCACGTCCACCTCGCACACCTTGCCTGTTGGTGGAGGGTTGTCGAAGTCGCAGTTGTGGATGTTCTGGCCACGGCCAGGGGTCAAACCAGGCCTGCGGTAAACTGCAAGCATATATCTCATTTTAAAACACGTTTTCAACAGCATGTTGAGTAAAAAAGCAGAGAAATGAAAATATCAGATCAAAAATCTATAAAGATAAAACTTTGATGTGGTACAAATATAATTTCTGCACTCAGACCGATAAAGACTAACTTTTGACAGAATATTGAATCTGTTGAATTGCTCAGTTCATGGAATTATTATCTTAAGTATATATAGTTAAGACAATTTCATATAGCATTATTTAGTTGTATGCAAGAGTGCCTCACGGTTAAATTTTGTGTTGCCACATTTAGTCAGAGAAAATTTAATAAGTATTAAGATAAATACCAAACCGTCACTGGCGAGATTTGATTAGTAGCTGGTTAATCAACTAATGACGAAACCGCTAATTTTTCCACGTGAATATAGAGTGCGTGCAATCATGACGAAAATGCTTGTGACTTGTTCGTTTGACTTCACACGTATAATTAACTTAATTAAAATTCATCAGTGAAGCTTGTGACTTCTTCCGCAGCACCCGCTACACATATTAATTAGCTAAATTAGAAGTTGACATGCCCCAAATAATTGATCAAAAAAGCCAGTCAACGTTACAAGTGCTAGGCGTCGATTCTCTCTGTACTATTACTTGCATTTGTCTTGCCAGATCAGGGCATTCATTGATAAATGAGCTAATGAGGCGTTGACCATTAACTTGGTCGAGTCAGAGGTGGCGTAATGAGAACCGTGCGTGCAAGCAAAGAGCGCGTCCGTCCGCGAGATTGAGAGCCTTGACGCCAGATCGGCCAGCAGCTCGCTCTCACTTCTGAAGGTTGCCAGGCGCAGCAAAGAAAGAACGAAAGACTGGAGACACCAGGAGTGTCACTTGGTGCCCATAACAACAACAATTATTATCGCAACTCGCCGCCACCGCAGTTGCGGATTGTACAACAGACACAGACTGTTTGCTAAGAGAGAGTATAGTGGATCAGCGCAAAAAATAAAGTGGCAGACGCGCAATTATCGTGAACGGTGGGCAATAAAGCACCTCGTTTTTAAAGCTGTTCCCAAACTTGGTTGATTTGTATGTTCTAACGATGCAAATTTGAATTTGATCCACTTAAAATCATTCGGAAGTTTAATATAAAAATTACCATCAAGGAATTTGTCGAGCTGTTTGGTCCAGGGCTCGTAGTTCTCGGGTTTGGTGCCTTTGTACCAAATCAGAGAGCTATCCAAGTTAGGCTCCTGTGGCATTGGTCTGTATCCAAGGCCTGCGACAGATCAAATCGTAAGTTAAAATTCAGAGATAATCATAACGAAGACACGCACCAGGATTGGTTCCAATCAGAGACTCTTCAAGCTTCCAGCGAGGGATCCTAGGGTCCAGTGTTTGGAAAAACACCAACAACATGGCGGCGAACATAGCGGCCAGGATTCCATAGAAAATCAGGTAGAAAACGCCGATTTTAGCTGCAAGCAAAAAGAGATCACATAGTTAATTATTATTTTTCATCAGACAGCAGCTTAATCCAAGTTAATCGATCGCTTTGGCTTTTGTACTTCAGGACCAAGATAATCGAAGCTCTGATTACCAGAGATGTAAATTTAATTTTATGTGGCTGAAGTACTTTTTTCTTTACAAACGACTTGCAGGATCTGGTTAATTAAAAAATTGTGTTAAATTACAGCTATCTTACAGTTCCTAATATTTTTTCTTGAGAAACACCACAAAAATACTTCCATAAAAGTTTATATTTTGTTGTAATGTTTCATTTGGTAACTTTTCATTAAGAATTCATTTTAGAAAAATATGCTTTGTAGCCCCACCAAAAATAAATTTGGTAGATACAAACTTGTGTATTAAAATGAGTGAAAATTACCTTGAAAATTAAAAAAGAGCTATGAAATGACAAGTTTTTATAACATGCAAATATATTGACTAATTTTGATATAAGAATTAAAAGACAAAATTCATTATTTTAAATCCACAATTAAAATTTAATGTAATTCCCGTTTCAAGATAATGTATCTCACGAAGAAAAAAATTTGACGAATTCAACTGATTGTGAGCTGGTCCTCAAGCTTACAATTAATTAGGAGTTAGCCGAACGAGGTCATTTTTCCTCTCGAGAAAGATTTGGATTATTATGGTATAGGTATGATGCTTGACTTTCTATCAAGCGCAGCAGTCAGTAGCAAAAACCACACGGCATCCGGTCCCAAAATCTCGTAAGAGGAGCACTTAATTGCGATATACCACTGGTTCGACCACAAATTCGCGTAAAATTCTTATGAATCATAAATATCATTTTAAATAAAGCACAAATTAAACCGAAAAAGAAAGTCGAGAACAAAGTTTCATTAGAGGTAAATTTGTTGCACTGAAGCAGATTCTTTGAGAAGCTTAAAGAAGACGACAATGAACGGAATTTAGGATGTGGAATTTATGCCTTGCACAAGCTCAGATTGATCGATGGAAAGCATTATATCTAAGTAGTGGGTTTCCTTATATCGCTTTTCAATGAAAACTTGAAAATTTATTTCAGGGAATTAATGTATTCATTAGGGCATCGAATTATCATGTGAAAAAAGTTTTTTAATCGCTATACACTCATATATATTTCAAGCAATATCACTCCCCTAATAAACTCCCTTGCCGCATCATTAGGAAGTCAGTGGAAATTGATTTTCCGGCTGTCAATGTTTTAATCGCCTGGCCTGTTGTTGTGTTCCCAACAGTCGTTGATGATTAGCATCGTGGCTTTTTAAACACACGCGCAGCAGCGGCGCAACCAGGGCACGGGGCGAGAGTGAGCTGCAGAATGCGAGCAACAAAAACTTGGAGCCAGCGCGGAAGCACAGAGTTTCCGAGCAGCCCGGCGCTCGCACGCTCGAAAAGCTGCAATGCGCCAAGCGAATTGCAGCCGAAACGAACGAAATTCGGGCGACCCTCCGACGAGCGAGCGTTCACTGCGGCGAACAAAGCCTTCGCGCCGAGCCAACAAGTACTTTTTACGCATGCTGCAAGAGTTGGCCGCGAGTGAGTGTGGAGATAGTCGCGAAGTCAGAGGTCAACGCGATGGAAAGTTGTAAATCAACTCGCGGCGCTCGCTGATTTTAAATTCCGAATCTACTACTCGAGCCTGCGGGGTGAAATCCGAGTTAAGGGTTGCTTCCCTTCTTGTTTTGCGGTTCGAGACAACAAACGCAAAAGTACACAAGACAAGACGTCAAGCGTATATTTATAGTTTAAAGCTTCGGCGTGGATGTGCTCTTTTGTAAACAAATGCCCCATTTTTTGTTAAAATAGCTTGTAAATAAATAGAAACTTTCTCTATCTCAGTCAATCAATATTTGAATTCAGTTAAAATCAGATCTAATCGTACGTGACCGCTGGAGATTGTATGAGAAGGTCCTCAATTATTTAAAATTTTCCCCAAGCGAGGAAATTGGGTGCGAAATAATCGTAATTTGACTCAAACACCATCTGTTTCCAGCTCTATTATTCCCAGATCTCAATCGAAAAATGCATTATGCAAAGCCACCCCTATCGATGTAATGACTTCCGTTTCACGTCGAATGCGTGCGCTTTGTAGGCACCAAACAACGAATTTCAGGTAAATATTAAAGTAGCACGCTACTTGTTGAGTGGCAACTGGCGATCGGTATACATTGAACGGCGCTGAATGAAAAGAAATGAAATTCGGGTTGCATGCGAGTTGTTTGACCGGCGCACGCGGCAGACAGGCGGCGACGGTCTAGCTCACTACATAGTTGGCCTTTTTTGTTTGCTGCCAGGCCTGTTGAGTGTCAGTCATCAGGCGGCTGACTAAAATCAGGCCGACCCAAATGAAAAGAACCAAAGGTGGTAAAATATGACGCACAGGTCTCAGCAAAAATGAAGCCAACTAACGCTTGGCTTCAAAATAATTTACTGTTAGTATTTACGTGGTAATGAACACAAGGTAATAATTATTTCAAATCTAGTCAAATCTAGATCAAGCCATATTGGTCATATATATGCAGTTGATATTTTAGATCGCTGGGTGCAGGAATTTTTAAAAGAAATTTTGAACGCTGATGTAATCAAACAAAATTAAAATCTGCCGACGTAGCGTTTCGTTATTTGTGACGAAGTTGATTGCAAATTCATTCATTGCTGGCGCCTGCTCCGCACTCCGTTACGCAAATTTCGTCCTCCAGCCACCGCTGCCGCTTGCACTGTCAACCAGGCTTAGAAATGTAATCATGCTCACGCGCGTGCCACATGATTATTTAACCGAGCGTGCACTTTGTAATAATTTACAGCACACCTGTATTTGTTTATACAAACGCTGTCGCGCTGGTGCCCTGGCCGGCGTTTGCAGCCCGACCTGCGGCCTTGGCAGCCCCAGAATGGGGTCACTTCGCCATCCTCGGAGGATTTCGCGTCCGTCAAAGCTAGAACCGAGAGCTGCATTCCAAATCGCACTGCCAGCTCGATTCAATGAGTACGCTGCTCATTGTCTGGAAAGTATACGCTTAAACGCTTGGCAGTCGGCCCTGTTTCAATTAATATTCGCGCCAGAGGTTGCTGCCTTCACCAATCAAGACGGTGATTTAATGTTGCTAGGAGGAGAGATGGTGCTGAAAAGTTTTTTCGGCGTAGAACCGGTGAGCGTGAGCGTGTCAATGCAAAAGCCTTGTCCTCCAAGGCATCGAGAATCACGAAATCGTAATTTTTTTATTACGTTGTTGATTCGAAACTACGTTTCTTTGTTGTTCTTTAAATAATAAACATCTTTGAGAGAAAATAAAAACCGTTGTGCTGTTGCGTAGCACCTTTTATGTCGAGAAAATCCAAGATCATAGTCAATATATACACAATCCTGTGAAAATTTTAAAATCGTTGTGTTACTGATGAAACTCACTATTAGAGCTGATATAGAGAGAGTTTCTTGCTTTTAAGAGCGGACAGATTAGAGATTCTTACATAACATCAGTGTAATTCTACAGAATGCCTGGCAAGTAAATACAAATGGGGGATCGACGAGGCAATTGCTTTTTGGGCACCTTATCGCTTATCATTTTAAAAGCCATATCACTCCATATCACCCCCTCTGACCACAAATACGTGTGTTTTCAGTACCTCAGGGGATAACTGCAACAATTGATTTTCTATCAATTATATCTAATCTGCAGTACATTTTACAATCACGCAATGTGGAGGAAAGTTAGCACGTGCATAATCGAGCAGAGATCACCAATCAGATGGAGTCAGGGCCGGCTAATCAAAAAATCTGATTAATCCCGCTCATTTGCGTACCTCGTGCTAATAATCAAAATTATTCTAGCAAGCAACGGCGTGCTAATCTCGACACGCACAATGCTTCCCGATAAGAAAAAGTGGTCCTCGCGTGACCTTGGCACCGCCTGCGAAATGAACTCCTGAGCCGTGCTTTCCTCTGGAGCCTGTTTCGGTCGCACAAAAGGAAAATCCCAAACGACTGGTTCTCCAGCGACTCGACCGACTTTGGTGCTCATCTGATGGCACTGCCTTCGCACAACCATCTCGCGAGAGCTAATGTGCAGCTTTCTCGCTGCCGAAAACCACTGATGCGGGCAAATGTAATCACGCTTGATTTTGCACGCGATCAGTAGCCGACTCAAATATCACTGTAATTTAAACGTCTGTTGCGAGCCTCGTTGCCCAGTTTAATGCCGACAGAGGTTTGCGTTAACCGGATTGCAATAATTGCACTTTGCTTTTTTTCAGTTTTAAAGGTAAATTTATACTTTCATTTAGTTTTTGATCAGATTCGACGGTTTCTGCAATTTTCTTATTTGTAATTAATATATCGATACCCGGGGTTAGTTGTTCCGTATTATAATTAAAACGAACGTCATTCTTGTTGCTTTCAAACTTACTTTAAAAAAAGATTAAAGGAACATTTAAAGCAACGAGGATAAATTCCGATTGTATTTAAAATATTTATTTTTTTACTGCCGTGCGTGAAGAACAGAGACAAACAAGGAAAAGCCAGGGAAATCCCTGCAATCTATTTATTTCAAACCTGTTTTTTTATTAATTACGCTAACCATCTTTATGCAACCTAATTTACTGTGGGGTTTGAATGTACTTGCAAATCATTGATTGTGTAATATTTTGTTCTATTATGGTTTTATGCGTTAATTACTAAATCTTCTGGCTTTAAGAGTTCTTCTCATTTTCATTTTTACATTCCACTAGAAATGTTTTTGACAAACAAGAGTCAGTAAAAATGCTACTTTTTGCAGTAAGGTGTCAACGAAAGAAATCAACTGCTTGACATTTTCCTTGCTATCGCTAATGTTCTCTGCCTTGACGTTTTCGTACTTCAGGTTTTTTGTCTGATTGTAAAAACTTTAAAACCGAAAATAATGCGATTTAAATTAAAATGATTTAAAAGCTTTGTTAAAAATTTATAAATTTCTCTGATTTTTTTTTTTTTGAATAATAGAGCATTAAAACCGAAACCAAATATTGTATTGTAATGCTTCGAAAAATCAGGGGAAATTAGTTTCTCAATATCTAATTTATTCTGCGCAACAAGCAAAATCTTGCAGCTGAGAAAAAAAGCAACAGTGGCATGTGCATTTATAAACAACTCCCAATATTACTCCGTGCCTTATTGCTGGTGAAAAATGCAACAGCGCATCTGCGGTCTCTGCTCGTTGAAAAAACCTGCACGCAGCAGAGGTGTCTTATTGAAAAGGAATCGTTTTCACAGCTTTGTGGGCAATAATCGTCTAGGCCTTTAAATCTTCTCCCCTTGCTCCCCCCGGGGTGACGGTAATGCCAGTTGAAAAGCGCTGGTTGGTAAGCTTTGTGTGTTCGTGTGGCGATTGCGTTGCCAACAGTTACCCTGGGTCAGGCAAGCAACACCTGAGGAGAGTTGTGGCGTCTGGGGCGTGTCTGCCTGTAAACATCACCTGCTAAAGGCAACGCTGAAACGGACAAAAACGCCGCTTTTGAATTCAAAGCCTAACCTTTTTCGACGCTTTTGACTTGAATAATAGTAAGCAGCCTCTAGGGGCGCTTTTAGAGTAAGTTTTACCGCCTTTCAGCCAGTCTTTAGGATTGAAAAGTCAAATTTTCTGATTGAACCGAGGCTTAAATAATTATTTAGCAGTGGTATTTAGACTAATTTTTGCTGATACTCTTATGGTTTGAAGGTGGAAATATCCCCAAGGGAAAAATAGAGTTTGTGGCACACTTTTACGGGTATTTCGTCGCTCAGAAGGAGTTACAGGAAAGTAAAACTTGAAAGAACATAATCTCACCCACTTTTTGGTGCTCCAAGAGCCACATAAATATTGCAAACATTTTTCCTTCTCTAAATTCTAACCACGAAGCCCAGAAAGCCCCCGGAGAAAAAGCCCTTTCGTACGTTGCGGCAGCGTTCGTTCAAATCCCGGCCGACCGTTTTAAATTTAGCCCTACACGGGGTCGTCGGCGCATTGGTCCAAGCGGCCCGCCGGCCGAGACTCACCCCAGCTGAGGCCGGTTCTGCCAAAGATGGTGCCCTTGTCGCCGTTGTAGACGAATTCTTTGAAGGACTGCCAGCCTCCGATCACGGGCGGAGGGCCGATCAGCATGGGGTCGTCGTGGACGACCGTCTTCTCAGGCATCCTGGTGATTTGGTGTTCCTTCCGGGGGTCAAGTCAGGTCGCACTGAGCCGACCCTGCCTGTTAGTGGACGCGCGAGGTGGTGCTGCTGGTGTCTCCGAACCTGCCGGCCGAATGACCCTCGCGCTCGCCTGCCGCTTTCCCCTTCTTGCCAGGCCAGCCAGCCAGCGCCTTCCGATTGGCTCGCCGAACGACAACAAAAATGCGGCCTGACGTCACGCTCATTTGCCGTGCGCTCCTCGTGGGCTCTAGCGCCCTCCGCCGCCACCCGGCGCCTGCAGGTGCACTGCCGCAGTCTTCACGGCGGCCGGGCCAGTTAATTAATCTGCCTGGATTTCAAGCGCCAGGATTGTTTGCTCTTCATCAATTGCTTTTGGAGTGCAGTCATTGATGTCTTTTCCATAATATTAATATTTTAGACCGGTGATGCGTGATATTATAATTTCCCACACTGTTAACTTTTGTTTGTTTCACAGTTGATCCCGTGAAATTAGCCCTATTAAAAATGGGATTTAAAACTAAGTTACCTTTGCTTATTTAAATTCCAAAGTTAGCAAAAATGGTAATGGATAAATATCTTAAACTGAAAGTTTGAGGTTTAACAGAAATCGTTACATTAATCGAAAGTATGGATGCAAATTTGCAATAAAACATTTTGGTTTCCAAGTTCAAGGATCACTGGATCAAAATTTTTTTATGAAATACTTTAATAATGTTCAAAGAAATCGGCTACCTTTATATATTTAACTTTCCAAACTGAACCATCGGTGAGATGGGTGCCAAGCAAGCAATATACCTATATTAATTCAACGTCATCCACAAATCACAACCTGAAGATTGCTGTGCAAATACCCACTCCACTTAGAAATAGGATATTTCATTTAATTTTTCTGACTAATAAGGCTTACAAGCTATTTTTAATCAGTTAATTGATTTTTTACCTGATCTTTATATTTGGTCTCTTTCTATTATTATAATAGTTTCAAAAGAGAGGCTTATATCAAGGGAAAAGCTCGGTGTCACGTGCAGGTGCTAATTTCCAAATCAATGAAACAAAAAAATAATAAATTTGAAAGGGTCGTGACGCAGAGAGGGAATATGTGTAATTCTTGAATTTATTCCTTGTAATTTTTTAATTCGCTTTACTAAAAGTGCAGTCAATCGCTTTCAACGAAAATCTTCTGCTGTATATATAGTATATTAATTTTGATTTGGTATAAAGTATGGTAGGTGTGGTCTAAAGGGACGAAATAATCAAATTAAAAAATTGTTCACTTCGATTTTTTAAAATTTGCCACACATCTTGTACAAAAAAGATATAAATAAAAGTTGGTTGTTGATTATTGCAATTATGTCGATAAATTGCTTTGAAAACAAAAATTTTCCGTCTCCCATGCGGAGGCATAGTATTCAAATCAATTTCAAATCTCGCAAACTTATTGCGAGGCAACCAACTGATAAGGACATTTAGACACTCGCACATTGTGTTCGTTTGGATTCTATATCTTGGGCGCGTGTGCCGACACTTTCGATAAAACCACACGATGACGACAACTACACGGGCCCCTTCTCCATATTATTTGTCAAATATCAGCAGCCATCGAGAAACATGCAATTCTAATGGAGTGCAAACACATGAGGGATTTAAGAAATGCGTAATGTGCAATAAAACTTAATTTATTTCTGTTATCGCGACAGAGGCGATTAAGTATCGTTTCTGACGGTGCTGCGAGCGAAGCGTTTTGGGCACGGGCGAAAGCTCTGCGCTGGAGCAATAAAGGAGCAAAAGAGCTGCGAATGCGGCACGACGTCGGAAGAGTCCTCCAGTAAAGTAACACAAGAGAGCGCAGAGAGTGTTTCTGTTTTTATGAAATTCTTGCCTTTGCGGCTAATACATTTTGGCATATAGAGTTCAGCGGAAGGAGCTTTCCTCATACATGCTTTGTATAAGAACGTCTCTTTGGCATTCGTGCTTCGTTGGAAATCATTAAAAATTCATTTTTATATTTGGCAGCTAGTGGACACAAACAGCTAAAAATAAAACTGTTATGCTCAAGTTGTTCAAGCAAAGTTTTAACGTGATGTATACCTGCTTGGATTCCAAATCCTAAACTTCATTAATTTTGAAAAATGATGTTGAAATGATTTGAAAAATTCCCAGGTTGAAAGTGGAAATTTTCCCTTTGCTTGTACGGTCGGGATGTGAAATTTAAAAATTGTAAAAGGAAATCAATAGCTGAATAAATTTGAGCACTGGTTTAGGTTGCAATTTCAGCAAATCCCAAGCCTCGTCAGCATACCTGGCTATTAAAATTCCCACCAGTGACCCGGCACATCTGCACTCGGACTGACAGAAGAATAATTTATGATCAGAGGCGAGCGTTGCTCATTCACATTCAAACCCCCTACCGATTGACTCTGATTTTGTCTCCTTTGCAGCAATTTATAAAATTTCTCTTTATGACAGCGAGTATAGCTGTCCTGTTAAAAACTACTTTGCGCAATGCAAATATTGAGGCGTTTTTTGGCCCTGGTCGGCCCTGGTCACCAGCTGGTTGCTGAATCCATCAAATAAATTTCTTTATTTGTTAGTCCTACTTTTTCAAACCAAGTGATTCTTGCATTTATACAAACCTTTAAAATGAATCTACTAGTACCCCATGTGAAATTTAAATTCAGCATCCTCATGTAATAAATATCGCTGCTGAATATAAATTTCAAATGACGTACTATTCAATTTTTTTCAAATGACGTACTATTGGTTCATTTAAAACTCTTTTTTTTAAATTTAGCTGTGAGAAAGTTCGGGGGGAAAGCTTTGTTTCTAAATTCAAAATAGAAAGTCGTGTTTTTTGCCACAGTTAATCAAACCCTTTTATGTTTCCTTTCTGAATGTGATTTTATTTGTTCACATCTATGCAATTATCACTGAAGTAATTTATATTAGTGATATTTATTTAACATTAAATAGACCAATTAGAATAAATTATCCAATCGAGCTTGTATTCTGTTTCTATGCTATTAATTTACGTTAGATTAAAACCAGTCATTTCTGTATGTATCAATTCACGCTTAATTAACATTTAATCATCAGTGTTATTACTAAATTATCCCAATTAACTCGCGTGACACAAACGGGTTGATCGTCAGCTTGCGGGAATAAAATTTGGACGGTGCACAAAGGAGCACGAGCGCGTGCATGCGATCTGCCCCGCCGAGAAATCAAAGGCTCTGTTGTGCCTGATGTCTTTGTGTATTTTCGTTTTTCACTGATGATTCGCCTGCTGATCCCACCGGCCACCGCCAACAAGCGAGCGGCGGCGCATCCCTCGATCGCCATTCACTCAGTGTCACCGTGTCACACGATCGACCAAAATAGCCTCAGACCGAATGCGTGTTGTGTGTTTTATTGTTCGATTTTGTACGAGTTGGCCGGCCAATCCGTTTTATCTGAATCTCGAGCCAGAGATGCGAACAAAGATTTTTTCCTGTTTGGATACGGCCGTCACTTGTTTGCCCAGCTAATTTGCACTCAACCGTTAAATGGTTTTGGAGAGGGCCAAGCTTTAGTTGAGTGTTTTCAAAAAAAGGGACTTGAGTGCTGAAGGCCGAACACTTTGGATTGCATAACGTGGAATGCTTGGGAGACAAAAGGTGCAGTTTGTGTCCCGCGGGCGTGTCTGTTCATTAAAAATAGCGAAATAGAGGCTACAGCCCGCAAATAACCATCCCCCTACACTACCAACAGTTTAACTCGCTCGCATATTAAATGAGAATTAGAACAGAGCGAGGTGGGGAAGAGCCATAGAGAATGATTTACCAAAAGCTGGCTGTTCAACATGTTCTTATTCAGTTTTTTTCTTTTTCTAACATTAATAGCATGCACAACTATATTGTAAGTAGGGGCGTATTTTACTAATTTTGTCTTGACCAACGCAATTTATATCAGTGGTGTTAGCAGTGCTGATTAGAAAAGGAATATATATATCTCTTCTTTTTTACTTGATGCTACATTAGCATCGTTATCTCTGAGTCAGCAGTCAATCTTATAGCCCTTATCCACAATAGCGATGAAGAAATCAAAGTATATACAGGTAATTAAAATCGAATACTTCATCTTTCTGCAATTGATGTTTTTCATTTAACTTTATATTTTTCTTCTTAAGAAAATTGTGAAGTTAGAGATGAAAATTCTTTTCCTAACAATTTTAAGAGGCCCTTAAGAGGGAATATCTCTAACGTTTCATGCAATATTGTTTATGATAAGATTATTGGAATGCGTAAATTTTAAACTTATGAACGGTGATTGATATAATCTACGCAGCGGTTAAGCATCCTTCTAGAGTACACTGTGTCAACTTTATGGTTGTGAGGCAAATTGAGAATAATGTGCACGACAAAATCTTTCAGAATAGCTCTAACCTGATCTAACGACAGTAAAATTGTGCAAAATTAGGTTCAATCAGGAACCTTCCTTAGATTTAAACAGAGCAACAATTGAAAATAATTTTAAATGTTGAGCAAAAATCAAATGAGGACCGAGTTATATATCTGATTTTTTCTAAGTTCTTGAAAAGTTTTTTGCTTGATTCTGATTGCTGCCATGGCCATCTATCCAGTGGTGTGAGAAATATGAGGTAAATTTCCCTCCTTGCGAAATATATGATTCTCAATTGGGAATCAAAGCTCGCCACATAAACTGCATGCAAACTTTGGAGCAGTTTTTTTTCCAAAAGTTTAAATGGCAATTTGTGAAAGTTATAGCTATTTCTCAACTGTTAGAGAATATTCAAGGCAAAGGTAAAAATTATTTTTCACATCCACTCCAAATAGAGTTTCTACATCACGAAAAAAGTGTTTTGGTCGTACTGTTTCCGCACGTATCATTTAGACAAGTGAAGCCACGCAAGTCAGGATGTAACCCAAGCCTAATTTTTCGCGGTTGGCAGGTGTCGCCGAAGGGGTAGAACATCCACATACATATGCTCTTGTACGAATTATCCTTTGTATGGGCTCCCTCCGCGGATAATCGGCACATGTGAGCATGGAATGCCAGCGGGCTGCGAATATAAAAGCAGCTACAATAGAAATGAGCGTGTGTGTATTCCTCTCTATATTTATGTCTGGTGTGTTGCAATAGAACGGCTGCGGTGCGGCGGCCGTTGCTTCGGTATTAGTGCATGTGGTAACAAGCGTATAAGCAATTGGTGGCCCCACTGCGGCCAGTCGCATCTTCAAATGGGTGCCCTGATATTTTAAGTAGTGGCAATAATGACGGTGACGTCTTTTATCAATATAGAGAGCTAGCGCAGAGCCGTCGTCGCCACCGCCGGCCGCCGCTGAGTGAGCGTGGATGCCAACTCGGAATTAACAAGTGACTTCCCGTCCTATAAAATGAAATATTAAATGTTAGCATCGCCCGCTCGTCCACGACAGGGTCAGTGATACGCCACGAAGCCGTGTCGCCGAGTCTGGAGTCTGCACCGAAAAAATCTCAATTTCTCCACCTTTTTAGATAAAAAGTGGTGCCTCTGCGGTGCTTGCAGCACCTGAGATCGCGCCTCTGAAACGCGTGGCGCCCTCCCTTTTCGCAGAACCCAACTGCTCAGACGGTTAATTCGAGAATCTAACACGCGAGGCACCTGTTGAGAACACGTGCATGCGTGTAAGAGTATGTAATATATGAAGAGCAACTTTTAGTTTTAATTAGCAGGAAACAGCATTTAACTAGTTGCTTCAGCTAATTGCTTATATATCCTCGTGTTGCAGTTAACAAAATTAATTGTGAATTACATATGCTAAGCTTCTATGCATCATGAACATTTCCTCTGCCTAAAGGCTTTCATACTTTGACGCGCCTGACCGCACTGCCTTTGCTCAAAAGGCTAAAGGAATGAAAAAACGTGTACCATGAAGCAATATTTGATTCAAAATTGCAAATTTTACAAAGGCCTGGAAGATTTATATTTTCGATTATTGAACTTCGTTCCCCTTCATCGGTTTGTGTTACACGTTATTTCTGAGTCGTAAAAGTTAATTTGGTATAACATGTCCTGCATTTCCCCCTCTTTCAAAAAGGATTATTCCAAGATGCATTTTATCAATTTTCGCTGAACCAGCTGAGAAATTAAATATAAAATTGGTTTAAGTTTGAAATAAATTTTGTTCAATTAAAATTAAAACTCACCCCAACTGGCTGGTGTCCTTCCAAAGAATTTATTTTTTGAGGGATCATGGATGAATAGTTTAAAGCTGAGCCAGGCAGACTTTTTCGGCTTAGGTTTTCTCCAATACGACTCATCCATCTTGAATCAACCTGAAAAATGAGGAAGCTTAGCAAGTCCGTTCTACTTCGAAATTTCGGAAGACGCGCGCATCACAAAATTACGCACCTACTTTCTCTACGGCAAAAGTGAAAAACAGGTTTACGATAGCCTAGAGTGAATATGAGACGATCGAACCCTGGACATGCGTTTTCTTTCACGAAATTATAATGTGTGTCAGATCATCTTGCCGTCCATGCTCCGCAGTGAATGCAGATTCAAGTTTGCCTTTTAAGCACCACTTGAGTGCGGGAGTAATCATTCCTCACCCTTTGGTAAAGTAATCTCTCAAGGGAATATTGATTAATTGCATGTGCACAAGGTGTGCTTTAATTGCCAGATAGTAATGCACATCGTTCAATCAAATCACTAACGTTTTATAAAAAATCATACAAACAATGTATCCCCATGAGATCGAAAAATCAGGGTGAGAAATATTTGCATCAGTGATAACATGATTTCTCATTCTATTGCACTTCATCGACGTGAACTCTCCAATGATATCGGTGAATTCCCTTAGTGATTACGAAAAATTAAAAAATATTCGTATTTGCCAATTTAAGGTAAAATGATAAACAAAAATATTTGTAGATATACATTATAACGGGAAGAATTTGATAAACATTAATAACCAAGTAGAAAAATGTCTCTGGCGTCTCAAAATTTAATTTCGAAACCGTCGTCCCTTCCGTTGCTCAAAAGTTGAAATCAATAGTGAAAAAGGAGTTTGAAATGTTGACCTCAAGGAATTTAAACAACAATCACGCTGTTTGGTCGTGGTTTCGATTTGATAAACGATTAGAGTAGCTTAATTGCTGCAGCCTCCATACGAAGTTGACGTAAAAGACGTGTGGTATCAAAACACTTAAGCTACTTCGCAACAGAAAAAGGGGCTTTTGAATCTTTCGCAGCGAGGATATTTTGAAGACTGCATAAACCTGCGGGCAATTAGTGCAAATTACAAGCTTGTTTTCGTGCGGCCTGTTCGAGCACAAGGTTGAAACCACTCGAAAATGCGTTCCATGGAAAGCAATCCACTGAGGAGAACCAAAGTGCATTCGTGTGACCTTCCT